>NC_066845.1:26641669-27244013 GCF_001640805.2 Lates calcarifer
GAGAGGGAGAGAGAGAGAGGAGAGAGAGAGAGAGAGAGAGGAGAGAGAGAGAGAGAGAGAGAGAGAGAGAGAGAGAGAGAGAGAGAGAGAGAGAGGAGAGGAGAGAAGAGGGAGAGGGAGAGAGAGGGAGAGAGGAGGGAGAAGAGAGAGAGAGAGAGAACAGAGAGAGAGAGAGAGACAGAGAGAGAGATAGAGAGAGAGAGAGAGAGGTAAAGGCTGTTTTATTGTGAGAACACGAGCGAGTGACAGATCAACACCAAACTGTTTCCTGTTGGAGACGTTCAAGTTGTTGTAGTTACAGATAAAACAGAGTCCAGGTCAGACAGGGACCTGGACTCTGGTCAGACAGGGACCTGGACTCTGGTCAGACAGGGACCTGGACTCTGCTGTCCTGAGAATCTTTTATGTGTCCTTGTTGTCTGGATAAGATGAGGTGCTGTAAAAGAACCTGTTATCAGCAGAGGTTTGTCACCTGACAGACAGAGAGGACCATGGTTTGGTTAAAAGTCCGACACAGACCAGAACCACCAGCCTCTTCTACCACCTGTGTCAGAAAGACTGGTGAAGATGGAGGAGGTAACAGCAGCCACTGCAACATGACCCCGGTCTGCAGAGTCCAGAGACAGGCAGGGTTCCTGGACCCAGGTTCCTGACACCGAGCTCAAACCCCTCACACACGTCGAGCTGATGTGGTCACATATATGAACTGCTGATTCACTGTATGATGTGCTGATATATGAGACTTTACTCATTCTGCACAGAGCTACAGATGAACATGTTGTTTCTCCACACACTCGACACACACTCGACACACACTCGACACACACTCGACACACACTCACATTAAATGTCAAACTGTAAATAACATGAGGAATAAATCAGCTGCTTCACTTCGCTTTTCCTCCATCTTTGTTTCCTCGACTTTTTTTATCTCCTCCCTTCCTCCCTCCTTATCTCCTCCCTCGTCCCTCCCTCTATCCTTCTTTTCCGCTCATTCTCTCCCTCCTCCCCCCTCCTCCCCCCTCCCTCCTCCGTCAGAACAAACTGAAGCCAAAAGCCTCAACATTCCAAACATTCAACGCAACCAGAGCTCTCTCTCTCTCCCTGTCTGCATCTATGTCTCTCGCTCACACAAACACACAGGAATCCACATGCCTTTCTCCAAGTCTCTCTCTCTCTCTCTCTCTTACTGTTACACACAGGAATCTGCATGTCTCTCTCTCTCCCTCTCTCTCTCCTCCTGGTTGGGGGGGGGTGAATGAGACAGAGTTCACTGAGAACAAAACAGAACAGAGCAGTAGAGCACACAATAGAACAGAACAGAATAGAAGTGAAAACCTCTTTATCTGGCTCCATCGTTCACATAAAAACACCTTTGGTTTATTCAGACCATGATGCAGATCCCAGAGGAATACGAGGTGGCTGTGTTAAACCTGACAGAGGTTAGAAACCGTGCAGTGTTTTAGTGTCTGATCCAAACAGCTGCCTGTGAGACGGTGCAGTGGTACGATCCTCGTATTTAAACCACATCACGTCCTCTCTCTGTGACACTCGGCCTTTCACTCCTCCCTCCACTGTGGCCGCTCTCAAACATCCATGAACAGTGTTGACGTGGTGCGACAGCTCGTCCTGCAGACCTCTGCTCCTCTAACAAAACCCTGCCTTTACACTGAAACAAGAACTGACACCAGCACCTGAGTCACAATGAAACCACACGTCTGTCCAAGACGACTGCGTCTTTACTGCATCATCTCTGCATCTTTACTGGTCACATGATTCGATTCAGACGGCTGCTCATTCATCTATGAATGAAAACAGATAAACATCAACTCTCTTCTTGATTATTTAGAAATCAAAGTGTCTTCATTGAATAACGCTTCCTGAACATGGAGAACACCTGTGTGAGGAATCACCTGTCAGTCCTCTCTGATGATACTGATGATACTCCATTAGAGGAACAGAAAGTCCAGGAATCACACGTTCTCACTAACATGTCAGTTTCCTCTGTTAGCTTCTCAGGGTGAACGGCTAACGCTGCTACGTCTTGTGCGTCGCTAACAGGAGCTCATTTTGAACTTTAGAACTTTATTGTCCAGAAAAGACAAGACAAGCAGCATCCGGAGGATATAATGGATGATGATATGTCGCTGCATCGATGCAGAATCATCCGCATCGATGCAGAATCATCCGCATCGCGATGCATCGTAGAAACGATCATTTTCAACAACAGTCGCCTCTGTCCGTCAGCTCAGTTAAACAACAGGAAAAGAGTGATGATTGGTCAAACTGGACCTCCTTGATTCCATGTCATATCTCACCTGTACACACACACACACACACACACACAGAGACACTGGGGTCCAGACACCTGTAACGACACCGACCAGCTGCTCAAATAAAACTTGAATATTTTGAACATTTCTTTGGTAACAGACCAGAGGAGCACTCAGCCTCAGATACACTCAGAGCTCTGAGTGTGTGTCGGTGTCACCTGATCAAACTCTGACAGCAGGTCACGTTACCAACAGTGTTGATGCCCCCTGGCACTGAGCAGTGACCTGAAGAGTTCTGGGTCACGTGATGTGGAGACGACAGCAACAGAAGTTACACAACGGTTTTCTAACCACGACCTGGAACTCTGTGAGTCTGAGGTGGACGTTCAGTCGTGTCTCTGGTCTCAGCTTTCGCTCGCTGTAAAACTGCACACGTGCATCAGCAGAATGTTTCGAGTGTAACCTGAGAGCAGGTGATGGTTAGGAGGTCTGAACCGGAGCAGAGCGGCCGCTGGTTTAAAAAGAGCTGCCGGCATCTGAAGAATGTGAGGAGGCGCTTGATTTAACATGCAGAGCTTTGAAGTGACGGACGGCTCTGCAGCCAAGAGGAGGGAACACACCTGAGAACCTGAACGTGGGATCATTTAGCCCAGTTTCATGACTCACTGACGATGTGATTTTATCACTCAACAATCTGACCTGAATCCTTTTTAACTCTCCACCTGTTTCCAAACTCAAACTCTGCTCTTTTCCCTTCAGTGGATTAAACTCAGTGAGTATCTCATCAATAATCACACACAGAGGCTCAAAACTCTGCTCCACTCAAAACACTGAAACCCTGGACACACACACACACACAGGTATGTACGCAGTAAATATAAAAGGCGTCCACTCTCTGGTGCCTCTTACTGATACAAACCAGGTCCCTGACAGTCCAGGAAGATCCATCAGCTGATTACAGATCAGACTGAGCTGGGTTTTGAGAGTCAGTGAACCCCCCAGTCAGAGGGCTGACAAACGCACACACATGGATTTCCTCTTCCAATGGGACGAGCGGGAACTGTGTTTAAAATGACCCAGATCCAACCTGAGCCTGAAGCCTTCCACAACAACATGGCTGCTGGGTCACAGGTACAGGAACCTGAACCCAGACCCGTTCTGGTCTCAGTGACGTCTGCTTCACAGAGACCAAAGCAAACTCCAATCAGCAGTTTAATGGGAGTCACACTGCACTGTTTCTCACAGCGACCCCGCAGAATCAGCTGATCCTGACACACACACACACACACACACACATCAGAATATTCATATGTTTAATTATTCAGCCTGATTGGAATCAGTCTTTATGAGAAGAGTGGAGCCGTGGAGCTGACCTCTGACCTCTGACCTCTGACCTCCCTCACATACAGTATGGTATGGATAAAGTCTCTGCAGTCGTGTTGCTCCTGGTGATCAGTGGGTGGATCACCTTGGCTCCTCCTCTCTGTGGTTTCCTAATGGTTTAATGAGCTGCTGGCTGCAGATGGAAACTCGACACACACACTCGCTCATTTCCACTCATCTGTAATCTGCTGCTTCCACTCCAACCACAGCCGCTCTCTGCACACACTTCTCCAGAAGTCATTCTGAGTGTTTCCCGTAAGTGTTTGTGTTTTACAGTGTGGCTGGAGAGGTGTTTATGTACAGAACGGCATCATGGGAGCGAGATAAGAGGGCCAGAGACTTAATGACCTGAGGTGAAATGTCTCTGGAGATGTTTATCTACATGTGTGAGGGAGGTGGTGCTCTCAGGTCTTCCTGTGCGTCTGCTGCTGACAGATACCATCGCTACAACAGTTCCATCTCACAGAGACTTTATTGGCTGCAGGCTGAGCTGGACAGGGTTTAGACGAGATCTGGATCCAATGTACATACTGTAGATACTGGGACGGGATGAATGATCTTTTATTGGAAACGCTGAGGTTCCCAAAGACAGTTTGATGTCATCTTGTTATTCGAGTCCAGAGTCTCAGAGTGCAGCGAGGACACGTATCCAGGCTGGGTTTAAAGGACTGTAGCTGATCATTTCTAAAAACCCTCAGAGAGCAGCTGTGTTTATGTCCAACCTGCTGCTCTGAGAGCTGCAGCAGAATCTGAAGCTCTAACCAGTTAGAGCTGGTAATGCTGGGGAGTCAAATCTCGTCCTGCGGTGCTTCACCTCAGCCGAGGTGTGATGGTGAAACAGCAGACTTCCTGTGAGCCTGCAGAGAAAGATAACACTGGCAGCAGCAGCAGAGTCCTGGACCTGCTGGGTCCTCTCAGGTTCTCCTCTGAGTCTCAGGACCAGACTGATAGAACCCTACTCTTCCCATTAGCTTCATCAGATGAAGAGGCAGCAGTGTGAGCCTCTCGCTCGCCCACAGCTCATGTTGCGGGTTCGTTTTGTGAGCGAGCGGAGCTGCGAGCTCTCACAGTCTGAGCCAAACACTGAGCTGCTGCTGTTGTGAAATCACTGTGAGACTGTGTGTAGCCCCGGGCTGCTCTCACAGTCTGTTCCACACACAATAAATCTGCTTTTTATTGCCTCACATCACAAACACCAAGCTGTTAAAACACACCTGCAGGGGCTGAAGCCTTCGCTCATCAATACCCTGATCACAGGCCTCTCTCTCTGTGGAGATAATCAGAGCTGATCAGAAGTCTTCTTGATCGACGATCAGCTGATCGATGTCGTACTGTACATCTGCTCTGAGCCTGCAGATGTGCAGAGGGTCAGTGAGTTCAGTGGTGACGTCCTGACTCCAGTCAGTCCTGATCACAACAGTTCAACTGCTCTCGTTGTTCACTGGTTTCAAAACCACCCTCACTGAACATCAGACAAACTGTGTCTGTTGGCTTCTGTTTTTCTTGATGCTCCTGAACCTGGTCTAGGTCTGGACCTGACCTTCCTGCTCTCTGTTGTCACGTGTACAGTTTGTGTTCAGCGTATACACTCGGAGGTTAACCAGCAGCTGCCTGACGCTCTGATATATTTACCTCAAGGAAACTCAAGTTCTGTTGCAGCTCGTCAGATTCAACAAGAAGACGGAGACAGAGTGTGTCTCAGACTGAGAGACAGATTTAGTCTGAGTCCATGTAGACTGAGATATCCCTCACAGGAGGTCACACACACTCACACACTCACACAGCTTACAGTAACACTATGGCCTGAAGACCTGCAGACGTCTCCACACACACCAGGCGTCCATCACTCTGCTGTTTACTGACTCCGTCCTCTCTCTGCTCTCACATCAACACAGGCTGTGAACTGTAAAACACACAGGACCTTAACTTGAAAAGATATTTTAACAATAAGCTTCTCTCAGTGACTCTCTCTCTCTCTCTCTCTGATATCTGCTCCTCTGTTCTTCTCTGCAGCTCCTGTTCCATGAACAGCTCAGCTCTAGGCCTCAGTCTGCAGCAGCAGCAGCAGCACTGATCCCAGCTCTGTTGTCATGCACTCAAAGTTTCCAGGAGTCTGAACTTCTCCGCCCGGCTTCACTTCCCTCTCTGACCAAACACACACACTCACACACACTCACACACACTCAGATATTCTCCTGTCAGCTCTTTACCTGTCCGCAGTTTCCCTCCGGATCCACAACAGCAGCGAGCTTCTCTCCGGTCTGACTTTTTTTTCCTGTGTCGGAGTCCGGTCCGGCAGGTCGTGGTCTTGTTGTCGGAGACAGACGGAGGAGCTCAGAGGATCATGGTGGAGGAAACTAACGCTCTCTTTGTGTCTGCTGGCTCAGCGAGCTCCGGGTTTCAGCGCTTCTCCGTCCGCTCCTGAAACTTTTCCCTCAGCAGTGAATCGGAAGAAGGAGCTGAGCACACTCCAACAGAGAGGAACAAAAAACTGCTGTGTTTACATCACATCCCGTTTCCGAAGAGGAGGAGGAGGAGGAGGAGGAGGAGGAGGAACATGAGCCCCCTGACATCTGAGAACTTAGAGGAAATCTGTACAGGAGCCCTACGAAGGGAACTACAGAGGGAACTACAGAGGGAACTACAGAGGGAACTGCAGAGGGAACAGGACAGATTTTAACACCTGATTCTCCAAATCTCAACAAACCAATAAAATGTGTTGATTTAAATAAGAGGAATAAAATAAAGTCATGAATTATCAACCCAGGTTTTAATGGAAATCAAATGATGTTTTAAAGGATTCTTATTCACTGTTCACTTTTTAACTTTATTTCCAGTTTGAGGTAAAACCTCAGGTTCTTCAAACTAAATAAAATAACAACTCCACAGCTCTCACTCTGACCTCAACTCTTCATCCTGGTGGTTCAGGGTTCATTAAGGGAAGGATCTGGATCATCTGAGGATTTAAAGCTTTAAGAGGTGGAATTTAGTTGAATTTTCACGACATAGAAAAATGAAGGTTTAAATAAAACCTTCAATACACCTCAATCAATTAATATGAGAAGAAGCAGAAATATGTTGCACAGGACAAGAAACATTTGGAAGAAGTGTAACGTACACTGAGCTCTGAGCAAAGGTTTTATAAATATAAATAATGGATAAATAGAAAGATCAATAGATTTTATTTATTGATTAACAGGAGGCCTCAGCTCGTCTGTGGATTCAGTCTCTTCATGTGATCCCAGTCTGACTGTGCTGCTGAGACCAGGACTCTGGGGGGTCACTGTACTGTGTGTGTGTGTGTGTGTGTGTGTGTGTGTGTGTGTGTGTGTGTGTGTGTGTGTGTTAGCCAGCAGAGGGCAGCAGAGTTTCACTGTAAAACTTTTTTTCCTCTTCTGTCTTTTTCGTCGCTCAGCTCAGAGACAGGTGATGAAGTGATGAAGTGATGAAGGTGAAGAGCTGTGTGTCTTTAATCTGATCAGGTGATCCCACAGGTATTTCTAATCTTTCTCTTCAGTTTTGTCTCTGTGGTTCGTGTATCTTCTGTCCTCCTCCTCCTCCTCCTCCTCCTCCTCCAGCAGGGCGAGCTCTCTCCCTGTTTTTCCTTCTCCTCCTTCACACCACTGTTTCATCCACATCACTTCCTCCCTGCACTTCCTCTTTCTCAGCCAGTGTTGACAAGGGTCCCCCCCCCCCCCCCCCCCCCCCCCACACACACACACACACACACTGAGTGTTTGATGACGCAAGAGGCCTCTGTGCTGTGTACACTAAAACAAAGATGGCAGTCAGAGGGGAATCCACCACACACACACACACACACACTTTGTACAGCGTCATAACACGAGTGTGAAGCTGCTGGAAAATAACTGAGCTGCAGAAACAGCTGACCTGGATAATCCGGATCCAGACCTCAGAGAGTTTCACGTATGAGTTGTATGAGTTCATATGTGGATTAGTGTGATGTAAATATCACACTACAGTTAGTGTAGAAGAAGGAAACAGCTGTTAGCGTGTTAACATGTCTGATTACATTTCACCTCACATCATCTCTAACTCACTCGTCTCCTCTGAACTTCAGCTCTGATCTCACTGTGGCAGAGGAAGTGACATCACTGCTGAAGCCCGGCGTTACTCACACATCCATGTTTCTTCACAGTCAAGTTCATCCTGACACACGAGGGACAGGCATTTTCTGACCTCTGGCGTTGTGTAACCTTGTAACTGACATGTGTTTCCCCGTCTTACATTCCAGTGTTACAGCCATGTTTCCACTCTCTCTCTCAGCAGGATGTGGTCTGTGCATTACCTCTACATCCCCTGCTTATCCTGATGTCACACTGTTTGTCACATTTGACACATTTTTGCTGGATGTGGACCTATAGTCAGCTTTATAAACAGCTAACTGAAGCTGCAGGAATCAGTGCATGTGCAGGTTTTAAAGGCAGCCAGCAGCTTGATGTTCTCAGGAAATACAGAGATTCAACATCTGCATTATTTACTTCCACTTTTACTGAATTACACTTTCTACGTAATCTAGGTGGTTAAAACTAAAAACAATGCAACCAGCAGTTACAACATCAGCAGAGGATTCAGCAGAAATTAGTCAAATCTACAGAATGCACAACACAACATGAAATCAGGCTGGAAAATCCCCATCCTCTGTGATGCTGTGTATGTATTGTTTTTGCAGTTAGAATGGAACTACCTTCAAAAAAGAGTTAATGATACAGAGATACAGATCAAACTGTAATTAAATGTCACAGAGAGGAACCAGACTCTCTGTGGCTGTATCACTATCAGCTGGAGGAAGAAACCATTCCCTGATGAGTGGAAAATGTCTTGACTGCAGAGATGGAGCAGACAGAGTCGTCTGTCCTGTTTGAACACAAACATGTTGAACCTGTTCCAAGAGCTGGGAACACTCTGTGAATGGAGGATGATTATTATTAGCTGCAGTCAGTGTAAGTGAGTGACACGGACAAAGAGCTTTGGAATCAGTGCAGACCAACAACAGTGAACTGTGACCAGCTGCTGTAAAGAAATCATCCACGTCAGTACGTCCACTAACGTGTTTGTTTTGTCACTGACAACATGATGATAGGATTCCTCCAGAGACAGAGCTTTTTATTAAAGAGGAAGATCCAGAGACATCTCTATATCTCCACCAGACTCCATTGACAAAAACAGGGATTTAACCAGGAGCTGCTGGAATACCACTGCCTCCATCTGTTAGTGTGTCTGTGTTACTGTGTGACTCTCAGATTCTTTACATAACTCACAATAACTCACAATAACCAACAGGCCACAGCAGTGTTATTACAGCAGCTCGTGTTCTGTGAGGTAAAATGACATGACGTGCTGATATTTCTGCTTAAACAAAACATGGGAAATATCCATATAAAAAGTTTCACAGAGACACAGTATGAAGGAGGAGTCTAACTCCTGCAGGTCGTCCACAGACAAATGATGACCATAGACAGCAGCAGGAACCAGAGCATCTTCATCTCATCATCCAAACATTTACTGCACTGACTCACACCGTAAACTTTCCCAAATCTGGCAGCGTCGTCCTCCACAGACTGTAAACCAAATCGTCAGCATCTCTCATTCATGTCATCACCAGTTTACTCCTTCTCCTCCTCCTCCTCACAGTCAGCCTCTCCACAGAGTTCAGCTAATGGCCTCACATCAATCATTGTGCCGTCCACAGACAGGAAACATTCACATCCTCCACAGATAAGACTCACTCTGCTTTTTACTTCACTGATTCTCTCACATTCAGACTGTGGCTCAGAGAAAACACAAAACTAACAGGATTTACTTTCTTCCTCTTCGTCTTCTATTGTATTCAAAGTGCCACCTGATCCTTACAGTGTGTTGGTTTATGTCAACACACACACAAATAAATCAAAATAAATGTAGCTGAGAGGGGAAACACATTCACATGTTTTACATTCTTCCTCCTGTTTTAGCTCCAGACCTTTTCTCTTCATGTCCAAACATCTGCAGCACAAATATATTCATATATCACCCGTTATATTTAAGACCATTTAAACTGTGATCATAAAGTTTCAGGATATATCATTCTTAACCTCTGAAACATCAGTCACCTCTCAGGGGCCATGTACTCGCTCACTCTGGAGCTTTCGACCACTTCACATGGCCCTCACTGGCAGATGGAGTTTGTGCAGTTGTCATTGGACTGTAGATGTTCAAACTTTCCATCTTCCTGAGCATTTTTTAACCTTAAATGATTAAATTACTATGAAGGAAAAAAAGTCAAATGTTCAGTTGTTCCAGGTCAGAGTTTGTCTCTGGGCCCGTCAGACAAAACAAGACATTTGAAGAAGTTAGAATCCAGAAATGACAGAATGAACAACTGATCTTTGATGAAGACAAACTGTGTACTCTGTCAGTGGTTGTGTCTCAGCTCAGGATGACCTGGTTGATCATCAGATTATTTAACCCCCGGACTCAGTCCAGCTGGCTGCAGTCTGACACAGTTCACGTCCTCATTTCTGTTCCTCGCACAAAGACACAATTCATTCAGCCGGGGAACAAATGTTCTTCAAAAACGGACATTTGAAACAGAAATACGTCTCGTCTGTCGCCTCAACCTCCAACTGCTTTATCTGCACAAATAAGAACGTTTCACAGTGAAGTCTGTGTCCTGAGCAGCCACGACACTGTTTCTGCAAAAACACATGAACTTAATAAAACCAGAACTATATGAGAGGATAGATTCCATATGAGGACAGACACTTTGGCTGTCTAACGGAGCTGTAGCAGTATTTTTACCTGCTCCTCTCATCGTCTGCCAAGAGAAATGTTTCTGAGAACAACAAACTGCAAAATCAGGGAGGATGAAAGACGGCTTCTGGGAAGGGAGAGCGGTGGTGGAAATTACACCTTGTGTTTTCCAAAAGCAGCAGGACTCGCCTCCTCTGTTTTTATCGCATATATTTAAAATTATATCAACACATCCACCTTTGTGGCAAAAATCCCACATTTCTACAGACCTGTGTTTAAAAAATAACTCTTCAGTCATCGCTCTGACTCCTGATAAAGGTCATCTTCAGTGTGGTGGAGTATTTTTGTTTAATCAGGAGGGAGAAACTCCGAGCGATAGTCGTCACAGTTTGACACCGCAGTGTTTCCTCTGTTATCATCATGAACACACACAAACACTTTGTGATTCATTCAGACAAAAGCAGAGCAGGGGAGGGCTGAAGGGTAGAGAGAAATTTATCTGGACACATTCCCGTCGGCTGCTGTCACACACACACACATCAGACTGAATCAACTGAATAAACATGATGACAGAAACAGGAATGACGCCCCCAGAGTGTGAGGGGTTATTCCAGGCATCCAGGATTCCTGCAGAAACACCACTGGATGGACATGCAGCTCTCCAGCGTTTGAAGAAGTACTCAGATCCTCCACTTTAGAGCACAGACACAAAGTAAACATTCTCCATTACGACTGAGTAAATGTGCAGAAGCATTATCAGCTACTTAAAGTATTCAAATTTAAAACCAGCCTTTGTGATTAATATGATAAATGACATTGTTAATCCTGAGTCACCAGTGCTTCCGCAGGATTTTACTGTTGTAGATGTTAAAGGTGGAGCTGGTTTTAATTTCTTTATATTGTAGTGTCTGAAGTTTCATATATAGTTCTTATTCTCTTGGAGTCTCCGAACACAAGTGTTTCCCACATATGTTTTTCTATTTTTGGGGGGTTCATGTTTAGGTTAAATAGTTGTGAACGTAAATCTGTTAGTCTGGTGGTTCCTACTGTACGAGTCAGGTAGTTTCATTAGTTGTCTCTTTGGTGGAACTACTGACAACTCACAGACTTCATCGGAAATGTGTGTGCTGTAAATTCTACAACATGTGTGTGCACTGCCCTCCAACTATACTTCCACCTTTTTATTCACATCAAGTAAAATGTACAAAAGAGATGTTTGAAGCTTTCTGGAGAACCACTCGATCAAAAAACTTCACACTTCAGCACGGCACTGCACTTCTTTGGGTCGTCAGCAATACACTCACCAAGTTTGAAGTTGATCGGATGAGCGGTTGTCAAGAAAATCAAAAGACAGACAGACAGACGTGAAGTTTAGAAGAATCATGTGTGTAAAAGTGTAATAAACAACACATCTGTCTGATAATATTTATGTACCACATGTTCAAATGACTGGAGCATTGTGGGATACTGAGACCTAAAGGATACATGGATACATAACAGGACTGGGCCTTTTGTGGGTTTTGTCTTTGGAGGATTGAACTGGAACACAACCTGATCCCTACCAACTTTAGGGCTTGTGGTCTGTAGCTGACCTCTGACCTCTGATCTTGGCTTCATTGTTTAAGAGAAATAACTGCTGTCCAACTGGAACAAATCTCAGAGAAACTTTTGACCGAAACTGCACAGTTCTCTCAAACTAAAAGAAAGGTGCAACACCTAAACAAGTTCTTGGAACAGGATTTTAACAGAACAGGATTTTCTCTGAACAGGACTGATGAGCTGAGCTGCTGATGTGTCTCAGCTTGTGTTCATTTCTCTTCTGGTTTCATGTTTCAACACTTTACAGATGCCTCTGACATTACACCTTTGGCCGGCTCAGAAACATCAAACAATAAGGTGTAATTATGAGGGATTATAGTATAGTATAGTCATGATAATCATGATAAGTAATTAAAGATTGTCTTTTCCAGCAAAGACTGTTTCCTGTGAAGGGTGGAACAGGTAAAGATGTAACAACGTTCATGCGAAAAACCAAAAGTTAGAGAAGAAATTTGAGTAAGATCAGAAAAAAAAACAAGCAAAAACTAAAGTAGGGTTAGAAAATAGAAACAGAAATTAGAAGAACATCAGAAAAAATATATTGGAATTGGAGAAAAGTCATAATAAATCACAACTAAAGTGAAAGGAAAGTCAGAAAAAAAGAGCCACCGGTGATTTATAACATATCACATGGAAAGTGTGTTTTAATTTTGATGAATTTAAATGAATGAACTTTAAATTTTTCCACTCATGATTTTAAACTTGCTTCCGGTCGTCTTCTTGTAGTTTTCCACTTCCAGGCCGAGGAGTAAAATCCAGTTTCCCCCTCCAGCTTCATGTTTCTATCTCAATCTAAAACCACCGTCTGACTACTGAAGGTGTGAGTTCACTCGGCTCCTAATGTCTCATCGTCTTTCTGGCTCTCTGCCAACATTCCTGAAGTTTGTCTCCACTCAGGGCTGGAAGCAGAGGAACTGATTTAATACAACCTCAGGGGGTTTGATGGGAAGTGGAAATCACGTTCTGAAGAAAGTGGACTTCTAATGGAGGGAGGTCATAATGGTTGTATATGATTCTCAGTAGGAAAATGAACTGTTTTCTTTCTTTGATTATTAATTGATTGATTGTATAAATAAGGTTAATGCAGTGACATCTTTGATTACAGCCATAATAACAACAGATATCTGTATGAATGGGAGGCTGCTGTTATAATATATAATATATCCATTTTAAATGTCATTACACCTTTAATAATAATCATATAAAACCACTACTAATATCACACCTTCATCATTACAGTCAGCATCATCATCATGATTATTTCTAATAATCAAAACGAGTTCAATACAACAAATAAAACAAACAAATTAAATTCAATAACAGGATCATCAACGACCAGAAAAGTCTTTTTATAGTAAATATCTTCCTTGATTTAGTCATGGACAGGGAACCAGGAAGAAAAACTGGGGATTTTAACTTTAAAAAAAAAAAAAAAAAAAATGTAAAGTAACGTAATGTAATTGTAATATTTATTGAAATCAGAGCTGCGTCCCTTCATTCGGCAGAAGAAAAGAAAAGGAAGTTTTACACTCATCTCTATTTCAAAATGTGGTTTCATCACATCAGGAAATATCTCCTTTCATCACCGACTGAAGTGAATTCCTCCACTCTGTGTGTGTGTGTCTGTGTGTGTGTGTGTGTGTGTGTGTGTGTGTGTGTGTGTGAGGGATTGTCCAAGGTGTGTCTGTACAGTATAAAGAGATGAGGGGATTGAGTAAGAACGCTGTGATGTAGCATTTTAACCTGTGTAACATCACAGAGATCACAGGTCTGAGCACTGATGGTGGTCCTCAGGGGGCAGGACTGAAGACCTCCTACATGTGGTTCATGTTTAAGCCTGTGGTTTTTGGCCTGTGACTCCTTAAAATAAACCAATGTCTAGTCATGACCCCCCCACAGGTAAAAGCCTGAGTATCAGACAGTGATTTTCCCTCCTCAGATTGTTTTATTTCAGAAAATACGAGTAAAAGAGAGAAAACATACACAAAAAAATAAACAGTCTGAGAAAATAAGAAAAAACGCAGGAGAAACTTTTTCCTTTAATAATCTTGTGACCCTTCAGATTTATACTGGGATTTACTGAGGGTTAGGAAAAACTACTAATAATGATATAATAATACAGTGTAGACTAAATATTGGTTTGTATGTATTAAGGTCAGACGTGTTCCAAACCTGCGCTCTGGTACTTTTCATGTTTGACCTACACTCAGCTGAAAACATAGACTACACAGATGAAACCTGATGTTTATTGAAGTTATTTTCTGATCACATGCGACTGCAGCATCAGGAGAAAAGCCTGACGCTCCGCTGAGGTCTTTCACCTCCAGTCAAAAGCAGCTGCTGTAATCCTGTGATGTGTTCAGGTGCGTGAATGACATCACGCTGCACCTTCTTTTGTTCTCTCAGAAATGCTGCTGTGGCATTCAAACGTCTGTACGTTGTATGTTCGGTATGTCCAGCATGTTAACGGTCATGTCACAGGTATGATGGTGGCATTTCTTGAATAAACAGAGCACAGAGGTGATCTGCTCTCTGATTGGTGCAGCTGAGGCAGAGGGAGGTGTGGGAAAGTGCAACGATTAATAACTGAGCGCACAGGTGTCGGATGTATGACTGTGCACCTGAATGCAGCTCCACCCGGGCCGGGCCTCTGGGTGTTCACCTCCACACACATACCTCAGATAGTTTTCTAATCCTGGATTTCTGTAGCTCTGAGGCAAAATGTGAGCAGAGGACTTAAAAATAACTCGTTAAGGAATGAAGTGATAAATGATCGGTTACTCAGCAGTCAAACGTGATGAAGAACTGCTGCATGGAAATCTGAAATATCAGTACGCTCACAAATAAAGTGTGTATGTGGTTTAGTTTTACTGTCTCACACCAGGAGTGACAGTTTGATGAGGACTTCAAACTTCTTCCTCATCAAACCACAGTGAAGTCTACATCGCAGAGGGGTTCAGCTCAGACAGGGGGCGTCAGAGGGGAGGCACAGCTACAAACATCCACCAACAAAAGAAGAACTCCACCTTGTACCTGCAGCTTCTGGACTCACATTGTTTGGCCTCAAACCAAGTCAGAGCAAACAGAAACCGGATCCATTACAGTCAGTTTCACCATCCAAACAATGCACTTCACCACTGTGTCATTTCAAAGGCATTCCTGCCTTCACTGGAGATCAGATCCTGATAGTGAAGCTAACGTTTAGTTCACCTGCTTTAACTGAAATTCTGTTATCTGCATGTTCAACAAAACATCATCATCACTGGCTTCAGAAACGACAGAGTGATTTCTCATGATGCCCCTCTGTTACAGATAACTGTCACAAAATGACTCATCTGATTGTTTCCTGTGGTTGAGGACTGACGTCTTCAGCGACTCAGGGTGCCACTCTGTGATTAGGCAGCGTTCATTCAGAGCTTCTCAGCTCTAATTCATGGATTAATGAATTATTTCATATTGGAGCTCATGATAATAAATAATGTTTGGGTTGCCAGGTTGTTGTCAGGAATGTGGAACTTTCCTCTTTCCACCTGTGACGGTGGCTGGATCAGGTGGACTTGGTGCTGCTGGTGTCGGGAAAGCCTGTCGTTATCTGATGAGGCATTACCACTGAAATATGATGGATTTTCTGCTTGAGATGTTTTTGACTCTTTTTTTGGGGGATCAAACGTCACTGATGGCAGAGTTTCTTGAGTAATCCTGACTACATCTTTTTCTTCTTCCTGTGTGATGTAGCCAGGGAATCTCCCGTCAGATTCTCTCCTTCCTCTTTTCCCTGTATTTCTTCTCCTTTGTCCTTCGCTCCTCCTTCCTCTCTCTCAGATTTCAGCTCCGGTCCTCCAGCACTCCCTCCCTCTCCTCTCCTCTCCTCTCTGGTTTGAACTGGCGAGTGCCTGCAGTGACTCACTGTGTTGGTATGCAGAGGAAGAAAAGGGGAAGGAGGAGATGGAGGAGGTGTGGAGAGAGGGGGGGGGGGAAACCTTCTCAACAGGCTCTCTAAGAAAGAAACACCCTGTTTCCTCAGGCCTTTTCCCTTCATGTGGATCACACTGTAAATCTCCATCTCTTTCTGTTGCTTGGTTCAGTTTCTGTCAGGAAACAGGTCCTGGTCCTGGTCCTGTTTACAGTGACATGGATTACAGAGTCTGCAAAGTGGCTGAAACAGGAAGAAACTGCAGAGAAAAATAAGGGTTGTTGCTGCAACAAACAAGTGAAGTGTTACAACATAAGAAGTAAAGAGAACAGAGGATGGCTGCTGCTGCTGCTGCTCTCTCTCTAAAACAATCTGTTCTCAGTGTAGAGAGGGTCGCTCCTGTCTGTTAGTCCAGCACTGTCAGCCTCAGCTCTGCTCTCAGACTGCACTCACTCTTACCACTTTGATTTTATCCAGCTTGGTAAAAAACTTCTTTTGTACAACAAGGGAAGTTTCCACAAAGAGTTTGGTTAAACTCCAGTAAACTGAATTCTTCTTCCCTCTGGTTTGATTGAGACTGACTGACCATTAAAACCAAATGTTAGTCATATTATCATTTGGTCCCAGAACTGTGAGTTTAAATCAGGTGAAGATTTTTAACATTTAAATAAAGGATAAGGCAGAAACTCCTTCACTTTTCCAGCTCCAGTTAAACTCATGTCATGTCCTCTTTCTCCTGATTGGACTGCTAACAATAGAAGCTACACAAACATGCTAATGGTCAGTTTCTAACAGATAAATAATATTAGCATGCTAACATGTTGAAGGTCACATACATTAGCATGACCTGAAGAAAACAGTGTTTGAGTTAAAGTACTCGACCTCGTCCGTTAGCTCTGCCTCTCTCTGATTTCACAGCACAGGTGAGGTGTGTTTAAGTGTTGCTGAGGTGCTGATGTTATTGCATAAGATGAGTTGATGTAATCAGAGCCTGTGAGGTGTGTCCTCTGTTGATTGATACCTCTACTGATATCTATTGATTTGTTGTGTCTACTTCATTTAAATTAGATTGATTACATCTGCGTTGAAAGTTTTATATGAACATGAACATTTAATCTCTTGTGTAGTTATAGACATCTGGAGACACTGGATCATCAGATTCCTCCACACCTGTCCTAACAGACGCAGCAAAAATCAGCACAGGTCCAAACGTGCACTGAAGCTTGGCAACAAGAGTCCAAACAAGCAAACTGTTTCACACAGTCAGAGAGCTTTTCATTTCTCCAAGTCAGCTTCATTCAGTCAGAGCCGAGAGAACTGGTCCTGACTGGGTGAAGTGTGTTTGGAGTAACTGCCTCTTGTGTATGAGGAGGAGTCACGCAGAGGCTGAGTGGAGTTTCCACTACTGTGTGTGTGTGTGTGTGTGTGTGTGTGTGTGTGTGTGTGTGTGTGTGTGGGCAGTGGACGACCACAACTTCCGATTAGCAAGTGGTTGATGACCTCACCTCTTGCACTCACGCACAAAAACTAAAGTGAGTTCTACTGTCGCTGCCGCTGTTTCTACTGTTTGTTATATGTGTGTGTGTGTGTGCTGATAAACAGACACAAACAGCTGTATGTGGAGCTGTGATGTTGTCGGGCGGAGTGTGTTATCACAGTGTGGTTGAACCTCAGTAGATGCAGCCTGTCAGTGGAACAACACAAAAACCCACCACAACAATAACAACAGGTGACGAAGACAAACAACCAAATCAGCAGCTCCTCCACATGATCTCATGCTTGTTGTCGTAGGACCACGCCACAGGTTGTGTAAGTTTTCACCTATTTACCACACAATGCTCAAAGTTTACATCACAACACTTTCCAGACGATTCTGGAGCGTCACCATCTCAGTTCCTCACAACGTCCCACTGGCAGCTCGGGCGTTTAGTGCGCAATCGGAAGTTTCAACTGGAAAGTCACAACAACCCTCGACATTCGACAGAATTCAAAATGGCTGCTACTCACAACAATAGGAGCGAGCGCTGCCAGTTCGTCACTCGACGTCACTCCCAGTTCCAACCTCCGGTGTTAATGGAACCATTTCTGTGTCCAAGTGGTTCAGGGGTTTTTATGTCGAGAAAACAAAACAATCTGTTGATGGAGCTTTGATCGTGTAGTCCAACTCACTGAGCTGAAACACGACCAAAGGTATATATTACCCATGATCCCCAGCTTCTGGAGCAGGAAGTGCTGTCACTGCAACAAAAACACCAAACTCTGTTTCTAATTCTTGATATTTTGAAGTTTTCTGGCTGAATATCAGAGATGATGTAGAATTTAGTGGATCAAACACAGAAAACAGAATTTAAACAACATTTCTCTGCGAAGGCAACAGAACCATCATCCAGCTTCAGATGAATTTAATCTCTGTGGCTGACAAACAGTAAGCAAAGCTTCAAACTGTAAATGACTGAACCTGATACCAGACTGTGACATAAGTCAGTGTGTTATCAGCTTTAAATATGAGTAAACTGTATTAATCTGACCTTGGCTGGATTTACCCACAGTCCTTTGTTAGTGTTAATGTTTGACTGATTTACCAGACAGAAGAAAAACACACCCTGAGAGGAAACAGAAGAATAAAGAGTAATGACATGTTTTTATACTGGACTCACCCTCACGACCACAGGCCACAGACAAACTCCAGTCAGTGAATTTTATCCAAAACAGAGATAAAAACGAAGGACGACGCTCTTTGTAAACAGAAACACATTCATTCACAACATGTCTTAATGAAGTGGATAAAAACATCAACAATAACGTGACAGGAAAAAAGTAAAAAGTCAAAGATACGTTTCCTTTAATGTCTTGTTGGTCTTTATTGTTTAGTTTGAAAATGAGACAAAATCTTAAGACAAATTCACAGAGGAAAACGTGACCAAAGTGTCTGAACTCGTAACAATCAAATGACAAAAATGACAAAGATCATGTTTATTCATTTATATTCATTTTATTTAACACTTGTAGGTAAAAAAAGGAGAAGGAGGTGATTTAAGGTAATTTTCCACTGCAGTTGTGGTTGGATGAATCCAGTTAAAATAATGAGGCTCAGGCAGGTTCAGACTGGACTGATCTGATCTCCAAACATCTCCGTTATGTAACATCTGCACGTGGAGGATTCTGGAAGAGGACTGGTTTAATAACTGCTGCTGGTTTACAGAAGGACTCAGTCATGATGAGTTCATGTTTACATAACCATTCCTTCTGTTTCTGATACCAAACATATTTCATAAAGTGAAATGAATATTCTAACTCTGTGCACTCACTGCAGAAGGCTTCAATTACTTTCTTCTTCTTCACACTCAAACTGCTGAGCTGCATTTTTCCATCTGTGGGGGGAATTGTGAGAAAATGTTTGGCTGGAGAAAGTTTCTGGCTGAGAAACAAGACCATGCAGCTTCAGTGGATTCTGGTTCATTTCCACTGAGAAACTTCCAGGAAAGAGCTGCTTCAGTGTTTTACTGCAACACCAGGTGGAGTTAGGGTTAGGGTTAGGGTTAGGGTTAGGGAGTGCAGGACATTTAAAGGCTCCACAGGTATTTTCTGACGACATAAATTAGAGTCATCCAGGGATTCCTCCCTCAGGACAAAACAACTGAAGCTCCAAGAAATTAGGATAAAGAGACATTTCAGCTTCTTTTTCTGGAGACTCTAACGATGAGAAACGTGAACATTGAAATGCTCACTGCTAAAAATAAGATATAAAACAATGTTTAAAGGTTTAAAGAGACACAGCAGATTCCAGTCTGAACCTGCTGGGTCACAACTCACTGCCAAAGGAGACAGAAATAGAGGCAGTGTGTTTCCATTTCCCTGAGCTGGTTCAAATACTTCCTGATCATTCCTGTGCTCTAAACACTGAGGACGAGTGCTCTGCTAAAAACAGATGGAGAAAAACCAAATGTCTTGTGATAAAGTCTTGAACTGGTTTAACAACAAAAAGCCTTTCTGTCGTTTCACCTCCAGGACGCCTCGTTCTGTTCGACCTCTGACTGTAGCTCGTTGGGTCATGTCCTCGTTCCACTGTAAACACACTGCAGCAAAAACAGCTTTAAAGAAACTGTCTGAGGCTCACAGTCCTCACACTCACTGTAATCACTGCGTTCAGTTTCCACACTTAACAGATCTGGGTGAACCATCAGCCATTTCAGGTGGATTTACACTCACTCAGTCTGTGGATGCTTTTGTCTAAAGATACAAACACCAATGATAACACTGCTCACTGAGACCATGTTTACATGTATAACCATTGTTTCAGTAGCTTTTTAACATGATGAGCAGTGGTTGACTGAGTGTAACTGAAGAAGAAATAAAGATGTTTGACAGCGACGTGACGACCAGCTGATAGAGGCTGAGACTAAATCTGAAAGTGTGAATACCCTCAGTCAGCTGACAGATGAAGAGATAGAGTAAGCGTGAAGATCGTCTCCCTCAGTATAATCTCATTGAGATTTGTCATCTCTTTTTGTTTTATCCTTATCTTATTCATAACTCTGATGACGGCACTGAGCCAAAATACTTTCCATCCATTTACTTCCTTTCCTTCTACAGGCTCCTGGTGAACAGGTGTGTTCCTGACAGCATTTCTCTCCTGTTCATCTTCACCATGTTGGACCATGGGACAGATTCAAGTCTGATCGTGGCTCCAGATGTTTTTGTGACTGATGTCAGATTTAGGTTTAACATGAATCAGGGTTGCTGCGTTTGTTCTGTTGACTGTCATTTAATCAATGACACCTGTGTCACCCCCTACACCTCATACCTGTCCTATTACCTGTCCCAGCGTACGTGAGTGGCATACTGTTATCCCTACATGGCAACCACCAACATAAACATCAACAGGCATCCCCAGAAGCCCCGGAGTGCTGCTTGACCTCAGTCAGGGAACGGAAGCAGCGTGATCTCATCGAAACACAACACCTCTAACAATGAGGTAATTCATGGAGCGGCAGTGAATAACCTCCCTGAGCTATAGGCACGAAAATGACTTGCTGTATATTCATCATTAGAATAACAATGAAGGATTTTCACACACTCCAATTGTTACTCATCACTGGGTGAAGCTGTGATGTAACTGAAGCTGCAGCAGCTCTGCTCTGACGGGATCATGACTCAGTACTGATTGCATTTTTTGGCTCGCACAGTAAAAGATGAATGGAGAAAAAATGAGAGTGAGTCTGCAGAGCTTCAGGATCTACACTGCCAGCAGCACTTTGACCCCATGAGCATCAACCTGCTGCTAAAACAACCTCCTCTCCTGATGTAGTCCTAACCTGCTGCAGGGATTTACTCCCATTCAGCTCAGTCTGAGCTCAGACCAGTCCAATACTTCCACACCAGACTGAGAAATCTGTCTCCTCACAGAGCTGACTTTATCACTTTACCTGAAGCGATGCTGCATGGGGTTGGTGAATTAAAGCTGAATGCACATACAGCCTTGTTCCTGTGATGCTTTTAGCAAAGATTCATTTCCAAATAGCAGAAAATCATTTAGGCATAAAGAATTTTGACTTGTCAGTCGAGTTGTCTTGGTGAAATATGACTGTGTTTGACCCCTGATGGTTTCAAATAAACCTTGTTTTCAGTGCAGTTTGCAGCTGTTGGTAAAGTGAAGGTCTTGCTGCAGGATATTCAACATCTACCAGAGGAAATATGCATGAGACGTTCAGATCAGTGGAAACAGCAGTAAAGAGGTCAGAAACAGGAACTTCTTTTAGACATTTTTTTATTAAAATTATTCAATAAATAGCAAATAGAATAAATAACTAAATAAGACATTCACACAACAACAGACAGTGTCAGTTTCAGCTCATTGGCCTACACAAGTGTTTTTCGTGACAAAGTTAAACTTGTAAAACATCCAGTTGATCGCAGGCCTATAAGTGCAGTTAGAGTCTATGTGTAAATCACACAAGAGTTCAAGTTTTCTTTAGTTCAAGTTTCAGTTCTTTGCAGGCGTTCACAGTTCTTTCTTTCTTTCTTTCTTTCAAGTGTCCCATTCCAGACTGTGCGTCCTCCGCTGCTCTCAGGGGGACTGCTGGCAGGGTGAAGCCGGCGCCTGGAGCTCCCTTCCCGGCTGCGCCGCGCGGGGCACACCGCTGTTCTCCAGATGCATCTCAGGATCAGCTCCAGCTCGGCTCATGTTCGGTCCAGGGAGCCCAGAGTCGGGCGGTTTGTAGTTAAACCAGTCCCGTTGCTCTTAGTTGTCGCTGCCCAGTCTGTGGTAGACCAGCAGAGCCACCATGTAGCTTTTCCCGGCACTCTGCTCGTAGGAGCGGCTGCTCTCTGTGTCCTGGCCGGGCTTGGTGCAGGTGGTGTTCGGGACCTGGTCGCTGGATGAGCCGTTGTCCTCGCAGTTGTTGTGGGTCGCTGACAGCAGCTCGGAGCCGGGGCTGAGGTCTGACAGCTGCCTCGCCTGCTCCTCCGCTGACTGGAAGGAGAAACCCTGGTAGTCGCCGATCGGGCTGTCCGCGCCGCTCAGCGGAGTCTCGGCGCAGGGCTCCTCGGTGTAGATCTGCCACAGCACCACCAGGCACAGGATCACCAGCCAGCGCTTGGCCTGGCTCTTCTCCGGCGGGGGAAGGTGCATGCGGACTTTAGCGGGGTACATAACCCGGGTGCAGCGCTTCTTCGGCCGGATGGGCACGAAGGAGCGCACGGCGGTGGCCTGAGCCGGTATCCGCTCGAAGGTGAAGACCTCGGGCTCCGTGCTGCGCGTCGCCATCCTGGAGAAGGCGAAGCTCTCCTGCCGAACAGTCATAGTCACGCTGTTTGACCGTGTGTACATTTTCAAGGAGTTTAGTTTCTGTGTTTGTCTCGGAGCTCTCTGATAGTCAGATATGCCTGAAGCAGCCGAGGGTTCGCGTTTTATACCTTCATGCTCAGGTTGTGTGTTTTTTTTTCTTTAGAAACGCCCATACACAGCAGGCCACTCCCTACTGAGCCAGCACCTTATTGCTCAAGTGCGAAAAGAACCTAAAAATTTGCATAGGTTTTACGTTTAGCAGCAGCTGGGAATCCGGAGAGATCAGGCTGCGGTGAGGAGCTGAGTCACCAGGGTTTGGTGAAATAATCACACAGAAAAACGTAGAATCAAATCAAATACAGTGTGTGTATATGTGTGTATATATTTTAAGTTCAATCAAAATGCAAAAACAAAATGTACATGATGAAAAAGTTACATTTACTCATTAAACCATCATAAATATTATTATAAACTCTAATCTGCCATAATTTTTTATTAGAATCAATGTTAATAAAACAGTTTTAGTCTGAAAAATGAAGAGAAATAAATAAAAAGATTCCCTCTGATTTCCTCCAGTATGATCAGGAGTGTGTGCTGCTGGTGGGAATAATCTCACCTTCACATGATATTCACATGGTATTTAGAAATGCCAGTCAATCAGAGCTATAAGGTTTCAGTTTACTGTAAACACCAGGCAGCACAGCATGAGCTCAGTCACATGTTAGAGTTACTCTGCTGGAAACTTCCCTTAAACTGGAGACAGAGTTCAGCTTCAAACATGAAGTGAAACCTGAACAAAGTGGATCACAGTCTGACTCTGTCCATCACCTGCAGGTGGATGTGTGGTGAAAACAGCAACGACAGATGAAGTGTAATGTAATATACAATAAGTGTAATGTGGGTTTTTCATGTTGAAACTTCTTCCTTCCCAAAACAGGACACACACACACACACACACACACAGTAGTCATGCCACAGAGGAAGAGCAGAGCCTGGTCTGATTCAATCTTCATACGTGTTTATGCAAAATAAAATGTCTTCTTTTTTAAAATAGGAATGATATTTTTCTTGAGAATCTTTCCTGGATTCCTTCCCAGCGCTCTAACGAGTGAAGTTTCAAAGTTAAAGACCTTTGTGGATTTAGAGAAAGTCTGAACAAAGACTTGAAGCAGACGCTGACCCTGAATCACTGAGATGAAGCTGAAATCATTGTTGTTTTCACATTAACAGGAGCTGGAACACTGAACCACAGAGACAAACAGTGCAGCTATTCTGAACTACATCTGTGGATTCACTCCTCCTGGATCTGGATTTGGTGAAACAAGGGAGAGGAGAGACAAAGATAACTGTAGAACCACTGTAACACAGAACAACCATTAATATGGAGGGAACCCTCAGCAGCTGTTGATCCCAGCTCTCCTTTTATTCAAGCTAAGGACAGAAAGTTATCAAACGTAAAGCACTGAAATTATGATTAGAAATAAAAGATCTTCGGCCTCCGGCTGATGACGAGTCTAAAAATACCTCCACTTGCCTAAAAATGGATATTGAACTTCACTGTGTGATCTTTGTCACCCTGAGCTGTGGATGCTGAAATCTTTAAAGAGGAACTTAAACTCGGAGAGGAAACTACTGAAAAAGGAAATTTTCTGACCTGTTTGTGTGTGTGACTAAGTAACTACGTATACACACACTCCTCTAAACACTGTTTTTAATTTGTGCTTTAATCTTCTGTGTTTCAGTTCATGTAAAAGTGTCTGAGAACAGAGACGATGCTGCTTCTACTAAAACCTGACACTGGCTGTTACACACCAGTTAGATCTGGTTGCTTAAATTAAAGGGTCACGACGAGCGGAACTAAACCCTCAGTGTTTGCAGAGCACAGCAGTTATTACTGCAGAACCGAACACAGACTGAAGTCAAGTCCAAACTTTTCTGTCCAAATCACTGCACATTCATCTACCTCAGGTCAGATGGATTTTTTCTTACAGTGCGTAGTGCGTACTTAGTTCTGATGAAATCAGTGAATAAAGCAGACTCATATATTTCAGTAAATCTGTCCTTATGATGATGGAAGTGTCTTTACTCTCTCCTCTGATTCTCCAGAATCTGGGCAGGTCGTGCACCAGCCTGTTGAGTTTCAGGTCGCCACACATTGCTGCCAGATGATGTTGTAACACATCCCATCCTGCCCTGCAGCGCTCTCCTCGCTTTTCACTTTTTATTTTCTCTTTTTGGAACAATCCAGTTACACATCAGATCATCTCAGTGAAATACAACACGCCAACGTTTATTTCATATCTTTGTTGCTTTTCTTTTGCCGGTGTATTAGATTTTTAACATTAATGCTTAATTCAGTTTGAGCTCCTCGTTTTGTGGAAGTGTCTCTGTGTGGTTCAGTCTCTGTGTTTCCAGCAGTGAACACTTCCCCCCAGCAAACCAAACCATTTCCTGCTTTTCTACATGGATTTCTGGACGTTTCATTCATGAATATCCAGAGACATGACGTGGTCTCTGACCTGTATCTGATCATAATCGCTGCTGGATCAGCTGCTGGTATGTTCCATGCAGATATCAGCTGGCTGTTTGAAAACATGCTTTTCAGTGGGAATCCCTCCTCCACCCACTCACTCAGTGCAGTTGGCAGAAGATCTGTGGTTTCACTCCTCCAGGGCTGACAGCAGCTCTGTGTGACAGTGACACAATGGGTTTTTTTTTTTTTTTTAGGTTTGAGTGGGTTTTTCTTGAGAAGCTGAGGAATAAATGGATCAGGATGATGAACTCCTGTACAGCTGCTGTTTCCTCGTTGATAAAATCTTTTCCCTCCCTGTGGATACAGTGCAGGGTTTGTGCAACCTGAGCAGCTGAGGAAAACCTGTGTCATGTTAAATAACACCTGGCTCCATCTGACTCTGATCAAACTATTATTGTTGTAATATAAATACCTTCAAAGCCTCTCAGTATAGAATTTCTATGGGACTGTGTTTCACATTATTCAGACGCTGGGAAAAGGTCACAGTGGCTTTTTATGTTTCGACCACTGAAGAGCATCAGTGTCAGAAATTTGCATCATGTTTTCCTGAATGTCCCCAGTGTAGGTGGTGAGTGCAGAGTATTCATGAGCCATGTTTATGAGAAATACGTCACTTTGAAGTAAAGTGGAAAATTCTTTTAACGCTGACCACAGTTTTAATCACAGTTTGAAATCCAGACTGCCTACATTCATGATACTGAGTGATAAGTAAAGGTCTGTTAGTCTGTTCCAGTCAGTACAGTCGTCTAATTCCAGCACTGTCCACACTAGATCTGGTTAAACTTATATTTTACTTGCTGATCATTCTGATCCAAAAGACACAAACTGCTGTGAGAGGACTGTTTTCTTTCACATCCCACTCTGGTCTCAGAGTCTGAGGACCCTTCTCTGCTGTAAGAAAATACTAAACTTTTCAGTTATCTCTACAAGGATGAAGTGTTTAATCAGCCAACCTTTCCTTTACAGCTTTCTCTCACAGTTGGCTGTAGATGAAACTCATGCAACGTGCATTGCAGTGATGAAACGAAGGTATTGTTTTTGAGATTCAAGGGAACACTTTGTAAATACAGCCTTGATGAGTCTGACTGAGGAGACGCTGCCGCAGTGTCTCCGTCCCAACACTGTCCTCTGCAGTGAACTTGTTGCTTTCACTTCCTGCATATTTAAAATACCTGGAACATATTTCTGTTCCGTTTGTTTCGCTGTGAGCTTCGACAGAAAGAATCAGAAGCATCTGAGCCTGCAGCAGGACATGGACGCCATCGCCATGACATCACACCATCACACCATCACTCCAGGAGGCTGGTGGAGAGCGAAGATGTGTCACAAAGACTTTCACACACTCTTCCTCTCAGCAGGGTGTGACATTCCTATACATTCATCTACACACACCACACACACAGTCCACTGTACCAGCGTTTCCAAATATGGCATTCACTGAGGTGAGCCATCGTCGCCAACGGCAAAACTGAACACACACAGTACGTGTGTGTGTGATGGTACAGAAATGATTTGGTGGTCAGAGGTCAGGTCCAGCCCAGTGCCCCACATACCCATGACTCAGACGGTGGATATCACAGGAAAGCTGTGAATACTCCTGAGCGATCAGGGAACACGTCATTTGTGATTAAACAACGATACTTTAAATAATGAACCAAAGACCAATGAAATGGCTCATCCACAAACTGGGAAACTAAAGTCATCACAGCTTCTAGAAGCGTTGATCCTGATCACCAAGTGGATGTGTGTGTGTGTGTGAGTGTGTGTGTGCCTTCAAGAGGTCAGTGAGGAGTTAGAGTACAACTATTCCTCTGTATTTCAGCATAAACCTCAGTGAGGCCTGTGGTAGAGGCCTCGAATACTTCCCTCCTTTCCTCTGTAGGACCAATGAAATGCATCATCATCAAATTCTACAAAAAACACAACTTATAAACTCTATAAACTATATTCAGGTGCACAAGTTCCAGTGTGATCTGTGTGTGTGTGTTTTTTCAGTCATGTACAACACATACAAATGTAAATACACACATATATACCTGAGCCTATTTTCGAGCCACGACAACAGGGGTGGTATTGTTTTCATTGTGTGTCATTGTGGTAGAATGTGGTCATGGAGACACCGACTGTAGAGGGAACAGCCACTGAGGAGGGTTTGAGGCCTTTTGCAGGTGTTCACGTGTCTGTGGACAGATTTTGTCACAGCAGGGCAACATGGGTGTAGCCCGACCCATGACTACTGAGAAGTCATGTAATCATGTCCTCTGAGGACTCATGGGTCAAAATATCACCATGATGACAAACACTGAGAGTGGTGTGTGAAAGAGCTCGTCTGTTTTGATGTTTTAACCTGAGCCTGTTGTTCCTTTGTTGTTTTAACTGGAATTTAAAAAGTACTGAACAGTCCCCGTCAAATAAATGAATAAATAAATCTATCGACTAAATTCTGAAAATTCAAGGACAACACTGAATAATTGATTTGGCTGTGTTTTTGCAGTGTGCATGTGCAGTACTGGTTGTAAATTATCTGATGTTTGACAGATGATGTTACGCTCTACGTCTAGATCAATAGAATAATGCTGAGCAGATATCACAGTCTGGGCCCAGCAGGACACAAATCTGTGACACCCTGTTATCAGGTCCATTTCATCATCAAGATGTTTTGACAAAGGATTTTTTTTTGTAGATAAATTTCCTGTTGAAGTGAATGAAGAGGTTCCGTATCATAAATCCACAACATGTAGACACAGGTTTAACAGCAGAGAGTGAGAACCGCAGTGTTGTGTAATAAAGTGGTACGTGCAGAATTCAATCAGTGAAACAGGTTGTGTCAGACGTGAATGTTTCTCAGGAACCAAACAATCATGGGATGTGCTTCATAAAACATGAGTAGAATATATTTAAGTGTTTGAACAATGGCTTCATTTTCCTCATTGCATCTTATCATTGGTGATCTGCAAAGACCTTTTGAGCTGTTGTTTGCTCTGCTTCCATACCTCAACATTTCTGTTGAATATTGTGCAATATTCCAAATCAGCAGTGTTTGAGTCTTTACGATGCGTGACGTTGACGATAGTTGAGAATTCTGAGAGAGACGTTTTGAAATGGATGGATTGGAAGTCATGACCGACCAATGACTGTGAGACACCTCAGAGTTTACGAGAGGAGATGCCTCAGTTTCTGACATTATGACTGCTGCTACAAACGTCTATGACAAAAAAAACAAACAAACAAATAGAGACAGTAATAACTTGCATGTTTGATTTTTAGCCAGATCTCAGCATCTGTCTGTTGGTCCACCACTTTGATCTGGATTGAAGTGTTTCTAATAATATTTAACAAATTGTCATAAGTTTGGTTCAGACATTCATGGGCCCCTGATGATGAATCCTGATGTGAACCCTGAATTTTCATCTAGTGCCACCATGAGGTCTTCATTTGAAATGTCTCATGTGGTGGAATTTCAGACATGATTTTAAGCTTGTTAGCATACTGACATTAGCATTTAGCTCAAAGTGTCACAGCATGGCTTATCATACATCAGACATTCATCACACAGTCTTTACCAAACATGAACTATTCAAATTATCATTCAGATGTGAGGACTTGAGTGTAGCATACTGCCTGACAGTGAGGACTGGAAAATCCAGTAGTTGCAGTGATAAAGACGCGGTTCTAGAAACCTCTCCAGTCAGCGACCCACATTCAGTCTGAATGTTTTTCCACTCTGACAGTAACTGAGGTGAGGCTCCGGACAAATGAAAAACTCAGCTTCTCATGTCTGGAAAAGCTCCCATATGTTATTTTAATGTTGCTAATGCTCCTTTCCTGTATGTGTTTCATTTCCGCCCAAGACGCTGAAATGACCTCACAGCTCGGTCTGCTGTCTGCCACTCACGGCTTCCACGCCGCTCACGTTCTGATGCACAGCTGCTGGATTTTTCCACTTTTACTGTAAAACACAGAAAAAGTGCCAGCAGGGCAAAGAGCTACAGCTCCGCTTTTTTCTAAATGAGTGAGTTTGGATTGAGTCATGTGGTCGGGTAAAACACGCTTTGTTTAATGTGTGTTTGCTTTCACTCTGTGTGTTTTCCAGTTTTACTAACTCCTTCTGGTCCAGCAAACCACAGAGGAGTCATGGACTGTTTCAAGGAATTTAATCTGCACACACACACACACACACACATACACACACACAGGCGCTCTTTCCCTGGTGGTTTTCACAGATCACGCTGCTGTCAGGTCATTATGGTGGCCATGTGATGTGGGTCACTTTTGTGTGATAATCCTGATCAAAGACGGTTTTAATTGGTCGTGCTGGCTCGTCAATGGCTTGTTGCCATGTAATCCGGGCTACGTGCAGGACCAGGCAGCGTCCGGGGGGCGACAACCGGCTGCAGAGGGAGGAGGGAGGAGGGTTGCATGACCACCCAACCCCACTTTAACTGTAGCTCTGCCCACACAAAGACACCTCCCAAAACCAGGTCACATGTTTATCTCTCGATGGTTTGTTACTGTCGTTCAAAATGTCAGTGTTCATTCATGTTTTACATTTTAAGTTTTTCTTGTTGGTTTCTGTGATTCTCTGACTTGATCTTCCAAACCACCAGCGGTTGTGGCCCAGATAAATAAACTACTTACATGTGCAGAAAGTTTTGTTTCTGTTTTTGTTTATTGAACAAAGGTTTGAGTGAAATTTAAGCAGAATGTCACGAACTTCCAGGACTGAAATGTGTTTAATTTCTTTGTAATCCACATGGAGCTTATTCTTTTGAAGTTAGCCATGAAGTTTGGACAAAAACTCTGAACGTCATGCTTTTGGTCTGTCAGGGAGAGCGAGGCTGCAGAATCAGGCTGACTTTATCCAGCAGAGCACATCAGGCCCAGGTGTGGCTCATGGAGCTGACGACCATCCAATCAGCAACACAGGAAAAAACACCTCGTGCCCAGGTGGAGGTCGTGACACTATCTATATATCCATCTATATAAATAGAAAAGAATCCCACGAGGAGCTTTGCCCTCAGTCTTTTAGAGATGCATTTATTAAATGCACTGCCACTTTAAAACTTCCATTAGATTGAACTGAACTTAAATTAAATTTAATGAAACTGCTGGAACACTTTACATTTAGGAGCAGAGTTGCACACTGAACCACAGTCTTTTTATCCACTGTCATACATTTAGAGTATTGGCAGAAGCTTTGTTTGAAACTAAATCACCATTTAAACCTTGTGTTTTGAATCCTGTGTTGCTGCACTGTAAAGTGTTAAATTTAGACAGCAGATGGTTCGAGCCTCTCGCCTGCTCTTTGGCTTTGGAGCAGAATCTTTGATCATCTCCATGTGATTGGACCAGCAGATCGGGGGGGTGGGGGGTGGCATCTCCTGACCAATCCCAGATGTTTCTGGTCTGAGGAGGTTCACAGTCGGCCGCTCAACCATCCAGAAACGTGCTGCTTTTCACAGCTAACCCCGACCTCAGCAATCCAAACAGATGACTTCCTCAGTCTGAGCAACTTCTGACTTCTGGACGACGTCAGCAAAACCGACCCCGGCCCGACGTCCACGGCTCATCTCACTCAGGAAAACACACACACAGGAGATTTTATGTCATGCTGCTGTGTCATTGGTTTGTTTTTTCCCTCTTCCTGTAATCGACAGCCGGAAAATCCCACAAGTCTCTTGAGTTTGAGGAAGTTTGACCGATTGGTCATCTGCTCTGACAAAACAAAATAAAACACTTTCAAATGTTGATTTAGCTTCATAAACACATTACTCAGGACAGAGGGATATTTCAGAGAGAAGAGTGACTTGGCAGTTTCTGAAATTTTGAGATCTGCAGTAGAATTACAGAGATCGTTTAACAACCACATTAACATTTTTGTTGTGTGATGATTAGATTACACATTTCTGTCAAAGAAAACTCAGAAATGGAAACTTGGGGGGGGGGGGTTATGCCATTTGAATCATATGTGGGTAAGGTTTACTATCACTACATCACTGGTGTCTAGAGTCATAACTGAGAATAGAGAATTACACAGGCCACTGATAAAATGGAAGCTTGATTCAACTTCATCCATCATTGTCCTCATTTAACCATTAAAGCGTTAGTGTTGAGCAACTCTGAGCTTCAACATGACTTATGCAACAAGAGAATTAAACCAGTGCCCAACAGATGTGGTTAAAGCAAAGATTAACTCTGACATCTCGTTTACAGACGTTCACAGATTGAAGCAGCTGAAAGTAACAAAGGCTCAGTGACGTCATGACACAATTAAACAGCAGCTCAGCAGGTTTTCTTTCAAAATCTGTAGATGCTGAAAACTCACAGCATCTGCACTGAGTCACAGGTGAACAGGAACTCCTGCTCTTTGTGTTAATTTCCACTTGTTGCTGTCTATTCGTGAAATGGAGTCAAACTGTCTGAGGCTCTAACTTTTCACTGACTGTCATCAAAAGGCCCGTTCAGTCTAGACATGTAAACTACAGATGATAGTTTACACTCTGAGCAGCTAGACTGTACCGGGTCAGATCCAGATCAGTCCAGGCCTCCGCGTGCAGGATGTTATCATTTTTGTTTAGACTGTTGAGATTTCATCACACGTTCAGAGCAGCCAGAGGTCCTGAAACACATCCCTGTAAAGCATTCACCCAAGTCAACTGAAGTGGAACAACTCAACTAACTCGGCTCGTTTACTAAGTTATGTGAACATCACTGTCCCCCTGAACATCCCATTAGACATCTGGCAGTTCAGTGAAGCCGTGCATGATGGTGTCCATGAAAACAACAAACAAATAGTGGATTATTTGTATTAAGCAGAGTCAGGTACAGAGAAAAACCTCCATCAGGCTTTAGATGCTACAAACAGATATCACACTGATCGAAACACACTGTCTGTTTAACAGTGTTTCCTCACTGGGAGAAAAATGTATTTGCTGTTGCAGTTTGTTGTTATGAACATTTGTTTCCACTACACAGGGAAGTTTGTTGTGAATCTTTAAGCCATAAACTTTCCCACAGACTTGAAAACATAACTTTAATGTACGTGACGTCTGTGGGACTGAGGACAGAACTCCAGGAAGAAGACCAGGAAGAGAAAAAGGTTTTGCATATGCACAGAGTGGATCTGATGTGTGTCACCTTGACCAGGGCCACTGAGAGATTTGTCACGGAGAACATCTGTCGCCTGGTTTCAGATCGTCCCTGTCATGATACCTCGCTCTGCGGTTTAACTGTTGAAGACAACTTCTTCAGAAAACCACCCACAGAACAGGAGAACTCTTGGCATGGGAGCATGAAACAAGTGACTTTCTCTCCTGTGTGACAGCAAGAGTCCCCTGTTTCCCTTTTCACTGCCAAGAGTCCTGAGGGAACACCACACCTCGAGAAAGCCTCAACAAACCTGAGCCAAATCAGGCTCCGAGCCAGCGACTGTTGTATCAGAGCTGAAACATGAAGCTGGGTGCTCACAGAGGAGTTACCTGTCAGTGTTGGTTTTGGCTCAGGTGCATGAAGAAAGAACCCTGAGGTGATCTGGCTGCCCTGAAGAGTTCAGATACCTCTGTTTATTTTCTCTGCTTTGTAATGAACCTGAGCAGCAGCGCAGGAATGTTTCCTTCCTGCAGGCGTGGTTTTTACATTTGGCCTTTTACAAACAATGTCCAGCATCAGAGCCTGCTGCTGACTGACAGCTGAACTTTCTGCAGGCGCTTTTCTGAGGAAAGTGGGCTGAAGTTTCCACATGGTGACATGTGACAAACAGATTAGCTTCAGTCAGGTCATAGGCCATAGTCAGGTCATGTTTTTGCTTCAGTTTTCCGTTACCACTGCACACCCTGCACAGACCACACTGTCAGAAACATAAAAACACCCGGAGCCTCAGGTCCACATGGAGCAGTATCTCTCGGTTTGATCTGAGCCTTTTAGTTCCAGTTAAGTGAGCCCAGGACGCTGACTGTGAGCCAGACGTCAGCCGACATCAGCGTTGGACTTCACTGATGCTCATGTTTGAACTGGATCAGATCCCTGCAGCAGGTTCAGCAACTGGTGCACAGACTGGAACCAGAGAGTGGAGCAGCACATGAATCCACATGGTTTTGAATGAATGAAAGATGAAGTGACTGTAGAGTTTTTATCACATTTTCCATTTATTTCTATAAGAAAATCAATCTAAAAATCTGTTTGCAGAAATGTGCCTGAGCTGTGTAAACTGTCACGATGAGAATCAGTTTGTCAACTTTCCATCCTCATCACGTTTCCAATAATCTGTGCATAGCTGATGTTTGTCATGAGGAAGTTTCATGGTCCCATTAACAGATTCTGATGCTGTGTGAAGACAAAAGACAAACAATGGCTGCGCTGGAGTAAAAATGAAACAGTGGAACAGCGATCAGAGCTATGAGGAAACAGTCTGTTTGATTCCTCTCCAGCTTTAACCTCACTTCACTGAGGACAGATGAGAGATGTGATTTCTAACATTCTACTTCTAAAACTCATCAGCATGTACACACATTCCTGCAGAGCAGTAATGAAGGAATGCATGCAGGGTTTTCACACAGGAATGTCATCCAGGAAAACAATGGGCAGGTACTGAAAACATGCAAATTATAAGATATCAGATCATCATCATTATTTCACAATATCTTCCACAAAAAAACTATTTCTGTTCTATTTCTGCAGCTCGAGTCTAAATTTGTCTTTGTGCGGGAAAGAAAAACAAGCAGCAGAGGTGTGTTTCTGAATCTCCCACCTGAACAAAAGATAAAATAAAACTTCCTGCTTTTTAAAATATGTCTTTGTGTTGAACTCTTTACCAAGTTTATGTCGTCTCTGACTGTGGGAACCAAATCTGCATATACACACACCCACACACACACACACATTCACCTGTGCACACACCTGAACACACCTGCTGTGAGTATGTGTCCTGATTGTTCTGCCAGTATTCAGCTTTCAACACAACCGTGAATCACAACACACATTTGAACACACATAAACACACACACACACACATTCATGGCAGTCGTGGTAGAAACCAACAGAGGTGCTCATCAAACTGTCATCGTGCTCGGCAGTGACGTTACGTCTTCTTCCTCAAACTGTTTAAAGTCACCTCAGGACTCAGACTCTGTCACTCTGTCACCTTTGAACACGTCTGTTGTTTTTATCTATACATGGCTCAGAGTGATTCTCTCCACCCACTGAGTGTTTACGATGAGGATTTATCAGCTCTCCTCATGACATCAGCTGATGTGTGTTCTCAGCTTCTATGACAGGAAGCTCAACCATGTCACATTCAATTAGGATTTGTCTGTTTGTCTGAATGTTAATCCTACGAACAAAACTCTGGTTCTATTTATTGCTGCTTCACACATCCACAGCTGCTGACGTGCGTCTTGGCGTCATAACACTGCCTCATATCCCAGCCTCAGAAATGAACTGGGCCAGTAAAATGAAAACTAGGACAGGACTGTTTTTACCACTGGGGGGCAGAATATGAGTTAGGCTGCAGATACACAAAACATGTCAGAAAGATTCCATCTCCTGAGTCATATATCAGACACAAGCTCAGTGTATGCAGTATATACAGCATATATACATGTATATACAGCCATTTCCTGATCTGTTGGTCATTTGTCCTAAAGTCTTATGTGTGTTAAAGTGAGTGGTAGCTGTAAACCTGCTCTGACCTTTAAACACTGAGGCTGAATCAGACAGGAAATGTGATGCAAAACCAAAACTAGGAGCTGAAAGAGGCTAAAACACTGGAGGGAATCAGAACCAGGACAGAGTCATCAGATATGAAACATACTGACTGCAGGAGCTGTAATGAGATTCCTTGATGACAGAGAAGCAGCTGGGTCGGCACGCTAACTCCCTCAGCTGGTCTGCTCTGAAGAACTGCTGCTAACACTCACACAGAGTGCATGCTGGTACATGACAGACAGACAGACAGACAGACAGACAGACAGACAGACAGACAGGCACAGAGGTCGTCCACGTGTCCAGCTGCAGAGGTTTCCTTTTAGGGTCTTGAGGCTGCTGTGATGAGGTTTGAGACTCAGTCAGGGTCTCTGTGGAGTGACTGTGTCATTACAGCGTCTTCCTCTGATGTGATGAACAACACACTGAGCTCACACACACAACTTTATACGACTGAACACACAAACACATAAAACACTGCACATGAAATATTATAAATCCACACTGACATCATTTTGCCAGGAGGCAGTCTGTCTGTCTGTCTGTCTGTCTGTCTGTCTGTCTGTCATCTACACGTCATCCATCATCTTAATCCCAGTCAGGTTTTATTTAACTGTTTAAGACGGCTCTTATTTATTTTGCTGGTGCTTTGAGACAGTTCTCTCACTTTATTTCCAGAGTAATCTTTAGGACCTTTGTTTAAAATCTTATGCACACTGTGAGAATCACACCTGGGTTTTTCAGATCTTGCAGCATATTTTCTGTTTTACGTTGTTTTACGTTGAATATTCTTGGAAAAGATTCTTTTTAATTTCAATTAGACTTTTAAAGTTTTTTTAAATCTTGCAGGGATGTGTATTTTCAGGCCAGAGTTTACTTTTGCTCCTCCACCTGACACTTAAAGGCCTCTAATGATTTTAAGCTTAAAAATGAATGATGATAACGTTACTATATTACTTCACTAATATTAGAAATATTGGACCAGCGTTTGAATAACTGAGGTTATATTCTGTGTGTTGTTCCTGAAGATCAGAGAGCTCCTATCTGACTAAACCTGGTGTATACAGTATATCAAAGTACAAAGACGATATCAGTGCAGTCAGCTGGTGTTGCACACACACTTCACATACCGACACATGTTCAGACACATTCACTTTCTCACAGTGATACCAGCCAGCTGCATATTTTCTCTGGCAGTCTCAGACTTGTGTGTGTTTGTTTTCTCAGGCTGCACGGGGCAGAAGGAGGGATTACCTCCTCTCTGTGAGTCACTGCATCAGTTCAAAGACCACTCTGCTCAAAGTAAACACCCACCCCCTCCCACACACATGCACACACACACTCAGGCCTCACACAGTTTCCCAGACGGCCGGTCGATGGATGACGGAGGCGGCGCTGTCGGGTTTCAGAGCAGGTCGAACCAGAAACTGATGTGTTCACTGTCTGATAATGCAGAGTTTATACTGCTCACCAGTGGTGGAAAAGGTATTCACATCCTCTACCTACATACAATTAGCACCAGCAATAGTAAAGGAAAAGTATTATCAGTGCAGTAAGTTATACTGAAGCTGTCAGATGAATGTAGAGCAGGAAAAATACAATGTTTAGAATAAAGAACAAAGACAGTAGATACATGGATTTAATCACTTTCCATTTCCCTAACCCACAGAAACACACACACACACACACACATTTAGTGACTGATTTATTAGACTTCAGACAGTTTGATCATTTGTGTCTTGCACAATTTTAAAAACATATTTCTGTTGGATTTTTACAGAAATGCACTGTACAAGTTTCTGTTTGATTCTGGTTCGAGTCCAGTCCTTTACAGAGAGAGAGCACAGTGTCGTCGACGTATCGGTGGACACAGTGTCTACATTCACATACATCAGCATGGTCTCATGTCTTAAATCAGCAACATTATGAGAAGCCAACCACACAGAAGTCAAAGGTCAGAGGTCACCTCCAGCCCAAACATATCTGTGAATCATTTATACAGAGAAGAAGCCTCATGAGTCTCAGACAAACAACGTGGATGGAAACAGTTTTTAAGAGCTGATGTCATCTGGCTTCTATTCGTCAGTTTCTTTGGGGACACATCATGGCGTGAGTAAAAATTAGTCCCGCCTCCATCAGGCCACCACACACTCCAGCTGAGCCTCTGGTGCTCCACCCACAGTCTGGACCCTCCAGGGCTCCTCCCCTGCCCGTCCCCTTGCTGTGCCCAGGCTCCCCTCACCCTCCTGGGGATGACACACTGCCAGGTCTGGGCACTGGTTCTGGAGCTCTGCAAGTCCAGAGGAGAGAGATTTTTCAAACTGAACCTTGGACAGAAAAAGAGCAACAGATACAACTTTTATCTGTCAGAGCTAAACTAGTCCAACGTTACAGAACCCTGAGATACTCTGTTACAGTCTCGCTTTTTGGAGTGCAAAGTGCAAATCATGTGTCAGACAGACCTGTGCAGGTGTGTGTCTCCTCAGTGTAGATCTGCAGAAAGACGAGTGCAGAGAGGAGCAGGAGCCAGCGCCGGGCCTGGTCTGGGGCCTCCCTCAGCGGGAGCCTCCTGCTCTGAGAGGCCGGATACAGGACACGACGGGAGCGACGAAACCGAGGAGGAGAGGGATGCGAGGAGGAGGAGGAGAAGTTACCGGTTGCTTCCAAAGGCCCCAGAGCTACAGGGACCGGTCTGCAGGAGGAGGAGGAGGAGGAGGAGGAGGAGGAGGAGGAGGAGGCCATGACTGATGTTTGACAGTCTTCTTTTCCTTTAATCACTGTTGTAGATGAAAGCTCTCCTTTTCTTGAGCTTCAGCTTTTCTAGTCGCCTCTGCAGTCTGATCTGCTGCAGGCTGATTCTTCCACTCTTCTCTTTCCTTCCTTTACTTGTGTCTCCCTGCTCTCACAGTCTCATCAGTCCTGTCATGACCTGAGGAAACCTCCAGCTGCTGCAGCATCCTCTGCTCCTTCGTGTCTTTCAGTCTCCTCCTGATTGTGATCACAGACTCTTTAATCTCTCCCTCAGTTTCTCTCCTTGCTCTGGAAGTCTATCTCCATCACCAGTCTAGTTCTAAATTCAGCCCTCAGACTCTTTAAATATGTGCAGAGTAGGTGTTGTCAGCTTGCCTGTGGCCAGGTAGATCCCGCCCACCTCTGGAATTATTGTTGTTGTGAGTTTAAATTATTTTTAGATGCACGCGAGCTTCTTCTCCCCCCCAAGAAAACTCCTCCACCTCCTTCTCCTCTGTCTGCATCACATTTCAGAGCTGTGGGGAAATCCCTGCTGCAGCTGCACCACAACAGGACTCAGAGGGTTCTGGCCCCAGACTCCATCAGCAGTTTACTGAGGAAACGTGGATGAATCGGTCCTAAAAGCAAATGAGTGTGTGAACATGAAGAGGAAAAATAAAAATATGTTTGCAGAGAGACAAAGTCACAAAAACTGTGAAACTGTGCATCAGTAAAATGTGCACTGGTTCTGTTCAGACTGTTACAGCTGGGAAAGTTCCTGGTCATCCATCAGAGCCGCCTCCTGTAACTGATCTTTCTACTTTCAGGCCTTTGAATGTGATCCAGCCACTGATTACATCTGTCACCACAACTCGACTGGGGAAAGACTTCGTAATCTATGAACGTCATTTCCAGGAGACGGTTGTGATCAGCTCAGGTCACACAGCAGACTGTCTCCTCTCCCCTTGTTTCCTCTCCTCGTTTCCTCTCCTCTTCCCTCCTCTCCTTGCGTGTGGACTTGAGTTTTGTTTTTCCTCGTCTCTCCTCAGGCTTCGACCACAAAAACTCTCACTGAAACTTCAGGAATGTGTTTGAGCAGCTTTGATCGCCTGCCTGCCTCTCTCTCTGCACGCAACACACACACACACACACACACACACACAGCTGCATGCAACACTCTCCATATTATTATTACAATACATTATGTGACGCACAGTAATTTAACACACACAGTGCTGCATGCAGCCTGCAGTAAGCCGACACCAGTCATGACACACTGGCTCCAGTAAAGTGTGTACCAACACACACAAATACACACACTGCAGCTACATGTTGATACACACACTGTCGACACACACAGACGACCCCCTCTCTGCAGGCTGGTCACTCTCAATGTAAATGACCTGTGCAGGTGTGTCTCCTCAGTGTAGATCTGCAGGAACACAGACTGCCTCTGTGTATCTCCTCCTCTGTCCTTCCTCTCACCGCTCATCCTCTCCCTCACTTTCTCTTCATCTTCATCTCCAGTCCAGTGATGAAACTACACATCAGGAAAAAACACAGCTCTTTGCACATGTCATAATCTCAGAGTCAGAGTCCAGTACGTTCAGAGACAGCACCAAGTTACATTCCTTCACCTCAGAGCAGAGAGAGGAAACTAACCAGTGTGACTAAAGAACAATGACAGTGATGTGGTCAGTGAGAGAGAGCGAGGGCAGAGTGAGGCTGACTTTCCCAGCAGGTCCAGGTGTGGCTCGTATAGCTGACGACCTCTAGTCAGCAACACAGGAACAGGGACTCCTGTCTCAGTGGTTAAAGCTTTAAACACATGTTGAAAAGTGGATTCTGGACTTTCAGTGACAGGAGCAGAGACATGTCGACCACCTGCAGAGCGCTCAGACTGAGAGAGGCCTGAATGACTCACAGCCACAGAGAGGGAAAGAAGACGATCATGTCTGTGACGTCCATGCACTGAAATAACCAGCAAACAGAGCTGGCTGAAACGTGGCCCGACTCCCTGCTTCATTAACTCATTAACATGTCGACCCTTTGAACCTCTTCAGTTCAAGTTCACAGAGTCCGAACCCTCGGAGTGGATCTGCTCTGTGATTCACTGAGGGAGTGTCAGAGGTTCAGGCCCTGGCCAAAGGGAACACATTCTTCCCTGCTGTCTTAACACCTGAGCCTTTTTTAAGCAAAGTTCATGTGTTCAGTCCGTCCACACCCACAGTCAGTGAGCGAGGAACAAAAGAACCAGTTACCAAACAGTCAGTAAACCTGGTCTGTAGCAGACGAGGTGGATTTTACCATCAAAGTCTCGTCTTGTTGGATCCAGATCAGATGTTTGAGTTCAGACAAACTAATACAGATGATACAGACTAATACTGTATCATCTGAAGTCTGACATTTCCATCATCTAAGTTTAGCATGTTAGCATAATTAGCACTGAACACAAAGATCAGTCTGAAGTGTGGACTGATGCATCGTCTCGTCTTCTCTCATGAACAGTGTCGAATGACCGATCGACGTCGGTTCGACGAAGCCTTTATTTCGAAGTGTGTCGTTCACACGCTGAAATCCTCTGTAACTCAACGCCGTCCTACGTCAGCGTGTTCTCACAGGAAGCTCTCTCTTTTGTTCACTCTACACAACATGAAACTCTGTACAGCTAAAGCCTGACTCTGGTATGTTGCTCTGTCCTGAGCTGTGATACTTTACCACCATCAGCAGAACAAAAATAGCCCTTTGTTAAAAAACACCACCACATACAGTCTGTTGGTGTGTGTGTGTGTGTGTGTGTGTCGCTTGGAGCAGGTGAAAGATGAAGTGGGATTTCACCTCTCAAAGACTGAACCTCTGTCTCCAGGTAAACAGTGACTCGTGTTGTTCAGGTTACCACCAACATTCACGTCTCACTGCATTCAGCAAATGTTCTCTCTTGTTGTGAGTCTTTCTGCCACAGTGGGTTCACTGAGCTCAGGCTCAACAGTTGATCCAGTTGCATTAACTGCAGTCAGAGCTTTTCATGGTTTGGAGGACGTCCTGCAGTAATCTGAGGACCTGACCTGCACTGACCTGCTTCATGTAAATGTGTGTGTACATGCAGCAGGCCTCAGTCCGTCTGTTACAGAAACCACATAAGGAATCATGTTTCTGCAGAAAGCTGACTCCAGCCTGGTCGCTTACGTGGAGTTTTTGTTTCAGTACCTGTGCTGGTCTTCAGCCGTGTCCACACAGGTGCTGTACCCAGGAAAGGGGGGGTAGATTTTGGGAAGAACTCTGAGCGAATACCTGGATCTAAATTCTTGTGTATTCAGTGGAAGTAGTAAACAGGAAATCAACATGTCAGAGCAGACATGACTGACATCTGTGTCGACAGGTGGAGACAAAGTGGTGACTTTTAGTGATTCAGGTGGATTCCTGAGGTGAAGGCATGATCCCAGTGAACCCTCTGGACACTTTTCATTCACGTTTGGAAGTCTTGTCCCGGACCAGGGTCAGGTCGCTCCCTGTCCGTCCTGTGGTGTGATGCTGCAGTCGCTGCTGTCTGCTGCTTGCACCAGCATGGAAACAGAATACCGATGTGTTGGTTCATAGCTGCTGAGAGGAAAAGGCTCGGCTGCTCGGCCGCAGGAAACAAGAGGCGGAGGCACGTTAGAGCTTGAAAATCACAGTTATTACAGCTTAATAATACAGATGAATGTTTCCCAGAGCTGTGATCACATCGGCTAACACCCTGCTGAAGGAATTCAGCCTCATTACTGAACCTCCGTCTCAAAGGAGGAGTCAGGAGGAAAATTCCAGTTTTACTCAACCTGAGCTGAAACAGAGCTAATTCTCATTCAGGAAGGTGAACGTTATTTCATCTCATTTCAGCTGAAAACATGAAACATGTTCCCCTCTCTCTCTCGTTAAGATGATGAGAGAGTTTCAGTTCTAATCAAAAACAAACATACTGCTCCTCAGAGCTGCCAGGTTGAGATCAGAATCAGAATCAGAATCAGAATCAGACTTTATTGCCAAGTAAGTTTGCACATACGAGGAATTTGTCTTGGTGTATTGGTGCTAAAGGACAATTATAATAAAAAGAAAAGAGCAAAAAGCAAAAACTATATTTACAGGAACATAAGTAAAGGAGCATAAATATACATCATTAAATTAAAGTGTAGAGTGCAAATGTCTGAAGGATTTTATTTTATTTTTTGTCAGAACATTGATCATCATGCTATAGGAAATCACCAAAGATATTTCGTTTGTCGTCTGTTTGTGAAGAATTCTTTAAACAGCCTGACAGCTCTCATCTGCATCATTAGATTCTGGAAAAGCTTTAGTTCCTCTGTCATTTGTTCTCATCACACAGCGTCTGATCTGCAGCCTAACGACAGTGATTACAGCTGGAACCTCTAAACGCTGGGCTGGATCTGAAGAGGTCGACTGTGTGCGGTGTTTGTCTTCATGTTGTTATGACAACAGACGAATGATGACAGACAGACAGACAGCTGATGTACGTACTGTCATGGTCAGAAACAAACCAGCAGTGAACGTCTCCTTCGATCAGGAGAAGGTCGTTAGTGAGACCTCAGCAGGAAGTGGATCATCACAGGAAGCGGTCCGTCACACAGGAAACGTCCCCCGGAGCTGAGACACAGGTGGAGGTGGTGGAGGTGATGAGGAGTGGAGCCTGATCTCGTTCAGAGGGAAACGCCTGATCAGAGACAGGAGGAGGTGACGTCACGGTGCAGAGAGAGAACGCTCTTTAAATCTGATGGCTCATGAGTGATTGGCTGAAGGCGAGCGTGTCGGGTTCTGATTGGATGAAAACAGGGACTATCAGGAGCATCAGGTGTCTGTTTGATAAAAACTGGAGACAGAACTCAGAGATGGAAGAAGGTTGTTGGGTTTTCGTGTGATTGGACGAGAGCAGCCGCCTCATAAAGACATTCAGCTTTATGCACAGTCAGCACCATCAGCTGTCCCACACCTGAGCCCAGCAGCAGGAGCTGATATGTGAAGTTCTTTAAAGTGTTGGCCAATATTAAGAACTGATGTGTTTAATTACAGACTGTCATGGCGACTGGGAAACAAACAGCTGATGGATTTGCATACAGTCTGCTGATGGCTGACTCTTCTGTGCCTCCTCCCTGCTCCCTGCAGCCTGAGGCCTGCAGCAGGTCCAGGTCTGTTGATGTGTTGCTGCTGTAACCAGAACACAAAGCTGTGCTCCTGTTGTCAGGATTTAGGACGTGAACTCTGAGTTCAGCTCTCAGGTGTGCTCACCTGCAGCAGACTGTTCTCTGAAGATGAAACCCTAAACGACAGAATCCTGATCGGACTGGTTTCTCACCACAAACTCAGTTACTGATTTTATCAGTAGATTTTCTGAATCTAAGCTGCAGAACATGTGACCTCCAACCTTCCCTCTGCTCTGAATGTGCTGCAGCTGCTGTGACATAATCAGAGTCAATTAACATCACCTGTTCAGTGACGTCACTGTTCACTGCCTCACCTGTTCTGCTCTTTACCTTTTATTGTGACGTCTGACGTGTATTTACATTCACTGTGTGTGTGTGTGTGAGCTCAGACAACAACACAGGGTTTTAGACGAACTGACTGAAAACTGAATATTTTCAGACTTCAGTTAACATTTAACAGCAGGAGGATCTATTGTACATGTCGTCCATGTTGTTGTGTTCTTCTTCCTGACAGGATTAAAACACTAGTAAACTCTGGATGCTTAGGGAAAAACAGAGGACACGACCTCACGGTCTGAGCTGTATCTTTGGTTTTTCCAGCGCTGTGTTTCTGGATGCAGTTGTTGCATTAACTCATAGTGTTTGTGTGTTTTCTGTTTGTTTGTTTCACACTTTAAAAGTATAAATATGTCATGATCCTGATGAGAAACATTTGAATAAAGGAAGAGATCGTTTTGATGGAAACGTGTTGGATTTCTCTCAGGATCACAGTTTCAGTTTCAGTGAGGTGAACATGTTTTTTCTGGGAGCTGAGCTTCTGTCGTGAGAGCTCATCGTCTGCGCTCGTCCCTCCTCGACCTCCACACCCTCACTTTCCACCACAGCCTGCTTTGTCTCTCCGCTCGTCTCTGCCTCTGTCTAATCTTTTCCTGCTGAGGAAACATATTCCTCTCACTTTTCGTGCAAAGAGCACATTATTTGTATTTTAAAAGCATCGTCCTCTCAGGCTAAACTCTGCCTGCCTGATGCAGAGGACGTAAACAGAGCCAAGACAAACAGAGACAGCCGAGGTACAGTACAGCGGCCTCAGGCTGAATATCTGTGGGAGGTGGAGGTAGCGTGCAGGATGCCACACGGGTTCTAACAGTGCACAGAGGAGAAACCTCAGCTATGAAAATGACTTACTGTACCTGAAGGGAACCTCACACAGGTGTCTGTCAGTGAACTCAGGTTCAACTCAGCGTCTCTGAGCTCCGAGCTGCGGTCACATGACTGAGGGTTGTTCATGTAACACTGGAAAACAGTGCTGCTCTGGTACAACATTAGATCTGAAGGAGACGACAGACCAACACAGAGCAGAGGCAGGAACGAGTCCAAGTCACAGACGCTGGTGTGAACGTTTCCTGATGTCAGCTGAACCTGGACTCAGCCAGGTGGAGCTAACGACCCTCCAAGGACACCTGGTGTCCAGGTGGAGGTCGTCTCACTCTGCTCGCTGTGTTACTGAAGCAGAGGAATAAAGTGTGTGACATCAGTGCTGTTGGTAAAGTGTGTGTGTGTGTGTGTGAGGCTAAACACAGTAATTAGAGAAACACTGGTTTGGCAGTCTGACTGAGGAAGGTTTGTCTGTATGTACATGTATTAATAGACCTGTGGATTCCATGAGCTGGGTGGTGCATGTGTGTGTGTGTGTGTGTGTGTGTGTGTGTGTGTGTGATGACTGAAGAATCTGCTGACTGATTCAGGTTAGAGCATCTTACATGTTGACCTTCCTGTGACCTGCTGCAGGGCTGAGTCCTGCTGAGTCCTGCTGAGTCCTGCACGGTGGGTTCACAGGTTTCCAGCGCAGCTTGTGCAGAGACGATGTTCGTTCCTGTTCCTGTTCCTGTCAGTGACTCAGCTCCTGTTGAAAACACACAGACTCAAACACCGGACACACAACAGGAACCTGTTCTGTGTCACTTGAGCCTTGAAAGAACATCCTGAGGCCTTGAGGTGTTGTTGTTGTTTATGGCTGCAGCTTCATCAGTCTGTAACGTTTCATTGGCTCCTTCACCTGCAGTTACATTTGGTTTTAAATAAAGCTGATTCTGATTTGTCAGGATGGATGTGACTCCACCTGAAGCACACTGTGACACTTCATGAAATAAACATTCATCTAACCACAGACTCTCATTCTGACACACACTCAGCTGATCCTTGTTTACTTTTGAAAAGAGTACAACTTTTCGAGCCGTCCCTGAAGGCAGCATTCCCATAGCAACGCGAGTTTTCCCTTCAACGTTAGTTTGTGAAACGTGTCAGTGAAGCGTCCAGACAGAGGTTAGAAAACACACCGGAACAGGAAACCATGGCGGATATGACGACTTCTGACGACAGAGAGAAGACGTTATATCTGATCCAGATCCGACACCTGGATGAACAGCTGGAGAGGTGAGGCTGCGCTAACGCGGCTAACGGTCATGTGACCTGAGCCTGTTGTATTACTGGAATCAGGTGTGTTAGCAGCTTAGCATCATTGTCAGACAGACACAGAGATATACATTCAGTCTCCATCTATATTAATGCTTTATGTGACTGTGACTTTAACTGACTTTATTCACAGAATGCTCAAACTGTTTAACTCAGTAGAACTGGAACAGTTGATCCAGAACAATCTTCCTGACATCAGTAGGTTGTTGGATGTAAGCCTCCCTCCTCCGTGTCCCTCGTCATTGTTCAGGTTTCAGCTGAAGTGTGACGACCTGCAGGAAAAGATCAGGGCCCTGTCCTCGCTGTGCCGCGCTCTGGACGAGGACAAGAAGGACATCGCTGAGTATCTGAAACACTGCGTGGCGGCTGAGCAGAGGAAGGTGGAGGAGCTGGCGGAGCGGCTGGAGAGCCGGACGCCGGAGGCCGAGCGGGACAGAGAGGCGCTGACGCTGCAGCTCAGGCAGCAGCTGCAGCAGCTGCAGGACAGGGCTGACGAGCACGCCTCAGTCAGCAGGATGCAGGGTGAGTCCGGCCCGGCGTGGACAGGACACTCACCTGTCTCTGCAGGCGTTAACGTGCCTGATGGTCTCTGTTAAACACCGACTCCGCTCTCGTCTCCTCAGCGGCGATGCTGGAGGAGCAGGAGGAGCAGAGGATGCAGCTGCTGCAGGTGGTGCCCGACACCGAGTCTCTGAAGCAGCAGCTGGTCCGTCAGCAGAGAGAGCACGAGGCCGCCGTCCACAGTCTGATGATGGAGGCAGAGGCACAGAGAAAACAGTAAAGTGACTCTCGCTGGTTCGACTGCTGCTTTAAGATGCTCCTCAGCAGACGGTAACTGTTCCTCTTTGTCCTCCAACAACAGGAGGGCCAGAGAGACAGGGAGGACGGTGGAGGGGCGGGCGGAGGGGAGGATCACACAGCTGGTTGTGGAGGAGAGAGCTGAGCACAGCGAGCAGGTGGAGAGAGTCCAGGTGCTGCTGTGTAGCAACATCCGTCTGCGGAGACAGAAAGACGCCCTGCAGGGCAGAGAGATGGAGCTGAGCCATGACCTGCTGATGCTGACGGAGGACATCAGCAAGATCACCCAGAGGATCCTCAACCACAAGACCGTAAGCAGACCAATCACAGGAGACATGACTCAGACACATGCTCTACCACGGAGCTGTAGAGGGTCATATGATCCACAGCTCCAGCCGTCCTCTGACTGCAGCTCTAACACATCATCACTGAATCAGCTGCTTCCTCAGTTTGCTCAGAAACAAAGATCTCCTTCATCTTTGTTCAGGAGGTGCAGCAGCTGGTGAACAAGTGTCAGCAGCTGGAGGTGAAGCTGAAAGACTCGAGCGTCAGGGGAGAGCACAGGCTGGCTGAGGAGGACGCTGTCAGGTCAGTGTCCTCTCCTCGTTCTGTCCAATCACATGTGACGTATGAAATTACAGGTCGAACACGCTGCCTCTGTTCGTACAGACAAAGACTACAGAGAAACTAAACATCAGGACATGTCCCAGGGGGCACCTGGACTCAAACCAGGGACCTCTTGATCTGCAGTCTGCAGCTCTGCCTCTGAGCTACACCCCCTCTTTATCTGTGCTGTCTTTTCAGACGGAGCATCGCCTCAGTGTCGGAGGAGTGCGGTCGGAAATCAGCCGAGGTGGATGAGCTGGGGTTGGACCTAGAGAAGGAGAGGAGGAGGAGGAGGAAGCTGCAGAGAGACGTGCAGGAGGCGGCCGTCACTCTCACACACATCCTGACGGTGAAACTCCAGGTCGGCTGCTGCAGCGTCTCACTCTTTACTGAGACTCTGATGCTGTGGTCTGTCTGTCTGCAGGACTCAGAGGACACAGCTCAGACTCACAGGATGCAGAGGCTGCTGGAGATCCTGGAGAGCCCCGCCCCCCCAGGAACAAGCCCCGCCCCCAGTCCAGGAGAGAAACCTCAGACCTCCAGCCCCAAACCGGACAGGTACTGGAGTCAGTCTCCACTGGACGGTGGGTCTGTGTCTGCTTCTTCCCCTCATCCTGTCTGTCCCTCACAGAGCTGAGACCCCCAACACAGGATCCGATCCACTGTTCCTGTTGGTCCGCTACAGGCTGGGCGACCTCGGCCTCGTACCTCGACCCTCGTGGATACGCAAACCAGCTCCGCCCACCAGCTCCCAGCTGCCTCACAGCAGGTTCGTTACCACCGGGACCTTCAGGTGTCAGGAGTCAGAGCTTTAACATGTGTGTCTGTCCCTCAGGACACCCTGCAGTCAGAGGCCCAGCTCCACACACCTGTCTGATCCACTGATCCACAGGCTGCAGCCTCCACCTGCAGCTGCTGAACCAAACCACACCCACGTCCTCCATCACACTGCTCTGTCACAATAAAGGTCTCAGTCTCTGCCTCTGTTCTCACTGTTGATTATTGTATTTGTTAAAAACAAACAGGTGAAAGTGTCACAGGTTTCTACACTGACAAACGTCCAAAAGACAGAGTTCAGTGACGGACTCAGATCACCTGCTGCTTCTGTCTGATGATACAGATGTTCAGGTGTTCAGTCAGTAAACCAGTAAACCAGAAAACCAGTCAGTCAGTCAGTCAGTCAGTCAGTCAGTCAGTCAGTCAGTCAGTAAACCAGTCAGTCAGTCAGTCAGTCAGTCAGTAAACCAGTAAACCAGTCAGTCAGTCAGTCAGTCAGTAAACCAGTCAGTCAGTCAGTCAGTTAGTCAGTCAGTCAGTCAGTCAGTGGTGCTGATGCTGGGAACCAACCCTGAGCTCATGTGGCTGATGCAGTACGTGTGTGTGTGTGTGTGTGTGTGTGTGTGTGTGTGTGTGTGTGTGTGTGTGTTTCTGGTGAAAAGGGAAGTTGGAGCAAACCTGGAATGTCCAGACACACACACACACACACACTCATGAGGCTGTGGTATGTTTGTGTGTTACCAGTTTTTCTGCAGCACACACATCTGTTTTTAATGAGCTGAGGATCATCAGGGTTTTTTTATTTCACCTTCAGATCTGACACATTTCACAGCGCTCTGTGTGTTACACTACATTTGAATTGAACCTTTTCGGGGGTAAGAGCTTGTCGATGGCAGCAGACGGCACCTGTTCAGGTGCAGTTCACTGCACACACAGCAGGTTTGAAACAGAATCATGAGGCTGAAAGCAGCAGCAGTTTCCTCCTCTGATCTCTGGTCAGCCTACGTGCCCACGCAGAGAAAGGAATCCTGGGAAAATCAGGAGACAATGTGGACGTTCTCTCCTGCTTCAACAACAACCGCTCTATCACACAAACACAGTGTGTGTGTGTGTGTTTGTCCCAGACAGATGAATGAAACTGCTCTGAATGAGGTCGATGAACGGAGGAAACCCTCGTCTGTCCAGACACAGGCTAATATCAGCTTTCCTCAGGCCGATCAGCAGGTGATCACTGCATTACATAACAGTTTGTATGTTCAACAGAAACAGAGAGAAGTGTAGCACAGGTCAAAGGTCAGCTTCAGAGTTTGATCTGTCCTTTAATTGCAGAATGAAGTGAGTAAAGAAGGAGAGGAGTTTCAAAAGACTGAGCCAAAATTCAAAGAACTAAAATAGTCCAGGGTCTGCTGAACAGAGACACACACACACACACAGAGTGTGTTACCTGGTTTGGTTGGTTGGTCTCATCCTCTCTTTCTGTCTCATTACACAAGCTGCTGAGAGCAGACACAGCTCTGCTCGTTAATGAAGAGACACACACTCACTGTCTGTGTGTTTGCACAGGATGGAACCAGAACCTGAGCTCTTCAGTCTGGGTGTAGCTGCTCTCTGAGACTGGATGGGATTCAATCACGGCTTGTCTCCATGGAAACGGGCTTGTTTAATCGCCCAGTGTGTTGTTAAGGTGTGTCCACGGCTATCGGGCACAAAGCTGCCCGTTAACACACCCACACACTCTCACACTGTGTCATAGAGGATGCACAGGAAACTGTTGAATCAATCAGCTGTGATAAGACTTCCTCTGATCACTTAAAGAAAACAGGAAGTTGTTTCTGATAAGATATTTATGATTTAAACAGCACCAACGTATTTCCATCCACCTCTGACGCTCTGAAGGTTCAGGGGTAAATGTCTGACAGATTAAATCTAAACTGAGGAACTGGTCTGTGAGCTGGGTGGCATCGCTGAAACAGACGTTGATCAGCAGGTGATCAGGAGGTGATCAGGAGGTGATCAGCAGGTGATCAGGAGGTGATCAGGAGGTGATCAGGAGGTGATCAGCAGGTGATCAGGAGGTGATCAGCAGGTGATCAGGAGGTGATCAGGAGGTGATCAGCAGGTGATCAGGAGGTGATCAGGAGGTGATCAGGGTGCTGCAGGGAGGGTCTGGGTTCAGTCTCACCTGCTGCTCAGATACAGGGACGAATCAATCACAAGTCTCTCCATGGTCACAAGACACAAAAAAGCCACGTGAGGGACGAGGTTTTCCTGAATCCACCACGATCCAGGACATTACAGTTCTGTTGGTGCAGGTCCAAGACTCCAGACTAAAGACTATATCTTGACTAAATGTAAACCTTTTCTGAATAAACTCTGGTTCAGTTAAACTGGAACGTGCAGCTGCGTGTTCGACTTTGAACTTAACTTCTTCAGCTCAGGCCCACGCAGGAGATTCAGAGGAACACACTCCATGCTGCAGGGTTTTCTCAGGAACTGGAGTCATCAGACAGATTTCTGATTTTCACTGACTACTGAGGAAAGAATTCAGAAATACTGAAAGAATACAGAGGGTTTCATCATTTACAGTGCAGCTGCACTGATGATCTTTAGCTTTCTATGCTGCAGTCTGTGAACGAGGCTCATGTCCACATCTCTCTCCTGTTGATCAGTCAAATAAACACTGAACATCATCTGCTGAACAAGTGGAACAGGATGAACCTTCAGCTCCAGCTCATTTCCATAGTAGTGTTATTACGTCTGTTAATTAATAATAATTAATAATTAAACTCTCTCTGGCGTGAAGTTCTCTGTAATTCATCAATCAGCTGTCAGGTCTCTCTCTGTATAAATGTTATTTCTTGATGCTACAGCGCCTCCTGCTGGGTGTTTAAGGTTCAGCACAGCAACTGGACCAAATCTGCTCTTATGGCATCACATGAATCTACATGATCCTGACCGATCAGGTTTTAAAGAGGAGTCCAGGCTCAGCCACTGTTTGTCTTTTTGTGTGACTGTTGTGTGTTGTACGAGTTATCGTGCTTAAAAATTAACAAGTTATTTTAAGAAATAAGTTTAAATTTGTGGATCCTTTGTGTTGTTTCAATCAGTCAACATCAGCTGTAAAAAAGATTTTATATCTTACTCTGTGTAAACACCACATCCCTCAGCTAAAGAGCAGGAACTAAAGAATACAGAATATTTTTTCCCTAAATTTAAGGAAACCCAAATTACCGCCTTAAATGTCTAGAATTAGATCAGTTCAAAACTTTGTAGAATTCAAAACAGAATTTATTCAAGTTTAACATGGTAACAGTGTAAGCTTTGCTAAAACAGTTAGATAAAAATATATAAAATCATTTATTTTACATTGCACAGTAAAACAGGTCTGAGCCTTAAAACACACAGGACTCTACATAAAACAGTAACCTTTAAAAGAAGATGTTTTTCTTCTTAAATCATCACATGAACATTGGCAACTTGAGTTATCCTCTTTTAAAATCCATATTTTAAACAGGTGACGTTTGGGACACAGAGAAGGTAGTTTCTGATTTCAGGTTGAATTTCATTTGCAAGTCAAAGTGCTTTTGGAAAAGTTTTGTTTGTTGGCAGCTGCACCATCTTCAGAGGAGAACCATCTTTTTGATGCTAAATTTGCCTCTGACCTCCTGATCGTTCACTTCAAACATGCCTCTGTTTCTTCAGCTGGACCTGACCCAGGTCCCTGTGTGCAGCAGGACTGACCCGTGACCCAGCGAGAGCGCCTCACATTCAGACTTTAAGAGTTTAATTCAGGCACTTAACGGACAACTTATGGTTCCAAACGCAGACAGTCTGGAGCTTCTTCACCTCACGACAGAAACTCAACCTCTGAGGTCGTGTTGGTTTTCAGGTCGGTCACATTTCTGCCTCCACACCAGCACAACAGGAAAAACTGGAGCTAAACTGCAGCATGTCTTTACAAAAGAAAGACTCTGTGATGTAAACACACATCCACCTGTACTGGGGTGGAGGCAGAAACCTGAGAGACATCCCTGAACCCTGGACTCCTACAGCCAAAACCACCAGGAGCTTAGAGGGAAACGTCTTTACATTACTGGTCCTTTACAGTCTGCAGCTGTATCAGTTTCTATAAAACGTGTTGGACTCTGCTTCACGCTCCGACTGTGGCTCAGCTCATTTACATGGCTCCCGTTTCCAGCATTTGGTTGAGCTGCAGCTCCAGCAAGAAACAACAGTCACTTTCAATGGCAGGGAATAAACACACACACACAAACACACACGTGACATTCAGAGGGTTTAAAGTGCAGGAAGCTGCCAGAGAAAGTTTGAACAGGAGGTGAAGAGGAAGGCGCCACCTGCTGACGGGTTCATGTCGTGTTTAAAGTGAGGCGTTCACATGTCTTATTTTAGTAACATCATGTTTCAATGCCCCAAAGTGAAAGAGGATGAATGTGGTTGAATGTTCTCTGCAGCTGGACTGAAGCCACAGAGACTTTGACCTCTCTTCTTCTATCACATCATTTCTCTTCACCACGTCAGCCAGCTTCTATTACCTGACGGCCATTTTGTATCCTGAGCAATAAGACTCATGGGAAGTGGTGTTTGTTTTTAACCAGACCTGAGGTGAATAAGTGAAGCTTGTGGCAGATGTTTAGCTGCTGTGAGGCAGATTAAATCACTGCACCCACCTCTGCTGTTACCTGTCCGCCATTTTGTTGCAGCTGGGGGATTATTTACAGCCTTTGGCACCGAGAGGCAGATAAAAGTCCACCATTTCTCCATCTACCTGATCCGTTTCCTGCTCAGCTGTAACATGATTCTCAGTTTAGACCTTGATATTGAGGAGAGTCTGTATTTTCAGACATGTGAATGATCATTTGAAACCTTTGGCACGAGTTAAATGTGGTGAAGCAGATTAAAGTCCACTGCTCCTCAGTGTCTGAGCTCAGGTGTTGGTTGGTGTTGATCAGATCCTGCTCCCTGGGTCTTGGCTCTGGATGTCACCAGCAAGTTAAGAGCTGCTTGTTGCACAACAGCCTGAGTGATGCTTTTTACTGCACATCTGGATGTGTTTTCATCTTTAAACCGCAGCAGTGAAACACATGTTGCTCATTAACTGGATTCAAACATTGAACTCCTTTGGGACGGTGGAATTTTACTGTTCGATGCCTTTCTGTTTTTCCAATCAGAGAAATAAAAGCAGATTTTGCAGGAGGAAGACAGGAAGTGATGTAATGTGATGTCACTCACGGTGAGGATGAACCTTTGTTGACGGTGAAGAGGAAGATGATGATGCCGGTCAGCAGCACCATCATCATCACCACAGAGGTCAGGAGGAAGGCTCGGCACGCCGGCCGGCCCGTCAGTCTGAACAGGGCGCCGCCCACGCCCCCCGCCTCGCCGCCGCCCCCGACAGGCGGGCTGGGAAGCCCCACATCCAGAGAGCGGTTCACTGACCTCAGAGACGTCAGTGACCTCTGACCCCAGCGCCGATGACTTTCAGCTGACCTTAATGAGAAACAGAAAGTTACTGGTCACATGAGCAGTTTCTTATTTTCCATCAAGATAAAATGTGTTTCTGGCAGAAATGAAATCTGAGAAAAGAAACCTGACATTTAACCAAGATTCTTTTCAGGTTAATGTGTCCAGATACTGATCTGCTCGTGGACCTTGATCAATAACTGATAACTGATAAGGTATTATTCCATCAAACCTGGCAACAAAACAATAAATAAAACTCCAATAAACCAGACTTTTGATAAAGTCGGAGCCGCCCTGATTTAAACTCTGGGCTGTTGCTGCGTCCTCAGAGTCACTGATCCTCCTCATATTTGGAACAAAGCTCACAACACCTCAGCTCAGTGCAGAAACATCTGGACAAAGTGTCAGCGACTCAAAAAAAAACAGGCTAAAGAAACAAGCTAGTGCCCTTCACGACGAGCTTTAGGATTCTAATGAACTCCTCTCACCCCAATAATCACATGTTTCAGTTTCACCCCTTTTCTTAAAGTAGTAATATTTGACAGTGGAGGCCCTTCATTTCCTAAACATCAGAGTAGTTGTTATTCAGGTCCACAGGAGAGAACACTGTGAATCATTATTATTTTATGGTTGATACGTCCAATAAAAGTTTTACAGCTACAGAAACATCAGTTTCATTTCTACTTCAGGTTTGAAATGATGCAGAACAACTCAACCACAAAGCATTAAAATCATGTTTCTGTTCAGATTCTCACAGTCTGACCTTTTGACCTCCAGCTTCCCTTTATTGCGCAGGAAGCGGATGCTGTAGACCCTCTGCATGGCGGCCGGCAGGTAGGACAGCACGTCCGGGTCTGTGGTGAGCTTGGGGAGGCCGAGGGTGGGCAGGGGCGTGAGGCTGCGGCACAGCGGGCACTGGATGGCGCTGGGCTCGGGCGACTTGACGTTGATGCGCGCCAGGCACTCCAGGCAGAACGTGTGCTTGCATTGAAGCATCTTGGGACAGCGGAAGACGTTGTTGAACTGGCTGAAGCAGATGGAGCACTCCAGGTCCGGACAGGAGTCCTCGGAGCACTGCGACGGGAGGGGGGACGGGCGGAGGTCTGGGGACGGGATGATGATGGAGACCTGGCTGGACGGGGGGGTGGCGGGGGTGGGGGCGGGGTAAGGGTTTAGTGCAGGGATGGAAGCTGGAGATGGAGTCTGTGCTTGGGGCAGGACTGGAGGCATGGATCTGAGGCCAGAGCCTGGGAGCGCCAAGGCGGAGCGGTCCGACTGGACCAGGTTTTGACCTCCATCCCGGTCTGACGAGGTCTGATAGGGAGGAGAGTTATGACTCAGAACCATCAGAGAGCTGTGACCTGTCTGTATGACTGGAGGGAGAGGTGGATTATGGGAATTATCGTAGGGACCTGGGGCTGAATACGGAGGTGGATCAGTGACATCACGGGGGCGAGAGTTCAGGTTTCTGTCTCCATAGGGATTCATGGCTGGTGGAGCAGTGGTTTGGAGAAAGATGGAGGATGTTGAGTCTTCAGCCGTCAGCAGAGACAGGAAGCATCAGACACGAGGAGGAGGAGGAGGAATGATGAAGACGCTCCTCATCAAAACTCAGTCTGTAGATGGAAAGATATTAAATCAGTCCACTGCAGGATTAAATCTACCTACAGAGTTTCTGAAAATGCAACAGGCCAAACGTGTGTGAACACATCAGTTCAAATAAACTCAACTTTATGCTTCAGCTTTGCATCAAAACTTTGTGTTTGTCTCTTTTCTGTTTCAACATAACAAGAATTAAATAAGTAAATAGTTTTAAAACAGATTAAACCACCCAACAGAACATACAAAGAAATGTTTAGTCAACTGGCAACTATAAATATAATCCTCTAAGTCAGGTTTTATCTACATATAACAGATATTTATTGGTTGCTGTTTTTCAAATGTGACAAATTTCAATCGATTAATCAAGAAAATAATCAGATGATTATGCATGATATGTAGGATGATGTAGATGCAGGACTTTTACATGTGTAATGTACTATGTGTCCACATACAATACTGCTCTCTGTATTACATCGTCCAGTTTGGCTCCATCTGGACTCAGGTCAGGTTTATATCGGAGATAGATAAGTCTCTATAGATCCAGGACAAACCGTAGAATAACCATCACTTTACTTTAGGTATTACAACATTTCATATCACAGTTTCCACCATAAACCTCTGACTCTGCCTGAAATTCATCTTAAGTTCTGGTTCTCAAACTCACCAAACTTCTGAGTCTATAGAAAACAGTCCGAGACACCTGGAACATTTGTACCTTTAGGTCTGAACAGAGAGACAGTACCTACCTCCACAGTGATGGAGACCTGCAGTCAGCTCTAACACATCCCACTCTGTGCTCAGGATCACTTTTCCTCTAGTTTGCATAAGTTTAGTTGAAACTGAGAGCAGGTCTGTGTCTGAATGAGCATCACTGTACCACACAACTGGATTCATATTCAGGTCTAGCGGGCGTCAGAACAGACATTTGCATTGTCGTCGTATTTACAAAGGGAAATAACATGCAAAACAAGATGGCCTCCCAACTCTGACGGTGGAGCACAGAGCAGGAATCACCTCCGGACATCAACCATATCATCTGTACTGTGACCTTTATCTCAGCCGCTCTGTTTGTGTTTGAGCTGTTGACGCTTCCTGTTATGTTGTTGTTGTTTTGTTGTGGACACAGAGACAGACGTCAGGTTTAATAGATCTCCACAAATACAAATACACTCTGTGTGCCGTTTCTAATTCAAAGAATAAAACAGAAGGTCACTTTTCAAGCTAAATGCTAAAGCGTTTCTGTCTGGAGCTTTTCAAAAACAGAGAATTTCTGCTTCTCCTGGTCTTACAGCGTAGATAAAGTGAATATTTGGGGATTGTACTGTTGGTTGGACAAAGCAAAGCAACTGAAGGCATCACTTTAGAATCTCAGAACATTTTTCATTGGTTAAAGGTTTGAATTTGACAGCTGTATGGACTTCATTGGTTGAACACTGGACCTAGTGCTCTGCCAAAATGTTGCATGCACTAACAGCTGAGACTCTGGGTGATATGATTACTGATATCCCAATTAAAGACACATGCAATTCAATTTAGTTTAGTCTTTTTTCCCTGTGATAAGAGCATAGACAGCACACCTGGAGATTTCACTGCTACTTCAGGTAACTCCTCAAACACCAGGTACCACAGATGGTCTTAATATTGTGTTTTATAGAGCAACATCACTGACAGATCAGCTGACCTCTTCATTATATTGGAGAAGTTGACCATTAAAAGGGAAAAACAAACAGACCAATTATATAAACTGTTCAGTGGCAAGTTTAACCCTTGAATTACAAATGAAGTTAAATTTATCCTGAGCTACAAGCCACACACTAAAGCCTCTTACTAAGAAATGTTGTGACTTCTTGTCTTATTTAGTTTCATTTAAAATGCTGTGACTGATTAACAATAAAGACTAAAAACGGTTAATACAAATAAGCCTGTGATATAAACAACTTGAAGCAGGGACTGTTGAATTGCAGAGAAAAACAACTAAAAGAATCGGGGGGGAAAGTAGTTCTCGCGCGGAGGAACCAAACTCCATACAACACCATGGAAATTTACATTTTTTATCGTCATTAGGAAAAAAGCACGTTACAACAGGTCTGAAAAATAATCTTAACAAGATCAGTACGAACAGCCTCACAATTCGGCACACATGCAACACCAAAAATACACTTATTTATTTATTTTTTTAAAAATCTGTCAGTGATTCCAACTGTTTCTTGATCCTCAATGAGCGGCGGATGCAAGAAAGGAACCAGCTGCAGTATAAACCTCTACAATAAAACACCACTTCCTCGACGTTAAGCGTTGTATTGAACAGTAAACCAGCCATGCCGAATTTGACTGAAGACCCTCTTGATGTGTAGAACATCTGAAATAAGCTGCTGACTACGACCGTGTCTGTGAAACTAAACAGGAAATGTAAAATTATAATGTTTGTGAATGAAGTTTGGCGCGCAAACAGAACACGCTGCTCTTACCATTTAAACCCACCGCTGGTTGAAGTCTGTCTGGCCCCACACTGCACCATCACCAGGTCTGTTCACACACAGACTCACCTGGAGTTTAACTGCCTGTTTGGTGTTTGTCTTTCAGCTTTAAACTTCTCTCTTTGTTTTGCGGTAATGATTCGACATTTGAATGACTGAATTAAAATAAGGAAACGGGTTAGTCAAATCACCTGTGGGCCTCACACTCTCCTGGCTGTGTTCAGGTAACACACCTGAAGGAGGTGATGCTGATTAATGGAGAGCCGAAGAAGAAGGTCGCCATTTTACTACAAGAGACTTCCGACAATGAAGCTCCGCACCTGGTAATTAGCTCGAACGCTTTTGTTGACGTTGTGTTCTTCGTCTTACCTTATTTTAACGTATTTTGTACGTGGTTAAGACAATATTCCTTTAGCTACAACTTTTTTCCAATTGCCAACAACTCTCCTAAAATGTAGGGGTTATTCCAAAAATGTACATTTCTACTGTAAGCTAGCTACCTTAGCAGTTAGCCTAGCTAGTTAATTAGGAGCTAGTGCTAACAGCTACACACGATAACATCGAATGGAAACGAGGCCTTAGAAAACCTCACGTTGTCAAATGCAAATAGGGACAGCTAATGACAACGCTTGATGATATTTGATTTATTTATGAGCTGGGTGCAGGAAATAGTGGTCAGTAAGCCACTGTAAAGGCAGTGGGGTGTGTGGCTAGCGTAGACAGTATGGTGGCTGGATGATAACCTTTGTAAAATGGTATTACACAAACCCTTTAGTGGTCCTCAAAATGTCTGCTTTGGGGTCATTATTCTGCAGTTGTATTGATGTTTCTGCAGTTTGTTTGTTTTTGTACCATAAATATCCATGAGGAGGAAATGGGGATGAAAAGGGGGCACTGATATGAATCTGATAAAGGCCAATTGTTGGCCAATATGTTTTATTTTTGAATAAACTCATAAGATAAACAAATGTTTTTGACTTTGACTGTGACCAGGATATGTACCAAAGGAGACATTTAACAATTAAGAAGAAAAATGTGTTTTCCACTGAATTGTTGTATTACCTGTAATAGAAATGGAAATTAACAGGAGACATAAAGATATACATCAACGATTCACAAAATATATGAAAGACCACAAAGCAGGACGGATTAAAATGACCAGCAAAGACAGTGTTGATCTCACTATGTTGCAATCCAACATACATTGTTAATGTATGCAAACAAAGTTAAATATCAAAATCAAATTTTCATTTAACAAACACAAACCACATCCCATCCAATGTTTGTCTGCTCTTATGAAAAAAATAATAAATGATTATAAGATATGGTTTTCTTTTGTAACACTCCTCCTTTGCTTCTGTCTTTGTATAGGTAATCATTTATATAAGAATTCTAACTTGAGGTTAAATATTATTGTGACAGGTTGACTGGTGTCTTATCTGTGCAGAGTCCTGCCCACTCTGCTGAGAGGAGGTTGTCTCAGGTAACATACAGTATTTGACTGTGGAGAACTTTGAACTGTGATTTAGAGCTGAACTGTTATTCACTGTGTCTACATGGACAGGTCATGAAGAATTTTACACAGAAAGTCGACTCAAAGAAGCAAAGAAATCATCACAGAAGACTGTTAATGACTGTTAATTGAAAACTTTTTTTTGGTGATCCTCAGGTGTGCATCGACTGTTTGAGCCAGGTGATCAGATGGATCAGATCCACTGTTGTTAACAGAGCTGAAAAGAGGTTTCTATAATACTCTGTACCACGACAGCACTGTCACAGAGCTACTGAATTACAGCAGCAAACATCTCAGGTAAGTTCTACATTTTCAACTGCTTGAAGAAATATCTGACAGCTATCAATCAGACTGGAAGAAAGTTTGTTTGCAGTAACTGATTTCATCAGTTTCATTATTCAGTATTTGGAAAATATGCTGCTTAAATTTGCTGAAATGTTATATATTTTTATTTTAGTTGTGGATCAGTAGAAAAGGTCCAATGTCCAGTGAGGATTACAGCAGTATGAAAGTTATTGCAGAGCTTTATGACTGTCATAACAATAACTGTAGCAGCAAACAGCTGCATTCCAGCCACAGGGTCACATATACAGACGTTTATTCAGTCAATGATTAATATGTTACAAGGAAAAAGCTCCTTTGAATTACTGTGTAAAGGTCAGAGGATTCATTTAGGCCTGATTTTAATTTAAAAAATGGTGAAGCCACATTTTGTACAGCTGGTGTACAGCCCCTCAGTAAGCTTAGAGAGGTGTTCTATTTTTTTGGTTTGGTTTGATTGTCTACAGAGATAAATTATTGCTTTGATTTTTAAAAGCCTCCAATATGAAAACCTGACTTTTTACTGTCAAATGAAGGAAACATTTCCTCTGGCTTTTCTGTGCTGTATGATTTTACATTACACAGTGTGATTATTATTACAGTGTTCAGGTGAACAGCTGAATGAGCATGTAGAAGGACAAATCAACTCATTTTGTTCTTTACCCAACATGCAGCACAGCACAGGCAGAACTTCATTATTTCCCTGAGGAGTATCAGTTCTTGTTTTTGAAATGCTGAGACATCTCTATAGACACCTCCTGCTTCAGTGTGAAACCTCAGAGTCAACAAGCTGCTGCTGATCTGTCACAGTATGAGCACAGAGAACAAAGGCTGATCTTTACAGTCTGATTCTTTGGTCTCTACAAACCTCTGGGCTGTGACTGAAGCTGAAAGATCAGAGATGAAAAGAAGAAGGAACACAATCTGTTAAATAACTGTCATGTTGTCCTCATCAGTCATAGAAGAGATTTAATCATGTTACTGACTCTAACACAGAGCTGCTGTTGGATCATACAAGTCTGGTTTAGGCTGCACAGATACACAGAGATCAGAAACCACCATCACTGTAGTTTTTCACAGTCCAAACCAACACAGCTGAACACAGCAGCTCTGTCACATTTCTTCTTTTCATTTTGTTAGGGAAGTTAAACTTTTTTAATATTTAGTCTGAGACTTTAAGACTCTCCTGAAAATGTTGTATGACTCTGCTGCTTCACTGAATAACAACATGATGAGTTTCACAGAGATCAGATGTGTTGATGACTGTTGGTCTGTGTTATATCTGAGCTGTTTCTATTATTGTGTCCACCCTCTGAATAGTCCCAGTCAGCATGTTAGAGTGGATGGATGGTTAAAGTGAGGAGAGATCCACTAAGATCCACTGCTCCTCTGCTGTGTGTTTACACTGTTGTGTCCAGCAGGTGGAGCTCTAACATCAACTACTGAGGTGAAGTCTGTTCACAGCTTCTACTGCACATCTGTCTGGACTCTACTCTGTCAGTGAGTGGAGGACCAACATCTATAGAAATAAGCAGGTAACTAAAGTAAAGTATTAGTGTTGATAGTTGATAAGAAGTTGATGATAGAGCTGCAGATGAAATGAAAAAGCAGTGATCATTCTACAGCTGATTCCAGATTCAGATCAGGTTCAGCTCACAGTTTATTATCACAGTAAATTCATCAACTGAGCTGAAAACACTGATCCATGGACAAACTATGTAGATTCACTGTTTAACACCTTACTGCTGTAACATGGACGTTCATCTGGGAACTCTGTTGGTTCTGGTCTGAATGAGTTCAGATAAAAACCACACAGGACAGTCTGAGACATTAGTTCAGGATTTACTGCTCTAATATTTCTATGTGTGTGTTGTTTAGAAGTTTCCTGCTGGAACAGTGAAGCAGCAGCAGATCAGATAAAACAACAAGTTACATTTTATGTTTTCTTTCAGATTCTTAAACCCAGCAGCTGGTCTGAGTCAGACAACATGGGGGGTTCATCATCCAGTGAGTTTCTTATTGTAGATAACACACTGTCTTCTGTCTCTGTCATCAGACATGAACTGTGTCCTCACATCACTGTGAACAACAGTCTGTTAAAGTCACATCTTTATTTATAGAAGCATGAACCCAGAGGAATCTGGTCACACAGGAAATGTAGGAACATCAGTCTGTTTTTAATTAATTTATTTAACACATCTCATATCCACTCAAAGTGTTTGACAGGCAGAAGGAGGAAGAACCGAAATAAAAACTGTGGAAATAAATAAACAAATAGAAAAACAAGTCAGAGAATTCATTTTAAAAAGAAAACAGATCAGTTTGTAGAACCAGGGTGAACCATAAAGATAATAAAGAAAATCAGTCTGCAGGTTTATAAACTGTAGATTTGATTAGAAGCCATGGAAAACTGGTAGGTCTTCAGTTTGGATCTGACAGCAGTGAGCAGAGTCAGTCAGCACTGTCTGCAGTCTGAGCTTCTCTGGTCTTAGAACAACCAGTGATCCAGAACCAGCTGAGCTCAGAGCTCAGGCTGAACAATTTATCAGATTTTAACCAAAATCCTGAGTCGTTAGACTTTCGTTAGCTGCCTTACAGTTCACACACTGAGCACTGCAGCACTGTGACAGGCTGGAAACTGTACAACCACATCTGGTCTTACAATGACCAAATAACAAAACTGTGGAGTCAGATACTTGATGAAAACAGAGGACAGAGTGACTGTGTGAGTCCCTAATTCTCTCTGCTCTGCGAGTAGATGGAACATGAGTCTTATTCCAGAATAAATGTAAATGAATTAATAGATATCTGCATTTTCTCATCACCACAGGGCGACCTCCACCACCTTCACCACCTCCACCAGATCCACCAGATCCACCACGTCCATGTAAGTTGACCTGAGGAGATTTCTAAATCTCTTCATCTTGAGTCACAGTGGTCAGTAGGTGTTGGTACAAACTCATATTGTATTTCAGAGAAATTCTCTGCCCAGCCAAAACAAACTGAGCTCACCAACATGTTACAGCTGTCAACTAGTTGTTGAACCCTAACTGATGCAGTGATAGCTTCTTATTTCTTCAACAACCATGATGGAAGACATGTCCCATGATCATGGAAAAGATGTTAGTGGACGACGACTGAGACCCAGGTGTTGACTGTAATCTGAGGAATGATCACATGTTGGACGTGTCCTTACATCTCATATTACACATTAACAATCCAGAGAACATGTGACAGCCTCCCTGTCTCTGTTGACAGCTGTGAATGTAGAGTCACAGTGCTGTGGAGGTGAAGGAACAAACTCTCATTTGATTTCATTTGTCAGTTCAGTTGTGAATCAGTCAGATTCAGGTTGATAATGGATGAGAGATTCTCTTCAGTCCACCTTAAAGAAGCTGGGACTTCCTGACTGCTTGTTGACTTTGATTGTAACCTTCACTCAGTTGTGTTTTCTAACTCATTGCTTTCTTTCTTTTTTTTTTTTTTTTTTTTTTTTTAGAATAGAATGCCCTTTATTGTCATCATACTAAAAGTACAATGAGATTGGAGAGCTTCTCCTTTACAATGCAAACATACAAAATATACAGAAACTGTGTCTTATCATCACATGGAATCAGGACAACAGAGGCTAATAGCAGAGACTGGTTCTGACAGTAAGTGATGTGATAGAGCTGCTCTGCTGTTAACAGGTGGTTCCTCTACTTTAAGGTTGATGATCTCCTTCACTCCTCTGCCAGTGTTTAGGAATAAGGGATCAGACAGGTCATGTAGCCAGAATAGATGCCATTACTGCAGCAATGCTATAAAAACACAATGAACACAGTTCAACAGATCTCCAAACACTGCAGCCACAGCTGCTGCACACATCATCTCCAGCACAAGCAGCAGTATTCACTCATACAGTGACTTCTGTCGAGTGGACATCCTCAGCCCTGAATGAAAACTTCTGAGAGAAATACAGCTGAGCAGACTGGACTGTCAGCGTTAGCCTCCATAGAGATATAAAGGACTTATTGTTGAACTGAGACGATAACCTCCACAACAGAGTCATTCACTCTAACATAAACAGACTGACTGAGTGAATGCAGTGAATGACTGAGTGACTGTAACAGTGTTTAAACCAGCAGAGAAGACCCTGCTGCTCCTGACAGTCCAACCACTGAAACACATGTGAATGAATGAGTATCTACATTCTCTGTATCAGCTCAGTGCTGGACCCACCACTCATCAAATTCCTGCCGACTCCGAACAATCTAAACTCTCCTGATTCAGTTTGGTTTTATTTTGTATCCTCTATAGAGAACAGACAGGACAGGTACTGAGCTGAGTCCTCCACATGTTGACCCAGTGGAACTGACCTGCTTCACACACAGTAGATGATATTTGTATCAGTGTGTTAATGATGTTAAATATTAATGCAGGTTGTGGACGCTATTTTCACAGATTCTCGACTGCTGAGGGAAACGTTGAGGATCGTAGAGGAAGTGGAGGGCTTTACAGATGTTGAGCGTAAGTTCAAAGATCACTACATCAAGATTTCTGCAGAGACACAAATCACACCATTACCTCAGATACTCACATTAGCACAGAAAGCTGCAGTAGTTGTTGTGAATTTTGATATTTTCTGTGTCACAACAGACACACGTACTGGTCTCTGTCAGTTCATTGTCGGGGGTTCTCTGATCCACTGACCTCAGACCAGAATTCACAACCTGAGCTCACTGCACCCTGTACTTTGGTTTGTTAACATGAACTGCTACAGTGTCTCTGTTGTTTGATAGAGAACAGACATGACAGGTACTGAGCTGAGTCCTCCACATGTTGACTCAGTGGAACTGACCTGGGTCACACACAGTAGATGATATTTGTATCAGTGTGTTAATGATGTAAAAATACTAATGAAGGTTTTGGGCTCCATTTTCACAGATTCAGAACTGGAGAAGAGGCTCGAGGAGGAAAGAAAAAAGCTCGAGGAGGAAAGAAAAAAGCTCGAGGAGGAATTGAAAAGGCTCGAGGAGAAAACCAAGCGGCTCAAGGCTGAAGGTGAGTTCAAAGATCACTACATGAAGTATTCTGCAGAAGCACAAACCACACTGTTACCTCTGATACTTCCATTAGCACAGAAAGCTGCAGTAGTAGTTGTAGTAGTGGTCATGAATTGTGATATTCTCTGTGTACAGTATTAAACCTATTAGTGTTAACACACACACTAACTGGTCTCTGTCAGGTCTGTCAGGTTCTCTGATGCACTGACCTCAGACCTCTGTTACTGTGAACTGTCGTAGTGCTGTTTGAAAGCTTCACTCCAACAGTAGAAAGAGAAAAAGTAAAGTCAGGGTTGTGTTTAATGTCAGTCTCAGCCTGTAGTTTAACTCATTATTCTGCTGGGAACTGTCATGAGGGGGTGACTGCAGTGGGATAACACAGCTCTAACAGACCTGGGATCAGTAGAACACCAGCCTCTTAGAATAATCTGCATGAATAGAACAATAAATAAATAAAGGTAATGTGATGAATGGATCCACATGTCAGGAGGCCCTGCTGCTCATGAGGCTGTGACCACATTTAGAAAGAGTTCAACAAGACTCATCTGACTTTTAACCCTCAAGGCACCTTGGTGGACCAAACGTGTACGTTCTGCTTATTTTATTTTATTTTTGATTCCCAATGTATCGGTCAGTTTAAAGGCTAATTGTATGAAACTCGATCATGATTTGTTTTTTAGTATTATTTTTTAACATTCCATGATCCTCTCTATTGCAAGGTGTATAGAGTATATGCCCACATATATGCCCACACTCTTTATCCTCAGGACCAATTTGGTCCCATTGACTCCCATTATAACCATTTATTTGGTATACTGTAATCCTGACATTATAATGCTTTTCCCATGATTACCTAATAAATCTAAACCTCTACCTTCAAAATACAGGGAAAATAGGTATTAGGTGTGATGACCCCCCTAAACCACCAGGGGCAGCAGAGCTTCCTCACATAAAGTTTCAATGGAGGCCTGGTCCTCTTACCTTGCAGAATGCATGGCAATACAAAAGTGGAACACCACAAAAATGGTCTAGGTGTGTTGGGAAGATTGAAGAGTGGTGTGAATGTAGTTGAGAATATATTTTTGGTGCTTTTCCCATCAGGGCAGGGGTCTCAGACTCGCGGGCCACTTGCGGCCCGTGGGAAGATATTTTGTGGCCCGCAGGATGATATATGTTTTTTTTTATATGATTTTTTTTATTATTCAATGAATGCTATCTTATGTATGTCTTTTGAGTTTTCGATTGTAAAAAATGCTGAAAAGACGGTAAAATTCAAACATTTTCTAGAAGCCAGTTTTTTCAGAAAATAACCTCCTCCCAGTCCGAATGACACTTCACCGCGCTGTGTGTGTGTAACATCTCATAGCCATCATAGAATTACTACTTCTTACTGTGTTTGAAAAAAACATGTTTGATTTAGAGTTGGATGAAATCAATGTCACCGGTGTTGGATTCGGCGTCATACGGATTGTATTTTGTTTTTCCATCAGTTGAAATGGGCTGATTTGTTTGAAAGTTGACGGCGATATGATCGCCACTATCCATGCGGATGATTTGTTATCATGATGAATCTGCAAATTAACGATCAGATTAACGATCAACACCGATGTTCCGTTGACAATGTCACAGAGTGGACCTCTGATAGGGCCACTCAGCTATAGCTCCCATCCGCTGTCCCGCTTCGGAGTCAGGCTCCAACCTGGAGCCTACCCACCTCGGTTATAAAGTCAACAGAACATTGGTGTTGGCTAGGACGTACCGCTGAATCCATTATAAAAAATAAATGCCACTAAATAACTCCTACATAACTGTATCCCATGGATTTTGTATAATAAATACATAATGGTGTCTCATTGTCCCGGCGGATACTGAACAGTCCGGTAGCAGTCGCCTTTTGTTGCTTTTGTTGTCGCTCGCTCTCCCGATATTTTCTACCATAAGTAAATGTCATGATATTCATGCAATAATAAAAGAAATGAACATCAAGCACAAAAAAAGATTGCGATTGCTACCGAGCTGTTCATGCGGTAAAAGCGGAAATGACGCGAATGCGGAACTGACGTTCTCCGTGCATCACTGGACTTTAATAAGTCCAAGTACAGATCCAGACTTACTGATGATCAACTTCAAGCCATACTCAGGGTGTCAACTGCTTCCTCCCTCAAGCCAAATGTGGCTCAGCTATGTGAGAGGAAGGTCTCAGTCTCTGGCAGCAAGAAGTAGGCAAGAGAAGCCATGTTCAGAAGAACCGTTCATGTTCTTCAATATTACATTCATATTCAGGACAGTTTATGTTCAGAAGAAACCACTGAAGTTAAAGAACTGTTAGTAATGACGTTTGAGAAGATTAGATTTTTTTTAACAAAGCTTTTTTTTGTGGAATACCTGATGCGGCGCAACCTCACCTAGACTCTGCCTCCTGCGGCCCCCGGGTAATTTGAGTTTGAGACCCCTGCATCAGGGTTTCTTCTGACAAAACGGGCATAAAAACATAAAAAATATGAGAAAAAACATTATATCTATGGTTAGGTTTGAAGTTGTTGAAAAGACTTGACGTGGTGAAATTGAAAGAAATATATTATTATGTAATTTTTATTACACTTTTATGAGCAGGACCCATTTGGGACCTTAACGTAACAGGTGTAACTTCACTAACCTCTAATCACCAAACATCAGCTGTTCTCTGAGGACACCACTGGATGAGTCTGGACAGGCTGAGACTATGACCTGTCCAAGTCAATATAAGGCTTTAAAGACATAAGGCTTATAACAAGTGACACGTGAGTGAATGAATATCTACATTTTCTGTCTCCTACAGGACCACGTCTGCGATCTCCAATACATCCAAGTAAGTTGAACGGAGCTGCTTCAGAAATGTTTCCTGTGTTAACATGTAAATCACAGTGTTTTGGTTCAGAGCAGATCATCCTGGGATCAGTGTGTGAGGATGTTGATGCAGGTTGTGGACACTGGTCACTGTAAGAAGCAGGATTATCACAGCTGTCACAAACCAGAGCAGAGAGAGACACACAACAAAACCAATGAATACATCATTGTGCTGATCAGTGCTGATGTTCCTCTGACACACCCCAAGTAACTGGCACACCACAGAGAGAGAGATCATCACACAGACTACATGTGAATGAATGAATTAATGACAATCTGCATTTTCTGTATCACTACAGGGCGGCGCAGAAACAGCTTTGAATTCCTGCCACCAAACAGTAAGTTACACTGAGCTGATGGAGAAATGTCCTCCTCTACATGAACATGTAGAGTCACAGTGCTGTGGAGGTGAAGGAACAAACTCTCATTTGATTTCATTTGTCAGTTCAGTTGTGAATCAGTCAGATTCAGGTTGATAATGGATGAGAGATTCTCTTCAGTCCACCTTAAAGAAGCTGGGACTTCCTGACTGCTTGTTGATCCACTTTGATTCTGTTCATCATGGATTCATCCTTCACTTGTGTTTTTCTCCTCAGTGTCAGAGCTGAGGGTTGTTCTGCTGGGGAACAGCTGGTCTCAGAGGAGTTCAGTGGGGAACTTCATACTGGGAAAGACTGAGTTCAACACAGAGGAAGAAGCAGACTGCTGTCAGAGAGTCAGAGGACAGGTGGAGGAGAAAGAAATAGTTCTCATCAACACCCCAGATCTGCTGCTTCCTGACATCTCTGAACACAAACTGACAGAACATGTAGAAACCTGTGTGAGACTCTGTGATCCTGGACCTCATGTGTTCCTGCTGGTTCTACAGCCTGAAGACTTCACTGAGGAACAGAAGGAGAGGCTCTGCAGAGTCCTTCAACTCTTCAGTGATCAATCATTTGATCATTCACTGGTTCTGATATCAACACCCAGAGAGGAGAGGGCAGGCTTCATGCAGCAGTACAGGCAGCATCCACCATTAAAACACATGATCAGAGAATGCAGATACAGATATCTGTGGAGGAAGGATCTTGAACTTCCAGAGCTGTTAACACGGTTGGGTCAGATTGTGGCAGAGAACAATGGAGAACATCTGGCTTTGAGTTCACCAGGACCATCAGTGGACTGAAGTGAATCAGACTGAAGTGAACAACAAGAGAACAGCTGACTTATTGTAGCTGCCTTCAGCCTCCTGCAGCTCCTGATCATCTCTGCTGATCTTCATTGATCAGTAGCAGCTGTAGTTTTCTATCCTGTGTGTTCACAGACTAAACAGAGTAAGATCTCAGATACTGTGTATAAGTTTGTTTCATGATGTTTGGATTTGGATGTTTTGGGTCTTTTTGTACAGTCAGCAGATTGTTTAGTGTAACAGTGATTCTGATGCCAATTAATACTTATGAGGGATCAGTGTCTGCTGGGGATCTTTAAACTTTTGTATTTAGCAATAATTGATTTTCATAGAACAAAGGAGTATGTGTAACTTTTATGGACATTTTAAAGATGGATTTTGTGTATAAAAATAAGTGTAAGATTTTAAAATGTTTTAAGTGTTTTAATAAAGTACAGTCATTTATATTCATTATATTAATACATTTACATGTTACATTTTATCCACATGCTGTGTCTCATTATCCTCTTCTGCCTGTTGGATCAGACTGTGTTAGTTTCAGCGAGGTGTTCCTAATAAACTGAAGACTGGATGTAAAGAGAACTGTGTTTGTCATCAAAGATCAGCTGTTCTCTGAGGACAGGCTCATCTGTCTGTAAAGATTCTCAGTCTTCAGGTCCTGGTTATCCAAGATGGAGTCAGGTGAGGTGATGAACAGAGTGATCAGAGATAACAACTAACTCCACCAGAGGAGTCTGTTCCTGTTTGAGCTGATGGCTGCTCTCTCTCTGTGTGTCCAGCAGGTGGAGCTCTAACACCACCTCCACCACCTGTTGTCTGTGACCACAGTAAAGTCCTGCTGTGGGTTGATGCTGTTTCCACTGTGCTCATTGAAATGTGATGTTGAAATGTAATGAATCCACTGGTGTTAGTTTGTAGTCTTTTCAGCTCTGATGAATTCATTCTTCATAGATTTCACTGACAGTGATGGTGAAGAAAACACGTCCTGTTCTGTTCTCTGTCCTTGTTCCAGCTCTAATCTCCTGCAGGGTTCTGACCTCAGCTAAACTCAGTGAAACAACTCGTGTTAAATATTAACGAGTTAATGACAGTACACCTTTAAGGCAGCACAGACTGAGGTCACGTGGTTCTCCACAAAGTTTACTTTCGGTTTTGATGAGGAGAGTTTGTGTCGCAGTTTATTTCTCGGTGAGTGAACTCAGTTAAACAGATATAGATGTAGTTCCAGTGGATGGATGTGTTCTGTTGGTGTCAGTGATAACAGAGTTCATCATAACCTGCTGAAGCTGCAGGTTCTCTGGATTAGTTTAAAACTTGTTCAGACCCGGTTGTTTGTCGCGCGGGTGACGCCCAACTTCATCCAACATCATTGTGGGAAGTTGGGTTTTGTTTCCGTGTGTCAGACGGCGGGTTTGGTGAAAACACAGAGTTGACTTTAAGGTTGGGTCAGTTCCTGAGCTAACTTCACTGTGAGTTGAACCATTGAAGCTGCTCTCTGACAACTTCTCTTCAACAAACCCTGAGGTCGTCTCGGTCTGACATGGCGCCTCATTTCCTCTTTTCACTCAGTTCATATCAAACATCTGATCAGATCTGGTCGTTAATCTGCTGAAGTGAATGATGGGGAAATATCAGAGGCCTGTCTTGATCAGGGGTGATTGATAACTGCTTTGACTTGAATCATTTTCCTGTAAATAAGAGGTGGTTGGTCAGAATTCTCAGACCCGGAGTTCATAGTTACAAAGTGTCCAACCTTGTTTTTTTCTGAATGTAATGTGCTGAGAAATCTTCCATCACAACAGTTTTTACTTTCAATTTTCAATCTTAAAGTAAAGTCAGTATTTTACATTTATAATGCGACTGCACATTAAGGATATACTGTAGTATACAGTACAGTCTGTGTGTGTTGTTTAGAGGTTTCCTGCTGGAACAGTGAAGCAGCAGCAGATCAGATAAAACAACAAGTTACATTTTATTTTTTCTTTTCAGATTCTTAAACCCAGCAGCTGGTCTGAGTCAGAGACAACATGGAGGATAAAGCATCATCATCCAGTGAGTCCAGGATAACACACTGTCTTCAGTCTCTGTCTTCAGACATGATATAACTGACCTGGTTCACACACAGTAGATGGAACGTGAGTCTTATTCCAGAATAAATGTAAATGAATTCATCAATATCTCTATTTTCTCATCACCACAGGGCGACCTCCACCAGATCCACCACGTCCATGTAAGTTGACCTGAGGAGATTTCTAAATCTCTCCATCTTGAGTCACAGTGGTCAGTAGGTGTTGGTACAAACTCATATTGTATTTCAGAGAAATTCTCTGCCCAGCCAAAACAAACTGAGCTCACCAACATGTTACAGCTGTCAACTAGTTGTTGAACCCTAACTGATGCAGTGATAGCTTCTTATTTCTTCAACAACCATGATGGAAGACATGTCCCATGATCATGGAAAAGATGTTAGTGGACGACGACTGAGACCCAGGTGTTGACTGTAATCTGAGGAATGATCACATGTTGGACGTGTCCTTACATCTCATATTACACATTAACAATCCAGAGAACATGTGACAGCCTCCCTGTCTCTGTTGACAGCTGTGGTTTTACTTTTTGTCTTTAGAGTCTCTTTAAATTCCTCATGAACCGACAGAACTAACGTCCGACTGAACTGAGCGCCATCTGAACCACCGTGGTACAGTTTAACACAGATGGAGGCAGCCAGGGTTCATCCACCCTGACCCTCCTTGATAACCCCGAGTTAAACCAGAGGAGGTTAAACTCCCTTCATAGTACAGACCTCAGGACCAACATAGTTAACACTGGGAAAATGTTAGCACAGAGTGTGGAGGCCAACAGTCCTGGGATGTTTGAAATATGAGGCTGATTACAGAGAGCAAAGGAATGAATGAGTGAATGAATAAATGTCTACACCACTTTGATTATCTCTGCCAAGTTTAGGTAAGTTACACTGAGCTGATGGAGAAATGTTCTCCTCTACATGAACATGTAGAGTCACAGTGCTGTGGAGGTGAAGGAACAAACTCTCATTTGATTTCATTTGTCAGTTCAGTTGTGAATCAGTCAGATTCAGGTTGATAATGGATGAGAGATTCCACCTTTCTTTCTTTTCAGACTCACCTTTAGGTCTGGGTATTGTTAGGATTTTATTAATACTACTGCTCTTATCAATAGTCTTTATTGTTCTGGTATTTTATCAGTTCTTTTTGATGACTGTGCAAGAAAACAATTAACATTTTTTATTTAACAAAATAAATTCCTTGGACTTCAGCAACTGTTGCAACAGCAAAGTTACTATAGAAATCGTCTTTCAGCAGTAATGTTTGACTGGTTGTTAAAGAATTCATGTGAATGAACAGCAGCACTGAAATCTTTCTACCTCACAGTAAGTCAAACTGACCTGACTCAGAAATTAACATGTTGTGTAGCTGTAGGAACAAACTCACATTTAATTTCAATGAAATATTTTCAGGATATTACTCACTGTCCTGTTCCTGTTTCTGTCACATCAACAACAGTCTGTGAACAAAGTTCTTTTCATCAGATTTTGTTCAGTTTCTCTAAAAGCTGTTTGATTTCCTGAGCTCCAGCTTCTTCATAAATAATGATATTAATTATGATATTAATGGTATCATTAATATAACTGTATGGATTCAGAGAACTGATGATGATGGACTCAGGATGTTTAAATGGTTCAGGTTTGTTACATATCTACATTTTCTGTGTCTACAGAGCCATACTGGCAGCGCAGCAGCAGCAAAGAAGTCCTGCCCCCATGTAGTGAGTAACACTGAACTGGATCAGAAATCTTTTTGTTTAAATCAACAGGTTTCCCAGATTCTATACACAATGTTTTAAATGCTTTGAAATATTTTCAAGTTCACTGGTGAAATTAAAGTTCCTAACTGATAATGGATGACAGATTCTCCTCTCTCAGATGTAGTTCTGTTCAACATTGAAGAAGTCTACACTGCTGTACTTTCTTCTCAGTGTGTGAGCTGAGGGTTGTTCTGCTGGGGAACAGCTGGTCTCAGAGGAGTTCAGTGGGGAACTTCATACTGGGAGAGACTGAGTTCAACACAGAGGAAGAAGCAGACTGCTGTCAGAGAGTCAGAGGACAGGTGGAGGAGAAAGAAATAGTTCTCATCAACACCCCAGATCTGCTGCTTCCTGACATCTCTGAACACAAACTGACAGAACATGTAGAAACCTGTGTGAGACTCTGTGATCCTGGACCTCATGTGTTCCTGCTGGTTCTACAGCCTGAAGACTTCACTGAGGAACAGAAGGAGAGGCTCTGCAGAGTCCTTCAACTCTTCACTGATCAATCATTTGATCATTCACTGGTTCTGATATCAACACCCAGAGAGGAGAGGACAGGCTTCATGCAGCAGTACAGGCAGCATCCACCATTAAAACACATGATCAGGAAATGTGGCTTCAGATATCTGTGGTGGAAAGACCTGGAACTTCCAGAGCTGTTAACACGGTTGGGTCAGATTGTGGCAGAGAAATGCGGAGAACATCTGACTTTGAGTTCACCAGGACCATCAGTGGACTGAAGTGAATCAGACTGAAGTGAACAACAAGAGAACAGCTGACTTATTGTAGCTGCCTTCAGCCTCCTGCAGCTCCTGATCATCTCTGCTGATCTTCATTGATCAGTAGCAGCTGTAGTTTTCTATCCCGTACGTTCCTGCACTCAAGAGTAAAATCTGCTCTCCTCTGTCAGATAGCTGCAGTATAAGTGTCTAAGTATATGATGTGTGTAGTGTATGTGTTTTTTCACAGTCAGCAGATTGTTTAGCAGTGATTCTCTCATTAACACTAATTAACAGCTGCCAGTCGTTATTACTGGTCTATGTTTCATAATTAAGCAATATTAACAGAGTGCTCAAATGACGTTAAAGCACACCCTCGAGTGTAATACTGCGATTATACAACTATTACCAACACAGTAAAATGTATATGGCAGAGTATTTTTTTAGTGATGAGTAAGGCGTGCTGTCATGCTGATTGGAGCACATTCTAAATGTCTTGTTGACCAATCAGATTGCTTGGTCAGAACTACTTGTTGTATAACCTCTGTTCCACATCATGTGTCATTATGTATAGTACTGTATGTTGTTGTTACACTAAATATATGTGTCATGTTTATGTATAATGAGGAACTGTGAGCTCAGACTAAGTCAGTCTGATCCAGCAGTCCTGTGATGAATCCTGAACGTTCACTTTGAGTTCAGACAGTCTCAGAGAGGTGATCACTGCAGGGTTATATAGCAGGATGTAGTTTGTGCTGCTGTTGTTGGAAATAACTTGGTGATCAGCTCTGTGAGGTTTGTAATGTTACACGTTCAGACTGGACTCAGGTCAAAGGTCATTTATGTAACATGTGGACACTGTTACTGTTTGTTAGATCAGTTAAACGGTTTGATATTTATTCTGATACTCTGAGACTTTCCTGAAAGCTTGATCACAGCTGTTGAGAGAGATCCACTAAGATCCACTGCTCCTCTGCTGTGTGTTTACACTGTTGTGTCCAGCAGGTGGAGCTCTAACATCAACTACTGAGGTGAAGTCTGTTCACAGCCTGAGCTGTGGTCAGGTTTACTGCAGATGACATAAAACAACATTACATTTTTAACTTTGTCATGTCTTGTTTTTAAGTTTTCATCATCCACTGATGCACACATGAGAAGGAACTATTAATAACCATGATAATAATAATGATAATCACAGTCCACAGTGTAACGCCCTGAATCCATGTCATTATACTGTTATTACACTGTACATTATGGTGTCCAACACTTACACTGATCCACTTTGAATGCCTCTGTCTTCTCCAACAGGAATGACTGAGCCTTAACCTTGTGAGACTGTAGACAGAATATTTCTACTGTGTAAGTACAACGAATGAAGGAGAAACAGGAAACAGTAACCAAGTCTTTATTAGGACAAAACTGATGCAGCCACACACATGAACTATGGCAGAGGTCTAACTCCCCGGGTCGCCATTCCCACTTCACTATAGCCCTTTAAAACCACACACACACACACACAGTGTCAAACACAACTTTTGTTTCATAATGAGATAGCTGGTCGTAAATATTTTAAACATTAACTATGTACTGGACGTTTCTGTACACACCTTTTTTTGCTTTCGTCATCTTCCACCTGAAGAGTTTTCTTTTCAGTTGTTTGTGTGTTGCAGAGAGAATTTCAGCAGGTGAGTGAACTTCATTAAAACTACATCTAGAACCAAGTAACTATAGTCTAAAAGTCGAAGTATCTCTGTCGATGGTTGATGATAGAGCTGCAGATGAAATGAAAAAGCAGTGATCATTCTACAGCTGATTCCAGATTCAGATCAGGTTCAGCTCACAGTTTATTATCACAGTAAATTCATCAACTGAGCTGAAAACACTGATCCATGGACAAACTATGTAGATTCACTGTTTAACACCTTACTGCTGTAACATGGACGTTCATCTGTGGACTCTGCTGGTTCTGGTCTGACTGTGTTTGAAGTGGAAATCTGATAAAATACCACACCCAGCAATCACGCATTCAGGATTTACTGCTCTAATATTTCTATGTGTGTGTTGTTTAGAGGTTTCCTGCTGGAACAGTGAAGCAGCAGCAGATCAGATAAAACAACAAGTTACATTTTATTTTTTCTTTCAGATTCTTAAACCCAGCAGCTGGTCTGAGTCAGAGAGACAACATGGGAGGTTCATCATCCAGTGAGTCCAGTCAGAGTTTCTTACTGTAGATAACACACTGTCTCTCTCTCTGTCATCAGACATGAACTGTGTCCTCACATCACTGTGAACAACAGTCTGTTAGTTAAAGTCACATGTTTATTTATGATCCCAGAGGATTCTGGTCACACAGGAAATGTAGGAACATCAGTCTGCCTGTACCTGGAGACACAGTCTGTTCTCAGTCCTGTGAATCTCTGGTCCTATCAGAGTCAGGTGAGACAGGTCAGAAACTGGCTCCATCTAGTAACTGAATAACCTCAGATATGGAGACACTTCTCCTGAAGCTGATGAAATCCTGAGCAGGGACGAGCTCTGCAATACAGTTTACAATGAATGGCATGAAAAGGTATTTTTAACTCATGACAGAACAAGACAAATGTATTTATAAAGCATCCAGAGGCAAACAAAATGTTTCATACTTCAGTTTGTAGAAGCTTAGTCATGAAGACAGTGATAAAAATTTCAGCAAAGTCCTTGTACAACCTCAGTAAATCTATTGATTTATTCCAATAACAAAGACAGTTCATTGAACTTCAACAGCAGCAGTGATGTTGTAAAGGTTACTGTAGAACCAGATGAGTAAGAAGCTGAGATTGTTGTTGGATGAATATCTACATTTCCTGTGTCCACAGGTGAGGAAGCTGCTGCTGGAGAGGACACCACAATAACTCGCTGTATGTCAGACTGAACACATTTATTAATGTTCTCATCTCATCTGTAATGTTGTTGTAAACCTTACTGTAGAACCTGGTTAATCCAAATTTGAACCAGGTGAGAAGCTGTGATGGTTGTTGGGTGTTTGCATCATTATTACAGGTTGGATGAATATATTTTCTGTGTCCACAGGGGAGGCCGAAAAGAAGACCACAACATTTAGTTGTAAGTTAAACTGACCTGATTCATGTCCTCATCTACATGTCTACAGTCAGTGTTGTGTAGGTGAAGGAACAAACTCACATTTGATTTCATTTTCGAGCTGAGTTGTGAATTAGCAGCTTCATAAACTCCTGCAGCTGAAACTTTAAGGCTGATTTATTCTGAAAAACTCTTGCTAGCCTAGCAACATGACAAGACTACAAACAACCCATAATGCAACACTGTAAACGGTTACAGTTACACTGGTACTCACAGCTGTGATGACTGAAAATGTCATGTATTGTTGCATAATATAAGACAACCTCTACTCTCTCATGTTATGGCTCATACGTTTTTTTACAATTTACACTGGGAGGGAATATGGTTTAGTTTGTTTTCATCATTCAAATATTTCAGATAAATCAATAGTGTTTGAAACCATGAGCTTTCTATTATGGATAATTATATGATTGAGTTGTTACACCCCTAATTTCTAATTAATTGTTGAACTTTGCTGTCAGTGTGAATGAGTATCTACATCTCTGTGTCACAGATAGGGGAGTTGAGGTCAGCCACACAACTCAGAGTAAGTAAATGTTCTCATCTACATTACCCTGTAGAATCATGGTGTTGTGTAGGTGAAGGAACAAACCTTTATTTCAGTGAACTGTTTGTGAGCTCAGTAAAGTTGTCAGTTGAAGTGTCATGGTTCCCTCTGTGACCTTGAGCCTCCCCAGTGTTTCTTGTGTTTTCTTGTCTCCCTGGTGTCTCCTCCCCTGTGTCTGTCTTTCTGTCTGTATGAGTGGAGGTGTGGTGTTCCTCCTGTTACCTGGCTCACCTGCCTCCAATCAATCATCATGCTCTGTTTAAGAACCCTGGCTTTGCTGCCACGCTTCGCCAGACGACTGTGCTCTGTAAATGAATACATGAATTAATGACAACCTACATTTTCTGTGTAGAGATTGCAAAAGAGCAAAGAGCCATTGGCAAAAAACCCTCTCAACTTGCCAGTAAGTTCAACTGTTCTGATTCAGAAATGTCAGTGTTGTGTAGGTGCAGGAACAAACTCATATTTTATTTCAGTGAAATATTGACATGCAAGTTTATAATTGATAATAGATGACAGATTCATCCTTCACTCAGTTGTGTTTTAGAACTCTTTCTTTGCTTTCCTTTCAGTAACTGATGATTCGAGCAGCTCAAACTGGATGTTTGGTGGGGATAAGGGTTACGGTAAGTGCAGTGATTCAGAAATCTTCTCTTCTGTTTTGTTTGTGAAGTGTCTCAGTCAGATCTCTGCAGGTGGCACCAAACCATGAAAACAAACCAAACACAATCCACATCTATCTCAGCCAGTTCTAACTGCAGCAGCTAGGAGAAATGATGCACTGCCTGGCTGCACTGTTCTTACCTGTTAATAATAAAACACACACAGGTCGTTATCCATGAGGCCTAATGTTAAATAGACAAAAGCACCAGCTACAAGTGGAGCCAAAAGAGACATGGAAACCACAAACACAGCTATAAGCTATAGTCCAGCAGATCTCTGAATCAAAGGAGTTCACATTACTTTGCACCGACCGACCTGAGTTAACTTTCAGAGTCAGTGCTCACAGCTGTGATCGGCTCTTTCACAAAGCAGCTTTTACCAGCTCACAATGGGTCAGACAGGTTGGTGACTGGACCAGCTGAAGGTGGGGAAGACTGGGCTCAAACACAGGAGAGGAGATGGGTGGCTGTTAGATTAGACTGGATTAGTTTTAGCTAGGTGTTCATAATAAACTGACCACTGGATTTAAATGACAACAAAGCTGAGCAGATATTAAATTCAGTCCCTAAGTGCCAGTATTGGAACAGACCTTAAAAAGCCAGGATCAATGAGTCAGAGAATCAATAGATGGATGTTTGCTTCAGACCTGCTAACACTGATTTTTACTGCAGTCACTAACAGAACTTTCATACAGAACACGTATGAATGAATGAATAGTTACATTCTCTATATCGTTACAGGCTCATCCCAGTATGCTCTGGAACGTTCATGTAAGTAAAACTGAGCTGATGAACATGTAGAGTCCCATGAGAGATTCTCTTCAGTCCACCTTAAAGAAGCTGGGACTTCCTGACTGCTTGTTGATCCACTTTGATTCTGTTCATCATGGAGTCATCCTTCACTCAGCTGGGTTTTCTAATCTTCTGTCTTTTCAGAGTGGTATGGTGACAGTGAGATGACTAACCTGAGTTCTAAGGTCGAATGGCCCATTTCACAGGATCAACCAGAACTGACACAAGATGTAGGGATGAACAATCACAATGAAAATAACTTTATCCTTTGGATATTGGAGTGTTACTTTTCTGTCTCTGAAATCTTAATAAAATAACAGTCAGGATATTACATGATCCACTTTGTATTGTTTCTTTCTTGTTCATGTATCATCTTGATTAATGTTTCAGTTGGTCATGGTGGAAGGAGAATGTGTGGTTCAGGTGCAGGAATATGATTTCTAATAAGAAAATGTATTCTTCTCATTCTGACTGAGACAAAGACAGGAGGAGGAAGGAGCCCTGATTGGCTGAGACTGCCATTAAATGTGACATCATTCCCCAGCGAGACAGTTTCCCCTGAGGGTTTAGCTCTGAGTTCTGACCAACAGAGTCCAATAACAACACTGCTCCAGCAGGCTGCAGCACTTCACTGCTGCTCATGACTGGGTTGATGCTGAAGTACAGTCACAGACGTCCCAGGATTCATTAGTAATCATAGTCTACATATCCTAAACCTGTTCACTTCCATCATGTCACGTTCCTCATCTTACCAGCTGTCAGTTAACCTTTAATCATCATAGTTTTATCATCTTTACATCTTTATTTTCGTTTCATATTACCTATCTGTGTTTATGTTAGTAGAAGGCAGATAATAAAACCATCTGTATTTGGACCCAGCTACTGCTTGATTTTCTCCAAGTACAGAACAAGGAACAGCTCATGTTAAATATAAAGTAATGACAGTACACCTTTAAGGCAGCACAGACTGAGGTCACGTGGTTCTCCACAAAGTTTACTTTCGGTTTTGATGAGGAGAGTTTGTGTCGCAGTTTATTTCTCGGTGAGTGAACTCAGTTAAACAGATATAGATGTAGTTCCAGTGGATGGATGTGTTCTGTTGGTGTCAGTGATAACAGAGTTCATCATAACCTGCTGAAGCTGCAGATTCTCTGGATCAACTGAAACCTGTTCAGACTGAGCTCCGGTGTGTCCGTGTAACAGGCCACAATAAGCCTCACCATCACATTTTCTAAATCAGAATTAACCGGCCTTTATTTCTCAGAGACTTCAGTCACTGTTTGATGGTGATTTTCCCTCTGAGTTCATCTCTGTGGTCACTTACTCTCGGTCTGACATGGCGCCTCATGTCCTCTGTTCTAACGGTCTGATCAGGTCTGACCGTTAATCTGCTGAAGTGTATGATGGGAAATCATTAAAGTCCTGTTGGACATTAGTTTGTTTTACTAACGCACCAGTGGGAGGACACAGACACAGACAGAGCTGGTGTTGGATCATAGGAGTCTGGTCTAAGCTGCACAGATACACAAGGATTAGAACCAACTCCTCCAGCTGCTTCAGACGTGTTGATGACTGTTGGTCTGTGTTATATCTGAGCTGTTTCTATTATTGTGTCCACCCTCTGAATAGTCCCAGTCAGCATGTTAGAGTGAATGGATGGTTAAAGTGAGGAGAGATCCACTAAGATCCACTGCTCCTCTGCTGTGTGTTTACACTGTTGTGTCCAGCAGGTGGAGCTCTAACATCAACTACTGAGGTGAAGTCTGTTCACAGCTTCTACTGCACATCTGTCTGGACTCTACTCTGTCAGTGAGTGGAGGACCAACATCTATAGAAATAAGCAGGTAACTAAAGTAAAGTATTAGTGTTGATAGTTGATAAGAAGTTGATGATAGAGCTGCAGATGAAATGAAAAAGCAGTGATCATTCTACAGCTGATTCCAGATTCAGATCAGGTTCAGCTCACAGTTTATTATCACAGTAAATTCATCAACTGAGCTGAAAACACTGATCCATGGACAAACTATGTAGATTCACTGTTTAACACCTTACTGCTGTAACATGGACGTTCATCTGGGAACTCTGTTGGTTCTGGTCTGAATGAGTTCAGATAAAAACCACACAGGACAGTCTGAGTTCAGGATTTACTGCTCTAATATTTCTATGTGTGTGTTGTTTAGAGGTTTCCTGCTGGAACAGTGAAGCAGCAGCAGATCAGATAAAACAACAAGTTACATTTTATGTTTTCTTTCAGATTCTTAAACCCAGCAGCTGGTCTGAGTCAGAGAGACAACATGGGAGGTTCATCATCCAGTGAGTCCAGTAAGAGTTTCTTACTGTAGATAACACACTGTCTTCAGTCTCTGTCATCAGACATGATATAACTGACCTGGTTCACACAGAGTATATGGAACATGAGTCTTATTCCAGAATAAATGTAAATGAATTAATAGATATCTGCATTTTCTCATCACCACAGGTCCACCTCCACCACCTCCACCATCACCACCTCCACCACCTCCACCATCACCACCTTCACCACCTTCACCAGAACCACTACGTCATTGTAAGTTGACCTGAGGAGATTTCTAAATATCTTCATTTTGAATCACAGTCAACTCATATTGTATTTCAGAGACCCCAACAGTCATTGGATGTTTGAAATATGATGTTTACTACAGAGAGTAAATGAATGAATGAGTGAATGAATAAATATCTAAATTTTCTGTGTCACTACAGTTCTTCAAGCCTTGGAGATCCACGGTAAGTCAACCTGACCTGATTGAGAAATGTTCTCCTCTACATGAACATGTAGAGTCACAGTGTTGTGGAGGTGAAGGAACAAATTGGCATTTGATTACAGTGAAATGTTTGTATTTGTAAAGTGTTGAGTTTGAGAATTCATGTGAATAAATGAATGAATATTCACATTTTCTGTGTCCCTACAGCTGATCAAGCCAGTACCATCATGATGCATCGCGGTAAGTTAAGGGACTTAGAAATGTTCTCATTCACATGAACATGTAGAGTCACAGTGTTGTGGAGGTGGAGGAACAAACTCTCATTTGATTTCATGATGAGAGAAGAGATGATGATGGACACCAACTATAATAAGATGTTTGAATGGTCAGCCTTATTACAGATGACATGAATGACTGTCTTCATCTTCTGTGTAGTTATACTGAGGAGGCCACTAAGCAGCAGCAGCAGTGAAGTCTTTCTGTCTACATGTAAGTTAAACTGAACTGATTCAGAAATGTTCTCACGTGTAGAGTCACAGTGCTGTGGAGGTGAAGGAACAAACTTCATTTGATTTCATTTGTCAGTTCAGTTGTGAATCAGTCAGATTCAGGTTGATAATGGATGAGAGATTCTCTTCAGTCCACCTTAAAGAAGCTGGGACTTCTTGACTGCTTGTTGATCCACTTTGATTTTATTCATCATGGATTCATCCTTTACTCAGCTGGGTTTTCTAACTCATTGTCTTTTTTCAGCATCTGATGATGACATTCTTTCAGGACTTTCAGGACTTCCAAGCTCTCTGATTACTGAGGATGGCCGTAAGTGATCTGATTCAGAAATATTCTCATCTATGTTGTCTGTAAAGATCCTCAGTCTTACAGGTCATGGTTATCCAAGAGGAGCTGACTCAAGGGGAACTGGACTTGTTCTGTTCAGCATTTATACACAAGAGAGGAGGAGTCAGGTGAGGAGATGAACAGAGTGAAGGGCTGCAGGTGAAAGCATGAAAACAAACCAAACACAATTCACTTCTTAACTCACCTGATTCTCATTGACTCACTGCAGCAGCTGGAAGAAATAAAACAAACTCAGGTCATTATCAGTTTATCAGTTTCAGGCTTGTGATTGGTGGCTGGAACAGGGACCAGCTGAAGGCTGGGACGACTGTGCTCAAACACAGGTGGAATTTGACCAGGGAGGAATCCAAGCAGGAGGAGGAGGAGCAGATGAGGTGGTGAAAAGAGAAAAGACTGCACCACAATGAATCAATGAAACATAATACAACAGGCTGTCACCCAAAGACTGTAACAGTGGATCTGTACACCAGTCAGTCAGAACTGAGGAAACGTCTTGGATAAAAGATGAAACATCTTCAGATATCTTCAACCAAGTCCAGTTTCCCTCAAGTCAACCCTTCTTAAATCTCCTCTACATGAACATGTAGAGTCACAGTGCTGTGGAGGTGAAGGAACAAACTCTCATTTGATTTCATTTGTCAGTTGTGATTCAGTCAGATTCAGGTTGATAATGGATGAGAGATTCTCTTCAGTCCACCTTAAAGAAACTGGGACTTCCTGTTGTTGATCCACTTTGATTCTGTTCATCATGGATTCATCCTTCACTCGGCTGGGTTTTCTAACTCAGTGTTTTCTTTTCAGCGTGGGGTGAGGCCTTTCTTTCAGAACCTCCATTCTGTCCGTTTATGGAGGATGAGGAGCTGGATGAGGAGCTGGATGAGGAGCTGGATGAGGATTGCTGTAAGTGAGCTGATTCAGAAAATTCTCATCTACATGAACATGTAGAGTCACATGAGAGATTCTCTTCAGTCCACCTTAAAGAAGCTGGGACTTCCTGACTGCTTGTTGACTTTGATTGTAACCTTCACTGAGTTGTGTTTTCTAACTCATTGTTTTCTTTTCAGTGTCTGATGATGACACAGCATCAAAACGACTAAGGAGGCTGAGAGAAGAGGCTGATTCTGACTGTGAGTGAGAGCAGACATCCTCAGCCATGAATTAAAACTTATGTGAGATAAACAGACTGTATCGGAAACAGCACAGCCAGGAGGGAAACTAAAGAGAAAAGACCATTGGGAACAATTTAATACAGTGACTGAGTGAATGCAGTGAATGACTGAGTGACTGTAACAGTGTTTAAACCAGCAGAGAAGACCCTGCTGCTCCTGACAGTCCAACCACTGAAACACATGTGAATGAATGAGTATCTACATTCTCTGTATCAGCTCAGTGCTGGACCCACCACTCATCAAATTCCTGCCGACTCCGAACAATCTAAACTCTCCTCATTCAGTTTGGTTTTATTTTGTATCCTCTATAGAGAACAGACAGGACAGGTACTGAGCTGAGTCCTCCACATGTTGACTCAGTGGAACTGAGCTGCTTCACACACAGTAGATGATATTTGTATCAGTGTGTTAATGATGTTAAATATTAATGCAGGTTGTGGACGCTATTTTCACAGATTCTCGACTGCTGAGGGAAACGTTGAGGATCGTAGAGGAAGTGAACCGGAAAGGAAAAAATCTGATGGAGGGCTTTACAGATGTTGGCTGTGAGTTTTCTGCTATTTACATTAGCACAGAAGGCTGCAGTAGTTGTTATGAATTGTGATATACTGTGTGTGTAAAGTATTAAATGTGTTACTATTAGCAGTTCATTGTCGGGGGTTCTCTGATCCACTGACCTCAGACCAGAATTCACAACCTGAGCTCACTGCACCCTGTACTTTGGTCTGTTAACATGAACTGCTACAGTGCTGTTTGAAAGCCACAGTCTCTAAAGTCAGTGACTGGTCACCTGTCCAGCTGAACCCAGAGACTAGTCCAGTAGAGGCTGGAACAGGTTTCAGTGTACAAGTATAACTGACCTGTTTTCAGACACAGTAGATGATATTTTTCTCAGTGTGTTAAGGTTGTGAAAATACTAATGCAGGTTCTGGTCTCCATTTTCACAGTTTCAGAACTGAAGATGGAAATGAAAACACTCAAGGAGAAAACCAGTGAGCTCAAGGCTCAACGTGAGTTCAAAGATCACTACATGAAGTATTCTGCAGAAGCACAAACCACACTGTTACCTCAGACATTTACCTTTAATCACCAAACATCAGCTGTTCTCTGAGGACACCATTCGATGAGTCTGTACAGGCTGAGACTATGACCTGTCCAGGCCAATATAAAGCTACAGCACATAGATACAAGTCTTATTACAAGTGACACATGTGAGTGAATGAATATCTACATTTTCTGTATTCTACAGGCTCACGTCTGCAATCTCTGATACATCCATGTAAGTTGAACTGAGCTGCTTCAGAAATGTTCTCATGTGTTAACATGTAAATCACAGTGTTTTGTAGGTGTAGGAACAAACCCATGTTTCATTCTCATGATTCAGTCAGATAAGTTGACAGTTGATAATGGATGAGAGATTCTCTTCAGTCCACCTTAAAGAAGATGGGACTTCCTGACTGTTTGTTGATCCAGTTTGATTCTGTTCATCATGGATTCATCCTTCACTCAGCTGGGTTTTCGAACTCATTGTCTTTTTTCAGCATCCGATGATGACATTCTTTCTGGACCTCCAAGCCCTGAGATTGAGGATGAGGATGAGGATGAGGAGGCGGAGGATGAGGATGACCGTAAGTGAACTGCTTGAGAAATGTTCTCATTACGTGAACATGTAGAGTCACAGTGTTGTGTTTGATCAGCTGAGACAGCTACAACAGCCTACAACTTGACAGCAGCTCTAATTTTTTCCTCTGTTTTATTACAGTGTCTGCTCTCAGGATTGTTCTAGTGGGCAAACATGATGACAAAAAGTCGAAGCTTGGTAACTTCATCCTAAACTGTCAGGTTTTCCAAAAACACCAAAAACAGCTTGTCGCCACCAGCAGAGAGTGGAAGGGAAAATCATTAACTGTAGTTAAAACTCAAGATGTCTTCAGTCTGTCTGTTGAAGCAGTGAGAGAAGTGATGAAGAGCTGTGTGAGTCTTTGTCGTCCTGGACCAAATGTTCTGCTGCTGTTAGTGAAACCTTCTGATTTCACTGAGGAGAACAGAAAAACACTGAAGTTCATCCTGAGTTTGTTTGGTCAAGATGCTTTTAGATACTCAATGGTCGTCATAACAGACAAGAAGAGTGGAACACATTCAACTGTGAATCAGCTGATTAGAGACTGTGGAGGAAGATACTACAACATGTTTGAAAGTGACCACAGAGTGTTAATGCAGAAGATTGAGAACATTGTGCATGAAAACAAAGGAACCTTCCTCACCTTCACTGAAGAGACCATAAGACCAAAGTCTGAACACATCAAACCATCTTTAAACCTGGTTCTGTGTGGGAGGAGAGGAGCAGGGAAGACTTCAGCAGCCAAGGCCATTTTAGGTCAGACAGAGCTTCATTCAGTCTCCACCTCATCAGAGTGTGTTAAACATCAGGGAGAGGTGTGTGGACGTTGGGTTTCCCTGGTGGAGCTGCCTGCCTTGTATGGAAAACCTCAGGAGGCAGTGATGGAGGAATCATTCAGGTGTATCTCCCTCTGTGATCCTGAGGGCGTCCATGCCTTCATCCTGGTCCTACCTGTGGGTCCCCTCACTGATGAAGACAAGGGGGAGTTAGAGACCATCCAGAACACATTCAGCTCTCCAGTCAATGACTTCACCATGATTCTGTTCACTGTGGAGTCAGATCCTACACACCCAGCTGTTGGTAACTTTCTAAGAGGGGACACGGACATCAAGAATCTTCTTCAGAGTTATGGAGGACATTATGTTGTTCTCAACATCAATGACAAACAGCAGATCCCAGAGCTGTTGGATGCTGTGGAAAAAGTTCGACCCTCTAAAGAATCATGCAGCTACACAACAGAGACATTTGCACGTGCCCAAATAGAAAAGATCATACAACAAGACAAACACCTCACCACTCTACAGTCTGAGCTTAAGGATCTGAAAACAAAAAACAAAGACAGCTGTAAGTTATATAAACTTTATATGAATAATAATACATCCTAATTTTTCTGTCATTAACTATTCATTCAGCATTATAAATAAAGTCTATACTGTAAGAACTGTCATCTGATAAGGAAACTCCATGTCTTTTTATTTCACAGGTGATGAAGAGAAACAGAGTCCAGAGTCCAGAGAGTCTCAGGTAGGGAAGAAAACATAAAAACATAAAGAAGGAATCTGAGGAGAGAAAGAAAGAACAGGAGAAGAGAGAAGAAGAAACAGAAAGAATCGGCCTTTGTGAAGTGAAGACTAGTGGTGTGCGATACTGCATATTTTGGTATCGATCCGATACCAAGTAAATACGGGCCAGTATTGCCGATACCGATACCGACTTGGTATCGATACTATCGATATTTGGATTGATCCACCCACCACTAGTGAAGACGAGGACACATTCTAGATATTGGATTTCATTAGGTGAGGTTAACAACAGCACAGTTACAAATTAGCTTCTTTTTCTTTTAGCATTTAATTTAGACAAATTTATCCTAAAAGAAGCCTCAGGTTCATTCAGCACAGTTCCAGTCAGCAGTTTCACCATCATTCTTAATCAGCTGCTTCTAAGAAGTCAGATAAATGACTGAGGCTCATTGCAAACAACAAGACTTAGGTGTCCTGCTCAGACATGTTTTGCCACAGTTTGTACAAGCCATTTGGAGAAAAGAAAAGAGAATCAATCAGCCTTCAATCAGCAGGAATCTCTGACAGTATTCTAATGAAACATCAGCCATGTCAACACCCTCCCCACCCGCTTCAATAATAATAATCAGTACCTGTAGATTTAATGCAGCCCTGTGTCTGTGTATCCACTGCCCTCCTCTGGTTTCAGATTGTGCTCTCATTGGTCACTCCTCTTAGAGTAAACTGAGACTGTAGAGGTCCACATGTGTCTCTGAGCAGTGCTGTATGTAAAGTAGATTTCATACTGACCTCTGGGTTTTGGTCTCGGACTTCTAAAAATGGAACAAACTGGGAGAAAAGTCAGTGTATTCTGTCGTAGGTCTTATCAAGTGGCCATGGTATAAGAGACTCTAATAGACTATCAGTGCTTCTTCATTTTTATGTGTTTTATTTAAATGTTTGCATATAGAAATGTCTTATCAAGTCTGGCTGTTAATTTACTTTAACTTCTATTAAAGTTGCAAAATAATCATGTTGTCGCTTTTATTTGCTTGTTTGACTTTGTGCCAAAAAATAAATCAACCATAAATGCTTGAGATATTCTGCTGACAGTCAAACCAAAGCAGCCTGTATGAAGGATAAAATTCTACAGCTGAGGATCAAAGATTTTAGGGCTTAAATCACTTCCCTGAACATCATGCATGTTTCAACATTTTGTCAATATTTGGCCTTGGTGGAGGTGTGTGCTCTGCTCAGTGACGTTCTAGCTTTTGCAAAGCATCACTCAGATAATTAGTAGATAGATAGTTGTGTGTGTCGTTAGATGGGCGAGTGAAGTGAACTTTTAATGAACTTTAAACTACATTAATGTTATATGCATGTTATGTGTTGTCCTGCTGAGATTTGTCCTTTGTCGCTGCATGTGCTCGGCTATTTTAAAAGTAGATTTTAGTGTAGTGACAACCTGGCGAGGGCTCAAATCTGGGGCCCTCTACTGCCCCCAAGTGTTTCAAGTGGTCTTGGCCTGTTAATGGTTTGAACTGCTCTTATTGCATGCTGTACATTCCTGGATGTTGTATTTCACTAGTGTGCGGTGTTACTGTTGTGTTTTACTTGCGTGCAGTGTTCCTCCTAAGGTGTGTGTACGTTATTCTAACCCACATGTGTGCTGTGTTGTATGGTCCAAGGGTGGTCACTTGTATCCTTCATGCTAACATCTATGGTGCTCTTTGCATCAATATGAATAAAAGAATATATTTAGGATGATCTTGAACTAAAGGTTATTACATTATAAATAAATGATATTGTAGATAATGAACATGTTTGAAGGTTTCTTTTGTTTGTTCTGTGTAAAATAAGAATGGATGCTTTAAAACTGATGACATCAACTGTAGACATAATTCAGATGAGTCTCTAATGGTTTCTCCATCATTCTAACAGATGAATACAGTGTTTCTCCTGTAGTTCAGTGTGAACTTGTTCAGTGCTGAAGTCAAACAGACCCTTCACACAGAGAAACTGATTAAACACAACAGAGCTCACAGGTTGGTTTCTACTGCACAGGTTTATTATTTTTATTCAGTATCCCAACTAACTCCTACTGCAGTATTGTTACAGTGACATCTGCAGTCTGATGTCCTCAGTAATCAGCTCAGGACTTAATAACTCATAAACCATCTGTCATTTTCACTCAAAAGTCTGATGTGTGAACTTTCTGAACTGACCTGAATTACTGTAATTTCTTGATAAAAGCCTTTAAAACCTTTTTAAAGATTTTTCAGATGAATGAAAGTTTACTTTCCTGGGTTTCTGAGAGTTCATCGGTTTGGATGTGAGCACCAACATGTCTGTAACATCTCTGTGATAAAATGAAGAGAACCTGTCATCTGTTTCTCTTCTGATCAGAAATTCACAGATGTTACAGCAGATATGAGATGAAGCTGTTCATCAGAGGAGTGAAAATGTTCAGGGATGAAAACAGGATGTACAGAATTAAAACAGGCTCCTTCAGAAACACATCGATGGATATATAGACTCTAACGTGTTGATCAGTCTCGGTCCTTTCAGTACAGGGTGTTTTTTTTAAAAAGTGAGACCGAGTAAAAAGTTTCACTTTCAGTCGCTCGGACTTTTGACGCAGGAACAAACTCAACTGTCGAAGAACTGAACAGAAAACTTGAGAAACTTAAGACAGAGAAATAAAATGAAGAAAGAGTGTGAGTGCCATCAGTCGGGGACCCGCACTGATCAGGAGAACTGATTATTTTAAAGCTGATTATCGATCATCTGCAGGTGAGTCTGTTCAGATCATTCTGGTCACATGACTTCACTAACTGATCTGGAAACAGCTTCCCGTTCACTCACTTTAAACTGACGACAGAAAATCCCTGTCACACCGTCAGCCTTCGTTTTTATTGATGCTAAATGAGTGAAGGTAAGTCCGGGCTGAACATCCGGCTCCTTCACTCTGGAAACACGGAACATGTGATGAGGAAGTGGCGGCTGTTGAGGAAAATCTTTAACGTTGTCTCTGTGCGACTGTGTTCAACTTTAAAGACGGTTTGATACGGACTGTAATCTGAAGCTTTACCTGTAGTTTTCTATGTGATGGACAGCAGTAATATCAGCGGGAAAACATTAAAACACCATTAAAACAAAATGAGGAAGAGGAGTCGCAGGACTTCACATGAGGGTCAGGAACGTTTCCTCTGCACGTTTATCAGAGTGAAATTTGTTTTCTATGCAGAGATAAACGTCTCTGGACCTTAATGTTTGTCTCTGTCTCATGATGACTGTGATGATGTTGTCATGTTGTTGACATGTTACAGGACAGCTGGACACTCTGAGCTCTTTGACTTCAAATTGAGTTTCCTCCTCCCTCCAGTTGGATCACTATGTTCTCAGCAGAGTTCACCATGGAGGCTGCAGCACCAGGTGAGTCCACTCACAATGATTTTAATTGTTAATCATTAATAATAGGAGGTAGGTAGGCTTCATTTTCTCCACATGAAACCTACTTAACTGGTCAGACTCAGAGCCCAGCAGAGTTAATTCAATTCAAATTCATGAACCAGTTTTCTAGTCTCTCACTCTGCTCTCTCTCATTCACTGTTCTGATAAAAGTATAACGTATCAACACATGGACTGGTACAGTCAGGGAGAGAAATGTATTAATAATGAAGACTTTTAAAAACAAGAAGTCAACAGGAGCCTAAAGCTTCTCACAACATGGGTCTGAACCTGGAACCTGATATTTTGTCAAATTGACTTTTTTACTGACCACAACAGTTTCTGTCATGATCATGTACAGAGCATTACTGATCAGTCTAAAGGGTGTTACAGATGTTTGAGGGCTCATGTGTGTTCTTCTGTATTTTTACAGATAATGATGATTTCAATTCCCAGAGGCGCAGCAGCAGCCCAGACCTCCATCGCCCCAACTGTGAGTCAAACTGAATGAGTTGGTTCAAATCAACCTTTGTGTTTTTATTTGTGCTGTTGTCTGTCTTGGTCAGATCTCGAAAAGTGTATTTAGTGCTGTTTGAATGATTGGACTAATGTTCATTTCAGTTTCTGAGCTGAGGGTTGTTCTGCTGGGGAACAGCTGGTCTCAGAGGAGTTCAGTGGGGAACCTCATACTGAGAGCAGCTGTGTTCAACACAGAGGAAGAAGCAGACTGCTGTCAGAGAGTCAGAGGACAGTTAAAAGAGAAACACATAGTCCTGGTCAACACCCCAGATCTGCTGCTTCCTGACATCTCTGAACACAAACTGACAGAACATGTAGAAACCTGTGTGAGACTCTGTGATCCTGGACCTCATGTGTTCCTGCTGGTTCTACAGCCTGAAGACTTCACTGAGGAACAGAAGGAGAGGCTACAATCAATACTTGAAAACTTCAGTGATCAGTCATTTGATCATTCATTGGTTCTGATATCAACACCCAGAGAGGAGAGGGCAGGTTCTATGGAAAAACATGTGCAACATCCACCATTAAAAGACATGATCAGTAAATGTAGATCCAGGTTGTTGTGGCGAGGGAACCTTGAAGATCTGTTCACACATGTGGATGTCATGGTGAAGGAGAACAATGGAGTTCATGTGAGCTGTGAAGTTTTTGAAGATGCAACATCTGTTTTTTCTGGGGGTCATCAAGGAGAAGGAGCCAGTGTCATCCAGGATCCTGGTAAAGGTGCTGGTAAGTGCAGGAACACTTTTTCTATTTGATAAATACGACTGATCCACAGTCAGATATGAACATTTGGTTAAGGGTTTTATCTTTTTACAGGTCCACATCATTTTCTGCCAGGTCCACTTCATTCAACAAGAAACCTCCTCTCTTTCCCTCTCTGTAAGTTATCATGCAGTTAGACATGTAGAACAAAGTTTTAAATATTTTTATTTTTATTTTACTGTGATTAATATTGTTTTTTTTTAAACAGGGAAACCATGGCCTACATCACAGACTCCATCATCAGTGGAAAGCACAAGCAAGCAAAGTAAGTACATTAATACCATTTATAACTTAGGTATATTCAGCATGTGAGCTGTCACCCTGCCTCTCACTGTCAGCAGTGTAGTTTCTAATAAACATGAGAACATGAAAAACTACTAAAAAGTGGCTTAAGAACTGTCCAATGCATTATTAAAACCTGCAAGGATAGTGGCGAAACATCATCTTTGAGGAAGAAGTGCAGTCAGAAAAAAATCTTGAATGATCGTGATCAGAGATCACTTGAACATTTGGTGAAATCTAATTTACAAAAATCAACAGTTGAATATATGATAGAGAAAGTAAGAGCATTTCCACACAAACAATGCGAAGAGAACTCAAGGGACTGGGATCTGAATTTAGGTCCATTCACCTGCCGACACCAACTCTATTTTTTCTGTTTTATTACAGTGTCTGCTTTCAGGATTGTTCTGGTGGGAAAAAGTGATGACAAAAAGTCAAAGCTTGGTAACTTCATCTTAAGGAATCAGCGATTTGGTTTCCAAATTCAACCAAAACAGTGTGTGGCCTTCTGTGGAGAATGGCAGGGAAAACCACTAACTGTAGTTAAAACTCCAGACATCCTCAGTCTATCTGTTGAAGCAGTGAGAGAAGAGATGGAGAACTGTGTGAGTCTTTGTCGTCCTGGGCCAAATGTTCTGCTGCTGTTAGTGAAACCTTCTGATTTCACTGAGAGGAACAGAAAAACACTGAAGTTCATCCTGAGTTTGTTTGGTCAAGATGCTTTTAGATACTCAATGGTCGTCACAACACATGGGGGGATGGAAATGAGTGACTCTGTTATTGGACTCCTCAAAGACTGTGGAGGAAGACACTACAAGGCGTTTCAAAATGACCATAACAAGTTAATGCAGAAGATTGAGAACATTGTGCATGAAAACAGAGGAACCTTCCTCACCTTCACTGAAGAGACCAAACCACCTTTAAACCTGGTTCTGTGTGGGAGGAGAGGAGCAGGGAAGACTTCAGCAGCCAAGGCCATTTTAGGTCAGACAGAGCTTCATTCAGTCTCCACCTCATCAGAGTGTGTTAAACATCAGGGAGAGGTGTGTGGACGTTGGGTTTCCCTGGTGGAGCTGCCTGCCTTGTATGGAAAACCTCAGGAGGCAGTGATGAAGGAATCATTCAGGTGTATCTCCCTCTGTGATCCTGAGGGCGTCCATGCCTTCATCCTGGTCCTACCTGTGGGTCCCCTCACTGATGAAGACAAGGGAGAGTTAGAGACCATCCAGAACACATTCAGCTCTCCAGTCAATGACTTTACCATGATTCTGTTCACTGTGGAGTCAGATCCTACAGCTCCAGGTTTTGTTAATTTTGTAAAAGAAAACTACAACATCCAGGAGCTCTGTCAGAGCTGTGGAGGAAGATCTGTTGTTCTCAACATCAAGGACAAACAGCAGATCCCTGCGCTGTTGAGAACTGTGGAAAAGATGACAGTTGGAGGATCCAGATCATTCACAAAGGACATGTTCGCCAAGGCTCAGATGGAAAAAGTCATAGAGAAGGAAATCGTTAATTCAAGACTTAGAGCTGAATTGCTGGATGTTAAAAAGAAAAGTGAAACAGGAATAGATGATGGCAGTAAGAGCAAAGAATGTCTCAGGATGGTGCTGATTGGGAAGACTGGCAGTGGGAAGAGTGCAACTGGAAACACCATTCTGCGCAAAGAACATTTTAAATCTAAAGCCAGCCAGAAATCTGTGACCAAGTTTTGCCAGAAAGCATCAGGAGAGATTGATGGACGATCTGTTGTTGTGGTCGACACCCCCGGCTTATTCGACACAACTCTGTCCAATGATGACGTAGAACAGGAGCTTGTGAAATGTATCAGCATGTTGTCTCCTGGACCTCATGTGATCTTACTGGTGCTGCAGATCGGACGATTCACACAGGAGGAAAAAGACTCGGTGGAACTGATCAAGAAATATTTTGGCAAGAACTCCCAACATTTCATCATTGTTACATTCACTAGAAAGGATGAACTAAACAACCAAACATTTGAGAGTTACCTAGAAGAGGACTGTGATGATTTCGTCAAAAAACTTATACATGAATGTGGAGAGAGACACCATGTCTTCAATAATAAGGACCAAGCGAATCGTACCCAGGTCAGTGAACTGCTGACAAAGATTGAGGCCATGGTGAAGGAAAATGGTGGCGGCTGCTACACAAATGAAATGTTCCAGGAGGCTGAGGCAGCAATAAAACAGGAAGTAGAAAGGATCCTGAAGGAGAAGGAAGAAGAGATGCAAAGGCAGAAGCAAGAGCTTGAACGAAGACATGAACAAAAAATAGAAGCAATGAAAAGAAGAATGGAAGAACAGAGAGCCGAAATGGAACAGGAGAGAAAACTTAGAGCCAGACAACTCAAAGAAATGGAGGAAAACATTAATAAGGAGCGTCAACAGAGAAAAAAAGAACAGGAAAAAAGAGAAGAGGAGGACAACAAAAGGAGAAAACAGGAAGAGATTCAGCAACAAGACTGGGAAAGAAAACTAGGAGCTATGGAGAAAAAAATCAGGTCAGAATCAGAGGAAAAGGAAACAACCGATAGAGAGTTGGAACAGAGCAGAGAAGAGATGAGAAAACAACGAGAGAACTGGGAAAAGGAAAGAAAAGAGTGGTGGGAGAAACGACATCGAGAAGATGAACAGAGACGACTGGAAGAACAAGAAAGACTGAAAAAGCTCCAAGAAGAATATGAACAGGAAAGAGAAAGATATGAAATCAAAAGAAAAGAGGAAGATCGACTCAGACGAGAACAGGAGGAGAAGGAGAGAAAAGAATTAGAAGAAAACTACAAGAAAAAACTGGAAGAAATGAAGAAGAAATATGAAGAGGAGGCCAGAAAACAAGCTGAAGAATTCAATGAGTTCAGACAGAAATACACCAAAGACTTTACAGCGTTGGTAGAAAAACACATGGAGGAAATAAAGGACGTGAAGCAAAGACACAGCAAAGAGTATGAACTGTTGGACAGTCTTTCAAGCCACAAAGAAAAACACCTCAAAGGAGAAATCGATGATTTGAAGAAAAAGCATGAGCAAGAAATAAAAGAACTGAAAGAAAAATACCAGAGCAAATGTATCATCCTCTGATTGAACACGTCATCATCATCGAACATCATCGCCATCAGTGTGTAAACCTTCATCATTAGCAGTTAATTAGTCAACATACTTATCACAGACCAATCACAGCATGAATGTCAGTTTTTCATTTTTGGAAAGTTAGATTTTGTATATATTCTATATTCTGATGAGGAGTCAGGGGAGGAGTTTCCACATTGTGACAAGCAGTTTAATGTTTTTACGGACTCCTTTAGCGCTCTCAGGTCTTTGAGACTGTACAGTTCAGCTTTCTGGGTCATGAGCAATGACAGAAGTGTGATGCAGTTTAAGTGTTTATTTAGATTGTGAATCACTGACATTGTACCAGCTCATGGTTTTAAAATCCTCCCAGAAGAATATCTAATATCCTTACAGACCCTAAACTCAACATTTCCCGGTTGTATTTAGATGAGAATTAAATAAATTAGTAAATGGCTAGACAAACAAAACGTAGTAAATCTGAGGGTCTGAGTTTTCTATTTGCTTTTTTCTATAATAATTGATTTTACAAGCATTTGAATATTTCTCTATGTACATGTTTTTGTATTACATTCGGGTTTAGTTCTGTGGGCAATTTTGTGTTTCAGTGTGTGTAGATTCAAATATATCCAGAATTTGGTGATATTAATATTTGTCATCTTGAATTCATTCATTTTCAGGTTTTACTGCTTCTTTATATTTCGTTTTTGTGTTTTTGATTTTCTTAATGCGCAGTCTGTTATATTTTTCACCTGTTTCTGAAAATAAACTAATCCACTAGACAACCAAACTAACCTGGATTCTGTGCTTAGTAAATCTAATTTTAAATTTCTCCTCAGTACTGAAGCCTGTGCAGCTCAGCAAACTCAGCAACATCTGTCTTATTATTGAAAAGTTGGACATCATCTGTGAAAATCTCACTGACAGAATGTAAAAGAGTACACATAAATCTATAACATCCAGATGAATGAATGAGATGATCGATCAATGCTGTTCACTTCACCTGTCAGTGGTTTTCATGTCTAGTGTCAAACAAAACACTATTTGGAGAAAAATGATATCCTGTGTTTTGTGTTGTGGTGATGTGATGACCTTCCTGCTCACAGTTAGATCACTAATCACATCCTGAGTGTCAGTGTGACCCACAGCAATGTGTGGTCACATTTTAAGATAGTGTAATTTTCCCATGTAAGAGTTAAGCTGGGGTTGAGTTCCTCTCTATGCCACGAGGGGGCGCCACCTTCCTGGTGAGATGTCCTGGAGAGGACAGCGGTCAGCTCTGGTCTTCAGACAGAGGAGGAACTTCACGACCTGTTCGTCTCCGTTCTTCTTTAATTTACAGGTTAGTAAGTGATTCAAACCACACACCTGCGGCTCATACGGTTTTGTACCATGTGAAGGTAACTGTCATCCGAAAGTCATTTTATCAGGATGTGTTTTTAGTTTTTCATACTGAAATGAAACGCGGGTTTGATGCTATTGCTAATTAGCGCGCTAGCTTAATCCGTCACACATGAATATTTGGGTATGATACTTTAATGCCTCACTTTAACTCTCCCTCTTTATATGACTGTAGTTTGTAAAGTTACATTTCAGAGTTGAAGTCATACAGATCATGTGTGTGTTCATGTCGTCGTTGTAACATGTCGCTAACTCTGCTAGCTTAATTGTCTCAGTGTCATTCACAGTCGTAACATTTGATTGTAGCATCATGCTAACTAAGTATTAGTGGGGTATATCCAGTTAGACAGCTACCCTGGACATATATTCATTTATCATAGCTCTAAGAGGCAGACCTAATAAAGCTGGAAACTGATGTATTTTCTTTTTGTTGTTGTTATTGAAGAGTGGTGAGCCTCAGTTGTATTTATGTGAATTTGATTGTGTAAATGAAGTTGTGACCTGGACAAACCCTGACTGCCTCCATCTGTGTGAAACTGTAGGACGGTGGTTCAGATGTCGGTAAGTTCAGGCGGTTTTAGCTTAATCGGAGTAAAACCGGCGTGCACCGTATTTCTCAGATGAAGAGCGCACGTAAATTTTAGCTGCAAAAATAGAAACTTTATCTGCAAAAATTTCCAAACCGGGACCGTCAACAACATCGAGAAGATTTGTGGTATGTTCTCTGGATTCTTAAACTGTAATATGAAATGTAAGGACATGTAAAATATTTGTAGTGATTCAGTATCTGTTAATAAATGTATCTTCATTCATTCTGAAATGAAGTTGCCTCTGAACATAATCCAGCCACAGTTTCAGTTTCCATCAAAACATATCTTGTGTCACAGTTTTAATGCTTCTCTGAATTTCTTTCAGTCTCATTGCCACCATTTTGTCTCCTTTGAAGCTTTTTTGTGTCTTAGTGGTAGTTCTGGTCACTTTGTGGTTGTTCTGACTGGTTTTACTTTGTAGTGGTTTTATATTTATTGATCTTTCAGTCTCTTGGAGGCTGTTTTGTAGTTGTGTCTCCTTCAAAGACATCCTGCAGCTGAAGCTGGGGGTCCCTCTGACCCTCTGAGCTTCTGGGTCTGTCCCTTAAAGATCTCTGCAGAAATCCATCCATGCTGATGAAGGTAAGAGCAAAATATTTCCTGTAGTAAACTTCAAATGGGTAAAATGTGTTTATTACTCATCAGATGTCTGATGCAGTTTGAATTATTTCAATCCTCCACGAAAAGTGTCAGTGTGACAGTTCCTCTGTGTGTCCAGCAGGTGGAGCTGTAACATGAGATGCATCACTGTTTATTGATCTTTTTCACTTAAACCACATTTGACATTTTTTAATTTTTTCCATCTTTTCTGTTAATGCTTGTGTCATTTTAATAATATGAACAATGTGAAACACTTTGAGGCTGTGTTTACATCATCTAATATGTTGGATGTTTAGTTTTTAATAAAGAATGAATGAAGTAATTCTCCAGCTCGTCCCGTCAGCCTAATTTCATGGGGATCTTTGTTTCCGCAGATTTGCTGGGTAGAGTTAATCAGTGATCAGTTTGGATGTGGGCAGAAACATAATTTGAACATCTCTGGAATAAAATGTATTGTGAGGACATAGATACAGACACAGATATTACCTAAATATTAGATTTAAACAAAACATTCATTCGTCATTAAAGTGCGCATCAGAGGAATTAAGTTGGAGATTAGGAATGTTTTCGGGGGAAAAAATCGAATCTGGCCTGATTTTCGACATGCCTGATTGATTGTTGTCGTTTAAAGTTTCACTTTCACTGTGGGCGTGGACTGATGGCGCAGCAAGAATTTCAACAGCACAGTAAATTTACAAAGAACAAATAAAGCAGCAATATACAATCTGTCAGGAACGCGGGGTAGATTATTTATAAGCGGAAGATGTCCTAAAAGCTGATTATCGATCATTCGCAGGTGAGTGACGATCTGTTCATCTTGGTAACTTTACTTCACTAACTGCTCGGCCTTCTGCTCACTCGCACTTTACGCTGAAAGATAAACAGAAATACTTAGGTTTATTCGAGTAAATCTTATAAGGTGAAGGCGATAAACACTTGAGGCGGAAGTAGTTTTTTTTTTTACTGTATTTATGTCCGTGGGGTAGAAGGTATTCAGATCCTTTACTTGAGTAAAAGTAGTGATACTGTCATAGCTCAAGTTTAGGAGCACACAGTAACACAACTCGCTGTTAAAAGTTTACCTTTATGAAGACTCAACAGGCAGAATCAGACAAGGTCAAACAGCTGGCAAAGTCAGGGCATGGGCAGTGGTCCGTAACAGGCAGCAAATAGTACCATGTAGAAATATACTGTTGGCAAAAGTTACATAATGTGTCACACATTATTTTTACATTATTTGTAAGGATCACAATCATTTAGAGGCCTGTACTATGAAGACGGATTTGAGGTTATCGAGGTAACTTCAGGTTTAACTCTGGGTTTTTAGTCTTACAACAGTGGTTCACAGTTCTTATCAGGGGAAATCACCATGGTAACTGATGCTGAATGGCTAACCTGCTCCAGAGCAGGTTAGATCAAAACCTGTCATCAGCCCAACAACTGACCAATCAGGTCCCTGGAAGTCTAGTGTCATCATTTCTGCAGGAATCCCACAGGGACAGACTTTACAATAAAGTGACAGATGGTAAAGATAAATATATATTTTTATAGCCCTGTGGAATTGTTTTGTTCCAGTCTTTCCAGTCTATTTCTACAACAGAGCCTCTAACAAACGGAGAGAGTCAGTTATATCTTCATTTTCATTGAACAAAGATGCTTTTATCCATGAACTTGTGAATATTTCCTACTATTATAAATGACCATTTCAGTCAGATCAACCTCAGACATTAACTTTCTCCTTTCTGCTTTGGCAGCAGAAATATTCAGAGTAACTCAGAATAAATCATCATCAGACTACAAAAACTCAGTCTGTAAGAAAAAAGTATTTGTATTTATTTACAATAAATCCTCAGCCTGGCTTTGATAACACAAAATTATTGTTTCTATTCTAGTCATGATCATATTGTTAACATGTCACCTTGTTAAATGTCATTTAAGGACATTCCTAGAACTGAAACCACCAGCAGCTATCAGCGTTACTTCTCATATCATATTGGGTGTCTTACTCATGGTTCTAACAACACTGCTTTTAGTTAACAACTCTGCCTCTGTTAAATGAACGTGCTCAGGAAATCCTGGGTCGACTTAATAAATTGATAACTGGTGTTGTATGACCTCTTAGCCAGACTGGTTGTTAGGTGTAGTGAAGCCAGATAACAATAAGATATCCTGGGTATGTTGAACTTGCTTCGTTGTACATGCCTATGTTCCCAAAGTGACATCATCACAATACTTGCTTTGTGCAAACAACAGTCCAAAGCAAAAAGTATTATAAATACATTTCAACTTTTAAAAATAATTCAGAGCATCAATTTCTCAGGTTTGTGAATGTGGATCTGTCAATATAGTTTTTAATTTTGAATAAATTACATTTTTGGTAGTTTACTGATTTAGCTGTCTGTTGGGTAGATTGATATATAACAAAGCATCATGTTTTATGAGCTCTTAATATGCTTTGCATGTTAAATGTTAATATGTAAAGTAACAAGTAACTGAACCTGTCAATTTATGTATAAAAATAAAATTACTATATTTTGTAGTGAAGAAAAGAATAAAGTACAGTTACCCCAGGTTTGTACATAAGAACAGCACCTGAGTTATTACTAAAGTTACTTATATACATTCAGCCACTGTGCATTTTGGATAAAGTCTACACTGAGAAGGTTTTTCTGATTCAGTGTTTTTCTGAGGGTTGTTCTGTTGGTAAACAGCTGGTCTCAGAGGAGTTCAGTGGGGAACGTCATATTCTTCCAAAGATTTAACTGTAATTTTTACTTTTCCAAATTATTCCTTAAGCTGTTTTGATCTTCTCTAAGCTTTAAGCAGCACCTTCATTTCCTTTGTGCAATGCATTGTGGGACCAAGTTTGTCCAGCAGGAGGCTGCAGGTTGTGTTTCTGTTATTTTGTCCACCACCTGTCTCAGTCGCCATCTTGTGTGTCGTCCCTGTTGTTTCCAGTAGGTGGAGCTCTAACTTCAGCTTCTGTTGAACCACCTGTGTTAATAAAGGTCAGATCTGTTTGAATAGGAAATCGATTTTTTTTCTTCTGGTTTTATTCAAAGTTTATTTTCCTCTTTAAAGCGCGTGTATTTCTAATAGAGAGACATTTTTCAACCTGATGAAATTCACCTGAACGTGGAAAAGTCCGAGTTCAAACGTTTTAAATGAAGCAAACTTTACTTTCACTTTCATCGTTGGACTGACGGCGCAGCGACAGGCCGCCGGTGAGTGGATTCACCAAATACAAACATCTGAATAAAGCTGATGTAGGAGGTGAGAGGTGTAGATGGGTGCAGACACTCAGAGTACAGAGTATTTATACTGTGATGAGTTCAGACGGTGATAAACCTGATGACTGGTGAGAGGTGCAGGAGGCTGAGGCCTCGTCAAACATTCAGGAAACGAACTCACGATAGAAAAGAAACCCGTGAATTAACATCACTCACATTACATACATCAGGCTCGTGACTAATGTATAGGCAACCAGCAGCTGTTTGAAGAGCGTGGCCTCTGTTAAAACAGGAAGTAAATATCGAGAGTTGATGTGGTTTTATTTCTTTTTAATCGACAATAACATGAGGAGCTTTGCAGTTTATGATCCTAGAAATCTGTTTCAGTGAAATAAGTTTGTTTTCACTGTAAAATCATCATCACTGCTGCTGCTGTGTGTTACAGCTGCTGGAGAGAGAGCTTCACCTCAGAGGCCTGCAGCAGAAATCAGTCAGTGTTAAAGAGGATCAGTGTGTGTCTGTGTGGAGATGAAGAAAAAGAAAGACGTTCTTTCTCTCTTCTTTTTATTCTAATGCTGCTTTCATTCCTCATGAGGACTGGCACTGTAAGTAGGAGACTGTGGTGTGCTCACACTCTGTTATCACAGTTTTAATAATCAGTGCTGAAGTACTGAAGAGGTCTTTGTGCATCTGGAACTTTTAACACTGCTGTCTCATCTGTGTTAAAGGCATCTGTTATATAAACTTACACACTGTATATACGACTCTGAAAACCCCAGAACAGCTCCAGGGCAGGTTAATGATGACAGCTCAGAGACAGGATCATACAGGATCAGTGTCTTTATCATCAAGGGGAATTAGATTTGTGGTGAAGGCAAAAAAGAAATGTGCACATTACAAAGAATATTGAAAAGTCACAAGTACATCAGAGAAATAGTCCACATGATAAAAACCTGCAGCAGACCTCATATGAAGACTCACAGCTGCTATCACAAAAAAGTAAATTCACAATACTGGAACCAACATTTCTAGTCTAAATTTGTTCATACACATATACATAGAGTTCAAACACTTAAAGTCCAGTGTCATCATTAACATAGAGGAACATGTCACTGAGTCTCTCCTGGTTGTTAAAGTGTCCTGAAGAATGTTCTCTGATCCATTTTGCTGTTTGTGTTTTTAGCTGTTGGTCTCCAGCTGAGCTGCTTCTTCTTCTTCTGATGTCTCCTGCACAGTGACAGTATGGCAGCTGCTGCAATATCTGGTGAGTACACTCAGATTTACAGCAGAGATATGAAATAATTCTACTGATTTACTCACAGGTACTGCGTTTGATGTTCATCCTCATATTTCAGTTGTATAACCAAACTGACACCACTAGGTGGCAACACAGCATTGACTTATACAGTACTGAATGGGGGACAAATTCCACAGTCCTCATCATCTACAAAAGCATATTTTAAACTTAAGCTGAAATGATATTTGAGCTCAGTACATAACTCCTTCTCTGTGTAACCATCCCCCCACTGCATTTTTTTTTAAATACCTATTTCATTTGTCTAATTCCGAGGGAGTCATCCCAAAGGGATCAATAAAGTCTGTCTAAGTCTAAGTCTAAGACTGCTGAAGCCTCATAATAACTTCAAATAATGTTGGGAATGTACAGTATTTTCATATAGATCAAGGGTTTTGGATTTTTGAAGGAATATTAAAATTTTATTTTATTTTTTATTCTCTTACAGAAGTAAAGGAGAGATCTCTGAGCCACAGCAGCAGCTATGAACTTCTTCCCCCCAACAGTGAGTTCAACTGCTTTGACTGTGTTTAGGTGTTATTCTGAGTTAGTAATAAAGTGGCTGGTCAGTGTTTCATCATATGTTTCATCATAATCCTGATAGGTCTTCTGTCAGGTCAAGTTCAGTGCTGGTTCATCTTTCTGATTCAGTGTTTTTCTTCTCAGTGTCAGAGCTGAGGGTTGTTCTGCTGGGGAACAGCTGGTCTCAGAGGAGTTCAGTGGGGAACTTCATACTGGGAGAGACTAAGTTCAACACAGAGGAAGAAGCAGACTGCTGTCAGAGAGTCAGAGGACAGGTGGAGGAGAAAGAAATAGTTCTCATCAACACCCCAGATCTGCTGCTTCCTGACATCTCTGAACACAAACTGTCAGAACATGTAGAAACCTGTGTGAGACTCTGTGATCCTGGACCTCATGTGTTCCTGCTGGTTCTACAGCCTGAAGACTTCACTGAGGAACAGAAGGAGAGGCTCTGCAGAGTCCTTCAACTCTTCAGTGATCAATCATTTGATCGTTCACTGGTTCTGATATCAACACCCAGAGAGGAGAGGTCAGGCTTCATGGAGAAACATGAACCAGATCAGACCTTAAAAGACATGATGAGAACATGTAGATACAGATACCTGAAGCAGGAGAACCTGGAACGTCCAGAGCTGTTAACACGTTTGGGTCAAACTGCAAAGGAAAACAACAGAGAGCATCTGAGCTGTGATATATTTAAGGATGAGGATGGAGGTTTAACCATGAAAACAAAGTCTGAACACATCAAACCATCTTTAAACCTGGTTCTGTGTGGGAGGAGAGGAGCAGGGAAGACTTCAGCAGCCAAGGCCATTTTAGGTCAGACAGAGCTTCATTCAGTCTCCAACTCATCAGAGTGTGTTAAACATCAGGGAGAGGTGTGTGGACGTTGGGTTTCCCTGGTGGAGCTGCCTGCCTTGTATGGAAAACCTCAGGAGGCAGTGATGGAGGAATCATTCAGGTGTATCTCCCTCTGTGATCCTGAGGGCCTCCATGCCTTCATCCTGGTCCTACCTGTGGGTCCCCTCACTGATGAAGACAAGGGAGAGTTAGAGACCATCCAGAACACATTCAGCTCTCCAGTCAATGACTTCACCATGATTCTGTTCACTGTGGAGTCAGATCCTACAGATCCAGCTGTTGTTAACTTTATAAAGGGCAAAGACATCCAGGAGCTCTGTCAGAGCTGTGGAGGAAGATCTGTTGTTCTCAACATCAGGGTCAAGAGGCAGATCCAAGAGATGGTGAACATTGTGGTTAAGATGAGTGTTGGAGGACCCAGATGCTTCACTAAGGACATGTTCACCAAGGCTCAGATGGAGAAGGTTTCAGACCTCAAAGCTGAACTTCAGGATGTGAAACAGAGGACTCAGAGCAGAGAGCCTCTCAGGATGGTGCTGATTGGGAAGACTGGCAGTGGGAAAAGCTCAACAGCAAACACTATTTTGGGCAAAAAGCATTTCAAACCCAGAATCCCTCCAAAGCCAACGATCAAGTCTTGTGAGAAAGCAGCCGGAGATGTCGATGGACGGCCTGTTGTTGTGGTCAACACCCCTGGTTTGTTTGACACAACTCTCTCTGATGATGAAATTAAACAGGAGCTTCAGAAATGTATGACCATGTTGTCTCCTGGACCTCATGTGTTCTTACTGGTGCTGCAGATCGGGAACTTTACACCAGAGGAAAAAGACTCAGTGGAACTGATCAAGAAATATTTTGGTGATAAGTCCAGAGATTTCACCATCATCATATTCACCAGAGGAGATGAACTGGATGATCAGTCATTTCAGAGTTACATCAAAGACTGTGATGACTTTGTCAAACAGCTAATAAATGACTGTGGAGGAAGATATCAGGTCTTTAATAACAAAGATGAAACAAACCACACACAAGTCTGTGAGCTGCTGAACAAGATGGAGACCATGGTGGAGAAAAATGGTGGCAGCTGCTACACTGCTGAGATGTTTGATGACACAGAGAAATCCACACTAATACAAGTGGAGAGGATGATGAAAGAGAAGGAAGAAGAGATTAATGAGATGAAGAGAAAGGAGGAAGACCTCAGAAGAAAACATGAGGAAGATTTAAAAACACTGAAAAAGAAAATTAATGAACAGAGAGGAGAAATTGAACTGAGTGCAAAACAGCTGAAGGACAGAGATGAATGTATTAAGAAAGCATGTGAGGAGAGAAAGAAAGAACGAGAGGAAGACGAAAAGAGACGGAAAAAACAAGAAGAAAGTCTGAGACAGGAGTGGAGAGGAAAACTGGAAGCGTCAGAGAGAAGAGTTCAGTCAGAAAGAGAGCAGAAGGAAACTGTTGAGAGGAAGCTGGAGCAGTTTAGGAAAGAGGTGAAGAGAGACCGAGAGGCCTGGGATAAAGAAAAGAAGGACATGTGGGAACGAATGCATCAGGACCTGAAACAAAACCTGGAAGAGGAGAAAATGAGCTTCAGAAAGCTCCAAGAGGAGTACTATCGTAAGAGAAAGAAGTGGACGTATTGCTTTTTTGTGCTAATGTTGTCTTTAACACTTTTATTATATTATGTATTTCAGAGGTAGACATCCTCACACTCTACAGAGTGCCAAGGCAAAAGAACTCAGATGAGGAGTTTTACATCTTGCCAGCTGTTACTCTATTAACAAACCAGCAGAGTCCAACAAGGACAGAAATCGGACTTTAACATTACATTACATGTTATACCCACCAGTTGGTAAATTTAACCTATTAAGATGGAGGTAAAATGAATTCAGATCTAATATGGTTCTAGTTTTTATCTTAGAGTTGTCATAATATGTTTTCTTAGATTTTTTATTGATGATTTTATCACTGCATTACAGAACATAGACTTGAGTGTACAGATATAATTTTATGCGTTTTTGTGGTGATTTAAGTCCTTCAGAGATCAAATCTTGAGTTGTACAGTTACAGACACTATTGAATGTCAGTGTTTTTCTTTTGTTTGCACAGACCTATAATTTGCATTTTTATTTCATTATAGCCATGTTCACACGTTCAACTTGCACAGCCTAGTGTCTGATGCAATTAAAATAAAAAATGAAAAATGTTGTGTAACTATTTCTCACCTCTCTTCTTCCATCCGAAGACACTAACCGGAGATGACATCCATCAGCTTTACTGCTTACCTCTGAGGGTCATAGGGAGGCCAGAGTTGAGCTAACATTGGATGAGAGGTGGGGGTACATCCTGGACAGTGTCACATGACTGACACTGAAACAGAAACATTAACACCTATGAGCCATTTAGACTCTCCTGTTAACCCATTGGTCCCCAGTCAGTTGGGATGTTTGACCCCAGAACCTTCTTAATATTTTTATTGCATTTTCTGCAGTGCAGTTCACTTTTTCCAAGCAATGTCCATATAAAAATAATTTGCATCTTTACAAAAACTGGTGTTGTACTGCATTCTTCATAACTGCCTAAAATGCATAATCTCTTATGACTAGTTTACCACTTATGTGTTTTAACCCCCTCCACCCAAAAAAAGCAGTGAGGTTTGAGGTATTTTTCAAACCCTGAATCTCACCTGCTGTTACATATTAATAGTCACTAGAGGGCAGTGCAGTAGCCTGAGAGCTCAAACACTCGTTGCTGAAAGACTCGGACTCAGATTTTAGTGTGTAAACTCAGGCTGTTAAAATGAGGGAAAATCTGCAGTGTGAACCATCGAGCAGCAAATGACCACAGAGAATCTGTAAACATCAAATGTTGGCACTTTATTGAAAACCTGCTGGAGAGCACTGGTACAGGTCAACTCTGACAGTCAGTCAACAGAAGGGATGAGGAGAAAAGCTGAATATTGATGTGCCGTTTATAGGCTGTTAAAGAGGTAGAAAGACATGGATAGAAAAAGATGTTTAGTGATAATACTGTTTGTTTTCTGACCATTAGTTTATCACCAGGAGTGAAAGCTGTGAGCAGAGTTATACTAACATGTTGAAAAATGTTTCAAAGTTCGTGGGAGGTTCAGCAAGTTACTGACAATCTGCCGAGCTGAAACATTAAAATGTAAACTGTCGCTGGATTATTCTTGTATGTGGCATCTCACATCTTTTAGTCTGTTCACACAAGATAAACCAGAGACATTTGTAGGAAGATGGAACAGAGAGCATGTTCACGTCCCCCGCCGGGGCAGAGGACGACGACGACGTGGAGGTTTTTAGAAGCACTTGCGGTGGACGATGGCGGGGCCAGACTCGTCGTACTCCTGCTTGCTGATCCACATCTGCTGGAAGGTGGAGAGGGAGGCCAGGATGGAGCCGCCGATCCAGACGGAGTACTTCCTCTCTGGGGGAGCGATGATCTGAAGGTGAGAGGGGAGAGAGAGGGTGAGGAGGGAAACAGCGATGCAGGATTTTAAACTGTGCCTTTTCATGACAGATTGGATGAGTTTTCTTTCACTCATCTGCACAGATATAGAAACTGTACCTTGATTTTCATGGTGGGTGGGGCCAGAGCAGTGATCTCCTTCTGCATGCGGTCAGCAATGCCGGGGTACATGGTGGTGCCGCCAGACAGCACAGTGTTGGCGTACAGGTCCTTACGGATGTCTACGTCGCACTTCATGATGCTGTTGTAGGTCGTCTCGTGGACGCCGGCCGACTCCATTCCTGAGCACAGACAGAACGAGAGTTATTTTGGTGTTCGGTTCAACTTTAATGTGGACAAATATGATAACGCCCTGAGGGTAACATTCACTGAGAAGTGCTCAGAAACTATGTACAAACTTTTTAAAAAGGTTGGTTGGTCAGAAAGATAAGTGTAGTGACTGTAAGGATTTTTTCAAAGATTCAAAGTCAGGATTATCAGACATTTGGCTGGTGGTCAACCACCAACCTGGATCGAGTTCTCAGCACTACTCAGTGTGTGTTTTAGTGAGTGTCCGTGTTGATGTGTGTTACAAACCGAGGAATGAAGGCTGGAAGAGTGCCTCGGGGCAGCGGAACCTCTCGTTGCCGATGGTGATGACCTGTCCATCGGGCAGCTCGTAGCTCTTCTCCAGGGAGGAGGAGGAAGCTGCCGTCTGCATCTCCTGCTCAAAGTCAATAGCCACGTAGGAGAGCTTCTCCTTGATGTCACGCACGATCTCACGCTCAGCTGGAGTTCAGAGAGGATATTTGCGTTAGAAAATACCTTGATTAATGTGTGAAAACCCTGAATTTCCCCTCAGTTACAAGGTTACAAACTGGAGGTAAAGGTCAGTGTGTGTGTTGTACCGGTGGTGGTGAAGCTGTAGCCTCTCTCAGTCAGGATCTTCATCAGGTAGTCTGTCAGATCTCTGCCAGCCAGGTCCAGACGGAGGATGGCGTGAGGCAGAGCGTAGCCCTCGTAGATCGGCACAGTGTGGCTGACACCGTCACCAGAGTCCATCACAATACCTGCAAGACAGAACATGGTTCAGGGCCACGAGATACACCATGAGAACCCACTGAGGAAGCAGGAAGTACAGTAAGTCTATCAAGAGCCAATTTGTGTGAGTATTTTAAAATCTTTCAGCCCAGAGAGATAATGTGTTTGTTGTGTTTGAGTTCTCTCACCTGTGGTACGACCAGAGGCGTACAGTGACAGGACGGCCTGAATGGCCACATACATGGCAGGACAGTTGAAGGTCTCGAACATGATCTGGACCAAAGACCGAGTGATATGTCTCAGTATGGGCTGAACACATCAACTGATTATGATCTAAGTGAATAGTTTATCATGAGGACTGATCGGTCTGAACTCACCTGTGTCATCTTCTCCCTGTTGGCCTTGGGGTTGAGTGGAGCCTCAGTCAGCAGGACTGGATGCTCCTCAGGAGCAACACGGAGCTCGTTGTAGAAGGTGTGATGCCAGATCTGCAGGACAGGACAGCTGGTTAGGAGACTGACAACAAATCATAAAGCTACTGGCATCCAAGTTTGGTGCAACTGTTGCCTGTTCATGTCCTCAATTCCCTTTCAGCTTATAACATGTTTCAACATGTTTTTCAAAATTCCGTAAGTGGCAAAAGGAACTCCATCAGTATGTTTATTAAGGTGCTTTAACATTGCTGCTTCTTCACAGGGATGGATTAAAGTGGAAAGTTAAACATTCAGCAGATGTCCTCACCTTCTCCATGTCGTCCCAGTTGGTGACAATACCGTGCTCGATGGGGTACTTCAGGGTCAGGATGCCTCTCTTGCTCTGAGCCTCGTCTCCCACGTAGCTGTCCTTCTGTCCCATTCCCACCATCACACCCTGCGCACACACACAAACAAACACACCTTTACAGTCCCATAACGCTCTGTGTTTATCTGTTCTCTAGGCCTGAGACAGAGGGTGGTTGTTACCTGGTGTCTGGGGCGACCGACGATGGATGGGAAGACGGCGCGGGGGGCATCGTCTCCGGCGAAACCGGCCTTGCACATGCCGGAGCCATTGTCAACAACGAGAGCAGCGACGTCGTCCTCCATTTCTGAAAGGAAACGTTTAGGTTCATGAAGCTTGTTGCTTATTTTTCCTCCTGTAACACACAGCAGGTGTCTTCACCCTCCTTTCCCCCCTCACACTCCCCACTCTTCTTAGTAGGACTTTTGATAATTGTTGCCATTATTACTGTTGCTTGTTATTAATTTTACTCTACTGTTCTTTAGTTTTATCTCTGGTCCCTGCAAATACAAAACTATTCTTCTGACTGTTGAATAAGTTAGTCTGAAGTTTTCTTGACTGTGCCTGAAACTCAGGTCATGATGTGTAATCTTTTCCTCCCAGCTTGAACGTGCATCTTTAAAAAGTGATGCAGCGTCCTTCGTCATGAGGATGACGTTGCAAGAACCTGGGAGTGTCTCAGCACCGAACCACACACATTTTAAAAAGCAGAGAATAAGATGATAACGTATAATGTGTTGATGTGCTCTGCAGCCTCTTGTTAACATGTAGTTTCTCTCTCTGAACACTGCAGCTAATCTCTACACATCTTGTCATTTGTTTCCCCTCCAGCAGCCCACGCAGGAATGACATCCGTCAGGCGTGGCACTTCAAGTCATGCAATCCAGTAAACTTTACTCATGTGACCTTTAACGTGGCATTGCCTCAGGACATTTTCAAAACCTGTTCAGGCAGAACAAACACCACCCACTGCCAAACTCCTCCAACCCTCTGCAGTCTCTCTCCCTGATGAAACATGGGTGTATTTTAATATTTCAACCGCAGTGTGGGAACGACATTTCTCCTGTTTAATTACAAATCAGGAGGTTTTATTTTGTAGAGGGGCTGAAACAGGAAGTGTCTGATGCTGACAGGACCAGCCCCTCCCTCAGGACATTCACACTGACATCTGCTCATTCACTCACAGTAACTCAGCTGTAACCAAATGTATGTTAAAAAAAAAAAAAAAAAAAAAAAACATTAACGAGAGTCAGAGAGAAAATCAACTCTGGATTCCAGATTTGTGATGATCTTATAATAAAATCCTAAATGTTCCTCTACAAAGTGACTTCACAGGAAACATATTCATTGACATTATTTCCTCTCATGCGTTTCTGATCCTTCTCATTTCATTTTGAGCTCCAGAGTCAGATGTAGACCGTCTGCTCATGTCCTGTCCTGGTTCAGCTCAGTTTGAAAGAACATCCTCATACCTGCAGAGATGTCAGATAATTTCTCCTGAACCTGCTGATCTCAGACCAGATCACAGTTAACTACATCTTAAAGTTTACTGGCCTCGAGATAAATAAATAAATTGGATTTTTTCTTAGAAAGTCCAGAAAATAAGTAGTGATAATAATAATAATACGTGTGCATGAAGTTAAACAGTCTTCCTTCATTTTAAACCCTACAGAATGAGTACATGACATAAATACATCTCTACTGATTTTTTTTTTTTTTTTTTTTTTAAGCGATAAAAGCTCGGACATCCTGTCACCAGCTTCCTGTCTCACACCTGGAACTGATTCAGTGTTGGTGAGTCTGACCTCTGGTCCGCAGCGGTTTACTTCTTGGAATTTTCAGGTAAGACTAAAAAACGGTCTCAAACTGCAGTTGGTTCTTACCTGTGCAGGTGTGTCTCAGGTGTGTCGGCCGGTGAAGTGTCGCGGGTGTCTCTCTGCCCCAGCTGTGGTCCGTGAATGCAGCATCCTGGGACAAACCTGCGCCGGTTTTATTTGCGCTCGCGGGTCCGCTGGCGTTGTCCTTAAAAGGTAACGTTCTCTCAGCTGCTGCTCTGATTGGTCCAGGTGAGCGCCTTCCCTCAGGTCGTCCCAGCTCGCATCCTGATTGGCTGGAGGAGGCATCTGTCAAAGGGATAAAAACCTGCTCCCCCACCCTCACCCCGCCAAAAAACACCCGCAGGTTTTAGGTGAGAGAGAGAGAGAGAGGCTTCTCACAAACAAACAAACAAACAAAAACAGTCAGAGCCAAACTAAACCCTGTTGATCCACAGTTTTCCTGCTGCTGGAAGAGAGAGCTGAGTTTCTGGTCTTGAGTCTGACTGGTTGAGGTGCCTCCTGATGGATCAGTGGTTGTGATCAGGTGAAGTCTGGAGATGTCTCTGAGTGGAGCACTCCTCATTAAACCTGTGATAACCAGCAGAGACAAGTGAACACAACTCACCATGTTCCCTCTGTTCTATCTCTGAGTTTGTTCTCCTCCACCTCCTGAGGGAAACAAATATCCCTGAGAAAAATCGACTTTAATGAGTGTAGACAGATCCTGTAAATTCCTACAGTTGTCAGTTTATTAGGGACACCTCGCTCATCCCAGGTCAGTGTGTTGAGTTTGTGTTCACCTGTCCAGGTCAGGTGTATGACATCAGTGTAGATGGATGAACTGATGTTGTTGTTGGCCTTGTGTTCTGATCTTCCTGTAGTCTGAGTCTGTTTGTTGTTCACTGGAAGAAGAAAGAGAGCAGCGACAGTTTATCATCAGCTGATGGACAGAGAATTAACAGGCAGCTTTTTATTTAAAGTCACATCTCTAATCTTTTATTCCAGGTTTGACTGGATTATTCTGCAGAATTAGTTTCATTATAAGCTCAGTGTTTTATTTTGGTGTTTGTCCGTCAGTTTCTGGTGATTATCAATCAGATTATGAAGAAAAGAACTGGCTGATTAATCAATAAAGGAAATAATCATCGGCTGAATCTTTTAATCAAACATCAGTTTGAAGGTCAAAGTGGAAAGAAATGATTAGAAGGTTTTAAAACCTGGCAGAGGTAAAATAAAGGAGACATGACAGAGACTCCATGTTAATATAAAGACATCAATCACAGGATCATAAAACCTGATGAAACACGTCACCTGTCAAACATCAGCAGTGACAAAACAACTGAATCAAACTCAGCCATCAGTGTGAGTTATTGTGCAGCTATGTGACTGTTCTGATGTCCACAGGAGGAGGACGTGATGGTGGAGACAGTTTGACTGGAGACATGAAGCAGGTGAGTCTGCTCTGTTAAACCTCTGTTTTTACAGTGTAGTTCTTATAAACCTGTCGCTCTTTTGTGTCTGACCTGAGATGCTCTCTCCTCCTCCTCATGTTCCCTGACATCTCTGTTGTTATTGATCAGAGTTATGATGTTTTATTGCACAGTGAAGCTGAATATTATTTATGAAGTAACAGACTGACGCTGTGTCTCTAACTTACACTGTATGTACTCTTCTTCTTCTGAATGTAAAGTGCCTGCTTCATGTGAACCTTCAGATACTCACTGTGGAGCTGAACAGCTTTTGATTCTCAGGCTCAGTTTAAAGTATCAGAGTGATGTTTATCAGCTTCTGGATTCTGTCAGAGGAGATTTTATCTGACGTTAGAACAAAAGCTTAGAAACAGGAACTTCAGTGTGACTGAGTCTGAATGTGGTTTTGTGTTGGTTTCAGGTAAATCCTGCAGATCAGGACCAACAGAGTTCACAGGAGAAAAGCTTAGACTCATGACACTGTTAAATCTCCTCTGTTCTTCTCTCAGTCAGTATATTTGATATTTCTGGAAATGTTCGAGTTTCCTCTGACACACTGTCCAGTATTACACTGTAAAAACATGGACGACTCGTAGATTTTCCACTCCTCCATCACAGCTTCTTACTGATTGGAGTGTTTGAGCTCAGCAGGTTTTCACAGAGGTTGTTTCTGACACTCGGGTGAGACCTGCACCTGTCGAGTCGAGTAAAGAGAAGCAGAGATCATCAGGAGTTTGCATCAGTGGGAAAAACTGTAACGTACTGAACGTTTAACACAGGAAAGTGTCTTAAAGAGTCAGAAACTGAACCAGTTCAGTCATTTCTTTTCATTTTTAATAATATTACATTAATGTTACCTGAACTATCTCAGTACAAAAACAAATGCAGAACATGTGCAACAACTTCTGCAGGATGAACACAGCTCCACTCAGTCAGTTCCTCTGACAATGATCTCAGCACGCTCTGATGTGACGCAGTGTTTTCTCTTTATTTGTTGAGTCTGACAGAGCTTTATCAGGTCAGACTGCACCTGAACCAGGGTCTGAGTCCTCAGCCTGAAGGAGGAGTCTCAGACTCCCAGTGGAGCTGATCTGAGCTGAGTGTAGAACAGACCTGGTTAAAGATGGCCGACAGGTCTGAGGGTTTGTTGACGGACTGTGTGATCACATCCTGATTTACCTGCTGAGCTCAGACAGAGATGTCAGGTTCCTCAGTCTCAGGTGTAAACAGCAGGTTGTAGCAGACAGGTGATGGTTGAGTCTCTGAGGAATTCAGAGCAGCTGGTTTAACTGTCGCCTGTTCACCTGAAGCCTCTACTTTACCCTCAGCTCAGGCCTTCATCCTGTGACTGAGGACGGAGTTTCTCTCCTTGTTCAGTTGGAGCTGGGTGTTATTTACAGACCTGTGTGATCTGTCTGTCTGTCACAACTTCAACAGGACAGACAGGAGGAGGAGCAGGAGCGAGTGATGGGTGGATGAAACTTCTCCTTCTTTCTTTTTGCTTTTTTTCCCTCCCTGAACCTTTCCTCTCTCTCTCTCTCTCCTGTCATCATGTCTTCTGTTGTCTCTCTAGTCTTTTCTTCTCTTTCCATCCTCCCTCCTCCTCCTCTCTAATTTGTCCTCCTCTGTCATTGTCTGTTCTTTCGATCTTCTCCTTCTTCCTGTGTGAGACAGTGAGTCTGTCGTTGTTTCCTGTGTGTGTCTAAGCTTCGCTCTGCCCTGTTTTAAATGTAATAATGTAATAATAACAGTCAGTGGAGTGGGAGGGGTCTGATCTTTTCACTTCTCTTCCTTCGTCACCTTTGTCTCCTGAACTTCCTCTAAATCCTTTTCCTTCTTCTGTTCAGTAACGTTACACCTGTTGCTGTGTGACCTGTCTCTCACTGCAGTCATGTAGTTTCTCTCTGTCTTTGTTCATAGTGTAACAGTCAACTGCAGCAGAACTCAGCTGTCGTACGTTTGTGTGGTTTTGTGTAGCGGAGGTGTTCCTGTTATTGTGTCCACACCCTGAACCTGCACAGACACGACTGTAGGCTCAGTCACAGCCTCTCTCTCTGACATATCCTCATGCTGAACCATTAAAGACTCTCTCCATCCGGGCGGTACCTGAGTCCAGGAGGCGGTCCTGACCAGGTGTGACCACGCCCCCCTGTGTCTCTCCTGTCTGTCCTTGTAAGGACTGAACTGCAGCTGGAACTCCACCACATGACTCACCTGCAGAGGAGGAAGTCAGTCCCTCAGCTTCACCTTTTACTGTCTGTAGTTATTTATACGTTAACATCACAACATTTACCTGAACCACGCTGCAAACACACACCTCACACACACCTCACACACACCTCACACAAACTTCAGACTGACTGTGATTCAGAGGCTCTGTGTAAAAAAACAAGATCAGGATCTTAAGAACTAAACGTTTTACCTGTAGGTCAGTGTTTTGACCTCACACAGCTGGTTTCCTTATATGGACCGAACACTGCTGCACTTCATGACAGTTCATTCTTTTCATGAAGAAACTGGAGATTTGTCAGATTCTGATTTTACTCAAATTAAATAATGAACTGTTAAAATTCTCCTGCTGTACACCTCCACTCCCTGTCAGCTCAGAGAGGAATACTGCTCTTTAATTTATCTGACAGGTTGTAGTTTCGCTGCAGTGTGAGGTTTTTATTTGTATAAAATATGAGGAAGTTATCAGATATGACACATTTCAAATAAACCACCCAGCAACATAAAAACAGCTCCACTGTCAGCAGTTAAAACATCAGTAATAATAATTTAAAAACATATATACTGTAACTCATACTGCAGCAGTACTTTTATTTTTGATACTAAAAGACAGAGCTTTTATTTGAACGTCAGACAGGGAGTGTATGATATTTAAAGTCTCTGAAGGTGGATTCAAACTGAATTTCCTCATCAACACTTCAGAGGAAAGTCCCTCTTCATAATAAAAACAGGTTTTATTTATCGTGGTTACAGGAAATCCTTTCAGTTTATATGAAGTCACGTATGTTTGACCAACCAGAGGATGTGAATGCAGCAGCTTTAGTTCTCAGTGTTGTCCCTGATTTGTCTGCAGTGAGGTGACAGCTCTGGTTTGCCTCGGGTCTCTGGTTTAGATCTCTGACCTGTGATCATCGCCCTGCAGTCAGGCACAGCCAACATAGTCCACATTCTCCGGCTGGCCTGGGCCTGTTCAGGAGCTGGAGGAGGGTCCATCTCATTAACATCACAGCAATACAAAGACCAAAAAAGGTGCGAACGCAGGAGAAACTTCCTGAGCGGGTGGAGGAATCCTCCGCCTTTAAAAACCAGGCTGCTTTTCATGAAAACCAACGTGCAGAGACTTGAACCCTGAGATTATCAGTCCTCATCATGTCTTCATCTCTGACACAGTTTAATGCAGAACAGACTGAGGACGTGTTGACTGACAAACAGGTTTCAGCTTTACACTGTGATTTCAATGGAAGTGAGCTGAAACTGAAGGAGGAACAGTACATTCAGACGTGTGTTTGTAAGAAGGTTTACAGAGAGTCTCTGTTTTCAGGTCAGTGGCAGCTGTTGTGGACAAAAATAATTAAATCAAACTTCACAGGTCTTTAATACAACCTGTGATACAAAGTAAATCCTGTAGAGGGAGCAGCTACTGATTTATATCAGGACTGATTATTCTGCAGACTATTTTCTCATCGACATCCTTTTCAAGATTCTCTTCAGTATCACATAAGCTAAAGAAAAACTGCTAATTCAGAAAGAACTTAAATGATAAATCACTTATCTCTAGTATCAATTTTATTATCAAATAGTTTCTTATTTATAATCATGGTTACAAAGAAGAAAAGTCTTTACATGATAAAATGACATTAACATACATCTCTGTCACAAAATAAGAGAAAATGTGTAAAGGTCTAAAATACTCAGAGTCCTTTGTTTAAAATCGTCACTCATACAATGTAGAACTTTCAGGAAAGAGACAAATGTCATTAACAGAACTTATGAAGAGACTCTGTGAACACCTGTCAATCACTGCTTTACATTTTTCAGGTTTTTTTCTTTTTATCTTCATGTCATGTGACAGTGTTACTAACTCTACCAGAAGAGTTTTCCTGCACATGCTGACATGTAAAAAACTAAAACTAAATCCCAGTTACGCTTACACACGGCCAAGAAATCAGTGATCCCCAGTGATCCCTCTACACGATTACAGGGACCAGGTTTCTACATGATATTTAAAAAATCAGTTTACTGGAGAAAGCTAAGTCTAAACTGGTTACTGAAGTACATGTACAGAATGTCTTCTCTGTGTTAAAGCTTCCATCAGTGGCTTCCTGGCTATTTGAATTAATTGTTCTCTGCAGAGTTTCACATTTTATTCACACTAGTTGTTGAAATTTATCAATTTTTTTTTCTTGATGTCTTCATCTTCTCTTCTATATTGATGATTCATTGAATATTTTAATGTTTTGTTTTTATGATCACTTTTCTCCCATTTGATTTTAATTTTCAGGTCAGATCAGGTGAAATTTTATTTATATAGCTTTTATATAGCGCCAATTCACAACAGAAGTTATCTTGAGGCACTGTACATATAGAGCAAGTCTAGGCCGTACTCTTTATCTTATAAAATTTACAGAGAAACCCAACAGATCCCACCATGAGCAGCACTAGGAGACTGTGGCAAGAAAAAACTTCCTTTTAAGAGGCAGAAACCTCAAGCAGAACCGGACTCAGGGTGGGCGGCCATCTGCCTCGACCGGTTGGGTCTAGACGGGGGAGGGGGGGTTAGAGAAAGACAACATTGTAAATACACAGACTAAATCAAAACGTAAATAGTAGTAGTAGTAATAATAACTTTCCCCTATTTTAGTCTTTTGAACATTGCTGTCATTGTTTCTACCAGATGTCCATCAAATCTCTCTCTTCATCTCTTCTTCCTTCTCCTTCAGGATCCTCTCCACTTCTTTCTGTATCGCTGCTTCAGCCTCTTGCAGCATCTCATTAGTGAAGCAGCTGCCTCCATTTTCCTTCACCATGGTGTTGATCTTGTTGATCAGCTCACTGACTTGTGTGTGATTGTGTTGATCATAGTTGTTAAACACATGGTATCTTCCTCCACAGTCAGAGATCAGCTTCTTAAAGGAATCATCACATTTCTTTTCAATGTATTCTTCAATGGTTCGCTCCTCATGTTCCAGTATATCTCCTCTTGTGAAAAGAATGATGGTGAATTTCTCTGAATTCTTCCCAAATCCTTCTTTGATGAGTTTCAGTGTCTCCTTCTCCTCTGCTGTGAATCGTCCAATCTGTAACACCAACAGGAAGACATGTGGTCCTGGAGCCAGAAGACTGATACATTTCACCATCTCCTCATTAACCTGATCATGGGACAAACTATTATCAAACAGACCAGGAGTGTCGACCACAACAACAGGACGACCGTCCACTTCACTCTGTTCTTTCTGACAATACTTGGTGACTAATGTTTGACCTAATCCATATTTAAACACCTTTCTTCCCAGAATGGTGTTTCCTGAAGAGCTCTTTCCACTGCCAGTCTTCCCTATCAGCAAAATCCTGAGACTCTCTGGACTCTGTTTCTCTTCAGCACCTGAGAAATACAAGAGAATAAGGAGTATAAGATGACAGTTTCTGCAGAGTAAACTTTAATATCTAATTCTATTAATGTATATAACTTACAGCTGCCCTTGTTTTTTGTTTTCAGATCCATAAGCTCAGACCGCACAGTGGAAAGGTTTTTGTCTTGTTGTATGATCCTTTTTATTTGGGCATGTGCAAATGTCTCTGTTGTGTAGCAGGATGGTTCTTTGGACGGTCTAACTTTTTCCACACTAAGCAACAGCTCTGGCATCTGCTGTTTGTCATTACTGTTGAGAAATACATAACGTTGTCCACACTTCTGAAGGAGCTCCTGGATGTCTTCATCCTTTGTTACAAAGTTACCAACAGCTGGATCTGTAGGATCTGACTCCACAATGAACAGAATCATGGTGAAGTCATTGACTGGAGAGCTGAATGTGTTCTGGATGGTCTTTAACTCTCCCTTGTCTTCATCAGTGGGAGGACCCACAGGTAGGACCAGGATGAAGGCATGGACGCCCTCAGGATCACAGAGGGAGATACACCTGAATGATTCCTCCATCACTGCCTCCTGAGGTTTTCCATACAAGGCAGGCAGCTCCACCAGGGAAACCCAACGTCCACACACATCTCCCTGATGTTTAACACACTCTGATGAGGTGGAGACTGAATGAAGCTCTGTCTGACCTAAAATGGCCTTGGCTGCTGAAGTCTTCCCTGCTCCTCTCCTCCCACACAGAACCAGGTTTAAAGATGGTTTGATGTGTTCAGACTTTGGTCTTATGGTCTCTTCAGTGAAGGTGAGGAAGGTTCCTTTGTTTAGATGCACAATGTTCTCAATCTTCTCCATTAACTTGTTATGGTCATTTACAAACATGTTGTAGTTTCTTCCATCACATTCCTGAAGGAGCTTGTTCACAGAGACACTTGTCTCATTCCATTGATGACAGTACGTGGTGACGACCATTGAGTATCTAAAAGCATCTTGACCAAACAAACTCAGGATGAACTTCAGTGTTTTTCTGTTCTCCTCAGTGAAATCAGAAGGTTTCACTAACAGCAGCAGAACATTTGGTCCAGGACGACAAAGAGTCACACAGCTCTTCACTTCTTTTCTCACTGCTTCCTCAGACAGACTGAACATGTCTGGAGTTTTCGCCACTGTCAGTGGTTTTTCTTTCCATTCTCCATGAACTAACTCACATTGTTTGATTGGAGAAAATCTTTGAAATTTAAAAGATTTTTTTTTCAGGATGAAGTTACCAAGTGTCGTCATTTCTTCCTCACTTTTCCCAAACAGCACAATCCTGAGTCCATGAGCTGTCAAACAGGAAATAAAAACAGTTAAATGTAGTGAATCTCTGATCAACATCCTGTCTACATTTACCACATGCAGTCGTAGCATTATTTGGACAAAGATGAGAACTAATCAGATTTACACTCATATTTGAAATATTTAGATTAGAGATGGTTCTGTCGTCCAGTTCCATTGTTGGATCTGTTTCCAGTAGTAAAGTAATTGAATTCATTAAACTCTGCAGCCAGTGAATCCCTTGTTGAATCCTTCATTGATGATCAGTCTCTTTAACCTCGTTCTGACAGTAAAGACATGAGATGACAAACACATGCTAACTCAGTGTTGTCCTGCACTTACGAGCAGCTCGAGCAGGATCCATGTTGACAGGCAGGTTCTGATGAATCCCAGCTGCTTCATCGTCAGATAAATCACAGCTCACATGTTCTCCGTTGTTTACCCTCACGATTTCACACAAGCGTGTGAAGAGTTCCTGGAATTCAAGGTTCTTCAGCTTCAAGTTTCTGTATCTGCACATTTTGATCATGTGTTTCAGTGGTGGATGTTGCTCGTACTTTTCTGCTGAACCTGGACTTTGCTCAGTGGGTGTTGATATCAGAACCAGTGAATGTTCAAATGATCGATCGCCAAAGTTTTCTAGGACTGTCTGAAGCCTCAGTTTGTGTTCCTCAGTGAAGTCTTCAGGCTGTAGAACCAGCAGGAACACATGAGGTCCAGGATCACAGAGTCTCACACAGGTTTCTACATGTTCTGTCAGTTTGTGTTCAGAGATGTTGGGATGCAGCAGATCTGGGGTGTTGATGAGAACTATTTCTTTCCATCTCCAGCATCCACTGACTCTCTGACAGCAGTCTGGTGCTTTCTGAGTGCTGAACACCGTTTCTCCCAGAATGAAGTTCCCAGCATCTCTCCTGTCAGTCCAGCTGTTCCCCAGCAGAACAACCCTCAGCTCTGACACTAAAAACACAAAGAGAAATCACTGTCCTCTCTGATGACAAGGTGAGTTTCAGTTTTATCTTTCTGAAGTCTTAGTATCTTAAAATAGTTAAACTCACACTGACTATTGTAGCCTCTTTACTGAAGCACCTGCGTCTCAGTAAAATTGATTATTCCAGGTATTTACCAGTCGGAGGAATTACATACTGATGTATTTTTGTATTTTTCTGCTGTGACAGCATCTCTTTTACTGATGTCCTCCATGTAAGACCTGACAATCTGAGTTCTTTAACTGGTTTCTGAGGCTGTGTCAGAAACCTTTCTCTCGTTCACTCATTCACCCCTCCTTGTTTAACACACTATTTGTCATTTTCATAGTGAGCAGTAACTTTAGACTAAGACTCTTATCACTGTCAGCTGCAGAACCACATTACTTTTTGTGAGTGTTGCATTGTGGGATTGTTGACAACATATTGTTAACACAGCTGATTTAATTTCAGTTCTTTAAAACAGGAGGAAATGTGTCAGCTGTGGTATGAACTGCAGTTAGAGCCTGACTGAGTTGAGTAACTTACTGCTGGGAGGGAGTAGGTCAAGGCTACTTTTGCGCAGCTCTGTGAAAATATAGAGATAACAGTTAGTTTCAGTTCAACCACAAGAGGGCGCAGCAGGATTTCAGACAGTATTAACCTGTGCACTGATTTCCTAATCATTCTGCCTCCATACAGTTTAAAGATTAGTTTTCTATAAAGTTAAAATCAGAGTGGACTCACCAGACGCTGCAGTCACCATAATGTCACTCTGGAAACATCAGACACAAATGATGATGTGTTGTTATGAATCTGAGTGAAATCATATGTCTGATGTTGTTGAACACCTGAGAGATGTCAGCCAACATGAATACTCACTCAGTGCTGCTGTGTCCTCTGATCTCTGAACAGTTCTGCTGAAGACAAAGTCCTCTGTATCACCACCGGTCCTGTAACACACCACCATCAACACTGTTTCACCTCTGTTGGTTTATTTGTCAGCAGGACAAAAAGTATTGAACCAATTTGCTCCAAACTTGTTGGAGTGATGGGGCATGAGTTAGGGAGGAGGCCATTACATTTTGGTTTGGATTGGTTAAAGCTGTGGATCCAGACTTGTAGGATTGTTTGGCCCCAGTGAACGTATGTTCTCTGTTGAGGGTCACATTAGTTAGTGGGTAAAACTGTCTTGGTTTCACCACACAACATGAAAACCAAGCAAACAATGTGATTTGAAGAACATAAATACAGTTAGAACTAACAGTAAAACAGATTTTCATTCAGCACTCTGACTAAAAAGGACTTGTTGGACACATTTTATGGCTCTTCCTTGTCTACAGCGCCTCCCAGAGTCTGTAAGTCATTTTTATCAAAAAGGAGGAACTCACTGAACACGATGAACAGGTGTAATGATAATGATGCTGACCACAGGCACTGTTCGGACATATACACATGATCTTAGAAATGTGAAATATGCACCAATGATCACATGGAGCTGAAATGCGTAGGAACATTTTCTATTAAGGAAATGATCAGTCAGGTCTGATCCTAACTTCTCTTTCACCAACATGGCGGCTGTACAGCTGATTGAGTTCTGAGATGAAATAATAAACAGTAACCAGAGAAACGGACTAAATTCACAGATATCTGAACAGAAACTCAGTCTGATCCATTTCTTCTCAGCTGGAAACGAAATGTTCTGAAAACTGAAAATAATGGGACATTAAGAAGCTGTAAATCTCCTTACCCAGAACTCACCAAACGATCAACAATCAATCCATCTGCAGCCTCGCGCGGTAAAACAATCGGTTTGAAAGGTTAAAGTCGGTCGATCATTTCTATGGATTCCTGATCCACCCACAGTATCGATATGCTGCATGTATCAACTTTAATGATCAGGTTTTGAACGCGTTTCCTGATCAACTGAACTGTAATGTCTGAACTGCTGAGGAGGACGAAAGTGAAGGTATCTTCACACCCAACCACTGACAAACAGCGTTTACACAACAATAAGATCATAATTATAAAGAAAAACTTTGATGGGCTGAGAGACTGATTCTTTTTTAAGAAGTTATTTTGTACATATACATCTAATCTATCTATCTAATAATGTAATAGTACTATGTATGTTCCTTTATATGTATGTAGTAAATTACACACACAAGCCTCATCTTGATAATAAAACTCTTGTGTTCACTCTGTTCTGTGACACCATGACTTGACCTGAACCTGAACATCAATAATATAAATGTATCATCTCTGGCTATGATCATCTGTTTTTCACATTTAGAAACCAAACAAATCAAATTACTGCAAAACAACGTTTTATTCATGAGTTAATAAAAGATCTTTTTGGCACAAACAACAAGAAATTCACACTGAAGAAAAGAGGAAACATCATCTCTAAATAGTTCAGGTGAGACCCCTCCTCCCGTTACCTACTATAACGTTAAACCAGTAAATGAACCAATAACATTAAAATATGGAATACAAGAAAATAATGTTTACAAAAAAATGTGTTCATATTTGACTAATTGTTATAATATGAGGTTTATATTTGCCATTACATCAAATTTAAATATGAATTAGGTAAAAAGTAGTTGTTTTTTCCCACAGTAGTTTCTCTACAACAGTTAAACAACTTGATCCACCGCATTTCAAGAAATCACTATTTATGAAAATGACTTTAACCCAAGCTGTAGAGGTTTTTCTTTTTCTAACCTCCTGTCTGTTTATACTGATACACTGCACATTACAGCTGACACACTGAAGCACAATATTATTTCAGTTCATTCATATTAACTTCCAGTTAAGGTTTCTTCAACAAATCCCCAAAAACATGACAAAAATAGAAAACTGAGTCAAAACTCACAAATGATCCCCATCATATTATCAAATACACATTCATATTTCACTGGCGGTTTTATTATTACATGTATTATATAAACTGAACACTGTCTATTCGGTCCATATACACATAGCTGACTGTCACAGTGTCATTCTTCACTGCACTGACTCCACATTGATACACATGTTGAAATATTCATATTTTCCACAGTAAATAAAGACAGAACCAAGCAGGTATTTAGAAAAAAAACCCAAAACAAACAACAACAAAATATATATTTACTCTGGTTCATCATTCTGTTGTGTATAAGAGTCAGAAAGTACAAAGTTAATTTCTTTGATTTCCTGATTATCAGTTGGTGCTACATGAAGAACAATACAATATTTAGCATGTTTCTATCATCAGGGAGGAGACACAGGATGCATCATTGTGGACGAGGAGGTCATGTTAAAGGACCAGTGTGAAGGATTCAGGAGGATCTACCAGGAGAGACTGCATATAATAGTCATGATTTGATTTCATCCTCCTTACACACTTGGAAAAGGAGGGAGGTTTCAGTTGATTGCAATGTGAAAACTCACCACTAGATGCCACTAAATCCCACACACTGATCCTTTTAAGAAATAATATCAGATCAGATGAGAATGGAGGGACACACTGTATATGGACATGATCATGATCTGCCAAGAGCTCAGTCCCAGTGCTGACTGTAATGAGCTGCTGTCTCATCAGGAGCTGAAGATTAATTACTGAAACCTGCATCACAGATCAGGAGGTGGTACATCTACCTTTGTATTTCTTTTTCAAATTTTTTATATCTTCTTCATGTTTTTCCTTCAACTCCTCCATTTCTTCCTTTAGATATTTCTCCTTGTAGCTCGAGAGCTCACCTAACAGTTTATACTCTTTGTTGTGTTTCTCTTCTGTCTCTTCCATCTGTCTCTCATGTCTTTGCTTCAGGTCCTTTATTTCCTCCATGTGTTTATCTAACAACGCTGTAAAGTCTTTGGTGTATTTCTGCCTGAACTCATTGAATTCTTCAGCTTGTCTTCTAGCCTCCTCTTCATGTTTCTTCTTCATTTCCTCCAGTTTTTTCTTATAGTTTTCTTCTAAGTCTTTTCTTTCTTTCTGCTCTTCATGTCTTCTGATTCGTTCTTCTTCTTTTCTTTGGTTTTCATATCTTTCTCTTTCCTGTTCATATTCTTCTTGCAGCTTTCTCAGTCTTTCTTGTTCTTTCAGTCGTCTCTGTTCATTTTCTCGATGTCGTTTTTCCCACCACTCTTTTCTTTCATTTTCCCAGTTCTCTTGTTGTTTTCTCATCTCCTCTCTGCTCTGTCCAGATTTTATTTTTTTCTCCAGATCTTTAAGTTTTTGCTCCCACTCCTGTTTTTTAATTTCTTCCTGCTCTCTTCTCTTTCTGTCCTCCTTTCTTCTCTTTTCCTGTTCTTTCTCTCTCTCCTCACGTTCTTTGTTGATGTTTTCTTCCATCTCTTTAAGTTGTTTGACTCTCTCCTTTTCAATTTCTGCCTTCTGTTCTTCCATTTTTCTCGTCACTGCTGCCATTTCTTCCTCATGTTTTCTTCTCAGTTCCTCCTCCTTCTGCTTCATCTCTTCTTCCTTCTCCTTCAGGACTCTCTTCACTTCCTTCTGTATCGCTGCCTCTGCTTCTTGGAACATCTCTGAGGTGTAACAGCTGCCGCCATTTTCCTTCACCATGTTGTTGGACTTTGTCATCAGCTCTCTGACCTGTGTGCGGTCTGTCTCGTTGTTATTGAAGACCTGGTATCTTCCTCCACAGTCAGAGATCAGTTTTTTTACAAAGTTATCACTGTTTTCTATGTAACTCTCAATAGTTGTATTCTTCAGATCATCTCCTCTGGTGAATATAATGATGATGAAATTTCCTGAATTCTTGCCAAAATATTTCTTAATCAGTTTGACTGAATCTTTCTCCTCCTGTGTGAATCGTCCGATCTGCAGAACCAGTAGAAACACATGAGGTCCAGGAGACAACAGGCTGATACATTTCACGAGTTCCTCTTGAATTTCATCATTGGACAGAGAAGTGTCGAATAAGCCGGGGGTGTCAACCACAACAACAGGCCGTCCATCAATCTCTGCTGATGCTTTTTGGCAAAACTTGGTCACAGACATTGTGCAGACTATAGATTTAAAATGTTCTTCTCCCAGAATGGTGTTTCCAGTTGCACTCTTCCCACTGCCAGTCCGTCCAATCAGCACCATCCTGAGAGGCTCTCTGCTCTGATTTTTATCATCATCTCCCATCTGACTCCTCTGTTTCACACCCTGAAGTTCAGCTTTGAGGTTTGAAACCCTCTCAATCTGAGCCTTGGTGAACATGTCCTTTGTGAATGATCTGGATCCTCTATGTCTCATCTTTTCCACAGCATCCAACAGCTCTGGGATCTGCTGTTTGTCCTTGATGTTGACAACAACAGATCTTCCTCCACAGCTCTGACAGAGCTCCTGGATGTTCTTGTTTTCCTTTACAAAGTTACCAACAGCTGGAGCTGTAGGATCTGACTCCACAGTGAACAGAATCATGGTGATGTCAATGACTGGAGAGCTGAATGTGTTCTGGATGGTCTCTAACTCTCCCTTGTCTTCATCAGTGAGGGGACCCACAGGTAGGACCAGGATGAAGGCATGGACGCCCTCAGGATCACAGAGGGAGATACACCTGAATGATTCCTCCATCACTGCCTCCTGAGGTTTTCCATACAAGGCAGGCAGCTCTACCAGGGAAACCCAACGTCCACACACCTCTCCCTGATGTTTAACACACTCTGATGAGGTGGAGACTGAATGAAGCTCTGTCTGACCTAAAATGGCCTTGGCTGCTGAAGTCTTCCCTGCTCCTCTCCTCCCACACAGAACCAGGTTTAAAGATGGTTTGATGTGTTCACTTGCAGTTTCTTCAGTCTTCTCCATTAATGCTTCATGGTTATCTTCCAACATCTTGTAGTGTCTTCCTCTGCAGTCTTTAAGGAGTTCATTAACAGAGTCACTCATTCCGATCCCCTCATGTGTCATGACGACCATTGAGTATCTAAAAGCATCTTGACCAAACAAACTCAGGATGAACTTCAGTGTTTTTCTGTTCTCCTCAGTGAAATCAGAAGGTTTCACTAACAGCAGCAGAACATTTGGTCCAGGACGACAAAGACTCACACAGCTCTTCACTTCTTTTCTCACTGCTTCCTCAGACAGACTGAACCAGTCTGGAGTTTTCACCACTGTTAATGGTTTTCCTCTCCACTCTCCAGAGGAGGCCACACAATGACTGGTTGGAGAATGTTTTTGATGATGAAAAACTTGGTCTGTGATGATGGAATTACCAAGTTCTGTCTTTTTGTCATCACTCTTCCCCAGTAGCACAATCCTGAATGATGCTGTAACACAACAAAGTTGAAATGATATGAACTAATCTTGATGAATGCAGTGACCAGACATTGACAGTGGGCTGTACAAATTGACATGAAGCTAAAAAAACTACCTTTATCCCTTTAGTCATGGCTCAGGCCATGTTCTAGTGGAACTCATATTTTCAAGATATGGTTTCATCATATGATGCAGTTAATCTGGGTTTAAATGTGCTCTTCAAATGCCAACCCATGTGGAGGTTGGGGTGGTGGATGGGGATACAGTCATTAGCCATCAATGTCTTTCATGAATGTTTAATATGAACATTTAGATATTTTATCAGTCTGTCAGACCATTCACACTCACATTCATATTTCTGGAAAATTTAGACTGACCAATTAACCTCAGTATGTGAGAGGCAGCTGGAGTACCTCCACAGGGATGGATGGTTTCAAATGGTGAACCTTTTTTCTGTGAGGTGACAGTGATGAACAACTGAACCTCTGTGCCACCTTAACATGCTTTTAAATTGGGAAGAATTTTGTGATGTGTTTGGGTGAAAAGGTGTCACCAAATATCTGTCAGGAAATGAAAGATTAGCATCATGATGACTTTACTGACTGTGAGACAAATGGTTTGTCCCTGAGAGTGAGAGCTGTGGAGTGATTTGTTTAAAGACATGCAGTCTTGTGAAAAAATGACATCAATCATTTGCAGCTTAATGTTCAAATTTAATAAAGGAGGTGAACAAAGTTTGACTTACCAGCAGCTTTAACAGCCTCTGAGACAGGAATCTGTGTTTGTTTTTGTTTTGGCCTTTGGTGACCTCCTGGTAAAGTTATTGTTGTGTCCACAGATCTCTTATAGCAAACGTGCTGTCCATTGTTCTTATTTACAACTAGTGCCAAGTGTATTAACAGCTCTGAATGTTCAAGATTCTTTAGCTTCAGGTGCCTGTTTTGACATTTTCTGATCAGGTCTTCATGTCTTCTCCAACCTGCCCTCTCCTCTCTGGATGTTGATGTTGATATCAGAACCAGTGAATGATCAAATGATTGATTACTGAAGAGTTGAAGGACTCTGCAGAGCCTCAGATTGTGTTCCTCAGTGAAGTCTTCAGGCTGTAGAACCAGCAGGAACACATGAGGTCCAGGATCACAGAGTCTCACACAGGTTTCTACATGTTCTGTCAGTTTGTGTTCAGAGATGTCAGGAAGCAGTAGATCTGGGGTGTTGACGAGAACTATGTGTTTCCCTTTTAACTGTCCTTTGACTCTCTGGCAATAGTCTGCTTCTTCTTCAGTGCTGAACACAGGTGTTCCCATTATTAAGTTTCCAACTGAATTCCTCTCAGAGCAGCTGTTTCCCAGCAGAACAACCCTCAGCTCAGACACTGAGAAACAAAGATTTAGAAAAGACGACTAAACACGGACATTCATTCATTTATATTCTCACTGATGTTTAACTAAAGTTATTTAGTTACTTACAGTTTGTACCTATAAAACTCAATAAAGGTAATTAAACTCAATTAAACTTGCTGCTATTGTTAAACAGCAGATTAACAGTTTAGTCTGACTCACTGTGTGGTGGCAGGGACTTAATGCTGTTCCTGCGCCTCAAGGGATGCAGACGATCTGTGATTGATTGAAGACACAGAAATATACAGAATATTTATTTACTCACTTACTCACATGTTCTCTGCATTCAGTTGGCAGTTTATTAGGTACACCTAGAGAAAACTAATGCAGACATGAACAAAAGTGCTGTTCAATGAATCTTTCTTTGTAAAGGTTCTGATGTGAAGTTTTCGGTGAAACTGGTTCAGAGAGCTGTTTATTCAACTCAAATCATCGGCTGCCCTCTGCCTACACAACATATCCAGATCCCACTGCCACAACAGGATCATCAGGATCACAACAGACCCCTCACATCCAGCCCATCATCTGTTTGAACTGATAACCTCTAGGAGGCACTACAGGTCAATTAAATCACATACCACCAGACTCCTCTACAATTTCTTCCCCTGGGCCATAAGAACTGCAGACACTGAGCCCCCCATCCCCTAATACATACATACACACTATTACACACTGTATCTACCTTAAACCTGTGCAACAGAGAGTAACCATGTACTTACAGTGTGTTTTATTACATTCTCAGTGTGTTTTTAAGTCTTGCAGTCTCATATTTTTATTAGTTTTGTGTCTCATATTTTTGTAAGTGTTGTGTTTTTTGCTGTGTCCTTTTTGCACTATGTGGGTTAAGCACCCAGAATTTTGTGACTATAAAGTCTATTCTATTCTGTTCTATTCTGTTGGATCATTTTAAAGGATGTTGTTTGTTTTGCTGTGTAACTGCACTGCATCATTACTGCCAGCTTACTTTTGAATTTAACCAGAGCTCATTTACCTGATTCTTTATTATGTGTGGAATGTGTGGACAGTGAGAGACATTCTGTTATCCAGACAAATAAAATGTGAGTGGACTCACCAGATGCTGCAGTCGCCATGATGTCACTCTGCTGGACACATCAGACACTGATTCAACTGAAGACCAACTGCTGCATTAACAACCTACAATAAGAGAAATTAGAACTAAACTTATTTTACTTATTCAAGCAGGAAAATGTTTTTACAGAGCAAACTGAAGTTTCTCAGTCGCAGTGAGGATTCAAACTAGCAACCCCCTGGTAACACTCAACAACACTGTTAAGGACTGTGTGGAAGATAACCTAAAATTTAGGATTCACTTTGAACTTGTAATGTTTTGTATAATGTAGTAAGTAAAGAAGAAGTACCAATACAGCAAGGTGAATACACCATTAGGACAAAAAGTCTTGCCTGAAAAATCCTACTACAGTAAAAGAACAGTGTTAGCAGCAAAATGTAGTCAAAGTATCAAAGTAAAAATACTAGTTTGGCTGAACTATTTTTATATATGACGTCATGAGATGACTAATGATGTGCTGGCATGTCAGCAGCATGATACTGGTGTAGCTGCTGCAGGTGGAGCTGGTTTGAGCTACTTTATATACAGTTTTATCCACAGGGACAGTGGATACATCTGAGGGCTAATCAGATCATTAATGGGAGAGGAAAGAAGAAAAACATTTATGAATCTGTTCTCTTTTTATACTTTTTCTTTCATCTTTAATTTTTTTAGTGAGATACTGGATCATTTTAACTTTTATTAAAATGAAACAATAAGAGAAGTTTAGAGAGAAAGAGCATTATTGTGTGTAACTGTGAACAGCTCAAAGACATTTCAGATGTCAGAGGCTAAAAAGGTTTGAAAACAAGTGTTTAATCTTTAACAGTGTGTTATATTTACCCACCGTGTCAACTATCAGTGGAGTCTAAAGTACAATTATGTCCCTCTGAAATGGAGCAGGGTGGAATTATAAAGTAACACAGAGTAGACTAAATGTAATACTTTCCATCACTGAGTCAGTTCACCTTTGATATTTATGATTATGTAACTCATCTAACTAGTTCTTCCTGTTGATCTAAGATGGCGACTTTTACGTTTGACACAAACTTTATGGAGCTATATCCACAGAATCAAGTTATTTCAGATTCGTCTAATTTAAATGAAAAACATCATTTTGAATTGAGAGAAAAACAAAATGTTTTTTTTTTTTGTTTGTTTGTTTTTTGTTTTTTTTATCATCCACCTGTCCAACAGATGAACTAATCTGCACACTTACCTGAAGTCATGGGCCTAGAGCTGGCAGTGTCAGAGTTTCTGTCAGTTAAAGAAAAGTACAAAGCTGTTTCCAGGTCAGTTGGTAAAGTTTCTGTGATAATAATCAGATCTGACACTCACCTGAGGACGAGTGGTAACATTTTCAGTACTGATGTCAAACGTGCTGTTGAAGAATCTATGTTATTGATCTATAAAACTCGATTCTGTTTTATTTATTTTGTCTTTACTTTTGGTTTGGTTTAAATTCTGCTGATATTCCATCGCTTGCCGCCGATCGATGATAGAAACAGAGTAAAAACAGCTGAGAAAAAATATGGGAGGGGAAAGAGAGGAGGAGAGCGGAATCTCAACCATCGACATTTCAATTCAACAGGTTGAGTAGGCTTACAGTATTGAGACCGACTTTTTAATTAATCTCCGTTTTCCATTCTATATGTAACAACAGAAACCTACTGTATAAGATTATGTCACTTCTATCTGTTCCCATTATGCTGTGAACTGTTTAAATCTTGTCTGTAATACAGTACAGGCTGTAACGTCTCTTTTCCCTCTGGGCTTTGTTTCCATCAGGTTTTCTTTTTGTAGCTCGGGCGCCATCTTGTGGAGTCAGTGCAGACTACAGTTTCCAGTCTCCTGTTGTCTGTCCCGGTGGTAGGCCTGTGTGGAAACAAGATACTGCAACAAGTCTGTTTTTGAAGGTAGAAACGTGTTTTATGTGTTTTTGTGTTAAAATGATTTTCAAATACAACTGTCATTGACTTGCAACCGTATTAGTCGAGTGTGTTTTCTGTGTATTTTGTTACTGGGTTAGTTATTGAGCATATATTGGTGACGCCTAGCTTGATATTTCGGTGCCGTCGTTAGCTAGGCTAGAATTTCCTCTCTTTTTATTATATTTTGGAGCTTGGTACCACCGGAGCTACAGACCTACTGTTGTAACTGTAAATGACAGCAAATTGTGTTTGTAGTAAAGGAAGCAGTTCTGTCATTTTATTTTTTGTGCCTTTATTTTGAAGAGCACTGCTCTTCTTCGTCTACTTCCTGTTGTTGCTGCCGCTAGACTTCCCGCTCCCGATTCGTCGTAATGACCTGCTCCCGTTGTTTCTGTTGGTAAAACATGCAAACAAATTATTTACTTGTTATATTATGTGTAGAAATTTATGAAGGGAATTTTTATTGTGGTTCGCTTCATGTTTTGTGTTGTTTGCATGTCACGTAAGGAATGTCAGTGCGACGTGTATGTGAAGATAGGCTGCTAGCAGGCTGAACATAAACTTAGCGCCCTTGGAAGCAGAAGGAGGTATGGGAAGATTAATGGTGTTCATTGTAAAACAAATGGTTCATTTCATTTAAAACATAATTTGTGTTAAGTTTAAAAATGTAAACATGTTTCTGTACATTATGTGTGTGTAAATAATATGTACTGTGGTATTTATATTTCTGTTCATATAGTTTTCACGGTGTCAGAATGAGAGGAGAAGAAAAGAGGAGAGAAGTAAAGTTAGACTTAGACTTAGACGGACTTTATTGATCCCTTTGGGATGACTCCCTCGGGGAAATTACATTTCCAGCAGCAAATACAGGCAGAAGATGTAAATAAAATAGGAAAGAATAAGTTGCACCAGTCGAAGCTCTCTGCATTTGTTTGGTTATTCCAAGTGGGCCGCTACAGTAACCACTGTCAGTTATTTCAACTTTTAAATCTGTTGCCAGTTTATTGTATCGTGGAAGGTCACAGTTTGTGACATAAACCTTCGTTTTAATGTGCCTCTGTTGACCAGTGTCTTGAAATAAAAAAAAAAAACTATATTTTTTGTCTTTGTGTAATTTTTCATGTCATTTACGTACTTTAGTTTGTCTCTCTGCAGCTGTTTTTTTTTATCTCTTTGTTGCTCTGTCTCTTTGGGTTTGTGCCTGTCTAGTCATTTTTGAAGTTGTTTTGCTTGTCTCTGTTGTTTTTCTGTCATTGTTACGGCCCCCCCCCAACCCTAGATTATTCCTCGGGGAACGTAACAGTCATTTTGTGGTCCGTATGTCTCTTAGATGTTGAGATGTGTTGGTACTCATTTTGAAGTTGTTATCTTTGTTATTTTTGAAGTAGTTGGTTGTGTCTTTCTCTCACCTTCTTTAAAGACTTAAGGCAACCTAAAAAGTAACAGGAATCAGAAGAAACACAGTAGAATAAAGGTAACAATTTCTGACACAGGTCATCAGAACCTGTGATCCTACTCTGCCTGGAAACTGAAGAAAAATACACAATATCTAAGTGGTGCTGGGTACTTAAAATTTATTTCACCTGTTTTAACGTGTGAATAACATTATCAACAGCACTTTGAGACTTTGCAACGGTCACAAAATATGGTGTAACTCTGGTTTATTATATGGACCTGTGTAACATTTCAACTGAAAGAGTTGAAAAAAATAAAAAGATGGAGCTTGCAGACAGAGGCAGAGAGGGACTGACTTTCAGCCAGAACAGAGCTTCATTTGAAGTCCTCACCATGTTGTATAGTTTTTCTTTTATTTTAAATATTACACATATTTATTACATTTACATATAGTAGCATGATTTCCTTTTAAGGGAGGTGATCTTTTTAAATAGAGGTGATCTGGCAGTTAAGATGCAGTCACAAACAGTTAAACAAATAAACCCTGTAATTGACACAACAGATATATTTTATACTTCAACATAGTCTAAAAAACTAAAAAAACATATTTTGTGAGAATAATTTGTAACTGGACTCTGAAGTCATTGTAACCTCCAGACAATCTTACCAGACAGAAACATGTATTGTTGCAGTCAGTCACATGATATGCACAATGTGAGGAGTAATCATTTGTCTAAATTAATAGTGAAAAGAATTCATTCAGACAGAAGAGAACTAAGGAGATACTGGCTCCTTACATAAGATTGGAATGTGGAGTTATTTATGACAAGGTATCTGGTTAATGTCAAACAGGGAGACTAACCCTAGCCATGGTCTGTACTGTTCAATCTCTCCTTTCCATGTTATTTTTCTCGGCAAGAGATAGAATCAGCTCTTCCATGCACAGATGAAGTCTTATTGTGTAGAATGTGCTTGTTTTCATACAGGAGATTTTGAGTGTCTATTCCTACAGTTCTTATGGCCTTGTGTCCATTAAAGTTAATATTCTGATCGGATCAATATTTGACATGTCTTTGTATTTCTTTTTCAAATCTTACTTCTTTGACATTTCTCTGTAGCTCGAGTCAGTCTATATACTTTGTCATGATTTCTTTCTCATGTATTTGTCTCCCATGTCTTTGCTTCATGCCTGTTATTTCCTCCATTTTGTTTTTATCAGAGCTGTAAAGTCTAATGGGCTTCATATTTTTCTCTTTCCTGCTGAATTTCTTCCAGCTTTTTCCCTCTCCCTTATTTTCCTCTAGTTGTTTTTCCTTCTGCTTTAGTTCTTTGGTTATTTGTTGTATCTCCTAAACACTTTCTTCTCTTGTTCTTTTAAACTTTTTATAATCTAACTGCTGCTTCAGCCTCTTGCAGCATCTCATTAGTGTAGCAGCTGCCTCCATTTTCCTTCACCATGGTGTCGATCTTGTTGATCAGCTCACTGACTTGTGTGTGATTGTGTTTATCACAGTTGTTAAACACATGGTATCTTCTTCCACAGTCAGAGATCAGCTTCTTAAAGGAATCATCACATTTCTCTGTGATGTATTCTTCAATGGACAGTTCCTCGTGTTCCAGTTTATCTCCTCGTGTGAAAAGAATGATGGTGAACTTCTCTGAATTCTTCCCAAATCCTTCTTTGATGAGTTTCAGTGTCTCCTTCTCCTCTGGTATGAATCGTCCAATCTGTAACACCAACAGGAAGACATGTGGTCCTGGAGCCAGAAGACTGAGACATTTCACCATCTCTTTCTGTACCTCATCATGGGACATGGTTGTGTCAAACAGACCAGGAGTGTCGACCACAACAACAGGACGACCGTCCACTTCACTCTCTGCTTTCTGACAAAACTTGGTGACTGATGTTTGACTTAGTTCAGCTTTAAACTTCTTTCTTCCCAGAATGATGTTTCCTGAAGAGCTCTTTCCACTGCCAGTTTTCCCTATCAGCACAATCCTGAGACTCTCTGGACTCTGCTTCTCTTCTTCACCTGTGAAATAAGACCTAAAGTTACTTAAAATGTTAATAATAACTTTTGCTGTAGAGTAGAATCTGGTTTATACCTGGAAAACCATTATAAGATTAAATGGAGTATTTAGTACTTACAAGTGATCATGCTCTTTGTCTTCAGGTCGTTAAGTTCAGCTTGTAGAGTGGTGATTTTTTTATCTTGTTGTAGGACTTTATTCATCTGGCCATGTGCAAATGTTTCTGTTGTATAGCAGCGTGGTTTCTCCACAGACAGGCTTAATTTATCTACAGCATCCAACAGATCTGGGATCTGCTGTTTGTCCTTGATGTTGACAACAACAGATCTTCCTCCACAGCTCTGACAGAGCTCCTGGATGTATGCACTTTTATTTACAAAGTTAACAACAGCTGGAGCTGTAGGATCTGACTCCACAGTGAACAGAATCATGGTGAAGTCATTGACTGGAGAGCTGAATGTGTTCTGGATGGTCTTTAACTCTCCCTTGTCTTCATCAGTGAGGGGACCCACAGGTAGGACCAGGATGAAGGCATGGACGCCCTCAGGATCACAGAGGGAGATACACCTGAGTGATTCCTCCATCACTGCCTCCTGAGGTTTTCCATACAAGGCAGGCAGCTCCACCAGGGAAACCCAACGTCCACACACCTCTCCCTGATGTTTAACACACTCTGATGAGGTGGAGACTGAATGAAGCTCTGTCTGACCTAAAATGGCCTTGGCTGCTGAAGTCTTCACTGCTCCTCTCCTCCCACACAGAACCAGGTTTAAAGATGGTTTGATGTGTTCACTTGCAGTTTCTTCAACCTTCTCCATTAATGCTTCCTGGTTATCTTCAGACATCTTGTAGTGTCTTCCTCCACAGTCTTGAAGGAGTTCATTAACAGAGACACTTGTTTCATCATGTGTTGTGACGACCATTGAGTATCTAAAAGCATCTTGACCAAACAAACTCAGGATGAACTTCAGTGTTTTTCTGTTCTCCTCAGTGAAATCAGAAGGTTTCACTAACAGCAGCAGAACATTTGGTCCAGGACGACAAAGACTCACACAGTTCTTCACCTCTCTTCTTATGGTCTCCTCAGACAGACTGAACCAGTCTGGGGTTTTCACCACTGTTAATGGTTTTCCTCTCCACTCTCCAGAGGAGGCTACGCAGGGTTTGGTTGATGAATTTTTTTGGCAATGAAAAGCTTGGTCTCCAATTATCATGTTACCAAGCTTTGTCCTTTTGTCCTCACTTTTCCCCAGCAGCACAATCCTGAATGATTCTGTAACACAAAGGTAAAATGATACAGACTATTCTTGATGATTGATCCCTTCAGTTACCTGTGGCTCAGGCCATGGTCTATTGAAATTCATTGTGTCAATATTTGGTTTAAAGTTGATTTGTCATTATATGATTGACAGTTAATTTGGGTTTAAATGCGAACTTCAATTACCAACCCACAGGAGGCTGGGATGGTCGATGGAGATACATTCATTAGCCTTAAATTACTTAAATATGTGTTGTAGGTGGGGTAGACCCTGGACAGATCACCAGTCTGTCACATGGCTGACATAGAGATAAACAACCATTCAGGAGGCTGGAGTGCTCGCACAGGAATGCAAACTCAACTTCACCGGTTTTCAAATGCAGAATCTTCTTGCTGTGAAGTGACAGTGCTAATGATTGAACCACTGTGTAACCCTAACACATGAAATGATTTAAGATTAAATTAGTCCATTTTATAGCTTTTTAAAATTTGAAGAACTGTGGGATTTGTTTAGGTGAATCATGATGACAAATGGTTTGTCGCTGAGAGTGAGAGCTGTGGAGTGATTTGTTTAAAGACATGCAGTCCTGTGAAAAAATTCTATCAATCATTTGCAGCTTAATGTTCAAACTGAATGAAGGAGGTGAACAAAGTTTGACTTACCAGCAGCTTTAACAGCCTCTGAGACAGGAATCTGTGTTTCCTGTTGTTTTGGCCTTTGGTGACCTCCTGGTGAAGTAATTGTGTCCACAGATCTTTCATAGCAAACGTGTTCTCCATTGTTCTTATTTACAATCAGCACCCAACGTCTGAACAGTTCTGAATGTTCAAGGTTCTTCAGCTTCAGGGGCCTGTATCGACACATTCTGATCAGGTCTTTAAATGGCTGGTCATTCTGTCCTGCCTTCTCCTCTCTGGGTGTTGATATCAGAACCAGTGAATGATCAAATGATTGATTACTGAAGAGTTGAAGGACTCTGCAGAGCCTCTTCTTCTGTTCCTCAGTGAAGTCTTCAGGCTGTAGAACCAGCAGGAACACATGAGGTCCAGGATCACAGAGTCTCACACAGGTTTCTACATGTTCTGTCAGTTTGTGTTCAGAGATGTCAGGAAGCAGCAGATCTGGGGTGTTGACGAGAACTATGTGTTTCCCTTTTAACTGTCCTTTGACTCTCTGGCAATAGTCTGCTTCTTCAGTGCTGAACACAGGTGCTCCCATTATTAAGTTTCCAACTGAATTCCTCTCAGAGCAGCTGTTCCCCAGCAGAACAACCCTCAGCTCCAACGCTGAAAAACAAAGATTCAGAAAGGACTACAATTACACATGCTATTGCATTTATTCATTTATATTCTCACTGAGTTTTAGATTTCAAGTTTCGTAACCTAATACAGTTTGAATGTATGAAATTCTATAAACTCAGATATTGTTAAAGAGCAGATTAATAGTTAAGTTGGACTCACCTTGTCGTGGCAGGAAATAATTGCTGTTTCTGCGCTTGAAGGTCTGCAGATGATCTGTGAGTTATCAGAGATACAGAAATGTGAACAGTATTTGTTTGCTCACATGTTTTCTACACTCAGTTTATTAAGTACACCTAGTTATGCAGTCTAATACAACAGTCCTGCAATAATTCCTTCATTAAGCATCATATTGCATCATAATATTGTCTTACTTTGGAATTTAATCCAGCGCTCACAGACCTGATTTAAAGTCTGTATTATGTATATGATGTGTGGACAATGAGAGAGGACATTATCCAGGCAAATAAAATGTGACGGAACTCACCAGATGCTGCAGTCGCCATGTTGTCACTCTGCTGGACACATCAGATACTGATTCAACTGAAGACCAATTGCTGCATAATGAACCTACAGGAAGAGAAGTTAACTTATCCAAGCAAGAACAGTGTCCCAGTCACCTTCGCAACAACTATGGTGAGAATACAAATGATCAACGTACTCTCTGGGAACACTTGACAATAATGTGAAGGATTGTGGGGAAAATTCTGTAAAATTGTGAGTTTATTTCATTTCATAACTTGTATGAAGTAGCCTGTTCAATTTGTGATGAAATGTCATTGTAATTTGTTCTCTGTTCTCAAAATGGAGATCTAAGCTCAAGTGAATCTGTTTAAATAAAGTGCATATCTAATACAGCCAAGCTACTTTGATGACATGTAGCCTATTACCTCTACAGGTAATGAATTCACCTTTGATAATTATTATTATGTAACTCCTCTTACTGGTTTTTCCAGTTTAACTAATAGTGACTTTCTATAGTTTCTATAAACACAACCTGTATGGTAACACATGCACAGAATCTAGGTTTTTTTCAGCCTGCTCTTTTGATTAAACTGAAAAACTAACTAACTTTTGATTTAAGACAAAAACCAAATCTTAATACATTTTTTAAACCCTACACCTGTCCTAATAACCTGCACATTTACCTGAAGTCATGTGACCAAAGCTGACAGTGTGTCAGAGTGAGTTTGCGTTTTTGTCAGTTAATATAATAAAGGAGAGAACAAAGTCGTTTCCAGGTTAGTGAAGTTACTGTGGTAATATCAGAATCAGATCTTACATTAACCTAAGGACCGGTGATAACATCTTCAGTACTGATGTCGAACACCCTCGTGCTTTCAAAGAATCCATTATTAATCGACTGACAAGCTAATTCTGTGTTATCTGTTTGTATTTACCTTTAGTTTGGTTGAAAATCCACTGATTGTCCGTTGCTTGCCGCCGATCAGACGATAGAAACAGAAACAGATGTGGGAGGGGAAAGAGAGGAGGAGAAAGGCATCCCAACCATCAACAATCCATTGTTACCTGGAGTCTGCCAAAAATTCAATAGGTTGAGTAAGCCTACATTATTGAGATCGATTTTTAATTCATCAGGGTTTTCCATTTAATATATGACGATACAAAAATATTGTATCAGATTAAAAACTTCTATAGCTACATTATTGCCGCTGTTAATGTCATGGTTTATTAGTCACTGCTGTCAGTTCTCATTATGCTGTGAACTGTTTAAATCTTGTTTGTAATACCGTAAAAGCTGTAACGTCTCTTTTCCCTCTGGGCTTTATTTTCATCAGGTTTTCTTTTTGCAGCTCAGGCGCCATCTTGTGGAGTCAGTGCAGACTACAGTTTCCGGTCTCCTGCTGTCTGTCCCGGTGATAGGACTGTGTGGAAACAAGATACTGCAACAAGTCTGTTTTTGAAGGTAGAAACGTGTTTTATCTGTTGCTTTTTGTGTATAAACTACTTTCAGATACCACTTTAAATGATTTGTGAGCGTATTAGTCGTGTGTATTTTGTTACTGGGTTAGTTATTGAGCATATATTGGTGACTTAACCTGGCTTGATAGTTCAGTGACTCCTGTCGTTAGCTAGACCAGAGCAACTGTTGTAACCAGTGTCAGTTATTCCACCTTTTAAATCTGTAGCCAGTCTGTAATATTGTTCCTCAGTGTTTCTCTAGTGTAAAAAGAAAAAATCCTTCAGGTTGTTTTGGTCTGTCTCTTTGTGGTCATTGTGCCTCTTTTCTTTGAAGTTGTGTAGGTGTAGTCATTTTGAAGTGGTTTTGTGTGTCTTTTGAAATCTGATTGACTTTCCAACAGGGAATGTGAACAGTCACTTCAAACAGGCTCTGGACCACTGTCTGTCCATCCAGTAATTACAAGAAGGAGCTACATGTAAGTTTTCTTATTGCTACACAGCAAACTTAACAGCTGTTTACTCACCAGTGTATAAGAAACATTTCAGCTTCAAACTTCACTCTTTTATTCACTAAAAACTGTCTCAACCTCTGAAATATCATGTGCTTTGTAAAATGAAGCCTCAGTACTGAAATGTCTCAACTACTGTGAATCACTGATCATTTTCATGAAATGCATTGTCATTCTGATCTGATTATTTCTGCTTTAAATCAATATTTCTTCAGTGTTAGAGGATGTTTCACTGTATGGCAGGGTGTATTCAGTGAAAAGAAAAAAGCATGTTTCTATTTCTCAAAGTAAAGCACTGACAGTGATGGAAGAAGTTCTCGTTTTACTTTCACACTCATGTCATGATAACACTCCATTACAAGTGAAAGTCCAGCATTTAAACACAGATGCAGATATAATCAGCTCCATGTACCTAAAGTATGACAATAAAAGTACTTCCTGTGGTTACAACATTAAAAAGACTTCCTGTAGTTAATGTAGGTCAATAAAAGGGACTTCCTGTATTTAAAGTATGAGGACAGGAAGCCAACGTTTTACAGTTTACAGAGCAGGAGGAGGAAAACAAGGTGAGTACTGACTGTGTCTGGGCTGTAAAAGGAGATAAGGAACAGTTGGTTGATCAGGTGGAGTGTGGATTTAGACAGTGTGGTCTGTGTATCTGTTACTTCGTGCTCTGTCAGTATTGGGTGTGAGTAATGATCCGTAAGTTACAAGGTAAGAGAACGACTACAAACATCTTAATATTTTTGTCCAGCATCTTGTGTCTGTTTAAATGGCCAGTGGTAGAGAAGGCTCACTCACCACAGAGGTTACAGGTTGCTAATCAAAGCTAAAGAGTGACAGTTTATGTGAAACGGTTAAGAAACTGTCAGTGACTCTGCAGTTCCCCAAACACAACAGTGAGAGAGGAAGACAGAGAGGGAAGGGAACATAGAACAACAACAGTTCCAAAAGGTGGTAATAGTAATGATAATAATAATAACATTAGTGAGTTGAGCAGGATCATGGGGGCAGGAGGTGGTTTGCAGTCACAGATCTTTGCGGCTCTGGAGGTAGAACTACCTGCAGAGAGCAACAGGAAGAGAGAGAGAGAGAATTTTATTAATCCCAGAGGGAAATTGGATTGTCATAGCAGCCAGGTAAGATAAGATACATTTGTCACAATAAATAAAAATAAAAATAAAATACAGCAGCAAGACACTGAGGTAGAAGAAGTAAAATAAACATAAAGGTAACAAAAATAGGAATGAAATATATACAAGAATCAGTTATTTAATATGATGACTCTTATTCTGTCCCTACTTAGCTATGAGGTCCATTAGAAGAAGAAGAAACAGAAATCGAAAGTGTGTAGCAAGGTTGCAGGCACGACCCTGAACAACCTCTCAGACTCATATAAGGTCAGAACACTGAGGAAACCCGTTCTGTCCTGACTGACCCAAGCCATCCTCTTTTTGGGCACTTTATGTTGCTCCCCTCTGACCACAGATTTGTGGTGCCGAGATGCGGAACTAATAGGTTTTAAAACTCTTTTATTCCAGCTGCTTTTGTCATTTTAAATAGTAAAACTGTTGGCTCTGAAACAAAGTGTCCGTTGAGGATAATAAAGATTTTCTTGATTCTTAAGGCAACTATTAAACAGATGAATTGTAGAGTCTGATGGCACTAAGCAGAGAGCACAAAGCTACATGAGAGAGAAGATGTTGAGTTAGAATGAGGCATGCATGAGATACGAATAGATATAGATGGAGAGGGAGAGAGGGAGAGAGCTCAGTGCATCATGGGAAGTCCCCCAGCAGTCTTGGTCTGTAGCAGCATAACTAGGGGATGATTCAGGCCTGATCCAGTCCTAACTAAAAGAGGTGCAGTGTCTGCCTGCTGGACCCATACTGGAAGAGGGGTTGCATGGGGTCATCAGTGTATTTCACAATGTTGTTCCTGTGGGCTGGACTACAGTTGTAGGTGTAAATTGTAAATTGTATCATAGAGAGTCCATGGTAAGAAGCTAAATATGTCTCCACCTAAATACCTTTATCTCCACCTAAAGACTCCCAGGACGCATCCTAACCAGATGCCCAAACCACCTCAACTGGCTCCTTTCGAAGTGAAGGAGCAGGGGCTCTACTCCGAGCTCCCTCCAAGTGTCCACTCTTCTCACCCTATTTCTAAGGTTGAGCCCAGACACCCTCTGGAGGAAACTCATTTCAACCAGCGCGCGCTGAAGGTCCCACCCACCAGAAACGTGTTTGACTTTGTGCCAAGAATGCGTACACAACTCTCATTTTGGTTGTACAAGGACCGGATGGCTCACATCAGCGGCCCTGGTACCCCATACTACCGCAGTACCCCCCACAGGATCCCTCGGGGGACATGATCATAAGCCTTTTCCAAGTCTACAAAACACATGTAGACTGGATGGTCAAATTCCCATGACTCCCTCAGCAATCCCACAAGAATGAAAAGCTGGTCTACTGTTCCGCGACCAGGATGAAATTTGCATTGTTCCTCCTGAATCCAAGGTTCAACAATCGGTCCGATCCTCCTTTCCAGCACCCTGGAGTAAACTTTCTCAGGGAGGCTGAAATTGGAGCACACCCTCTGGTCCCCCTTTGAAGAGGCGTGTCAGCCACGACAACCCCACAATGTCCAGAGCCTGCCAAAGATATTGCAGAGTCTTCAGACTCAAAGTCAAAGTGCTCTTTCCACCGCTCAACAATATCCCCAGTCCAGGTCAGCAGTCCCCCCCCCCCCCACTGGCTGAACACAGCCAGGCTGGCCCTGCTTTCCCTTCCTGAGCTGCCAGACAGTTTGCCAGAACATTCTTCAGGCCAGCTGATAATTACAGTTTTCCAGAATAGAAGGAACAAATGCACAGACTAGTTCTTCTTTCTTCATAAAATAATGGGACATTTAACCACTTTTATGACTGATTTAATGATTAATGTTGATTCTGTTTTTTGTAATACAACTCGAGACTCTTTAGAGACTCGTGACCCTCCGTCCATGGCTGTTGTCAGAGATGTGTCTTCAGTTTTCTCTCCTGCTGTTCTCCTTCAGCTGCTAACTGCTTTCTTTATGGTGGTTAGAAACTGCACCTTAGAGGCTGAGTAATGACTGAATTCATTATTCTGTGTCTCCAGTGCTACAGGTTTACCAAGGTGAGTGATTTGGAAGAAGAGCACAGAGCAGAGTCTGTATCATCCATCTCTGAATCTATGGAGAGTGACCAGACCAGAGAAGACCCTCCAGGTTTCAGTCATGAACCTCAACCCCCAGACACAGAGTAAGACTCTCTTTCTACTGTATACACAGTGCAGTATTTTATCTAGTTTGCATACTTACTGTGAATCTTACCAAATCAGTGATCACTCATCACTGGATGAGCTAGAGGCTTCAGAACTTGACCCACTATGTTCACCATCTTTGGTGTACTCAGGAGTTTGTACAGAGATCTTCAGACTGTAATACAGTCTGTCAGACACTTGGGCTTGCCTGCTTGTCTAGAAGGCTGTATCCTTTTCTGCTGGGTTGCCATCAACGGATCAGATGGAGTCTTGAGGATGTTCTTTTTCCTACCTTTCCTCCACGTATACCTCAGTGGAAGAGAAATGTGTTCCTGTCCACAGAGAGGGGAAGAGGAGTGATGTTTCTGTGGAGCAGCAGCTGTCCTCCTGTGCCTTGTGCCAGGATGTCCTGAAGGATCCAGTCTCTACCAGCTGTGGACACTGGTTCTGCAGACAGTGCATCACCTCATACTGGGACCAGTCTGGTCCATCAGGAGACTCCTCCTGTCCTCAGTGTGGACAAAGATCCAGATCAAGACCTGGACTGCAGACAGCCAGTCAGACCAGCACTGTACAAAGTAAGACTGAACATCTGTCTGCTGATGTCTTCATTTCTGAAAACAGGACTTGTTGTTTTCTACAGAGTCATTTGTTCTATCACACAGCTCTGACATTTAAGATGATTCTACAGAGCACAACATGAAAAAGCTTTTCTCTGCTTGTTTTTCTGTAGCTGATGTAAAGAATCATCAGATTGTCAGATTGTCTTTAGTCTGACAGTGTTTGTTGTCTTTCAGCAGATAGTGGTCTGCAGGAGGTTTTAGATGAACATAAGATCAGTCTGAGGAGGAGATGTGAACGTGTGACTGAAGGAACTGATGGAACAGGAAGTAGAACCCTCCTCAACAGGATCTACACTGAGCTCTACATCACAGAGGGACAGAGTGAAGAGGTTAATACCCAACATGAGGTGAGGCAGCTGGAGACAGCTTCCAAGAAGAAGACCCTCCATGACACTCCAATCAGGTGCCAGGACATCTTTAAAGCCTTACCTGACCAACAGAGACCCATCAGAGTGGTTCTGACCAACGGCGTCGCTGGTGTTGGAAAAACCTTCTCAGTGCAGAAGTTCACTCTGGACTGGGCAGAGGGCTTGGAAAACCAAGATGTCAGTCTGCTGGTTCTGCTTTCGTTCAGGGAGCTGAACCTGATCAGAGATGAGCAGTACAGTCTTCTCACGCTGCTCCATGTTTTCCATCCAACATTACAGAAGGTCACAGCAGAGAAGCTGGCTGTCTGTAAAGTTCTGTTCATCTTTGACGGCCTGGATGAAAGCAGACTTTCACTGGATTTCAACAACAGGAAGGTTGTGTCTGACGTCACGCAGAAGTCATCAGTCAACGAGCTGCTGACAAACCTCATCCAGGGGAATCTGCTTCCCTCGGCTCTGGTCTGGATAACTTCCAGACCTGCAGCGGCCAATCAGATCCCTCCTTCATGTGTTGACAGGGTAACAGAAGTACGAGGCTTCACTGACCCACAGAAGGAGGAGTACTTCAGGAGGAGATCCAGTGATGAAGAGCTGTCCAACAGAACCATCTCACACATCAAGACCTCCAGGAGCCTCCACATCATGTGTCAAATCCCAATCTTCTGCTGGATCACTGCTACAGTTCTGGAGCACATGTTGACTACAGAGCAGAGAGGAGAGCTGCCCAAGACCATGACTGACCTGTTCTCACACTTCCTGCTGGTTCAGACAAAGAGGAAGAAGAACAAGTACGATAAGGGACATGAGACAAGTCCACAGGAGCTGACGGAGGCTGACAGGGAAGTTCTTCTGAAGCTGGGGAGGCTGGCATTTGAACATCTGGAGAAAGGAAACATCATGTTCTACCAAGAAGACCTGGAGCAGTGTGGTCTTGATGTGACAGAGGCCTTGGTGTACTCAGGAGTTTGTACAGAGATTTTCAAAAGAGAGAGTGTGATCTTCCAGAAAACAGTCTACTGCTTTGTTCATTTGAGCGTTCAGGAGTTTCTGGCTGCAGTCTACATGTTCCACTGTTTCACCAACAGGAACACACAGGTACTGAAGGACTTCCTGAAAAAAGACTGGAACAACACAAACCCTAAACTGTCCCGGGAGGGCTTCCTGGGGAATCAAGATCAGGAACATGATGATGACCAATATTATGATGGTGACAGTGACCCATCTCTGGATGTCTTTCTGAGGAGAGCTATGGAGAAATCCCTTCAAAGTAAAAATGGCCACCTGGACCTGTTTGTTCGCTTCCTTCATGGCCTCTCTCTGGAGTCCAACCAGAGACTCTTAGGAGGCCTGCTGGGTCAGACAGAGAACAGTCCAGAAATTATCCAGAGAGTCATCAACAACTTGAAGGAGATGACCATGTATTATACATCTCCTGACAGAAGCATCAACATCTTCCACTGTCTGATGGAGATGAACGACCACTCAGTTCATCAGGAGATCCAAGAGTTCCTGAAGTCAGAGAACAGATCAGAGCAGAGACTCTCTGTGTTTCAGTGCTCAGCTCTGGCCTACATGCTGCAGATGTCAGAGGAGGTTCTGGATGAGTTGGACCTGGACGAGTACAATACAACAGACGAGGGACGACTGAGACTGATCCCAGCTGTGAGGAACTGCAGCAAGGCTCGGTGAGTCCAGACATTTTAACATTATGAATCAGTAGATTAGATCAGTAGTTCAGTCAAATTCAGATACACACAGTATTAAATTATTCTCATTGTTCTTAGTTTTACATCACATTTTTTTGAGGTGATTTTCAGTTGGTTGTGATTGTTGGTGTTCAGTTAATGAAAACAGTTTTTCTGTTTATTTGTAAATAACAACAAATAAAACAGGACTCCACTGCTGTTCCACCTCAGGTGTTGGAGAGACTAGAATTGACTGCACATGAGGAAACCCTAGTATAAAGTCAAGTCAAGTCAATTTTATTTATATAGCGCCAATTCACAAAAGAAGTTATCTCGAGGCACTGTACATATAGAGCAGGTCTAGACCACACTCGTATAAAATTTACAGAGAGAGACCCAACAGATCCACCATGAGCAGCACTAGGCAACTGTGGCAAGGAAAAACTTCCTTTTAAGAGGCAGAAACCTCGAGCAGAACCGGATTCACAATAATAATATAGTAATTATAGCTAAAGAAATAATAATGACAGAACAGTGAAACATTAATAGCAATAACACTATCACTAACACTAATAAATGTTTAAATGTTGTAACATCATGGGTTGAGCTGGATCATGGGAGCAGCAGGAGACTCAACAGCTCCGGAGGCAGAACCCTGTAGTAAGAGACAGTAGAAGAGAGAGAGAGAGAAGCACAGCCTGGGCAGTAATGTGCTTGAGGGAAGAACACACAGTTAAAGTGATGCAACGATATTAAGACAGTTAATAATAATCTTGTCGGCAGGACATCATGGACAACATTTACTAACTATTAATCTTAACTGATGCATTGAGACTGACCCAACCCGCCGAGGGAAAAATGGTATCCTGAAATAGAAACCAGAATAATGTGCTAGTTAAAAGTTAAGGCATAAAGATGAGTTTTTAGTTTGGATTTAAAGGCCTCAACTGAGTCAGCCTGTCTAATATCAATAGGGAGGTTGTTCCAGAGGAAGGGGGCCCGATAGGAGAAGGCCCTGCAGCCTGCTGACTTCTTTTTAACTCTGGGGACAGATAGCAGCCCTGCACTCTGAGAATGCAGAGCATGGGAGGGAATCCTAGCTATATTGCGTAGGTGAAAAAAGGCGGTCTTTGTAATGTCTTTAATGTGCTGATCGAAGGAAAGAGCAGGATCAAGTGTGACACCCGGATTCTTGATAGCTAGTTTAGCTAGGACGTTTGAGTTTGCCAGAACAATGTGTTAGCATCGATTAGTCATCTCTGGTCCTTTACCCATGTGGGTTAATGATGAGGTGTACAGCAGTAAAATTGATGAGATTAGATTACAAATCAGTTCATTCTCTCCAGCATCTGCTGCAGAAACAGATGAGCATTACATTGAGTCTCAGAGAGTTTCTGCTCTGATTAATTTTGAGACTGTATGTCTTGATTCATTATCTAAGCTGGTACTAGCTTCTAAACCCACCACTTGCCTTTTTGACCCTTTACCAGGTAAACTCTCCAAAGATCTCTGGCCACCTGATTAAAAGTTTGAAAACTAAAAAAAATTTAAGTAGGGGGAGTTAGAAAGAAGTCAACTTACCTTACTTAGGATACAAAGCGTAAACCACCATAACCTATAAAGTTGCATTGTGGGCCATATAGTCACCAGGTTTTGCCAAGGAGGAAGAGTGTGTAAAATAACTAAGCTGCTCTTTCTAGTACTGCTGCATTAATTTCATATTTTTTAACTGTCCGTTGTGACAGTGTTAGAGGAGTGTAGGGATAAATCTGTAGAAGACTGTGGTTGAGGTTTTTGTGATGAGCAGGATTTTCTGACAACAGACAACAGTATTTTACAGTGAAGAGTGAAAGCAGTAATGTTATAATGAGGAGGTTATACAGGGTGCTCTGTAAAGTTTTTATAAGATCTGTATCATCTTCCAAAGATGACTGAAGTCATAATGAGCATGTCAGATGTTAGGAGATGCCTCACCTCCTTTTAAATCAAATGAAACAAAAACCTCACTCACATTAAATATGCTTCTTGACATTGTTTAATTCTCAACACTAAAATGAGTGTGTAAGTTTTGATCAACAGCTGAACTGAACTGTGATAACAACAAAAAACTGTAGAATAATGGTAAATGCAGAAACATGATGGAACATTACAGAAAAGTCATCAAGTTTCATGGTATTAAAGTCTTTCCATATACTGACAGACAGAGACTCTCAGGTGATCATATTCTAACAGATTTTATATTTTCTCTAATCACAGATTTAGTAATTGTGGACTCTCAGAGATTCATTGTGAAGTTGTGGCCTTAGCTCTGAAGTCCAACCCCTCCCATCTGATAGAACTGGACCTGACTCACAACTGGCACCTGGAGGATTCAAGAGTGAAGATACTGTCCTCTGGACTGGAGAGTCCAAACTGTAGACTGGAGACTCTGGGGTTAGTTGACTGACTGGAGCTGTTACAGTGTTTTGTATATATTCAGTTCAGATCTTTAAAGTTTCAGTTTTTTATTGGTTCAAACATTTTTTTTATTTTCTGTGTGAGAATTTAAAACATCACCTGTTGAAGAGAAAATACAAAAGGAAGAATGTCTTCTGTGTCCATAGCCTGAGTTTGTATAGATGGAGCCTGTAGTGGAGCTGCAGAGTTTAAGAGCTGAAGTCACTACATCTTTATTGAAGCAGCAGCATGTTGTCATTAATATTAATGAGAGCTGTTTTTCTCTTTGTGTCTCTGACTGTTTTTAACCTGCATCCTGTTGGTTCAGGTGTTTGGAGTTTCCAGTTTCTAAACTTGTTCATTCTAAACCTTCTTCAGCTCTGAACAGATGATGAAACATTGAATGGATTCAAGCAGGAACTTTGTCTACTAAACTCACATCTTTTATTCTTGATTCAGGTTGGGATTCTGTTGTTTGTCAGAGATCAGCTGTGCTTTTCTGGCCTCAGCCCTGAAGTCCAACCCCTCCCACCTGAAAGGACTGGAGATGAGCTACAATGAGCTGGGTGATTCAGGAGTGAAGGAGCTGTGTGGTTTTCTGCAGAGTCCAGACTGTAGACTGGAGACTCTGAGGTCAGTTCACTGTCTGTTACTGTTGGAGATCTTGTATCTTTAATCCACAACTGAACCTCATTTATCTTCACACAGAACTTGAATCCATTCATTTAGAATGAATGACATGTTAAATAGTGGTTGTTCCATATTGTCAGTTGTTCTGATCTCACACTGAGAATTATTCCTTCAGGTTCAGTTCAGGTACAATTAATCTGTCTTTAATAACAGGCTATGTGCCACATTCTTTTAAAGTAGCTGTAATCAAACCTCTTTTGAAAAAGCCTACTCTAGATCTAGATATATTAGCTAGCTATTGACCCAAATCCAACCTCCCCTTTCTTTCTAAGATCCTGGAGAAAGAAGTTGCAAAACAGTTATGCAACTTTCTGCAGGACAATAGTTTATTTGAAGACTTTCAGTCAGGAGTTAGTTTGTATCATAGCACAGAGACAGCACTTGTGAAAGTTACAATTGACCTAATTCCATCAGACAACGGACTTGTTTCTGTACTAGTCTTGTTAGATCTCAGTGCTGCTTTTGATATGATTGACCATCACATCCTTTTACAGAGACTGGAGCACTTTATTGGAATTAAAGGAACCGCACTAAACTGGTTTAAGTCCTATCTATCTGATAGGCTTCAGTTTGTGCATGTTTCTTCCATGTACACAAAAGTCAAACATGTGCTTGGAACAACTCTATTCACTGTTTCCCTTGGGCAACATTATCAGGAATCGCTCTATAAACTGCCTCTTAAAAGGATGCTTTTCCTTCCCACTGTTGCCTAGTGCTACTCATGGTGGCATCTGTTGGGTCTCTCTGTGTAATTATAATAATCTAAATAGTACGGCCTAGACCTGCTCTATATAAAAAGTGCCTTGAGATAACTTCTGTTGTGATTTGACGCTATATAAATAAAATTGAATTGAAGAATATATGTATATATATGTATGTTTTATTGTTTATTCAGATTTAGGTGCTGCAGGTTGTCAGCGATCAGTTGTGCTTCCCTGGTCTCAGCTCTGAAGTCCAACCCCTCCCATCTGAGAGAACTGGACCTGAGTAGAAATGAAAAGCTGCAGGATTCAGGAGTGAAGGAGCTGTGTGGTTTTCTGCAGAGTCCAGACTGTAGACTGGAGACTCTGAGGTCAGACTCCATATTTTATTTCTGTGCTGAGATGAATCTGATGTGAAAGTTGTGTTGACTCTAACCTGGAGACATCAGGCTCATATTATACTGATCCACACTGAGGATCCTAATGGTAATTCTCTTAATGGTTTTCTTCTGTGGTTTAACTCAGTGACTGTTTCTGTTTCAATTTTATGAGGCTCTGTAATGTTTGTACTGACTGTTTCAACACTTTCTAAAAATGTTTATTAGGTTAAATATTTGAATTCCTTTTACCAGGTTTTTGTGTCTGTTGTGTCATAAACTAGGTAATTTAATATATAAATATGTTGACTTTTCTCCACAGTTCAGTCTGACATGTTTGTTCTCTTTGAAAACTTGATGATCTTCAGTTGAATCTCAGATAAATGTGTCTGCACAGCCTGAGTTTGTATAGATGGAGCCTGTGGTGGAGCTGCAGAGTTTAAGAGCTGAAGTCACAACGTCTTTATTGAAGCAACAGCATGTTGTCATTAATATTAATGAGAGCTGTTTTTCTCTTGACTGTTTTTAAGCTGCATCCTGTTGGTTCAGGTGTTTGGAGTTTCCAGTTTCTAAACTTGTTCATTCTAAACCTTCTTCAGCTCTGAACAGATGATGAAACACTGAATGGTTTCATGCAGGAATTTTGTCTCCTAAACTCACATCTTTTATTCTTTATTCAGGTTGATGAACTGCAGTTTGTCAGAGATCAGCTGTTCTTCTCTGGTCTCAGCTCTGAAGTCCAACCCCTCCCATCTGAGACATCTGGACCTGAGTCACAACAAGCTGCAGGATTCAGGAGTGAAGGAGCTGTGTGGTTTTCTGCAGAGTCCAGACTGTAGACTGGAGACTCTGAGGTCAGTTCACTGTCTGTTACTGTTGGAGATCTTCTATCTTTAATCCACAACTGAAGCTCATTTATCTTCACACAGAACTTGAATCCATTCATTTAGAATGAATGACATTTTAAATAGTGGTTGTTCTATATTGTCAGTTGTTCTGATCTCAGACTGAGAATTATTCCTTCAGGTTCAGTTCATTTCAGTCAGTTGTCATGAATCATAAAGAAGCTGAAAGGACCAGGACCTTTGTTACTGAATCAGGACTGGACATTTAAAGTTTGATCCATCAAAGTATTGTCGGAAGTTTTTAGTCCAACATGTCTGATGATGTCTGTAGAAGGCTGACATCATGATGGCTCTCTTGAGAGGGAAAAGCTCACTGATTAGGACATATGTGGTTAGAAATGATTTGATCTACATGTTTTATTCTTTATTCAGGTTGATGGACTGCAGTTTTTCAGGGATCAGCTGTTCTTCTCTGGCCTCAGCTCTGAGGTCCAACCCCTCCCATTTGAGAGAACTGGACCTGAGTAGAAATGAAAAGCTGCAGGATTCAGACATGAAGGAGCTGTGTGATCTTCTGGAGAGTCCAGACTGTAGACTGGAGACTCTGAGGTCAGTAAAGGATTGTAGTCGGTCCATGCTGCTCTCAGCAGTATTGTACTGACTCTTTCCCTTTGTTTATGCCTTTAAAAGCATTGTCTGTAAGTATTAATTTAGCTCAGGACATAGAACAATATCTGGATAGTATTTTTGTGAGGTATATTTCATAAGGCCTCATTCCTGCATGTTTGTTCATTGTTAGCTTAGCCACACGCCACATTTACTGTACTTGAATGATAAGATAACATAAGCATGTGAAAGGTACAATATGTTAATATGCCATTGTCCTTTATTATCATTATCATATATCAGAGTTTTAAAGTTTATAAATGGGCTTCAGCTCCCGACCAGGGGTCTTACCAAGGAGATCTAGGTGACCAAAGTGAGACAAGCAAAGACAACAAGATCCGGGCATCATGAATAGAAGTCTGTATGGGTACAAATGGTCTGTCACAACAGCAGTGAGTGAGGCAAAGTCCAGAGTACACTATAAGGCCGTCACAGAGGTCACAGCAACTGGATGACTGAGTGTGGGGTGCATCCCAAGGACAAACTGGGAAAAAGTGAGGCCCAGAAAGAGGACGGAGTTGTTACAGTCTGAGAGTTGGCACAGGGCTGAAGAGGGAAGGCTGGCCAAAGCAGCTGGGATATTTTAGTTTTCTAGACATCTGATTGGTTGAGAGGCAGTTTGTTTATACATTTCTGACCTTTATTCTTCCTGAACCTAGGATGGGTACCAGGGTGATATCATGGTACCCTGATTAATAGTGAGACTGTAAATTTCTGTCCAACCCACTGACCAGGCTTATTGATACAGGATCAGTTAATATTCAGCTATTATTTCTGTGATTCTCATTGTCAGGTTTAATAAAGCTGACTCAAACAAAACCTGATTATTTTCCACTTTGTAACTGTTTGGGTTGTGTTTGTCCCTACAGGGTCGACGGCAGGGAGATTAAAGCTTCCAAAGACAAAACCTGTGAGTACTGAAACAGTGTCTCCTGTTCATCAGTCTGTCTGCTTCATTTGTATCAGTTTGCTGGAGATACATATCAGTTTGGCTCAGCCCTGATGTCCATTCATTTTTCTGGAAAGCATCTGACACTTCAGATTGGGTTGGAGGGGGTGAGCTGGTTAGATCCACTGAAGGACTGAGGAGATCATGAGAGGCAGGGGTGTCACTTGGTGGGGGTGATGTGTGAATGTAAACAGGTGAGCAGGACTGGTGGGAAAGCCTGAGGAAATCTAGCGGACAGGTGGAGAATGGCAGGTCTGGACAGTGTCTCAGAAATGCCTGTTCCTGGGGGTGAGAGAAGTTGTTTGAAATGCACTGCCGACCAAAGAAATGGTCAACAAATGTTTTTTGTTGAGGTCTTAAAAAGCTTTAGATTTGATTTCAAAAAGCTCCCAGATACCCTCTGTAAAGATATTCATACTGATCATTTTAGTCACTACAACTGAGTAAACACTCAGTCTTTATTATGGATTTCTGTCTAAAATAAATCTCTAAACTGGACCCAAACACAGCAGATGCAAAGCCAGATGTTTCTGAGGACGACACGAAGAAGCTGGATGCGTCTGAGAACGACATGAAAAAGCCAGATGTGTCTGAGAACGACATGAACCTGATGAAGGTGAGAGAAGAACCATTGAATCCTGATATTCTAGACAGATTTAAAAACACAACACACAGGAGAACACAAGATGGAGAAAGAAAAATGCATAAAGTATCTCTTTAGATCAGAAAACTAAACCATCCATTGTGAAAATATTTGCATTGTACGCTACAGGAGGAGTCGCTGAACAATTTGACAATTAATAAAGATCATTTTGTTTCCTTAAGACAGGCAGACACTGAGAAGATTCAGCCCAATTTGTGCCCTTAATTTGTCATCTTGAATAATTTTAGAATCTGGATAAATTTCTGTGAGACTGATTCTTAACTGATGTTTAGTTTGAGGTCACGGTGCCTGATCAATCACCTTAACGACCAACAATCTGATTTTCAGATGAATGTTTAGATTCTTTATGATTATTTGGAGTCTGGTTGCAGTAGCAGTAGGTTAAGCCAGGTATGAACCCTGACGCATTCCCAGGCTAGGTGAGATGAGTCTGTCCAAGAAGTTCTATCCCGGAGTCTCCTGCCACCTCTAGTGGAAGGCGGCGTCCTGGAGGATCCTGATCTTTCAACGCAAATGAGCAGCAGCTCAACATTGTGCTCCCTCTGAAAGAAGAAACCCATTTCAACAACTTGTATTTGCAATCTCATTCTTTCAGTCACTACAGAGAGCTCGTGATCAAAGGTTAGGGAAATGGAATTTGAGTGGGCCATGTTCAGAGCCTGTTCAGAGTTGTGGTCAGAAGGTTGTAGGTGGCTGTTGTGGCAGCAACTTGTCAACCTACTGATGGACACCAGCAGTGAGGGAGGCCTTTTGGGCATGATTGGCCTGAACTGGTACCAGTGTACCAGTGCAAGAATATTTGTTTGCTTCACTGAACACAAGTTGGTTATTTCAAGTACGGTAACTGGTGTTGTTCCTTTCTGAATCCCAGCCTCCATCAAGCTTCACACCTGAGCTGCAAACTGAATCTGCACGAGTCTCATACAGGTAATCACAAATGAATAAAATCACTTAACACTGTTGTAGGCAGTAAGCTCCTCCTTCTTCCCCCACAGCTTTCCTCTGTTGAACCTCAGCAGTCTCTTGATGTGCTCTCTGTTGGTTTGGTGGTGGTCTGTTGCATCTTTTGATGGTTTGAACTTTCTATTTGCACATATTTGTTTGTCTCCTTTGTCCTCTGGTCTCTCGGGGCTCATGAAGTGGAGTCTAATTAGGGATGATGATTTCATCACAGGGTTTCCTCAGTTCATTGTGGTCATTCTGCTGTCTGTGTCCTGCAGGTTCAGGTGTCCTGGTCCAGGTGGGTTTGGGTGTTCTTCAACTGGACTGGTGTTTGTTGTGGATAAGGAGGCGGAGCTGCTCTACAGGACCGTCCAATGGGATAACAGCCTCCTCCAAACAGCTGGCAAGACACCTGCTGGGCCACTGTTCAATATCCAGTGTCCTGAGGCTGCTGTCTGTGAGCTCCACCTCCCACACTGTGAAACTAAGGATGGTGAGCAAATGATTGTGCTATGCCTAGCATGTAATCCATCTCTGATAGGCCCAGGAAAAAGTAGAAGAAGCATTGGAGCACATTCATTTCCCATGGTTTTCCAATGGTTGTATGCAAACTATTCCAGCTTTCCAAGTCCAATTTAAGTTTGTCAGTTAAGGTTGGAAAATTATTTTCACATAGGTCTGATAACTGTTGGGCAATATTCACATCTGAATACTTGAACTTCCCTTTGGAGATTTTAAAGGAAAGTGTTTATCAGAGACTTTCTGTCTTGCAGTGAAACAGATGTTGAATGTCTCCATGTTCTCACAGCTCTGATCCATGAAGGCCTGCTGTTGGTCGTCCACGTCACTGAGGATGGAATAAGCTTCCTCAACCCGCTGGAGATCACAGACACTCATGTGATCGTCAAAGTCCCTCATCTCTCCTCCTTCGGCCTCGTCTGGGTTTCGGAGATGTTGGGGAGGTTATGGAACTACATGAAACCAGTTAGCGGCCATGTTTTCTTGTTCCTCCGACCACCAAACCCCAAAACACAGAAGCAAAACCTCAATGTGTTTCTCCTGCCGAGCAACGTCCCCCTGCAAGAGGTAAAGACTGATGAAATGTTACAGCTTCACATTCAGTCCAGACTCATCAGTATCTACTTGACTGATCAGGTGGAATTTCTTTATCATTTTATTGGTGAAACTGGACTGTGTAGATGTCTCACAGCTGACACAGATACAATGGATGATACAATTAACATTTTCTGATCATTCAGGTGAGGACAAAACAGCAAAATTCTCTGTTCATCGAGGTGCCTTCCTATTGCAGACTCATCATAAATCACAGTTACACTGTTCACTGTGTGAAGGCCCATAAAGTACAGCCTAAGGTGAATAATTCAAATAAAAGGTTTTGTAACATGCCGACAGGATTCATCAAACTTCCCTTGGTTACGTTCAGTTGACTTTGGATACCATAAAGATTCTGACACTGGTGTTACTGGTTTTCAGAAAATAGAGTTTGACCTGGATGTTGGACCAAATTACCTCCCAACGTTTCAGATCCGCCTGCCGACAAACATAGAGGAAGCGACCGTCACAGTCCGAGACCAAACAGATACAGATGTCTGGGAGAGTGAAGTTGACGTGTCTGGTAAAGACTTGATCCACCTGCATTTTATTCTACAGTCAAGAAACCAGTTTTAATGGGTCTTACTGGGCACAGAGCTCCAGCACCAGAGTTTCAGTGTAGAAAATAATTATTATTTCTCACACCTCCCTCCATCAAGTCCCAAATCAACCAATAGTCAACCTCCAGGGGTGACACGTCAGAACTGTATCATGGCTTCATGCAAACCCTGATCCTGTTTACTACTGGCAGTAACATGCAGTTAGTTTAGTGAAGGAAGCACTTTCCTACAGCTGCCAACCACATTTCATCTCCATCACTCAAGAGAAGCATGACCAGGTTTTGACCTTTTAGATAGTCCTCCAGGTCCTTTCCCACTGTAACTGTGACAGTCATTTCTCCTGTATATATTTATGTGTGGTCACTGAACACAAGAATTTGTCTTGTTCATTTTCCAGGTCAGGCAGACATGAGTGTCCCAGCAGCAGCAGCAGGGACTCTGAGTGTCCCAGCAGCAGCAGCAGGATCTCTGAGCGTCTCAGCAGAAAAGATGCTGAAGTCTGTTCGGACTCAGTTTATCAGCAGAGTTTCTGAACCTGTTCTACAGAAGCTGCTGGATAAACTCCTGGAGCGTGGGGTGATAACTGATGATGAGATGGATTTATCAGGAACAGCGAGCAGGGCAGACAAAGCTCGAGTGGTGATGGACACGGTGCGAAGAAAAGGATCAGAGGCCAGTTTAGCTCTGATCTCTGCTCTCTGTGAGGAGGATCGATGCCTTTCAGCAGAGCTGAACTTAACGTGAAGCAGGAGCAGAGTATCAGACTGTTTCTGTCTGACACCAACACATCTGTAATTCTTCAGTTTATCCGTTTAACTTTTTCTCTGTTTTTTATGAGTGAATCAGGGTAACTGGACTGTGCTGTTTCACATGATAAATTCAGTATAATGTATATTTCCACAGCTCTGGTTACATCAGTGTTGTCAGAGACAAGGTTTAATGTAGAGGTGAACCCTGTGTTCTCTCTGCTGGAAATGGAAATCTATCCTGCTGTGATCCATTGAAGACTTGTATATTGAGCCAAATGTACCTGTACAGTTACTTAATGTGTTTGCTACTGGAGCTTTAATCGCAGTTTTTTGTCTCAAATCATCTGTGTTGTATGAATGCATGTATGTTGTATGTAGCAGTTGGACACTAGGATCCATGTACATCACCTCCACTTCCTATTGTAATGACTGATGTCTATTTTGAGATGTTGTTGAAAAGTGCTCAGTAGATGTGTTAGCTGAAATAATTGTCCCCTATCCTGATGAAGATGCCTATGGTGTGTGCATTAGTGCATGAGCATACGATAGACTAAGGGTCACAGTTTGAAAAGGTTTGAAAATATGGTCACTCTATATTTGTTTGTGCAACATACAAAGGGTTTTATAGTAAAAAAAAAAAATATATATATATATATATATAAAAAGTATAAAATAGCATTAAATGGAAATACTCAGGGAAAGTACAAGTACCTCAAGTTTGTACTATAAAGTTGATGTAAACACCAAGTTTAAGGAGATACATTCTCAGGATCAAGTTATTTCAGATTTCAGACCAACGTCTAAGTTTTCCATTCAATACACGACAAAAGAAAAATATTAGATATGTGGCAGATTAAAATATTCCACTCACCATCACTGCTGTTAATGTCACTGCTGTCTGTTCTCATTATTCAGTGAACTGTTTAAATCTTCACGGGCGCCATCTTGTGGAGTCAGTGCAAACTACAGTTTCCGGTGTCCTGCTGTCTGTCCCGGTGGTAGGCCTGTGTGGAAACAAGATATTGCAACAAGTCTGTTTTTGAAGGTAGAAACTTGGTGTATTTTTGTGTGTAACTTTCACATATAATTATAAGTGACTGTGACTGTGGTAGGCAGCACCAAACAGGAAAAGCGGAAGTGTATTATGTAGATATAGGGCTGCCTGTAGGGGGAACACCGGTAGTAACTGTGGTTCAGTCAGAGGCAGGTGCACATTTCATTCTATGCTGGCGTGCAGGAACAATGGGTAGACCTTAGTGTGTTGTCAAGTTTGATTGAGAGTCTGATAATCATTGTTTTTTCACAGTCAGACCTGTTTCACCTGTGGGGTGGGAAATGATCGGTCATCGGTAGCAAAGTAGATCGACATCTCAGGTATTTTAAGTTTTGTTTTAATATTTTATCATAGTGCTTTTTAATGTTGGATTAATAAAAGTGATTAAGATTTGTAATTAATTGTTTTTTGCTGAGCAGCTGGGGTCCAGTAGCTGCTCTTGCAGTGGTTGGTTGATGGTTTTGGTTTGATGTTTTCTGTCTAGTCCGCCCTGGCAAGTGGGTCGGTAACAGGCAAAAAGAGATGGGAGATGCCCTTCGGGCGGACTAGTTTGCTTTATTTTCGTTTATTTGTTTGTGTGTTTCAAAGTCATCTGCTCGCTTCCCCCGTTTCTATTTAATTCACCCAGTGAACCCCAACTACGCTGCTAGACCAGGCCTAAGGTGTCATTGGTTTGCAGTGAAGTTAAATCACGCTCAAGACAACACCGCGTGTTTCAGTGTGTGGTGGAATTCACCCTTTGTTCTGGTGGCGATAGCGGGGAAGTTCCTGGGATGAGAGCGCCGGGGTTTGTTACTGTTTGATCGCCAGTATCACCCCGGTACAGGAGGTCTGGACCACCTCTCCGTTTAAAGGGTCCGAGCCCACAGCTGTAGTACTTTTCACCCAACTTATAGTTTCTGCGGCTTGTTATAAGCTGGTGGCGAGGAGACTCGCCTAGCTACTAACTGCCTACTTCCAGATGCCCACCCTGCTACCACTGGTGCCAAACCCAACCGAGTAGCCCTACGGGCCGGGTATGATCACCAGTCACACCTGTTAACGGCAGCTCTCCTCTTAAAGATGGTGTTAGGAAATTATTTCGTGGCTTTGTAAGCCCCAAGGGTCTGTTAATTTGAGAGGCTGAAATAACCTTTAAGAACCTTATAATCTTTAACACACAATGACCTAGTATTTTACTTTAACTGAGAATCACAGAACCAATGTCCACAATTTAACCTTAGATGCAATTTATAAACTTTATTGAGCACAGTTTTAGCAAGGGCATAGCATACAGCATATCATATTATAATCTATAAAACAATGTAATCAATCTTAAAAAGTAATTAAAGTAGATCTAGAATAAGTAACTCACTGATTCCTGTATTAAGTTCTGCAACCGGTCACTGAGATAGGTGAATAATGTGGAAAGAGAGATGGAGGGGTTGGCAGCTTGGCCTTAGCTGACCGATTCAGGCCAGTCCCGTGAGGGGCGAGCCTCCTGACCCCGTACAAAGTCCCGGAGGACCCCCGCCCGAATCACAGTTCCTCTTTTTGGCCTGGCGAACTATGGCCAAATCCTCTACTGCAGAGGGAGAAAATAACAATCCTTGTAGAACTCCTCTTGCCTCGAGTCCTCTTAGCAGCAAATAGTCTCCAAGATTCCTTCGTTCTAGTGAATAAAAGTTCGCAGAATCCAGTTCTCTTGATGATGGCCGAGGAGGGGTCTTCTTTAGGTGATGATCCACCGATGGTCAGCGAAGAGTCCGAATAAGTTGTCTGGTACATCACCTTTTATCTGGTTTTGGCCAGCTCTCCCCCCTCCCTCTCTGACTTCCTTCACCAAACTACTTTTGAAAATGCTAGCTCCGGCAATGCTGTGTTGCAATCCTTCTTGTCTTCTCTCTTTACCAATAGTGATTGCACCCATCCTACATACCGCTTCTTTCAATCATTCTTATTCTTAGTTACCTTTGATACTATTAATCATCACTTTTAGTAATATTATTGGTACAGTTATTCTTTAACTTTCACACTTTGAATTACAATGAACTGTTTAATTCACAAATCATGACTTTCATACTCTCATACCAATCTTTCAGTGTGCTATTGAACTTCCCCTTTTCTAAGACCGGACAGGCTCTCTGGTACTTTCCAGTCATGTCACAATCTTTCCATCCTTGCTCAATCACAGTGTCATATGATTTTATATGCATTTCATCCACACACACACATAGTACATTGATCATAATGCTTCACATTATATTGATTGATTTTTAAATGATTCATTAAAACTGTGCATCTTACAACCATGGGGAGAATCTCGCATTAGATCCTCTCTTTTGGCGCTGGGAGTGGGTAGATCTCAACCTTTCTTGACATTTCAGAGTTAGTTACTTAACCTCTCTTGATATTTCAGTGACTCTGAATTTCCTTCTTTTTATTATATTTTGGAGCTTGGTGCCACTGGAGCTGGCTGCTACAGAGCAACTGTTGTAACCAATGTCAGTTATTCCACCTTTTAAATCTGTAGCCAGTCTGTAATATTGTTCCTCAGTGTTTCTCAGTGGTTCTGGACAATATTTAGTTTCTGCTTTGTGTTCAGTTTCACAGTTTGTTGCAGCCTGGGACAGAAATTGTTACCTTCATTCTAACAAGCCTCTATTGACCTGTACCTTGAAATGTAAAAAGAAAAAAAACATTCAGGTTGTTTTGATCTGTCTCTTTGTGGTCATTGTACCTCTTTTCTTCGAATTTGTGTTGTCTGTAGCCATTTTGAAGCCTTTTTGCATTACTTTGTTCTCATTCTCCGCTCTGGACCACTGTCTGTCCATCCAGTAATTACAAGAAGGAGCTACATGTAGGTTTTCTTATTGCTACACAGCAAACTTAACAGCTGTTTACTCACCAGTGTATAAGAAACATTTCAGCTTCAAACTTCACTCTTTTATTCACTAAAAACTGTCTCAACCTCTGAAATATCATGTGCTTTCTAAAATGAAGCCTCAGTACTGAAATGTCTCAACTACTGTGAATCACTGATCATTTTCATGAAATGCATTGTCATTCTGATCTGATTATTTCTGCTTTAAATCAATATTTCTTCAGTGTTAGAGGATGTTTCACTGTATGGCAGGGTGTATTCAGTGAAAAGAAAAAAGCATGTTTCTATTTCTCAAAGTAAAGCACTGACAGTGATGAAGTGAAGGAGTTTCATAAGTGAAAGTCTCATATTCAAGCACAAGTACTTGTTGTGGTTTAGAGGGACTTCCTGTTTTTAAAGTATGAGGACAGGAAGCCACCATTTTCCTGGCTACAGATGAGGAGGATGAAAACTCTGTGTCTGTGTGTGTGTGTGTGTGTGTGTGTGTGTGTTTATTACTTCCTGTTCTGTCAGTATTGTGTGTGACTCTTGAGCAGACCTGTCCAGATTCATGTCTCTGAGCCCTGAGTCACTGTTACAGGTTTACGTCCCAGACTGACCAAAGCCCAGTGATTGTGTAGAGGAAGACGATGGCAGAGCAGAGCAGAGTATCCACGTCTTTGAACAAACACAATCCTCAGTAATGATCCTTAAGCTACAAGGTAAGAGAACGACTACAAACATCTTAATATTTTTGTCCAGCATCTTGTGTCTGTTTAAATGGCCAGTGGTAGAGAGGGCTCACTCACCACAGAGGTTACAGGTTGCTAATCAGTGACTCCGCAGTTCCCCAAACAGGATCAGGAGGGCAGGAGGTGGTTTGCAGTCACAGATCTCTGCAGCTCTGGAGGTAGAACTACCTGCAGAGAGCAACAGGAAGAGAGACGAGAGAGCACAAAGCTACACGAGAGAGGATGTTGAGTTAGAATGAGGCATTCATGAGATGTGAATAGATATAGATGGAGGAGGAGAGAGGGAGAGAGCTCAGTGCATCATGGGAAGTCCCCCAGCAGTCTTGGCCTGTAGCAGCATAACGAAGGGATGGTTCAGGCCTTACCCAGTCCTAAAAGAGGTGCAGTGTCTGCCTGCTGGACCCAAAGTGGATGAAGGGCTGCATGGTGTCTGACCATTAAGGGCTTTGTAGGTGAGGAGGAGGATTTAAAATTGTATTCTTAATCTTACAGAGAGCCCATGGTGAGAAGCTAAATATGATCTCTTTTCCTTGTTCCTGTCAATAATCGTGCAGCAGAGTCTTTAAGACTTGTTGAGGCAGCCTGATAATTACAGTTTTCCAGAATAGAAGGAACAAATGCACAGACTAGTTCTTCTTTCTTCATAAAATAATGGGACATTTAACCACTTTTATGACTGATTTAATGATTAATGTTCATTCGAGACTCTTTAGAGACTCGTGACCCTCCGTCCATGGCTGTTGTCAGTGTGTTTTTTCAGTTTGTTTTAATGATGCAGAGATGTGTCTTCAGTTTTCTCTCCTGCTGTTCTCCTTCAGCTGCTAACTGCTTTCTTTATGGTGGTTAGAAACTGCACCTTAGAGGCTGAGTAATGACTGAGTTCATTATTCTGTGTCTCCAGTGCTACAGGTTTACCAAGGTGAGTGATTTGGAAGAAGAGGAGTACAGAGCAGAGTCTGTATCATCCATCTCTGAATCTATGGAGAGTGACCAGACCAGAGAAGACCCTCCAGGTTTCAGTAATGAACCTCAACCCCCAGACACAGAGTAAGACTCTCTTTCTACTAGTCCCAGATAGTCCCAGATCCAAACCCGTCCAGAAGACACAGATCTGATTGGCACTAATGACACAGCTGATTACTGTTTGCAAGTTAACATTAATTTACAAGTGTTAAAACAGAACTTTGTAATAATCTGGGGATTAGGTTTTTTTATTTAAAAAGAAATGTGTTCCTGTCCACAGAGAGGGGAAGAGGAGTGATGTTTCTGTGGAGCAGCAGCTGTCCTGCTGTGCCTTGTGCCAGGATGTCCTGAAGGATCCAGTCTCTACCAGCTGTGGACACTGGTTCTGCAGACAGTGCATCACCTCATACTGGGACCAGTCTGGTCCATCAGGAGACTCCTCCTGTCCCCAGTGTGGACAAAGATCCAGAACAAGACCTGGACTGCAGACAGCCAGTCAGACCAGCACTGTACAAAGTAAGACTGAACATCTGTCTGCTGATGTCTTCATTTCTGAAAACAGGACTTGTTGTTTTCTACAGAGTCATTTGTTCTATCACACAGCTCTGACATTTAAGATGATTCTACAGAGCACAACATGAAAAAGCTTTTCTCTGCTTGTTTTTCTGTAGCTGATGTAAAGAATCATCAGATTGTCAGATTGTCTTTAGTCTGACAGTGTTTGTTGTCTTTCAGCAGATAGTGGTCTGCAGGAGGTTTTAGATGAACATAAGATCAGTCTGAGGAGGAGATGTGAACGTGTGACTGAAGGAACTGATGGAACAGGAAGTAGAACCCTCCTCAACAGGATCTACACTGAGCTCTACATCACAGAGGGACAGAGTGAAGAGGTTAATACCCAACATGAGGTGAGGCAGCTGGAGACAGCTTCCAAGAAGAAGACCCTCCATGACACTCCAATCAGGTGCCAGGACATCTTTAAAGCCTTACCTGACCAACAGAGACTCATCAGAGTGGTTCTGACCAACGGCGTTGCTGGTGTTGGAAAAACCTTCTCAGTGCAGAAGTTCACTCTGGACTGGGCAGAGGGCTTGGAAAACCAAGATGTCAGTCTGCTGGTTCTGCTTTCGTTCAGGGAGCTGAACCTGATCAGAGATGAGCAGTACAGTCTTCTCACGCTGCTCCATGTTTTCCATCCAACATTACAGAAGGTCACAGCAGAGAAGCTGGCTGTCTGTAAAGTTCTGTTCATCTTTGACGGCCTGGATGAAAGCAGACTTTCACTGGATTTCAACAACTGGAAGGTTGTGTCTGACGTCACACAGAAGTCATCGGTCAACGAGCTGCTGACAAACCTCATCCAGGGGAATCTGCTTCCCTCGGCTCTGGTCTGGATAACTTCCAGACCTGCAGCGGCCAATCAGATCCCTCCTTCATGTGTTGACAGGGTAACAGAAGTACGAGGCTTCACTGACCCACAGAAGGAGGAGTACTTCAGGAGGAGATCCAGTGATGAAGAGCTGTCCAACAGAACCATCTCACACATCAAGACCTCCAGGAGCCTCCACATCATGTGTCAAATCCCAGTCTTCTGCTGGATCGCTGCTACAGTTCTGGAGCACATGTTGACTACAGAGCAGAGAGGAGAGCTGCCCAAGACCATGACTGACCTGTTCTCACACTTCCTGCTGGTTCAGACAAAGAGGAAGAAGAACAAGTACGATGAGGGACATGAGACGAGTCGACAGGAGCTGACGGAGGCTGACAGGGAAGTTCTTCTGAAGCTGGGGAGGCTGGCGTTTGAACAACTGGAGAAAGGAAACATCATGTTCTACCAAGAAGACCTGGAGCATTGTGGTCTTGATGTGACAGAGGCCTTGGTGTACTCAGGAGTTTGTACAGAGATCTTCAAAAGAGAGAGTGTGATCTTCCAGAAAACAGTCTACTGCTTTGTTCATCTGAGCGTTCAGGAGTTTCTGGCTGCAGTCTACATGTTCCACTGTTTCACCAACAGGAAGACACAGGTAATGAAGGATTTTGGATGGAATCAAGATGAGGAACATGATGAGAGTGACTTGTCATCCCCAGAAGATGAAAATGAAGATGATGATGATGATGATGATGATGATGATGGTCAATATTCTGATAGTGACAGTGACCCATCTCTGGATGTCTTCCTGAGGAGAGCCATTAAGAAATCTCTTCAAAGTAAAAATGGCCACCTGGACCTGTTTGTTCGCTTCCTTCATGGCCTCTCTCTGGAATCCAACCAGAGACTCTTAGGAGGTCTGCTGGGTCAGACGGAGAACAGTCCAGAAATCATCCAGAGAGCCATCAACAACCTGAAGGACATAAGAATGCACCGTATCTCTCCAGATAGGAACATCAACATCTTCCACTGTCTGATGGAGATGAACGACCACTCAGTCCATCAGGAGATCCAAGAGTTCCTGAAGTCAGAGAACAGATCAGAGAAGTTCCTCTCTGAGATCCACTGCTCAGCTCTGGCCTACATGCTGCAGATGTCAGAGGAGGTTCTGGATGAGCTGGACCTGGACAAGTACAATACGTCAGCGGCGGGACGACGGAGACTGATCCCAGCTGTGAGGAACTGCAGAAAGGCTCGGTGAGTCCAGACACGATCATTAACATCATCAATCAGTCAATTCAGTCAATTTCAGATACAAACAGTATCAAATTATTCTCATCACTCTTGGTTTTTCAGTTGGTTGTGAAGTCAATAAAATCAGTTTTATTCATAAACCTACTGTGTCGTTTTGAGTCTTTCTGGGTTCATCCCTCTCTCCTGAACACAATATCTCAGAAATGACTTCAGAGAATTTCTTGAAATTTGATACAAACTTGATTTACTTGGAGTCAGGATGAACTGACTAGATTTTGATGGACACAGGTCAAAGGTCAAGGTCACTGCAGTAGCACACATTTTTGGCCATAACTTCATTCACAAATAAAACTGCAACTGGACTGCTTGGTAGAGGCGTACAACTGGCTTCATTCTGACTTTCATTTTCTTCCTCTCAACTGCAAAACAAAGATTCCTATCCAAAGTATGCAGGACTGGGAGACAGTGATGAGAATTAGTGTGTCATGTCAAACACAATAAAATGACATGAGCTGAGCCACAGATGTGAAGAGTAGCTGTTGATCATGTTGTCATCATATTCATTGAGTGTATTTTAATTACATTTTCAAGTTGATTTTATTCTAACATATTTTATATTTTGTCTAATCACAGATTCAATAACTGTGGACTCTTAGAGATTCACTGTGAAGTTGTGGCCTCAGCTCTGAAGTCCAACCCCTCCCATCTGACAGAACTGGACCTGAGTGACAACTGGTTCCTAGAGGATTCAGGAGTAAAGATACTGTCCTGTGGACTGGAGAGTCCAAACTGTAGACTGGAGACTCTTAGGTCAGTTAACTGACTGGATTTTTTTTGTATACATTCAATTAAAATCTTTGAAATTTCAGTTTCTCATTGGTTCAAACATTTTTGTGGCTTCTGTGTGAAGATCTTTTTAAAATCAGCTCTACAAAAAAATAGGTCTTCTGTCTGCTCAGCCTGAGTTTGTATAGATGGAGCCTGTGGTGGAGCTGCAGAGTTTAAGAGCTGAAGTCACTACATCTTTATTGAAGCAGCAGCATGTTGTCATTAATATTAATGAGAGCTGTTTTTCTCTTGACTGTTTTTAAGCTGCATCCTGTTGGGTTCTCGTGTTTGGAGTTTCCAGTTTCTAAACTTGTTCATTCTAAACCTTCAGCTCTGAACAGATGATGAAACACTGAATGGTTTCATGCAGGAATTTTGTCTCCTAAACACATCTTTTGTTCTCGATTCAGACTGAGGTACTGCAGGTTGACGTGGATCAGCTGTGCTCTTCTGATCTTAGCTCTGAAGTCCAACCCCTCCCATCTGAGAGAACTGGACTTGAGCTACAACGACCTGTATGATTCAGGAGTGAAGGAGCTGTGTGGTTTTCTGCAGAGTCCAGACTGTAGACTGGAGACTCTGGGGTCAGTTCACTTACTGTTTGAGATCTTATATCTTTAATGCACAAGTTAACCTAATTTATCATCTAAAGAGGAAAAGGAGCTCTCTGTTGTTTTGACATGTTTCACTCCATTAACTGAGATTCTTAGTCTTGTCCTGCTGAGCTGATCTGCAGACCAGGACCAAGACCTTTTATATCAGGACTGGATATTTATTTTTTTAGTCCAACGTGTCTGATGTGATATTGATCCTCTAGTTAAAGACTTGACTGAGGTCAATACCATGTTATGAATCTGTGTTGACAGGAATATTTTAGAGAAAAGCTCACTGATCAGGACATATTGTATTATCAATGATTTGATCTACATGTTTTATTCTTTGTTTAGATTGAGGTGCTGCTGGTTGTCAGCGATCAGTTGTGCTTCCCTGGTCTCAGCTCTGAAGTCCAACCCCTCCCATCTGAGAGAACTGGACCTGAGTAGAAATGAAAAGCTGCAGGATTCAGGAGTAAAGGAGCTGTGTGGTTTTCTGCAGAGTCCAGACTGTAGACTGGAGACTCTGAGGTCAGACTCCATATTTTATTTCTGTGCTGAGATGAATATGATATGAAAGTTGTGTTGACTCTAACCTGCAGACATCAGGCTCATATTATACTGATCCACACTGAGGATCTTAATGGTAAAATCTGTTTTCTTCTTCTGTGGTTTAACTCAGTGACTGTTTCTCTTCAAATTTCACCTCATTGATTTTTAAAATAACAACAAAGACACATTGAATCTGTCAGACAATAACAAATCTATAATCAGTAGCTGTTGGTTTCAAGGCTCTGTAATGTTTGTATGGACTGAAATATTCAGAATAACAAGTCCAGGTTAAGTATTTGAGCTCAGCTCAGCAGGTTTTTATGTCTGTTGTTCCATAAACCAGTTAATTTGATATATATTGTAAGTCACTACATCTTTATTGAAGCAGCAGCATGTTGTCATTAATATCAATGAGAGCTGTTTTTCTCTTTGTTTATTTGACTGTTTTTAACCTGCATCCTCTTGGGTTCAGGTGTTTGGAGTTTCCAGTTTCCAAACTTCTGTATTCTACCTTGTTCAACCACATTAAATGGTTTTAAGCAGGAACTTTCTCTCTTCTTTTATTGTTTATTCAGGTTGATGAACTGCAGTTTGTCAGAGATCAGCTGTTCTTCTCTGGTCTCAGCTCTGAAGTCCAACCCCTCCCATCTGAAAGGACTGGAGATGAGTCTCAACAAGCTGCAGGATTCAGGAGTGAAGGAGCTGTGTGGTTTTCTGCAGAGTCCAGACTGTAGACTGGAGACTCTGAGGTCAGTTCACTGTCTGTTACTGTTGGAGATCTTCTGTCTTTAATCCACAGCTGAACCTCATTTATCTTCACACAGAACTTGAATCCATTCATTTAGAATGAATGACATTTTAAATAGTGGTTGTTCTATATTGTCAGTTGTTCTGTTCTCAGACTGAGAATTATTCCTTCAGGTTCAGTTCATTTCAGTCAGTTGTCATGAATAATAAAGAAGCTGAAAGGACCAGGACCAAGACTTTTGTTATTGGATCAGGACTGGATATTTAAAGTTTGATCCATTTGATGGCTCTCTTGAGAGAAAAGCTCACTGATTAGGACATATCTGGTTAGAAATGATTTGATCTACATGTTTTATTCTTTATTCAGGTTGATGGACTGCAGTTTTTCAGGGATCAGCTGTTCTTCTCTGGCCTCAGCTCTGAGGTCCAACCCCTCCCATTTGAGAGAACTGGACCTGAGTAGAAATGAAAAGCTGCAGGATTCAGACATGAAGGAGCTGTGTGATCTTCTGGAGAGTCCAGACTGTAGACTGGAGACTCTGAGGTCAGTAAAGGATTGTAGTCGGTCCATGCTGCTCTCAGCAGTATTGTACTGACTCCTTCCAACAACAAGGTCAGGGCATCATGAATAGAAGCCTGTATGGGTGCAAATGGTCTGTCACAACAGCAGTGAGTGAGGCAAAGGGATATTTTAGTTTTATAGAAATCCAATGATACATTTCTGATCTTTATTCTTCCTGAATCTAGGATGGGTACCAGGGTGATATCATGGTACCCTGATTAAAAGTGAGACTGTAAATTTCTGTCCCACTGACCAGGCTTATTGATACAGGATCAGTTAATATTCAGCTATTATTTCTGTGATTCTCATTGTCAGGTTTAATAAAGCTGACTCAAACAAAACCTGATTATTTTCCACTTTGTAACTGTTTGGGTTGTGTTTGTCCCTACAGGGTCGACGGCAGGGAGATTAAAGCTTCCAAAGACAAAACCTGTGAGTACTGAAACAGTGTCTCCTGTTCATCAGTCTGTCTGCTTCATTTGCATCAGTTTGTTGGAGATACATATCAGTTTGGCTCAGCCCTGATGTCCATTCATTTTTCTGGAAAGCATCTGACACTTCAGATTGGGTTGGAGGGGGTGAGCTGGTTAGATCCACTGAAGGACTGAGGAGATCATGAGAGGCAGGGGTGTCGCTTGGTGGGGGTGATGTGTGAATGTAAACAGGTGAGCAGGACTGGTGGGAAAGCCTGAGGAAATCTAGTGGACAGGTGGAGAATGGCAGGTCTGGACAGTGTCTCAGAAATGCCTGTTCCTGGGGGTGAGAGAAGTTGTTTGAAATGCACTGCCGACCAAAGAAATGGTCAACAAATGTTTTTTGTTGAGGTCTTAAAAAGCTTTAGATTTGATTTCAAAAAGCTCCCAGATACCCTCTGTAAAGATATTCATACTGATCATTTTAGTCACTACAACTGAGTAAACACTCAGTCTTTATTATGGATTTCTGTCTAAAATAAATCTCATATGAAATCTGTCAGACAAACATCAAATAAGCCTGACTGAAGCCAGAACAAAACACTAATACCTAAAATGACTGAACTGCTGACCTGAAGGAAAATCACATGATCATTCTCCAGATGTGACTTTCTACAGTACAGCTGCTATGTATCAGAGTGTATAAACAACAACAACAACAACAACATTTGGCTGCAGTTGGTGAATTCCACTGAATAAGGCAGCTGCAAACAGCTAGCATATTATTATAGACTAAGTTGACTCAGTAGCAGGTATCTGGACACATCTGCTCAGGCTGATCCACAGCGAATAGAAAACCAGGAGAGTGAAAAAAAGTGATGACAAGAGGCTTTGAGCTGCTGCTGTTGGACTCACATCACTCTCATTATCTGACTCAGGTCTGATGAGGAAAGTAACAGTAATCACTGATTCCTGACTTCTCCTCCCTTCAGGTCACTCTGTCAAACTGGACCCAAACACAGCAGATGCAAAGCCAGATGTTTCTGAGGACGACACAAAGAAGCTGGATGTGTCTGAGAATGACATGAAAAAGCCAGATGTGTCTGAGAACGACATGAACCTGATGAAGGTGAGAGAAGAACCATTGAATCCTGATATTCTAGACAGATTTAAAAACACAACACACAGGAGAACACAAGATGGAGAAAGAAAAATGCATAAAGTATCTCTTTAGATCAGAAAACTAAACCATCCATTGTGAAAATATTTGCATTGTACGCTACAGGAGGAGTCGCTGAACAATTTGACAATTAATAAAGATCATTTTGTTTCCTTAGGACAGGCAGACACTGAGAAGATTCAGCCCAATTTGTGCCCTTAATTTGTCATCTTGAATAATTTTAGAATCTGGATAAATTTCTATGAGATTGATTCTTGATTGATGTTTAGTTTGAGGTCACGGTGCCTGATCAATCACCTTAACGACCAATAATGTTTGCTTCACTGAACCCAAGTTGGTTATTTCAAGTACGGTAACTGATGTTGTTCCTTTCTGAATCCCAGCCTCCATCAAGCTTCACACCTGAGCTGCAAACTGAATCTGCACGAGTCTCATACAGGTAATCACAAATGAATGAAATCACTTAACACTTCTGTAGGCAGTAAGCTCCTCCTTCCTCCTTTCCTCAGTTCATTGTGGTCATTTTGCTGCCTGTGTCCTGCAGGTTCAGGTGTCCTGGTCCAGGTGGGTTCCAGTGTACTTCAACTGGACTGGTGTTTGTTGTGGATAAGGAGGCGGAGCTGCTCTACAGGACCGTCCAATGGGACAACAGCCTCCTCCAAACAGCTGGCAAGACACCTGCTGGGCCACTGTTCAATATCCAGTGTCCTGAGGCTGCTGTCTGTGAGCTCCACCTCCCACACTGTGAAACTAAGGATGGTGAGCAAATGATTGTGCTATGCCTAGCATGTAATCCATCTCTGATAGGCCCAGAAAAAAGTAGAAGAAGCATTGGAGCACATTCATTTCCCATGGTTTTCCAATGGTTGTATGCAAACTATTCCAGCTTTCCAAGTCCAATTTAAGTTTGTCAGTTAAGGTTGGAAAATTATTTTCACATAGGTCTGATAACTGTTGGGCAATATTCACATCTGAATACTTGAACTTCCCTTTGGAGATTTTAAAGGAAAGTGTTTATCAGAGACTTTCTGTCTTGCAGTGAAACAGATGTTGAATGTCTCTGTGTTCTCACAGCTCTGATCCATGAAGGCCTGCTGTTGGTCATCCACGTCACTGAGGATGGAATGAGCTTCCTCAACCCGCTGGAGATCACAGACACTCATGTGATCGTCAAAGTCCCTCATCTCTCCTCCTTCGGCCTCGTCTGGGTTTCAGAGATGTTGGGGAGGTTATGGAACTACATGAAACCAGTTAGCGGCCATGTTTTCTTGTTCCTCCGACCACCAAACCCCAAAACACAGAAGCAAAACCTCAATGTGTTTCTCCTGCCGAGCAACGTCCCCCTGCAAGAGGTAAAGACTGATGAAATGTTACAGCTTCACATTCAGTCCAGACTCATCAGTATCTACTTGACCAGGTGGAATTTCTTTATCATTTTATTGGTGAAACTGGACTGTGTAGATGTCTCACAGCTGACACAGATACAATGGATGATACAATTAACATTTTCTGATCATTCTTCAGGTGAGGACAAAACAGCAAAATTCTCTGTTCATCGAGGTGCCTTCCTATTGCAGACTCATCATAAATCACAGTTACACTGTTCACTGTGTGAAGGCCCATAAAGTACAGCCTAAGGTGAATAATTCAAATAAAAGGTTTTGTAACATGCCGACAGGATTCATCAAACTTCCCTTGGTTACGTTCAGTTGACTTTGGATACCATAAAGATTCTGACACTGGTGTTACTGGTTTTCAGAAAATAGAGTTTGACCTGGATGTTGGACCAAATTACCTCCCAACGTTTCAGATCCGCCTGCCGACAAACATAGAGGAAGCGACCGTCACAGTCCGAGACCAAACAGATACAGATGTCTGGGAGAGTGAAGTTGACGTGTCTGGTAAAGACTTGATCCACCTGCATTTTATTCTACAGTCAAGAAACCAGTTTTAATGGGTCTTACTGGGCACAGAGCTCCAGCACCAGAGTTTCAGTGTAGAAAATAATTATTATTTCTCACACCTCCCTCCATCAAGTCCCAAATCAACCAATAGTCAACCTCCAGGGGTGACACGTCAGAACTGTATCATGGCTTCATGCAAACCCTGATCCTGTTTACTACTGGCAGTAACATGCAGTTAGTTTAGTGAAGGAAGCACTTTCCTACAGCTGCCAACCACATTTCATCTCCATCACTCAAGAGAAGCATGACCAGGTTTTGACCTTTTAGATAGTCCTCCAGGTCCTTTCCCACTGTAACTGTGACAGTCATTTCTCCTGTATATATTTATGTGTGGTCACTGAACACAAGAATTTGTCTTGTTCATTTTCCAGGTCAGGCAGACATGAGTGTCCCAGCAGCAGCAGGGACTCTGAGCGTCCCAGCAGCAGCAGGGACTCTGAGTGTCCCAGCAGCAGCAGCAGGGACTCTGAGCGTCCCAGCAGCAGCAGGGATTCTGAGCGTCCCAGCAGAAAAGATGCTGAAGTCTGTTCGGACTCAGTTTATCAGCAGAGTTTCTGAACCTGTTCTACAGAAGCTGCTGGATAAACTCCTGGAGCGTGGGGTGATAACTGATGATGAGATGGATTTATCAGGAACAGCGAGCAGGGCAGACAAAGCTCGAGTGGTGATGGACACGGTGCGAAGAAAAGGATCAGAGGCCAGTTTAGCTCTGATCTCTGCTCTCTGTGAGGAGGATCGATGCCTTTCAGCAGAGCTGAACTTAACGTGAAGCAGGAGCAGAGTATCAGACTGTTTCTGTCTGACACCAACACATCTGTAATTCTTCAGTTTATCCGTTTAACTTTTTCTCTGTTTTTTATGAGTGAATCAGGGTAACTGGACTGTGCTGTTTCACATGATAAATTCAGTATAATGTATATTTCCACAGCTCTGGTTACATCAGTGTTATGTCAGAGACAAGGTTTAATGTAGAGGTGAACCCTGTGTTCTCTCTGCTGGAAATGGAAATCTATCCTGCTGTGATCCATTGAAGACTTGTATATTGAGCCAAATGTACGTGTACAGTTACTTAATGTGTTTGCTACTGGAGCTTTAATTACATTTTTTTTGTCTCAAATCATCTGTGTTGTATGATCTGTGTTTCCTGTTTCCAGTTAAACATAAACTGAGAAAACATCACAGAATTTAAGATGATGATGACTACAGGTTTTAATCCAGTCAGCATCAAATAATCTCAACATACGACGACATTGACACTGAGAGCAGCTGCAGGAAGAAATATTCTACAAAACCTCTGACCAGCATCATCCAGCTGCTCAGGAGAAAACCTGAAGGCCTTCATTTATACTGATCTGAGGACAGTCAGCACTGAACAAAAGTGATGCATTCATGTACTGAATGATGGTGTAGCCTTTGTAGCAGTTGGACACTAGGATCCATGCACATCACCTCCACTTCCTATTGTAATGACTGATGTCTATTTTGAGATGTTGTTGAAAAGTGCTCAGTAGATGTGTTAACTGAAATAATTGTCCCCTATCCTGATGAAGATGCCTATGGTGTGTGCATTAGTGCATGAGCATACGATAGACTAAGGGTCGCAGTTTGAAAAGGTTTGAAAACATTGTCATTCTATATTTGTTTGTGCAACATACAAAGTATGTTATGTAAAATAGCATTAAATGGAAATACTCAGGGAAAGTACAAGTACCTCAAATGTGTACTATAAAGGAGATACACTCAGGATCAAGTTATTTCAGACTGAAATAAAAACAACGCTCAAGAGGAGAAATGAATCATCTAATCATCAACATTTCATCTTCATCAGGTTGAGTTCATGAGACCAACATCTGAGTTTTCTATTCAATACATGACAATAGAAAAATATTAGGTAGGCCTACATAGCGGATTAGAATATTCCACTCACCATCACTGCTGTTAATGTCACTGCTAAATGTTCTCATTATGCTGTAAATCTTGTCTGTAATACCGTAAAAGCTGTAACGTCTCTTTTCCCTCTGGGCTTTATTTTCATCAGGTTTTCTTTTTGTAGCTCGGGCGCCATCTTGTGGAGTCAGTGCAGACTACAGTTTCCAGTCTCCTGTTGTCTGTCCCGGTGGTAGGCCTGTGTGGAAATAAAATACGGCAAGAAGTCTGTTTTTGAAGGTAGAAACGTGTTTTGTGTGTTTTTGTGATAAAATGATTTTTAGACACCACTGTAAATGATTTGCGATTTAATTAACCCTGTGTATTTTGTTAAAGGGTCATTAGTTGAGCAAGTAATGATGACATAACCTAGCTTGATATTTCGGTGACTCCCGTCGTTAGCTAGGCGATAACTTCCTCTCTTTTTTTTATCATATTTTGGAGCTTGGTGCCACCGGAGCTGGCTGCTACAGACCAACTGTTGTAACCAGTGTCAGTTATTCCACCTTTTAAATCTGTAGCCAGTTTGTTGTTTGTCCATTGCAGTGTTATTGTGTGAAGCTGCCGCTGAATGTTGCTTTGTATCAGTTGTGGACAACATTTAGATGCTGCTTATTTGTGTTCAGATCCACAGCAGTGTCACAGTTTGTGATGACCTGTGACAGAAATTGTTACCTTCATTCTAACTTGCCTCTGGTGACCTGTAGCTGGAAATTAAGAAACGTTGTTCTACATGTCTTTGTTGTTGGTTTATGGTTGTGTCTCTTTGCAGTAGTTTCCCTTCTGTTTGTCTCTGTAGTTGTTCTGTCTCTTTGTGGTCGTTGTGTCTTTCAGAAGTTCCGTTGTGTCTATCTGTGGTCATTTTCAAGTCGTTATATGCATATCTTTTTTGTTGTTTTGACACTTCTTGTTTTCTGTGTCTGTGGTTGCTTTGAATCTGTCTGTAGTCTATTTGAAGCCATTTTGCATGTATTTGTTCTCGTTTAGTGGTCATTGTGCATTTATTTGTGGTTGTTTTCAGAAGTACTTTGGGGTGTCGTTGCAGTCATTCAGTGGCCTTTTCAACAGTCATTTCAGACAGGCTCTGGACAATAGGCTTTCTCACCACAGTCAGTCAATTCAGTAATAATCCGTTACTTTGCATTTCTCTTACCTTCTTTAAAGATTTAAGGTGACCTCTCTCTCTCTCTCTCTCTCTCTCTCTCTCCCTCCCCCTCTCTCTCTCCCCCCCCCCCCCGCCCCCCCCCCCCCCTCTCTCTCTCTCCCTCCCTCTCTCTCTCTCTCCCTCCCTCTCTCCACTCAATATGGATTCATATCCCATGTTACATGTTATTAACTCAGTATCTTCTCTTTCCTGTAGTATTGTGCTCTCCCGTCTCTCTCTCCTCTTCTGTCTCTTTCTGCAGGTATTTCTTCCTCTGGAGCTGTAGAGTCTGATCTGTGATGACAAGTCTCCTGCTGCTCCTACAACTCCACTCAACACCTGCTGCTAGAATCAGAAATTACTTATACTGCTATTAGTTGTATTGCTATGTTAGCAGTTAATACTTTAATTATCACTACTATCATTACTACTGCTGTACTGCTGTATTACTGGTATCACCTTACGTTTTATATGGAACCCATGTTATGCTATGTTCTTCTTTTGCTATTCTCTACCCCCCCGGTTCTGCTCGAGGTTTCTGCCTCTTAAAGGAAGTTTTTCCTTGCCACTGTCGCCTAGTGCTGCTCATGGTGAGATTTGTTGGGTCTCTCTCTGTAAATACCTACTTTAAAGAGTACGGTCTAGACCTGCTCTATATGAAAAGTGCCTTGAGATGACTTTTGTTGTGATATGGCGCTATATAAATAAAACTGAATTGAATTTAATTGAATTGAACCTAGATATTTAGACAGAACCACATTAGACTAAAGGCAAAAATTTCTGACACAGGTCATCAGAATCTGGAAATTCAAGACAAAAAAAAAAAAAAAAAAAAAAAATATATATATATATATATATATATATATATATATAAAAAGTATTGTTAGGTACTTTGAATTGCTTTTATGTGTTTTAAAGAGTGAATGATTTTAACAACTACACTTTGAGATTTTGTGATGGTCACAGAATGTGGTGTATCTCTGGTTTATTATATGGACCTGTGTATCGAACATGAGTTGTTGCAGTCAGTCACATGATATGCACAAGCTTAATACCCAACACCTTCTAAGAAAAAAAGTTGTCTGTAAAGTTGTTGTCATTTATTTGACACAATGAGATTAGTAAACAGCCTTATTGTGACCATTTCAGATTGGAAAAAGCTTTTGTTGTTGAAACATTATTTTTATACTGTTTAGCACAAAACAATTTCAGTTACACTGATGACCTGAACAGAATAAATCAGCTATCAAAGAACTGTTCCAGAAAGCTAAGTTTCTTATTTCTCTCTCTTTTCAGTATTTTATCTGCACCATCATTTTCCTGACTTTCCTTTCCCTCCATCTTCAACATGGTGTTTAGAGAACTTCCAAACAGCACCAGGAGACCCTCCGTCCAGACTTCAGGTCAAGGTAGGACTGGACTAATTTAGCAGGAACAGCTTGTTTACTACACAGCTGTAGACTTCTGACTTGAACGAGCATTAATAATCAGCTCATTTGTGTTCTACTAGAATTTTGATCTATTCAAGGACATAAAAGTACATGTTGTTCAGTCTGTCTGTCAATGCCGTAACTCTACCTGGGCAGCCTGAATGATAATACCAGTAATTCGCAGAAATCTGTTGGTTTACTACATATTATGGATTGGGATTGGGTTTCAGACACGTGTTAGTTTTTCAGCTGTGGTCACTGCTCTCTGCTTTGTTGAAATGTCAGCTTGACACCAGGAGCTGTCCACAGTCTCACCTGTCAGCCTGTCAGGTGCCGGTGTAGTGGTTAATGAAAAAGACTTAAACCTGAGTATATCTTTTACCACTGGGTGACAGTATACCAAATTGTGAACACAATAGTGACATTATAGTTGTAGACATTAAGCTCATCTTTTAAACTTGATATGGTGAACATGTTGACAGTTGCATATTTATCTTATGTCCTTTTACCTCTTTGTTGCTGTTACTGTACTGATGGCAGTGAGTGATACAAAGGGTAAACATTTTGCCTGTAAAACCAAAACAATCAGCTTAAAGAATAGAAAATTCTCTGAATATCAAAATGTTTTCCATGGGTCTTTTGTATGGGACAGAATCATGTTGAGACAGTTTTGGAATATCCTAAAGGTTGCTTCAGGTCGCTTTATTATTAAAAGTGCAAACCTTTAAAGAGATCTTTGTTCCTGTTCAGAATGAATGAAAGATCTGGTCATTATTTTCTAACATACCATTTATTTCTAGTTATATTTCTCATGTTTGATTATTATTTATATGTATTCTTCTTTATTCTTACAGAATTATCACTTAATTTTCTATTGATTTATGTTGCATTTATTTCTGTGTATTAATATCTGTTGTGTTTTTGTGAGAATGAGAGTGTTGCTCTGTGTGCTTCAGTAAAAAAAAAAAAAAAAAACATACAGGTCAGAAGATGTGAATTTAAGTGTGAATGGTTGAATGTGTTTGACCTGTTTGACCTGACAAGGTGTACACTAACTCTCAGCCACTTTGAGCTGGGAACAGCAAACATTACTAGATCCTCAATCCTTGTGTTTTTAATTGATTTGTTTGTTATTTTTTCTTACTTTTATTGTGTTTCTTTTTACAAAAAGTAGTTTACATGAAAGGAATTCAGTCTCACCCAAAACAGCACACATTTTTGTGGAAGTAATTCTCCTGATGGTGTTCATTGTAATTTGAAAACTTGATGTTTTAAAAATAATGTTTTGACAAATTCCTGATATAAATGTGAACTGTTATGGTTCAGCTCATTTATAATGAATTCTAAACAGATGATAAAAAATTGCAAGTTATTCATCAAGCCTTTTTTAACCCTTTAATTTTAGAAAATTTGTGGTTTACTTAATTTTAAATGACAGGATTTGATACTTGATACTACCAATGCAAATGAGGCAACAGCAGTAAAAACTGTGATTGGTTAAATGCAGATAAAATATTAAAATCATCAGAGTGAACAAATAAATTCTCATTACAAAGTAAAAGAGAAGATCAGTGTGGATAACATGCAATCAAAGGTAACATTTCAACATTTTTTTGCAGAATACTTAATCAATTATTTTAAAAACTGCATTTGTTTTAGTTTTAGTGTTAAAACGTTTAAAATAATAAACATGTAACATAACATGTAACAGTAACTCAGTAACTACTAATGAATGATTTAAAATTCAACATGTTATGATGAGTTCAACTGCCAAATTAGTTACAGAAAGGTTCAGAAATGCAAATTAGGAAGAACATCAATAAAAGACTCATTATCCATCAGATCCCAGACTAGTAAACTATTTCCATCTGTTTTCCATTTGCTCATATTTATCTCATATTTTTGGGTCATAGTTTGTCCGTGATCTAGTTTAAAACATTGCAGTTTTGTTGCTTCTTTAGTAATTTTTGTCCACTCTCCTGACTGGCCCAGAAACCTTCTAAAAATATCACACCCCATCTTAAATATTATTTAATTCAGATTTCTTCTACAAGATTACTGCTAATAAAACCAAGTGCTCAGCATTATCCTTACAAACACTATTTCCAAAAAAGAGAATGAATGTAAATGATTAAATCAAAATTGTTTAAGCATCTTTAAGCAACTTATCCTTAGTCCCAGCCCCAGTTGTTCTATCCTGTTCATTACTGTGAGTTATTTTTCTGGTACTCAGTACAGCTTACTTGACAGTACTGTAAAACAAAATCTAAAATTAAGTTATAAAATTTTCAATTAAGCAAATTCATGCAACTTATGAACTATTTAGAAAAAAAACAGAAAAAAAAAATCTCTATATAAATCCTCCCCTACACCTCATTGATCTATCAAGCCACAGCATTTCATCTGATTTCTAAATACATATTGACTTTCTAGCTGAGACTTAGATGAGACTTAGCTCAGCCCAGAGACTGGAAACAGGTGTACACAGCCTGGCTCTGTCCACAGGGAACAACATCTGCTGACCAGCATCTCTGAAACTCACTAATTAATAGACCACCAAGCCACCCCAATAACAAGTCTGAAAAAGTACAAAGTTTTGTATGCATACAGAAAATTCCCAACAAAGCAATTAAAGACCACTGTCAAAGGTCTGTATTACTGACAGAAAAGTGAACCCTGAAGTATTAACCCTGTATCTTAGTGGACAGTGAATAACACAGTTTCAGCAGAGGGAAACATCATCAGCAGATGGTACATTTCTCTTTGTATTTCTTCTTCAGATTATTTATTTCTTGTTGTTGTTTTTTCTTCAGGTCCTCCAGTTCTTTGAGTCGTTTTTCTTTGTCCTTCATTTTGTCTTGCAGTTTTCTTTTGTCCACCATTTCATCTTGTAGTTCTTTTTCTTTTCTCCCAATTTTTTCTTTCAGTTCTTTTTCATTGTAACTGGAGAGATTCTCCAACAGTTTATACTCTTTGCTGTGTTTGTCTTCTGTCTGTTGCTTGTCTTTCTCATGCTGTTGCTTCAGGGCCTTGAGTTCTTCATCATGTTTTTCCATAAGAGCTTCAAAGTCTTTGGTGTATTTTTCTTTGAACTCATTGAATTCTTCAGCTTGTTTTCTGGCCTCCTCTTCATATTTCTGCTTCATGCCCTCCATTTCTTTCTTATAGTTTTCCTCTAACTCTTTTCTCTCCTTCTCCTCCTGTTCTTTTCTGATTCGATCTTCTTCTTTTCTTTTGTTTTCATACTTTTCTCTTTCCTGTTCATATTCTTCTTGGAGATTTTTAAGTTTTGTTTTCTCCATCATTCGGCTTTGTCGAGCATCACGGTATCGTTCTTCCCACCATACTTTTCTTTCTTTTTCCCAGGTCTCTCGTTCTCTTCTCATCTCTTCTCTGCTCTGCACCAACTTTTTATCAATGGTTTCCTTTTCTTTGGATTCTGATTTTATTTTTTTCTCCAAAGCTTCTAGTTTTTCTTCCCACTCCTGTCTTTGAATTTCTTCCTGCTCTTTCCTCCTCCTGTCTTCTTCTTCTCTCCTCTCCTGTTCTTTCTTTCTCTCCTCTCGCTCCTTGTTGATGTTTTCTTCTTTCTCCATGAGTTGTTTTTCTCTCAGTTTTCTCTCTTGTTCAATTTCTGCTCTCTGTTCTTCCATTCTTCTTTTCATTGCTTGCATTTCCTCTTCATGTTTTCTCTCTAGTTCCTCCCTCTCTCTCTTCATCTCTTCTTCCTTCTCCTTCAGGATTCTCTCCACTTCTTTCTGTATTGCTGCTTCAGCCTCTTGCAGCATCTCATTAGTGTAGCAGCTGCCTCCATTTTCCTTCACCATGGTGTTGATCTTGTTGATCAGTTCACTGACTTGTGTGGGATTTTTTTTATCACGGTTGTTAAACACATGGTATCTTCCTCCACAGTCAGAGATCAGCTTCTTAAAGGAATCATCACATTTCTCTTCAATGTATTCTGTAATAGAGAGCTCATCCTCCTCCAGTGAATCGCCTCCAGTTAAAAGAACAATGGTGAACTTTTCAGAATTCTTCCCAAATCCCTTCTTGATTAAATTTAATGTCTCCTTCTCCTCTGGTGTGAATCGTCCAATCTGTAACACCAACAGGAAGACATGTGGTCCTGGAGCCAGAAGACTGACACATTTCACCATCTCCTCATTAACCTCTTCATGAGACAAACTATTATCGAACAGACCAGGAGTGTCGACCACAACAACAGGACGACCGTCGACTTCACTCTCTGCTTTCTGACAGCGTTTGGTGACTGATTTCTGGCTTGATTCAGATTTAAACACCTTTCTTCCCAGAATGGTGTTTCCTGAAGAGCTCTTTCCACTGCCAGTCTTCCCTATCAGCACAATCCTGAGACTCTCTGGACTCTGTTTCTCTTCTTCACCTGCAACATCAGAGGAAGTGAAGTTACTTGACAGATGCTTAAGTATTCAATAGTCCAAAATAAAGACAAAGGACACCAAAGTGTACTTACAAGTGGCCATGCCTTTTGTTTCCAGGTCCATAATCTTAACATGTAACATGCTGATCTTTTCCATTTGGCTGTACACAAGAGTTTCAGTTGTATAGCATAGTGGTTTGTCTTTGTAAGGTCTCATCTTTTCAACAGTATCCAACAGCTCTGGGATCTGCTGTTTGTCCTTGATGTTGAGAACAACAGATCTTCCTCCACAGCTCTGACAGAGCTCCTGGATGTATCTGCTTCTCTTTACAAAGTTAACAACAGCTGGATCTGTAGGATCTGACTCCACAGTGAACAGAATCATGGTGAAGTCATTGACGGGAGAGCTGAATGTGTTCTGGATGGTCTCTAACTCTTTCTTGTCCTTGTCAGTGGGAGGACCCACAGGTAGGACCAGGATGAAGGCATGGACGCCCTCAGGATCACAGAGGGAGATACACCTGAGTGATTCCTCCATCACTGCCTCCTGAGGTTTTCCATACAAGGCAGGCAGCTCCACCAGGGAAACCCAACGTCCACACACCTCTCCCTGATGTTTAACACACTCTGATGAGGTGGAGACTGAATGAAGCTCTGTCTGACCTAAAATGGCCTTGGCTGCTGAAGTCTTCTCTGCTCCTCTCCTCCCACACAGAACCAGGTTTAAAGATGGTTTGATGTGTTCACATGCAGGCAAGAGGGTCTCATAGTTTTTCTTTGTGTCTTCAATCTTCTCCATCAAAGATCTATGGTCATCTTCAGGCATCCAGTAGTGCCTTCCTTCACAGTCTTTAAGGAGGTCATTAAGAGGAAAACTCATTTCAATCCCCTCATGTGTTATGACGACCATTGAGTATCTAAAAGCATCTTGACCAAACAAACTCAGGATGAACTTCAGTGTTTTTCTGTTCCTCTCAGTGAACTCAGAAGGTTTCACAAACAGCAGCAGAACATTTGGTCCAGGAGAACAAAGACTCACACAGTTATTGACCTCTCTTCTCATGGTCTCCTCAGACAGACTGAACATGTCTGGAGTTTTCACGACTGTTAATGGTTTTCCTTTCCACTCTCCACAGGAGGCCACACACTTTGGAGAATGTGTCCGCTCATGAAAAATTTGGTCCCTGATGATGAAGTTACCAAGTTTTGTCTTTTTGTTCTCACTTTTCCCCAGCAGCACAATCCTGAATGCAGATGCTGTAACAGAACACACAAAAATACATTTTTACTGAAAGTTACCTGGTTTTAAGGTACACTATCTCAGTCTTCTCTAAATTCTGTTCATATGCAGCTATTTTATGCAAGAAATTACACTTAAGGAAAGACGTAATGATGAGCAGAATCATTAACGTGAAATTATTATATATAAACTATAGAACAAAACAAGTCAAAACTGAGGAGGCTGTGTTATTCAGTTTTTTTTTTTTTTACCTTGTTCATGCAGTTAGCCATAATTGAAAATCTCAGGTGCAATTACTTTAGTTTTAGTTTCGTTTATTAGTTTATTGTTTTATTGTCATGTACAGGTAACAATGAAACATCATTACCTGTAATGAAATTCTTGAACTCAGAGCCCCCTCAAATACACTACAGATTCCACTAACGAATCTGGTTACACTGAGATGATTTTACATACTGTGAGACAAAGGATTTTTCCCCAAGAGTGAGAGCTGTGGAGTCGTTTCTTTAATCACATGCAGCCCTGTCAGAAGATGACATCAAAATTGTTAATTTAATAATCACAGATTTGTGAGAGCAAAGTTCTCATTTCCTTGTAAGAATCGTTTCACTTACCAGCAGCTTTAACGGCATCTGAGATAGGAGTCTGTGTTTCCTTTTGTGTTGGCCTTTGATGATCAACTGGTAAAGTAGGAGTTGTGTCCTCATATCTCTCATGGCAAACATGTCCTCCATTGTTCTCTTTTACAATTTGACCCAACCGTGTTAACAGCTCTGCATGTCTCAGGTTCTTCTGCTTCAGGTATCTGTATCTACATGTTCTGATCATGTCTTTTAATGGTGGATGTTCCATGTATTTTTCCATCCAACCTGTCCTCTCCTCTCTGGGTGTTGATATCAGAACCAGTGAATGATCAAATGATTGATCACTGAAGAGTTGAAGGACTCTGCAGAGCCTCTTCTTCTGTTCCTCAGTGAAGTCTTCAGGTTGTAGAACCAGCAGGAACACATGAGGTCCAGGAGCAGATTGTTTCTCACAGTCTTTTAGAAATTGTGTCAGTTTTTCCATACAGATGTTAGGAAGCAGGACATCTGGGGTGTTGATAACAACAATTTTTTTCTCCTCCAACGGTCCACCAATTCTCACACAGCAGTCTGGTGCTTTGTTGAAGATAGTCTGTCTCAGTATGAAGTCCCCCACTGAACTCCTCTGAGACCAGCTGTTCCCCAGCAGAACAACCCTCAGCTCATACACTGAGAAGAAAACAAAAGTTGACAAAGGTCAACCACATGTACATTTAATTCAAGAGGATGAACTCAAATCAGAGAGGAACTTGCAGTTTATTTAACTGTTAGAGATAATCTGTTAACCGTCAGGTAGTTGCAAATTCACCGGTGATCTGAAAATTTGAAAAATATAGAACATGTGACTTCAATGTTGGATAATAACACATTGTATGAGTGTTAATTTTGAAATGAAAATTTGAAATAAAACCAGTACCACATTGTGATATTGCATCTATGTATTAGAGGCAATGTTTGTCACGAACATAGGTCGGAAATGTATTTCCAGACATGAGGTAGGTCTTCTGGTTCTTAGGAACTGTAGATTCTCATATTAAAAGAGTGGCACACACTGAAAGTTTATTGAATACAGTATACTATACACAATTTTGGACTTTAGGCTTTAGATGTTTAGATTTTTCTCCATCAGTCCTATCAGGAGGTGTCTTGATTGGTTGCAGATTTTTTCTGCAGCAGGACAACAAGCTGAAACACACAGCCAGAGACATATCATATCTCAAAACCTATCTTCTATCTTCAGAGATGAGAGGAACAAGAAGACCTGCAGCAGATGGTCTAACACCACAGAGTCCTGACCTTAACATTATGGAGTCAGTCAGGGATTACATGAAGAGACAGAAGAAAATGAAACAGACTAAATCCACAGAGGAAGTTTGGTAGGCACTCCAAGATGCTGGAACAACCTACCTGACAAGGAAGGATGAATGCAGCCAAATACAGAGGTACTTGAAGAAAACCTGCTCTAGAGTACACACAACCTGAGACTGGGGCAACGGTTCGCCTTTCAGCACAATAATGATCCAAAGCATGCAGCCACAAAAATGTTACAGTGGCTATGAGACAAGAGTGTCTTGAGTGGCCCAGCCAAAACCCACACTTAAACCCCAAAGAACATCTGTGGGGAAATCTGAACATGGCAGTTCACAGATGCTTCCCTTTGATGGATCTATGAGAAGGAATGAGGTAAACTGTCTAAATCCAGGTGTGCAAAGCTTGTAGAGACCTACCCAAGAAGACTCAAAGCTGTAATTACTGCCAAAGGGGCTTCTACAAAGTCCTGAATTGAAGTTTTCAGTTTTTGATTTTGGATAAATTAGCAAAAGTGTATAAAAAGTTGGACCAGTCCCAGTTGGACCAGTCCCAGCCTGGTCAGCTGCGAACACGAACTGATGAAGCCTCTTGGATGAGAGGTGAAACGTCTTCTAGACTATAACTAAGTCCAGTTGCTTTCGATTAAACTTTTTCCTTGAGATACCTATGACCTGGATGAATGAGAATATTCACAGAATTGTATAAAAATGCATTCAGTGTCATATTATGTGTTATTGAGTACAGATTGAAAATTAGAATTACAAAATTCTAAATTTAAATTAAATCAACAAAACAATCAAATGTGTACACAAGTAGGTGGATATGCAGCCTCACCACCCCCCCACCCACACACACACACACACACACACACAAAATTTATCATGCCCTACACAGCCAACCAGCTTTGCAGTGGTGCCGTCAATTAGTCAACAAGTCTGTCGTTGAAATATCAAACACACATCTTATTCCTAAATTCTGCTTTCTGTAGTATTATTGTTCTCCTTGTTCTTTTGTTTTATTTTTAGAAGTGGTTTTAGGGGCTTGATGAATATGGACAGAGGTCCTATTGAACACCAGAGCAGTTCAAACTTAACTTACTGTCAGGTGGCAGATATTCACAGCTGCTGCTGTTCTTCAGGGGTTGCATATCTGTGAGTGTAAAGAGAGACAGAGGTACAAATTCATTCATAAAAACAAAATAGTTTCCATAAAGTCATCCAGTCTTAGGAATTGCACCCAACAATAATGAACCTACAGTAAGAGTCAAAAGTTTGGACACACCTTCATTCAGTGTTTTTTCTTAGTTTTTATTACTTTCTGCTTATAGTTTAATACTGAAGACATCGAAACCATGAAGAAACACATATGGACAAACCAGAATATGTTTTTTTATTTTTATTTTAGAGTCTTCAAAGTAGCCACCTTTTGCTTTGATGGCAGCTTTGCATACTTCTGGCATTCTCTCAATCAGATTCATGAGATAGTCAACTGGAAAGGTTTTCAATTAACAGGTGTGCCTTGTTAGGAGTTAATATGTGCCTTCTTAATGTGTTTTAGATCATCAGTTGTGTTGTGCAGAGGTAGGGGTGGTACACAGTTCTATACAGTGAACAGCCCTATTCAACTACTGTTTTAATCCATATTATGGCAAGAACCACTTAACTAAACAAAGACAAAGGACAGTCCATCATTAATTAAAGACATGAAGGTCAGCCAATCCAGAAAATGTCAACAATGCTGAATGTATCCTGTGCAGTCACACTATGATGAAACTGGCTCTGATGAGGACCACCCCAGGAAAGGAAGAGTTACCAAGAGTTACCTCTGCTGCAGAGGATAAGGTCATTAGAGTTACCAGCCTCAGAAACAAAAAATTAACAGCACTTGAGATTAGAGCCCATGTAAATGCTTCACAGAGTTCAAGTAGCAGACACATTTCAACATCGACTGTTCAGAGGAGACGATGACACTGATGACACTGTTGCTAATTTATTCAAAATTCAAGGCACAACCAGCGTTCTGCAGTGACATGCCATCCCATCTGGTTCTTACTAGGGGCATCATTTGTTTTTCAACAGGACAGTGACCCCAAACACACCTCCAGGCTACGTAAGAGCTGTTTGACCAAGAAACAGAGTGATGGAGTGCTGGGTCAGATGATCTGGCCTTCTCAATCACCTGACCTAAACCCAACTGAGATGTTTTGGAATGAATCGGACAGCAGAGTGAAGGCGAAGCAGCCAACAAGTGCTCAGCACCTCTGGTAACTCCTTCAAGATGGTTGGAAAACCATTCAGGGGTTTCATGAATTCATGAATCTGATTGAGAGAATGCCAAGAGTGTGAAAAGCTGCCATCAAAGCAAAAGGTGGCTACTTTGAGGAATCTAAAATATAAAACACATTCTGATTTGTTTACCATTTTTTTGTTAACTACATAATTCCATATGTTCCTTCATAGTTTTGATGTCTTCAATATTAATCTATAATGTAGAAAGTAATTAAAGAAAAAACATTGAATGAGAAGGTGTGCCCAAACTTTTGACTGGTACTGTATCTCTTAAATATTAGCCCAGCTATTATTTGAAATGAAATAAAAATAAGAATTTGATTCATAGTTTTATGTAATAAGTAATAGACCTGATTCCATTTACATTAACAAAGTCAATACAGTTGCGCCACTGTCAGTCTTCAGTTCTTGCTGTGCTACAAACTTCTGGACTCACCTGTTGCTGCAGCCGCCATAATGTCACACTGCCAGAAACATCAGAGACTAAATCAACTGGAGACTAACTGTTGTGTTCAATCTGAAAGAACAACAATGTAGAAAAAAAATATGTATACACACACAGGTTATAATTATAGACATATGAAGGTCCAACAAAATGGCTGCTAAACACCTTGGCTGCACCGTCTTTTGATATGGTTCATAATGGTTCATAAAAGACCCCAAATCAGCTTAGTTGGATGGGATCCCATTCCAATTCCAATCTGTTATATCGCCCCTGAAAACGTTTCAGTGTTAATTAAGGACGATGTGATTTTAAAGAACATGATGAATATTTGGTGGCAAGTCAGGAATCTAGAAGGAATCAAGAATTGTTTTTCTTTATTAACTCCTATTTATGAAAACCCTGACTCTCCACCTGGCCTTTGAGCTGATCTTGCCAAGTGAAACCATAAGGGCATCAAAGTAGTTGGAGACATGGTTCCGGAGGGTTTTGTCCTCACATTCCAATTGAAAGGAAAGTTTGGCATCACCAATGAGGATTTTTTGAAATTTTTACAGGTCCGTCATTTTATTCTGACTAAGCGCAAAGGACTCTCTGATTCTGTCTCTATAGAAGAGACAGTGAAGGTGAATAGGTAAAACAGAGTCTACTTTCTTACCTCAAGATGGACGAATCAGATATACTACACTACTACACGATGTATTTGGCTGAACCAAAGTGGAATAAAGGAATCTGTATTTATATTGTTTTGAATTTAGAGGCAAATCATAGGCCTCAAAATTAAGTTTGAACTCAATCTCTGTGGTTGATTTACACCAAAAACAGCTTTTTAGTGAACCAAACAGCTGCAGTGAGTGGCAAATATAATTGGAATCTAAGAAAACATTAACATCAGAATCAGAATTAGCTTTATTGTCATTATACAGAAGTACAATGAAACTGTGTATCATAACGTAAATGTTCTTTAAAAAGTCCAAAGAAATGTCTGTCTTTATCCAGTTAAGTATATGCATCACTGGGACATTTCTCAAATAACCGACTAATTGATGTAAATGCTTTTGGGAAATCTAAAATGCTGACAGTTTCATGGTATGGCTGTTGTGTATATAGGGTAATTTGTAGCCTTTACACATAGGTAATGTGAGGGAGCAGCTCTGGTGATATACTGTAAAGACTAAAGTCTACACTCTGCTGAAAACTGAACAATAGAAAGTCTCTGTGTAGTAGGGTGTGGTTGCCTGACACAGATAAATTGATAAATAAATAAATCCCTAAAATAAAATACCTAATAAATACAGAATGAATTCTGACACAGCTGAGCAGCAAAGATTGATTTGTTCATTTATTTTTTAATAATAATAATAAATATCGTAAGTTATCCTACTGCACTTCCTGGATCTGTTTCAGTACTGGAATCAAAAATTGTGGATTTTTAGTTGATAGAAATTTTGATAGTCGAAGATCCAGTCACTAAAATTTTCTGACAAAGAGAAAGAAAGAGAATGTGTTCAGATGAAACCCAGACTGAAACAGTCTGAGCTCTGAGCTCAGCATGAACACAGTTCACAGCAGATTCGTAGTTTGATCAGTTTCCGTGTTGAACAGCTGAACTCATTCAGCGCCTTTATCTGAAGTGAAGTCGGTGTTAGAGACCTGAGCTGACGCTCTGTGGAAACACTGAGTGACCACAGAGCTGTTTTCACATCACTTAGTCAACTTACTGTGATAATAACGACCTGTCAATCTGAACAGAACGCACTCACCTGACGATGATCAATAATCGATTTCCAGTCAGTTATTAATGATCCGATCAGCTGATCAGTCCGCGGCACAGACTCACACTCTTATTGTCTTATTAGATGTTATTTTACCGTCAGTTGTTCACTCAGCGGTTACACTTTGTATGACTGCGTCAGAAATCCTCCACACTAAAGAAAGTGAAACAAATGTTGTTGCCTACGTTGTCATAACGTCACACATCCGAGCCCACCGAACCTACAGAGTGTGAGTGGATGAGGGTGTTTTGCTCTGGCTGATCAGTGATTGGTTATCTCTTTCCACTGAAGCTAATCGGCGCCTCTGCCAGAATAAACCCAACTCAACTTCTAACAGCGTGCTAAATAAAGATTGTGGAATCTAAAATGAATCATATTGAAATTTAAGGTTTTTTTCTGATGGTACCAAACATTTACTATAACTGCATGTAATAACAGAAAGACAGCTGACTAAGAATGTGGGAGGGAACAGACGGGCAGGAGACGAATCCCAACCGTCAACATTTAATTCTGACCCGAGTCTGCCAAAAATTCACCAGGTTGAATACAGTATTAAAACCGATATTTTAAATCATCTCTGTTTAACTTTCAATATACAACAATACAAACATATTAGATATGTAGCAGATTAAAATATCCCACTCACCATCACCTCTGTTAGTGTCACTGCTATATATTACCATTATACTGTGAACTGTTTAAATCTTGTCTGTAATACAGTACAGGCTGTAACGTCTCTTTTCCCTCTGGGCTTTGTTTCCATCAGGTTTTCTTTTTGTAGCTCGGGCGCCATCTTGTGGAGTCAGTGCAGACTACAGTTTCCAGTCTCCTGCTGTCTGTCCCGGTGGTAGGCCTGTGTGGAAACAAGATACTGCAACAAGTCTGTTTTTGAAGGTAGAAACGTGTTTTATCTGTTGTTGTTTTTTGTTTTAAAATGGCTTTCAGATACTTCTGTTGATGTGTGACCGTATTAGTCGAGTGTATTTTGTTCCAGAGTGATTTGTTGAGTTAACCAACCAAACTCAGTGACTCCCGTCGTTAGCTAGCCTCTCTCTTTATCATATTTTAGAGCTTGGTGCCACCGGAGCTGGCTGCTACAGACCACCTGTTGTAATCAGTGTCAGTTATTTCACCTTTTAAATCTGTTGTTGTGTTTCTCCAGTGCAGCGTTGTTCTGTGAAGCTGCTGCTGAATGTTGCTTTGTATCAGTAACATTCTTCACCGACATTGATCACCTGAACAGAATATATCGAATATCATAGAAACTGTTCCAGAAAGCTAAGTATCTTACTTCTCTCTCTCTCTCTTTAGTATTTTATCTGCACCATAATTTCCCTGGCTTTTCTTTCCCTCCATCTTCAACATGGTGTGTGGAGAACTTCCAAACCGGACCAGGAGACCCTCTGTCCAGACTTCAGGTCAAGGTAGGACTGGTCTAATCTGGCAGGAGCTGCTTGTTTACTTTTAGATTTTAGCTAATTTTAGATCAAATTTTACATTCGTCTCTTCAAGGACATGAAAGTAAATGTTGTTCAGTTTGTCTGCCAACAAGTTAATACTGAATACCTCCATCTACCCAAGTCAGTATGCAGCCTGTGTTATGATACCACTAATTTACTGTACTTTTAATTAAAAAGAAGTCAAACAACTTAGAGGACACAAGATAATTTGCATCTAATGTGTCTCCACTTTGCATCATAGACAGATGGAACTTTGTTGTTGGTCCAGCTGCTGTTGTGTTACCAGAGACTTTATAAGCAACAAATTAATTGTTTATGTAGGAGCCAAATTGGTCATTTCTTTGTTCAGGAGTGTTGTACACATTTGTGCCAGTAGGTGGCAGTATGTGTTCAGGCCATTGCTTTGAGTCTACATAGGTAGGTGGGTTAATCAGCGCAGGTGCGCACGCTGGGGAATCCATACGGTTTTTGACCGTGCCATGGCGTGTAACGCCGCAGGTCAGAGTATTGTGTGTTATTGTGATAGTGAGTTTATTTTTTGAGTCGGCTGTGTGTAGCCTAATTAATCTGCAACAAAAGAGAAGTAATGCTTGGACATTTGCTGTTATGCATCTACACCTGCATGCACCTACACCTACGCTGGCACGCCTACAAGGCCTTTAAACCACCAGCATGCGAGGATAGTGACAAAGGGCCACTATAGTTTATATTTTAAATATGTAGTTGATTTATCTTAAATTTCAAAACTTTAAAGCTTAAAATTGCCTTACCTGTTATAGGTGAGTTTGACTAGCTTACCACACTCACTGACAGAAACTAAACCAAAATACTTCAGGGATGAGGGCTACGAGGGTCTTTTATTGTATATTTTTGTTTACATAGTTAAGTCTACAATTCAGCTTCACCTCGAAGGTCACTTTTATTATAACGTTTGTTGTATTTCTTTCCTGAGACAAGACGTAACTAGCAAATGCTGTATCAGCAAGGTTTCCTGACAACTGACAAAGAAAGAAGGAAGAAAGTAAGAAAAATTCAGTGCTTCCGCTCCAGAATTTCAACATTTAAATTCATGAAACAGTATGTAGTTCTTGTTTTGTTTAAAGGAGGATTTAAAGAGTAGAACACAAAATTTAACTCACACAGTTAAATTACACAGACATAAATGACTCGAGTGTAATCCACAAACACAAATCTTCCTTCCTTAAACGCTGCATATACAGTATATCAATAAAATCAGATATTTCTGTATGTGAAGGTAAAAGGACAGTTTCAAGTTGGAACCATTATCACAGGATGATAGTCCTCCATTTCTTTGAGTTGTTTTTCTTTTTGTTCAAGTTTCTTTTAGCTTTGCGTCTTTGTAACTTGAGAGATCACCTAACAGTTTATAGTTTTTGCTCTTCTCATATTTACACTGTGTCATTTTCTGAGTGGATCTAAGTATTTGAATTAATGATGAGTCTGCTAACATCATCCTGAGTTCAGTCAGTGGGGGGATCAGAGGATGACACATTTGTCTTTGTATCTCTTTTTCAAATCTTTTATTTCTTCATCATGATTTTTCTTCAACTCCTCCATTTCTTCTTTTAGACATTTTTCCTTGTGGCTTGAGAGACGGTCTAACTGTTTAATCTCTTTGCTGTGCTCCTCTTCTGTCTCTTGCATTTGTCTCTCATACTTTTGCCTCAGTGCTTCCTTTTCCTCTATGTGCTCTTTCATCAGACCTGCAAAGTTCATGATGTACATCACTCTGAATTCATTGTGTTCTTCAGCTTGTTTTCTGGCCTCCTCTTCATATTTCTCATGCATATCATCCTTAATTTTCTTATATTTTTCCTCCAAGTCTTTTCTCCCTTTTTCCTCCTCTTCTCTTCTGTTTTGATCTTCGGTTTTCATTTTGTTCTCATATTTTTCCCTCTGCTGCTCATATTCTGTTAGGAGCTTTTTGAGTATTCTTTGGGCCTGCTTTTGTTTCTGTTCCTTTTCTCTCTTGCGGTTGTCCCACCATTCCTTTTGTTTCCTCCTCCAAGCTTCTTGTTTCTGTTTTGTCTCCTCTCTCTTTTGCTCTAGCTCAGTTCTCTTTTCCTCATCTGATGCAGAATTAATTTTTTCCTGCAAAATTTTAAGCTCTTCCTCCCACTCCTGTCGCTGTGTTTCTTCTTGTTTTGTTCTCTTTCTATCTTCTTCTTCCCTCTTGTCATGTTTTTTCTTACTCCTTTCACTCTCCTTGTTAATTTTTCCCTTCAGTTCATCGAGATGTCTGGCTGTCAGTTCTCTCTGCTTTTCAATTTCTGCTTCTTGTTCTTTCATTCTTTGTCTCATCTCTTTCATTTCTTGTTTGTGTTGCCTGTCAAGTTTTACCTGCTCTCTTTGTATATCCTCTTCCTTCTCCTTCAGGATCCTCTCCATTTCTTTCTGTATCGCTGCTTCAGCCTCTCGCAGCATCTCATTAGTGAAGCAGCTGCCTCCATTTTTTTTCACCATGGTGTCGACCTTGTTGATCAGCTCACTGACTTGTGTGTGGTTTTGTTCGTCATAGTTGTTAAACACATGGTATCTTCTTCCACAGTCAGAGATCAGCTTCTTAAAGGAATCATCACATTTCTTTTCAACATATTCTTCAATGGACAGCTTCTCGTGTTTCAGCGTATCTCCTCTTGTAAAAAGAATGATGGTGAATTTTTCTGAATTTTTCCCAAAGACTTTCTTGATGAGTTTCAGTGTCTCCTTCTCCTCTGGTGTGAATCTGCCAATTTCTAACACCAACAGGAAGACATGTGGTCCTGGAGCCAGAAGACTGATACATTTCACCAGCTCCTCATTAACTTGCTCATGGGACATGGTTGTATCAAACAGACCAGGAGTGTCGACCACAGCAACAGGACGACCGTCCACTTCACTCTCTGCTTTCTGACAAAACCTGGTGACTGATGTTTGACTTGATTCAGCTTTAAACTCCTTTCTTCCTAGAATGATGTTTCCTGAAGAGCTCTTTCCACTGCCAGTCTTCCCTATCAGCACAATCCTGAGACTCTCTGGACTCTGCTTCTCTTCATCTGTGAAATAAAAAGACATGGAGTTACCTTAAAAGATGACAGTTGCTACAGTAGAGGGTCAAGAGCCTAGTAAAGAATACAGTTTATGACATGGGGTTGTATTTCCATGAGATGCTATACTTACGGGTGACTGTGGTCTTTGGTTTCAGGTCCTTAGGTTCAGCCTGTTGTGTAGTAATATTCTTTTCTTGTTGAGGGCCTTTATGTGTCTGGGCAAAGGCATATGTTTCTGTTGTATAGCAATGTGGTCTACCCATAGATAGCATCACCCTTTCCACATCATCTAACAGCTCTGGGATCTGCTGTTTGTCCTTGATGTTGAGAACAACAGATCTTCCTCCACAGCTCTGACAGAGCTCCTGGATTTTCTTATTTTCCCTTAGAAAGTTACCAACAGCTGGAGCTGTAGGATCTGACACCACAGTGAACAGAATCATGGTGAAGTCATTGACTGGAGAGCTGAATGTGTTCTGGATGGTCTCTAACTCTCCCTTGTCTTCATCAGTGAGGGGACCCACAGGTAGGACCAGGATGAAGGCATGGACGCCCTCAGGATCACAGAGGGAGATACACCTGAATGATTCCTCCATCACTGCCTCCTGAGGTTTTCCATACAAGGCAGGCAGCTCCACCAGGGAAACCCAACGTCCACACACCTCTCCCTGATGTTTAACACACTCTGATGAGGTGGAGACTGAATGAAGCTCTGTCTGACCTAAAATGGCCTTGGCTGCTGAAGTCTTCACTGCTCCTCTCCTCCCACACAGAACCAGGTTTAAAGATGGTTTGGTATCTTCAGTGAAGGTGAGGAAGGTTTCTTTGTTATGACGCACAATATTCCCAACCTTCTTCATCAACAGTCTTTGTTCATTTTCAAACATGTTGTACTGTCTTCCTTCACATTCCTGAAGTAGTTTATTCAAAGAGTCACTTTCAATCACTTCACGTGTCATAACAACCATAGAGTGTTTTAAAGCATTGTGACCAAACAAACTCAGAATGAACTTGAGTTTCTGTCGCTTTTTCTCTGTGAATGTAGAGGGTTTGACTAACAGCAGCAGAACGTTTGGTCCAGGAGGACAAAGAGTCACACAGCTCTTCATCTCATGTTTCACCATTTCTTCAGGCAGGCTGAAGATGTTTGGAGCTTTAACAACAGTTACAGATTTTCCTTTCCAGTCCCCATAAGAGACCACACAGTGATTGCCTGGAGAATATTTTTGGAAATGAGCTTCTTGGTTTCCAATGATGGAGTTTCCAAGTCTTGTCTTTCTGTCATCACTTTTCCCCAACAGAACAATTCTGTAGAATGCAGATTCTGCAATACAACAAAGCAATAAGGGAATCAGGGAATACAGTCTTTGTATAGCACAGAAACAGAACATGGACTTAATAATGAATTGAGTAAATCTCCTTTCTAACAAAGAAGCCCTTTTGTCCTGACCACAGAAACTGTGAGGTTTGTCTGGCAGAACACTGACATGGTCACTCTACAACATGATTGGGCATGTGTCCCTACCATTTAAAGCTGTGGCCATGGGTCTCTTACAGAAGACTGAAACATCTCTGAGAGAGTCAAACCTCAAGAGCCTTGCACAGTACATCTATGAGAACCTTGAGCAGTGAGAAAGTGTTTTGGCATTAGGTCGGACTATGGCTTAGATTATAGCTGCTACTCATCAGAGTCAGTTGAGGTAGTCTGATAAATATGCATCATGGGCACGACTAACTGATAGCAGATTTAAGAATAGGGCTAGAACGTTATGATTTTAAGATTTTTAAATTTCATCTGGCTTAGGAATACTCTGGGAACCTCCAGGAGGAGCTGGAAGATCAGCAGCAAACATGGGCACAAAAAACATTCTTGTTGCAATGGGTTTGATGACTCATTTAATCTGGGCAATCCCAACACGTGACCAAACTGGCTCGACTACAGTTAAAGAACTACACACTTGTAACCCAGCCTTGGTGCTGGCCAACTTTGTTCCTTTACAGTTGTGATTCTAATTTTTGATCTGTGCCAATGAGACAGTGCTATGATTTTGGCTGCTCCTTAAAGGTCACTAATACGATGCATCTGTCACATAGACCCTGATTTGACTGAAATTTTGATTTATTGCTTTAGATTTTACCAAACCTAGTGCTGTCATTATAACCCTTTGTGGTAAATATTTTCACCTGGCTGACGGGAGAACCTAGACTCCTAAAATCCTGGGTGATGGGACTGGTTTTATGCCAGTAAAATCATATGACCCATTACAACCACTTACCAGTAAGGTTAACACTGTCTGAGACTGTTTCCTGCTGTGTCGGTCGTTGATGATCACCAGGTGAAGCAGATTGTGAATCTGCAAATGCTTTACACATCACATGTTCTCTTTTCTTCTCCTTCACAATTTGGTCCATGCTTGCCAACAGCACTGAATGTTCAGTGGTCTTCTTCCATAAAAATCCTCTACAAAGTTCGATCATGTCCTTCAAGGGTGGATGGTTCATGTAGTTTTCCAGGACACCTGCCCTCTCCTCTCTGGGTGTTGATATCAGAACCAGTGAACGATCAAATGATTGATCACTGAAGAGTTGAAGGACTCTGCAGAGCCTCTCCTTCTGTTCCTCAGTGAAGTCTTCAGGCTGTAGAACCAGCAGGAACACATGAGGTCCAGGATCACAGAGTCTCACACAGTGTTTCATATGTTCTGTCAGTTTGTGTTCAGAGATGTCAGGAAGCAGCAGATCTGGGGTGTTGATGAGAACTATTTCTTTCTCCTCCACCTGTCCTCTGACTCTCTGACAGCAGTCTGCTTCTTCCTCTGTGTTGAACACAGTCTCTCCCAGTATGAAGTTCCCCACTGAACTCCTCAGAGACCAGCTGTTCCCCAGCAGAACAACCCTCAGCTCTGACACTGAAATGGAAACATAAATACAAACATTAACATAGGCCTGTTTGGGCCTCTACACTTAATAAATGTAGACTATTAAATGAGCTTAAATTTGAGCTTAGTTGGCTCTAGTTTGGCGGCTGAACCATAAAAAAAGAAAACCCTGAATAAGTCAGATTCGGTCCAGTATGACTTACTTTCAGGTATCAGGAAGTCCATGCTGTTGCTCTGCATCTCAGGTTGCACATCTGATACTTTGAGGAAATATCAATGTATTCATTTTGTTATTCATTCATTCACGTTGGTGAAACTGTGTGGATGTAATGAATCCTGATGAGACACAGTTCTAGTCTGTGTATATTTGTAATAAAAAAGCCTGACTGAACTCACCAGATGTTTCAGCCATAGTTTCACTCCACAAGAGAGAGATTCAGCTGGAGGAGTCTGATAAGAAACAATGAAAATTACAAATAAAAAAGTGTTGAATTTATTAAGCATGCATTATTAAAGGGCCAAAATAAAAATATTTCCTCTAAGATATATTAGAATATGTTACTTAATAAAGGTAAAATGGCACTGACTGTCAGTCATTATTCAAGAATCACAATAAATGTAATTAAATATTTTACTTATTAATATTACACTGTGACACATCCTGTAGCTCCATACACTTAAGATATTAAAGTGTAGAAATCTATGTAATGGCATGATTAAAAAAACAAGAACAATTATTTGCACTTAAAACAACTTTTGCTGTAGTTTTATTTCTTCTTATTTTACCTGTCATTGTTTCCACCTGTGTCCTGCTTCACATTCACATTCAGCTTCAGTCATTCATTCATGGAGCTCTGCAGCAGATACACTCTTCTCCAGAGTCAGTGCCTTGCTCAAAGACACCTGGACAGCACTTAGAGACGAAGGACACAGTGTTTGTCTCTCACCCTGATCTAAAAAGATAAGACTATCAGACAATCTGAAATAGATGTGCAAAGATCATAATGAGTGATAGTTATCTTAGTGTTGTTCAGTTTAATCTTAATCATGTGAGTTTTCTCCTCATTGGCCTTTAGTTTGGACTGTGGACTCGTACAGTCATTTTCTTATCTACAGAATAAACGAGTTGAGTAACTCTAGTACAGAACAGAGAACCGCTTTTTAAACTGATTTCTGAACCAGTGAACTGAATAAATCTTCATGGTGACATTTAAATGTTGTTCCTGGTCCAACTGATCACCAGTCAGCCAACACACACAAGATTGTTTAAGATCATGAGGCAGCAAAACAGTGTAGTAGCATTAAGTCAGCACACAAACAAGTAAAGTCTTCGTCTCAATGAAACTGAACATTTAGGACTGTTACTACATAAATCCAGCCAGCTGTTTCTGAAGTCATCACCCGGTGTGTATTTTTATTTGCTCACATTTTTCTCGAGTGTACTCACCACAACTCGTTACTGTGTCATTTCTTCCTCCATTACTGAAAGGTATAGAGACTTCACAGCCCTGACAGAGTCACTGAGAGCTGAGTGAATGAACTGAGGGTGTGTCAGGTCTGATTAAAGACTAACGTCATGAGGAGGGTCATCCTGGGACATACAGATGAACACATCTGTCACTTTATGACAGGTTCACACAGGTTTAGTGGAATAGAAGTGGTCCATAAAAAATCCAGTCACAGTCCAGTTTCTGAGAAGTATAGTTTTACAGTTTATACAGTATAACTGATGTGTCCTTAGATTTCAGTTAGTACCCTCTCACTTCTTCACTCTCTGTCTTGTCTCTGCTAAAATTCCTCCTAACATATTAAACATGGTGTCTTATAAGATTTCCTCTATAAGAACAAATTTCTACAAAGCCACTTTGTCTGTGAGGATTGTATAAGTTGGAGTGAAAACAATGTAACAGCCATTAGTCAAATTTCATTTTGTCTGAGAATCAATTTCTGTCGAGTCAGAAATATTTTAACCTGAGAGAGTTTAGATTAAACATATTTTAATGGCTGGTACAGGAGTTTCTGGAGCATTGACCATTTCTTCCTGAGACTGTGCACACCAGGAAAATGAAAAGATTTTGTCAAACAGTGGTCGTAGTACTCTCTTCATTCATATAATGACTGGTTATATGAATGAAGACTCCAGAAATAGCCAGATATCACTACAATCCACTTATCGATCACCTCTCTTAAGAGCCATGAGTCATTTTGTTCTGGACATTTTAGAAGATCTTTGTAGAATTCAGCTCTTCAACAGAATTCATCAGTTTGTTTGCAACAGCAGCAAATGAATATGAACATTGAGCGACAGGAGCTTTTCTCTGTGTCAGAGTTCTTTGTACAGTTTGGAGTCAGTGGGTGATAAATCATCCCTACACAAACCTTTTTTATTGTTCAAAGTTTCAATTTACTGCTAACTTCAGGTGAAAGGTCTGTTTTATTGTAGTGAGTGTTTCTACCAACTGTCTGTACTGTCTAACATATAAATAACATATATTAAAACCATGAAGACAAGACTTGAACAAACTTAAAATGTTTTGTGTTACAATTTAAAATCTACAAAAATGTGAAATGATAAAGATGATAACAATAAAAAGCTCAACAAAACCAACAACATGACATTCATACAGGATGTACTTGAAACTAATGAAAGTCAGTACATACTGTATGTTGATAGAATACACAGTGATTTCAGCATCTTCAATGATGTTAACTAAATTATTGGAACTAGAATGAACGTGCAGTTGTGTCACAGTTTCAGTCTCAGTGTCTGAATTGTTACAGACCTAATGTGCAGTAAAACAAGCTCCAGCTGCGATGACTAGGTGACAGGTAGTTGAAACTGATCAATCATTTTAATCATATCTCAACCAAAACCATCAACATATTTGCTGCTTCCAGCTTCTCAGATTTGAAGATTTGCAGTTTGTTTTGTTATTTGTGATCATAAATGAAATCTGTTTTGGTTTTGATAGCTGATAGAGTTATGATTAATCAGTTAATCAATACAAATAATCAGTAGATCAATCTATAATGAAAATGAAAAACAGGAAGTTAAAGGTGTAATAATATGTAACTTTTCAACATTAAAAATAAATGCTGTTGTTTGATTGAGAGACTATTCAGAGACTCCTCTAACTCTATGCTTGATGGTTGACGGAGTTGAAGTTGTTTCCTCACTGATGAGTGAAAGCAAAGCTTTTTTGACGAAGAGGTAAATGTCCAAATCAGATATTTGAATCATTAATCATTAATATCTGTTACGAGTATAAACGTTTGACTGTAGCTTTGTTCACTGTGGATATAACAAGAAAATAAAAATAATACGATCAGTAATAACTGAACCCACATAATGTCAAACACAGACTGAGACAGGCAGTAACATTCGTCAGAACATGTTGAAGGTAAAGTTCATGAACACATCACAGACGAGTCCATGTCACCTGTCAGGTCTTTATTTTCTGACCTGGGTCAGGTCTGGACTGGCTGTGGGTCATTAAACTGTGGGTCAGTTATGTAAGATTCAGTTCTGAGCTGCTGCAGTGGACTCAGGTATTTATGAGCCGGAGGCCGCCACCTGGACTCCTTCAGCAGACTGCTGATGCATGTTGGGACATTTTCAGAGTCTCTGTGGGAGTTCTACAGGGTCTACTCTTCAACACTAATTATCTGTCAACATCTCAGAGCATGTGTTGTGTGTTTAAGCTCAGACTGGCGATAAACACTGACCTCAGAGCAGTGATATTTTAAACCTAGACTGTGAACTGTTCTGAGGGATTTATTTTGTTTAGTCAAATAAAACATCATCTTCATATTAAAAACACCTGAAATGCAGAACCACCTCCAAATGTGAATTCAGTTTGACAGATATGTCAGTCAACAAACAGGAAAATCAGATGATGAAACAAAAAACTATTTAAAGTGCATCAGTTTTCTGGGAGAAGCAGTGCATCATCTGAACAGAGAAAGAAAGCAACAGGCATCTTTCTAATCAGACTGAAGCGTCTTTTTATTTTCATCATGTCCTGTTCACAGGAGACATTTCCTGTTTGGTGTGTGGAGATGTTTTGTTCCTGTGCAGAACTCACACAGTTGATCAGTCAGTCGTCAGAGAATTAATCAGCAGCAGTTGTGATGTGATTTGTTAAAAGATGTCAGTTCTCAGTGCTGCTCTCTGAGCTCTCTGATGGTGAGTTTCAGTCTCTTTGGGTTTATGTTGACGTCTGAAGACGAACCTTTGCAGAAAGAAAATCCTTATTTTCACTTTTATAGACAAACCAGTCATCCTGTAGATTGATTGGTAAAGTTTGTTGATTTAAGGTTTGTTATTGACTCACACCATGTAAACGTCTGTACAGCTCTTCACTGTCTTTATGTCACAGGAGAAGAAGAAGACGTCCTCAGTCCTCATCCTCCAGAGCTCTGATCAGGTGTTTTCCAGGTTGGACCACAGACATCAGACCTGTGAGCTGCTGTAATACTCAGGTGTATGTGGTGTATCAGGTGTGTTAGAGGTCTGGAACCAGGAGAATCAGAGCTTCACTTCAGGAGTCAGACTCTGTTTGTTCAGACCTGTGTATATGCTGCAGTGTAAAGAAGCCTATAGGTTTTTGAAAACATGCTCATTTAGTGAATCTGAGCCTGTTAACCGACACAGTTCCCCCCCCCGCTGAACATCCAGATGTTTTTCTTTTAAGTTTTCAGCTTCTTAATGAGAAATGTGGAGGAGAACGAGGAGAAGCTGGGATGGAAAGTGTTAAAGGTCCTGGAGCCTGTGGATTTATAGACGCCTCTGCTGCAGCTCTGCAGGGTTTTACATGTTCATCACATCTGGGCCAGGAGGCCCTGCATGCCTGCAGCGGGGGGGGACAGGCGTCTGCATGTCTGCTGACAGGACGGACACATAAATACCTGGACGTCCAAATGCTGCTCTCACTGTCAGAGCGTCTGCAGGTGGACGACGGACAAGACGCCAACATGGTCGCGCTGAGGCTGGTCGCCTTCGCCTGTGAGTATCCTCTGATTCACCCAGAGGCAGTCACAGTCTCTGCTGCCTCGGGGGGTTTCTGCAAATGTATTTCTGTCAGTTGGGTGTTTAAGTTCAGAAAAACAAGTCTTAGTTTGGTCTTTTGTAAATGTCAGGATGCAGATTTCTTCCCTGGACAAAAACAGGATGATGATCAGAGGCAGCTTATAGGTGAAAGTTTGCTGATGATGGAGCTGTAACTTGTTCCCTCACTGACGAGTCAAATGTTCAAAGTATCAAAGGTTTATTGAGTTTTATAACAGATTCTCTTATGAGCTAAAGAAGAGTCTGTCAGCAGAGAGATGTTTGTTTTCAACCATCATTCATCTTGTTTTACTCTCATGCTGAATTGTGTTTTTCTGAAGGTGATCAACTGAAAACATAAAGATATCCATCACCTCCTCCTTTAATTTACTTTATATACTTATATCATATCATATCTACACTTAATCAAGTGTTTCACTGTCACTAATGATTGTTTGTGAGACAGTTTTGTCTGTGTTGTGTTTCAGTGCTGGCTGCAGCTTGGTATCTCACTGGTGCTGCTGGTGAGTTCAACATGATACTGGACCGTTTGAATAAAAAATCTTAATGACAGTAATTAGAAATGTTTCAGAGGAGACACGTCTCTGATTCTGATGCAGAGTTTGAACTGAATAACTTCAGTGGTTTTTCTGTTTAAATTGTTTAAAGTGTCAGTTCTGTCTGGACGGCATCATGACAGACCCTCAGACTACGACCTCCCCATGATGGAGGCAGCAGTCGCCATTTGACAGAGATGATGACGTCGTTTCTCAGACAGAGCTGACTGAGACAGAAAAAACACACGAGTTATAATCATCAAACTTTCTCCGACTCAGTCAGAGAGCAGTTTAACTCCTCTCCCTCAGGTCACAGACTGATCATCCCTCCTCATGTTGTCACTTTCATCACAGATAGTTTGATGTGTAGTTAGAAAACATCTGATGAAGTTCGTGTCCTCTGACCTGTGTGTGTTTTAACAGAGGGAGAGGTCATCTACGCCTGCCTCAATGACACTGCTAAGATGTCCTGTGGTGAGAAAACACACACATCCTGCTTCTCTTAGTGTGTAAATTAATAAAGACTGAACTCTGTGACTCCGTCTCTCCTCCAGAGGTCGGCACTAAGATAAACCTGGAGCACATCCTGTACAAAGTGGGCGTGGGGACGAGGTGTGGGGAGGGAAAACGTCACCCGGACGACGGACCCGACACCTTCTGCACCTTCCCCTGGGCTGAGATGGTGGTGGAGGATCTGTAAGAAAACTACAACTGCTCAGTAAATCCAGATCAGTCAGGAGCTGCAGATCAGCTGAGACGAGGGTTCAGGTCTCTGTTCACAGTCAGTGCAGAGGTGAAGTCAGAGCTGCTGTTTCAGGTGTTCAGGGCTCTAAAAGTCACAACTACAACTCCCAAGGTGCATTTAGGCAACAACCAGCCAATCACAGAGCTTCAGCCTCTGCTGCTGAAGATTTACACTTTGTAGAAACCTGAGCTGTTTCTATCAGTTCACTGTCAGATCCTGGATCAGTTTGGGATGAATTGAAGGCCTGACTTCTCCACAGCAACAGCAGCTGAGGCTCATGGGTATTGTAGTATGTAGAGCAGAAAAAAACTATGATTAATTCAAATAATGTCTAAGTCTGTCAGTTACATTACCCCGGAGGTTTCCCTGTCGATAAACATCAAGGATTCTAGTAACGCTTTCATTTATTTGTTCCATGTTTTCGAGCAAAATTCCTGTTGAAACTTTCCTCCTAATTATCTGGTACTTCGATATTTCCCACAGTTTGGTTCTGATAATAAGAGAGAGAGGATGTGTTTTAAGAAGAGCCTCTGTGGTAAATGTTGATGTAGGTGATAAACAGATGTCAGTGTCTATGAGACGCTTCACTGTGATCCTTCACTCCTCTCAGCTGCTCTGTACCTGGTTAATCCTCATTTCAGTTTTATTATTCTGTTCCAAACTGATGATGATCAACAGGTAAAACTGATGTTTCTGCCTGATGTCCACAGATCAGACCTGTAGAATAAAATCACTCATCCACTCTCTCTCAGTTGTTTACCACACTCTGGGTCTCTCTTGGAAATATCTCAGTCATTTACAGATAAAAACCTGCTCATCTTCAGATACTCGTTTCCAGGGAATCAGCCGGAGAACAAAGTGTTACCAAAGTCTTGAATGTAAAGTCCTGAGTCCTGGTTCTGCTCTGATCCTGCTCTGTCTGTGTCCAGCTGTGGGAACAGGAGGTCCTGCGAAGTCCCCGTCACTGAGCGGGTGTTTGGTGAATATCCCTGTAAGGAGGAGACCAGGTACCTGGAGGTGTCCTACTCCTGCGCCAAACCACCTCCTCCACCTCCTCCTCCTCCACCTCCAACCAAACCCGCCTGTACGTCCTTCACACTCTGCTGACTCTGTCGTGTTCTCACACCAGGTGTATTTGTTCTGTCCTCCTGAACTCAAACGTCCTGACTCTCTCTCCGTTTCCTCTGCAGGTGAAGATAAATCAGCTGCTGACGTCTGAAGCTTTATTGTTCATCTCTGTGGACAGAACAGATGAAGAGCCATCGCCTCCTGAGGACGGAGGCTGCAGTCACAGCTCAGATCTGTTGTTTCCTCCCGGACAAACCAAGGTGGTAGATTAGAGTTTAGATGTTAGAGAAGATGCCTGATGTTTCTGTTTGTTTCTGTTTGAGCTCATGTATCTAAACCATCAAACATATCTGAGCTGATTCACTGCAGGAGGATTTAAAGTGAATAAAACACGTCTTTCATTGTGTGAACAGATGATGTTTTCTTCTGTTTATTACTTTCTGTCACATCACATGATCTTCAGCAGACAGTTTGTTCTGTTGTATGAACTGTATATATCTTAACGTACATGTTGATGATGTTATGTGTTGTATAAATCACTTTATGTTTTAAAGTATCTGTGGAGTTTTCAGTTGAACAGATGAAAACGTCATTTCTCCTTTTTTTTACATGACAGCTTAAACAACTTGTTGATGAATTATTTACTGGAATGACGTAAAATGACTCGATTCTTTGTTGATTGATAAAAAGGAACAGAAACATTTAGAACGACACTTCTCAAAAACACTCATTATTTTCCACTTTTATAAATTCCTGTTTGATAGAAACAGCAGACACAGTTCATGAGTCTGAAGTCTAACGTTTCCTCACTGGGGGGCGCTGTCGGTCTGTCCAACAGGTTTAAGACTTAATAAGAAAATAAAGTTATTATCAAACACATCCAATGATCGTTTATACATTTTAGTTTTTACATAAATCACCTGAAACTGTGAAACAATTTCACCTCAAGGTGTATTTAGTTTTAATTAACAGTAAATGAGTTTTCCTTCAGATGTTAATGTGTTAATGCAGTTTTTAGTTCATAAACGTACAGTGAAACAGTGAAACAGTGAAACACTGTCTGTGTCGCTGCTCAGTTTTTATTCACCTGTGTGAGAATAAACTTGTTTTTCTCTCAGTGATGAACTGATGCAGTGTTTTTATCTCCTCCTCCTCAGTCACTGAGCTGTGATCAGCTTGTTTCCATTTCTCCGTCTGTCTGAGCAGAATCGAAAGTGAAAGCAGAGCTGACGGTGTCGGTGTGACAGAGTAAGAGCAGCAGCAGCAGCAGGAGGATGATGGAAGAAACCGAGGCACGGGTGATCGTGGAGGGGGATTGGAGTCCGGCTCAGACCAGATCCCTGAAGAACAAACTGCAACTTTACTTCCAGAGCAAGAAGAAGTCCAGCGGGGGGGACTGCCGGGTGGAGGTGGAGGACGGAGACCCGAGAGCCTCCGTGTTCTTCAGATCAGAGGAGGGTGAGTCTCCGTCTGCTGCTCCCAGCAGGACCCGGTCTCAGGTCTGTGAGGGAGGACCCGGTCTCAGGGGGGTTTAAAGGTTTATTAAGATGAGTTTAAACAGGACCAGACAGACAGAAGGAAACTGTGTTTACACTGTAAAAAATGAGACTGAAGCACCTAAAGACAGAGTTTCTGTTCAGCTCTGATCAATTAAAGCTGATCCTGTGTCAGCTGATTAAAACACAGCCAGCGCATTATCTTACACACACACACACACACACACACACACACACACACACGGTTAAAGTTGGTTAATAAACACTCCTGTCAGCTGACCTCCCAGCATGCACTGCTCTCCACTCCTCTTCCTGCTGCTGCTGAGTGAGTCACAGCAGGAAAATCAGTCTGAAGTAACTAAGTACAGTTACCTCCGTACTGTACTCCACTACAGCTGTCGTTACTGTGCACATGATAGAATATAAACTCTCCTTTGTACTTAAAGAAGAGTTTGGGTTCCGGACTTCACTTGATTTTTAAATCATGGTTTTGCTACTTTACCTTCAGTAAATGATGTCCACTGTCTGAAGTTCAATATTAATAAATGATGAGAATAACTTCAGATGTTTATCTCTTTATTCTGTTCTATGAATCTTTATTCTGAGTTACATCCATAACAGCAGCAGGTTTAACGTCTGCAGTCGTGAACAGATCTGTTCACGCTTCATGTTCCTGTGTTTTCCCTCCTCCTTCCTCAGAGACGTTTTTATGTCTCTAAACTTCACTGTAACAATATGACACACACTGATGAGCCACAACATTACAACCACCTGAGGACACTGTGGTCCACCTCCTGTCAAAGAACAAATTAAAAACCCCATCATTCACCTCAGTCAGAGGTTGTGATTGGACTCGTCTGACTCTGAGACTCGGTGCTGAACAGAAACTGTGTGGACTTGTTTCCTGACTCTGTGCTTGTGATTACAGTGAGAGACCGAGTCCTGGCCAGAGACAACCATGAAATCATCCTGGAGGGTCGAACCATCAGGTTACAGCTCAGATCTGCAGCAGTAAGTGTGAACACGTGTTCTTCCTCTCTCCTCTGTTTCTGCTGTGAGATAAAACACAGAGTCAGAAACATCCTGCAGGAAGTCACATCATCAGGGAGGGACGGGCTCGGAAAAAGGGGAAGTGTTTGTTGGTGATTTGCTTTAAATAAATTCTGGGACAAAACTCAGAGAGTGGCCACAGTTTCACTGTTCTGTTCTGTCAACATGATACTGTCAGATACTGACGGAGGAGACTGCAGTACATTTACCCGAGCAGAATACTTCAGTGTCATTTTGAGGAACCTGTTGTGTTGTTCACTGGAGTAACTGGAGTTTCTGTTACTTACATGTCATACTTTTAGTAACTGGTAACTTGTAGATTTTAAAATTCTTTGTATTTTTTGTGACTGTATAAAAACAGGTTGTCGTTGTGTCTCCTGAGTTCTAATCAGTTCCCTCTGAACGTCTGACAGAGGAAAAAAATAACTTGACCAGGAAAAGTCCAAAAAGACTTTAAGTACATTCTGTCGATGATACGTCTTCACCTCAGTGAGGTTTTGTTTGCAAGACTTTTACGTGTAATGGAATATTTTTACAGTGTTTACTGGTACTTCCTCCTCCACCTGTCAGACTCTACAGGTATCAGGATTGTGTCTGTGTGACTGATTTAAAGTGAGTAAAGTTTCTCTGTGATCAACAAGTTCATTCCTGAATGTTTGACGGCTGCAGGAGGTTTGACCTGAACTCTGCTGTGTGTGTGTGTGTGTGTGTGTGTGTGTGTGTGTGTGGGTGTGTGTGTGTGTGACGCTGCAGACTGACTGGGTGTGTTCCTAACAACCACTGATGTTTGTTAGTGACAGACGTTTATAAGTTTAGATTAGATGACGTGATGAAGGATCCGAGCTCAGAGATTATTTTCAGCAGGTTAATCTGTAAAACTCTTTTTACTGAAATAAAAACTGAGTTTTACATCAGAGTCACAGAACATCGAGTTTCTCAGGAAAAAGTTTGTCTTAAGAACCAGTTGACTTCCTGAAACAGCAGTAGAAATGATTGCCACTGACACTGACTGAACTGAGGTCAGAGTTTTACAGAGAGAGGTTAAACATTGACTCTGTGAGCAGCTGAGTGTACAGGTGTCCTGTGTACAGGAGGGTGTTTTATTAATCATCAGATATCACAGTCACTGTAGATTCTCCTGAAACCCTGAGTTCATTCAGTTTCTCTGTTCATTTGATTTGATTCATTTATCTGTTGTGAGTTCATTAAATCTTCTGAACCAGAGTAAAATGACCACATGGAAAAGAAGCGTTCATATAAAGAGTCAGACCTGAGTGTCAGTGTGTTTCAGTCTGTTAAAGATGAAGGTTTGATTCATAATAATGTCACAGGAGACAGTTTACTGCAGAATAAAGCTCTTTTACTTTTACATTTTACTGATAACACTTCTGTACTTTCAAGTAGGATTGTAAATGCAGGACTTTTACTTTAAAATATTGGTACTTTTTCTCAGCTGAGTTTTAATCTTTAACTTTCAGTTCACACTCTGTGAGTTAAACAGATTTTTAAACATGTTTAACCTTTAACATGATTTTCTTCTGTGTGATTAAAGGAGTATTTTTGTTGTCTCCTCAGAGCCCAACCAACACTGACAACGTCTCAGGTAAAACTGAACGTCCAAACACTTTGTGCTTCTCTGTTCTGAGCTCCACACACTGCAGCTCCGAGAACATGAACGAAACATAGGGAAGTGTTTCCAGGGGACACAGAAAACTGATGAACCTCGCTGAGTTACTGACATTTGAGCTCAGTTTCTAACACCACTGACGAGTAGCTGACTTTATTAACTTCACAAAGTCACAAAGCCGTGAACAACAAACATGTCTCAGTCAGGTTCGTCAGTTTTTTGTGTTCCCTGGAAACACTCCAGCACATGTTGTTAACGTCCGTCTCTCGGTGACTTTCTCACTCTGTCTGCAGCTCTGTGCTTCAAACTCACTGGTTCCTACTGAAGATCTTTAAAAACACCTCACAGATATATAGATTCATCTTTTAAAAGGCTCATTAAGTTTGTCAAACAGCTGCTCTCTGTAGTTTTTAACAAACAGGAAGACGTAGTGCAGCTGTTGGGGACTTACATTCTTATCAGGAACTGAAATGTGCAGTCATGATTGAACTGAATATGTTTGAGACAAACTCATCAAAAACTTTGTTTTTACAACGTAGAAACTTTACCCAACCCCCTCTTTTTTTTTACAGGAAAGGAACTTTCTAAAATAAAAAATTAAACCTGACTTTCTTTACCTTTGGCTTGAAATAAGAGATTTTATAAACACACTGATGTTGTGTCTCCTCAGACAATCACACACTGTCTTGTTTCATGTGCTTGTGCTCGTGCAGATAAATAATCTGAACTGGACAAACCTGATTCTCTTCATTCTTATATTCATCCACAGATTCAAAGACTCAGACGTCAGAAGGTGGAGCCGCTGCAGCCAACAAAGACGGTAAAAACAAATGGTTTGAATATGAGGAAAACAGTGAAACTACAGGAAGTTTGTGATGCAGATTTTGTGTTTATGATCCCATTGTTGATAAAGGTTTAATGTAGGCTGTGAGTCTGCAGTTTCCTCATATTTTCCCTGGAGTTTGACCAAAAAAAAACAAAAAAACAGAGCTTTCAGCCACATCTGTTAACCTTCATTAGAGGATAGTTAGCTCAGTTACAGACAGACATGGTTTAATGAGACCTCCAACATTTCCTGAAGTAATTTCATATTTCATTGCATTGTTATCAGACCTTCTAAGCATAAAGTAAAGTTATTATATTAATTTGGCTCAGTTATACTCTGATGAGGCGGTGAAGGTAGACCAGGTCTTGTCTCCTCTCAGACTCAGAGTCCGTTCAGAGCGCTGCAGTGGTGCTGGAGAACGTGTCAGACAACATGTGCAGAGATCTGCTGGTGATGCTGGTGGAGAACGTCTCAGGTTTGGACGAGAGCGGCTTCAGTCTGGAGATCATCTGGGAAACCAACAGAGCTGTGGTCACCTTCAACAAGCCTGCAGGTAACACAACACCACTGTCACCAAGACTCTTCATTTACATAGAGTCTATGTCAAAATGAGTCACGTTTAAGACCAGAATGATGAAGCCAGACTCCACTTTGAAAGGGGGATTCCACCTAAAATCTTGTGATTGCCTGTAGATATGAGATGTGAACATCATGAACTTCATTGTGAAAGACAAATGTTTACAGCCCTGTTTTCAAAGCATGTTGTATTTTCAGTCAGGTTTTATTCGTGTCCTGATGAGCCTGTGTGAGTCTTAAAGGAGTAATCTGGAGTATTTTGCAGATGCAGAGAAGTTCCTGACTGAGAGTCAGACCAGCGGGAAGATGCAGAAACAAGGACTGACCGCTCAACCACTGGAGGCAGCAAAGAGCGTCAGAGTGGAGAATCTTCCTCCAACCGTGCTTAAAGGTACAGGGCTTTGGTCTTTTCTTCATGTGATTTGAGAGAGTTGTTGCATATTTGTTGGTCTTTCAGTTCATTCTTGTCTTCAAAGTTGTTATGTGTTGTTCCTCATCACAATTGTCATATTATACCCTCAATGCAGCTCTTCATTTTAGTGTCCCAGGAAGTGTTTTCATCGTTGAACCCTTCCCACAAAGTTTTCTGTCATTAAAATTCTCTGTTTCCTTTCCAGACATGTTGGAGCTGTATTTTGAGAAGAACTGGACTCTGCCGGACAATATCGTCATGATCCCGGATGAACAGGCTGCTGTTGTCACTTTCAGTGCCCCAAAAGGTTTTTCATTTAGCTTTATAACTGTACTGATGTTTGACCAATTGACCAATTTGTTAAAGTGAATTCAAAATGTGTGAAGACACTACAGTAAGTTCAAGTCTTTGATTCTAGGGCTTGAAGATGCTGCCAACCTTTGAGAGGTCTCACTCCAACATGCTTGGAAATGGAGGGTTGGGGGACGGGTATTCAATTAGTTGCAATCAGTGTTCTCACCACTAGATATCACTAAATCCTGCATCCTGCACTAAATCCTCCTCCATGGGCTTTAATCTGTACAGCCTCCACTATTCTGGTTTCAGTCCTTCAACTAGGAGACCATGAGACACAAAGACATAGGCTATTTGTTAAAGCTACCTCGTTAACCTAGTTAAAGCTACAGGCTACAGCTACAGTGACATTCTGAGAGCAGCAAGAAAGTGTGATGATTCACTGAAAGGCTCTTGATTGTTTTTCCACTCCCATACAGTGGAATTTGATCTGTCTAATCACCATTAGGGTTTGACCTACATACGAGTACTTGTGTCTTACTGTTGTTGATTCTAAGTATGTAGAGTATGCTACACTTTCTTCCTGCTCTTAAGTCTGTATCCAATGATCAACACGTACTTCAAACCTTAGTGTGAGCTACTTTTCCATTACACATGGCCAGTCAAGTTCTCCACCAGCTGGGAAAGCTATTGTTTTATGGAGCCGGCTTTATCCATGGAAGCATTGTCATGAGAGTTAAAGGCAACTGGACTTCTTTTAGCTTTCTTGAAGAGAACTAAAATAACTACCATGACTTGAATGACTGAGAATCTACACAGATGAGGCACTGTCATGTTGAAACAGAAAAGGGACAAACACAACCTGTTAACACAAAGTTGCCCATTATTCTAAAATCTCATCATAGCATTAAGATTTCATATGCCCAGACCAAACCAGGAAAAATGGACCAAAACTAAGACCAAAAGCTGATATATTTGGGCGTATAGTGACAAGAATGACTAAATCCTCACTTCAACCATCCAAACCAACAATCATTTAAATTTAAATGCTTTGCAGCTACAAGTAGAACAGCCACTTACCTGAGCTTTCCTCCTTTATTCCCTCTGTTTTTGCAGTTGTGGAAAGCATTTGCACAAAAGAAGACTACAAGATAGGCTCCATCCCTGTTAAGGTGTATCCATACCAAGAGGTCCTGGGCACTGCCTTGTACGGCAAAGAACGACCAGCATGGAAGATGCCTGAGCCCATCACTGAGAGTGTTCACCACATCATCTGGAAATTCCTCCTGATGAAGAAACAGTTAAAAGTCATCAACGATAAGATGCGTCCGTACTTCTGCAGTGTGGACTTAGATAATCCTGAGGTGAAACTCAGCCCTCTCCCAAGCTTTTTGAGGCAGAAAGATCTGACTGCCAAACATGTAGACAACTGGGCAAGCACCGCTCTAAAGGCCTTCCGTAAACAAATGTCTCAGTACTCAGCCTTTGAATGTCCAGCGAATGCACTTGCGTGGAAAGCTGCAGAGAAAGAAGTCCGTTCGGTCGTCAGGGAAGACGCTGTCCTGGTGCTGGATGCATCCAGGCAGACTTTGACCGTGGCTGGTCAAGCTGATGATATAAAACGAATCCGGGCTCCTGTGGAGAACATTGTTCTCAAAGCCATGAGTCAGATTGAACGGCAGAGAAATGGTGTCTCTGAGGTGATGGGTTTGTCTCCTGCTATGTTCTACATCCTGAAGCAAGATGGGTTACAGAAAGCAGTATCCGACATTTCCCCTGAGATGAACCTCTCCTACGATGAAGTTGGCCAGAAGTTAACCATTTCAGGGCTCCCTGCAGAGGTTTACAAGACCAAAGCATGGATCTTGGAGAGGAATGTGCGTATGAGTAAAAAACAGCTGAATCTTCCCCCATGTCTTCTAGACTTTCTGAAGACTGTGGATGCCATGGACATGTCACAAGACCTGTTCACATCCCAAGGGATCAGTGCCATCTACAGTGCTGACAACAAAGGGGTGTTACTGTTGGGGAGTTCTGACAGTATCCTCACTGATGCAGAAAGAAAGATGAAGACAGTTCTGTCCATGCAGACTCTGGATGTTGAAGACCAGGAGGTTCTGAAACGTCACAACTGGGCGGACCTGAACCAACAACTTCTGGACACCTACAACTCCTTAAAGAAGAAAACAGTAGTCATTCAGATCCATCCAGAGAGAGGAGACAAGATAACGGTGGCTGGCTTTGTGAATCCAGTGAATGAGGTCAGCCGCAGTCTGAAGGAGTTCATCGAGAACTACTCGCGGGTTCAAGAAACCGTTCGTGTCGAGTCCTGTGCTGTTGTTCAGTTCATTGAGAAGAAAAAATCACATGATTGGTTCAGTATTGCCAAAGCTACTGATGTGACAGTCCGTTTTGATTCAGACAGGCCAAGATTCACCATTGCTGGGGCTCGTCTTCATGTTCGGAAAGCCAGAGCCTGCTTTCAGGAAATGGCCAGTGCTCTCTTCACTGACAACTTCATTGTAGACAAGCCTGGAGCTAAGAAGTACTTCCAGTCTTATGGAAGCATGTTCCTGTCTACAGTAATGAATGAGTTCAGCTGTGTGGTGGTGCTTCGTCCAGAGAATCAGGAGGAAGAGGAGGAGGAAGAGAACTATGAGGAAGAAAGTGGCCTCTGTTACTGCAAAGTGCAGACTACCAGCAGAGTTCTGGTTTCAGTTAGCAAGGCAGACATCTGTAGCTTCAATGTTGACGCAGTAGTTAACGCAGCCAATGAAGACTTACAGCACATCGGTGGCTTGGCGTTGGCACTGCTCAAGGCTGCAGGACCACAACTGCAGAAAATCAGCAACGACTATGTCTCCAAAAACGGAAAGCTACGCCCAGGTGACGCCATCGTAACAGACGCAGGTAACCTACCTTGCAAATACGTTGTACATGCAGTCGGTCCACGGTTCTCTGACTCTGACCAGAAGACATCAGTGTCACGTCTGAAGCTTGCTGTTAAAGAAAGTCTGAAACAAGCAGAGATGGTCAGCTGCTCCAGCATCGCCCTGCCAGCGATCAGCTCAGGTGTGTTTGGTTTTCCTGTCGAGCTCTGTGCTGAGACCATCGCCCAGGCAGTGCGGGAGTACTGCGACAGTCCACGAGGTCCAGGATCGTTGACTGAGATTCACCTGGTGGATAACAACAATAACACTGTCAGTGTTCTGGCCAAAGCTGTCAACCAAGAGTTCATTGACCTTGGACCGACAATGACAATACCACAGCAGGCAGGCGGGAAAGGCCCCGGAGCTTCAGGGTAAACTGAAGAAAGATTTTTTATTACATTGAACTTTTACTGTTGATCAGAACATATTACAAAGATTTAAATGATCTTTCAGTAAGATGTTCATATCAATACCAGTCTGTATGGTAAATATGAAGCTAGCTTAGCTGCAACTGAAGTGTAAAAATACTAATTAGCTGTTTTTCCTGGGGGGTTATATACTGGACTATTTCTTGGCACTGAATAGTTGCCATACAACCAGGAGAGACTGCTCTCAATCAAGAAATAGTCAGGAACATAGTCGCCTTAAAAATGTCAAATTTGTGTTTTATACTTTGTATTTTTTATGGATTCATTTCGACACCTGTTCAATCAAACAAATACAACATGTAAATCATACAGACTCTTTGGAAGGTGGATTTAAAAATTCTATCGCTCACTTCACAGTGGTCGAGGTCGAAGTCGTGGTCGTGGTAAGAGCCAGTCTCCCAGGGGCCACTGGTTTGGTGGAAAAGGAAGAGGAGGAGGTGGAGGAGGAGGAGGAGGAGGAAGAGGAGCTGGATATCATGGAGGAAAGCAGGGTAACTGGGGAGGTCAGAGCCACAGGGGACACGGCAGGCCTGAAGAGTATGGAGGGTAAAGTTTCTTTTTTTTTAAATCTAAAAAAAAAAAAAAAAAAAACTTTTTGTTTCTTCTTTTATGCATTTTTCTCTTTCTCTGTGATGACATCAATCCTGTTCTTTGATTGGCTGTAGGTCAGGGAGGTTTGAGCAGACCACAGCTGAAGGTCTGAAGATTGTTCTCTGCAAGGGAAACATTCAGGACCAGAAGGTGAGTAACTGACCCTGCAGTGCCTTTTAAAGCTTCTAGTAACAACAGAGATTTAACTTTACTTTTTTACTATCTTTTTTAATGATATGGTCAGAAGTCAACTTCAGATCCAGATTCAGGGATAGTTGCAGTTTTTTCTGCTCAGCTGCTCAGTTAAGACAACAGAGTTTTGTTAATCACACACATTTACACCAGTCAGGTTTTGATGCAAACATGTCATCAGCTGGTCCACCAAAGCTTCGCCTTTCTTACTGTACTAATGTTGATGGGAGTATTTTGGCACTAAGTGTGGAAGGAATTGATGTATTGTATAATCATCTGACATTTTTTCTTACCCCACATGTGAGGTTCCTTTAATTCTGTTTAGCATTGCATTGTTGAAGAGGAGTGTCTATCTACAATAAACTCAAAAAGCCAGTGATGGCAGTCTGCAATCTGCTTTAGACTTTTATCTGTAAAGTTCGAAGGCACCACCACCTTCGAACATGGTTGGATCTCTGTCTGACTTTAATACCTGGTTTGCATAGTTTTCCAAACAAGGTAACATGAGATTTAAGTATTATTTACATTTTTGTCATTATTATTCCATTATTCCTTTAGCTGTAATAATAATTATTACTATTATTATTATTATTATTATTATTATTACTACTACTATTTACCTTTTGACCTAGTCTGTGTATCTGCAATGCAATCTTTCTCCTACCCCATTCCCCCACCCCCCTCTCTTTCTGTCTAAACCCAACCGGTCGAGGCAGATGGCCGCCCACCTTGAGTCCGGTTCTGCTCGAGGTTTCTGCCTCTGAAAAGGAAGTTTTTCCTTGCCACAGTCGCCTAGTGCTGCTCATGGTGGGATTTGTTGGGTTTTTCTCTGTAAATCTTATAAGATAAAGAGTACGGTCTAGACCTGCTCTATATGTACAGCGTCTCAAGATAACTTCTGTTGTGAATTGGCGCTATATAAATAAAATTTGACTTGACTTGACTTGACTACATGCAGTGTAGTCAGAGTACCAAGCCAGCCTTATTATACATTGTCAGTCATGACTTTCTTTGGTCATATAGGTTGTTTCCTCTGGCACAGACCTTTAATGAATCTGTGTCAACAACAAATCAATTCCTCTGATCAGTTTTAAGTTGTAATCAGGAAATACTTTTTAATTAAGAAATAACTTTAAAAAGTAGTCCCATATTAACCCACATTAATTTTCCATTGATCAAATAAGTAACTGATCCTTTTAGCTGTCATCCTGATCTTGTGTTCATTGCTGTGATTTTGGTCCACAGACTGACATCATCATCAACACCATCTCAGAGAACATGAATCTGAACCAGGGAGCTGTTTCCAAAGCGATCCTTGAGGCGGCCGGGCCCGGTCTGCAGTCAGCTGTTCGTTCTGAAGCCGGAGTGGCCACACTGCAGTACACCGACGTCGTCGTCACCGACGGTTTTAATCTCAGTTGTCAGAAAGTCTTTCACACTGTTTGCCCTTTTTGGGACAACGGAGCAGGACAGGCAGAGGAGGTGAGAGGTTTCAATCAAAGATTCAGAAACACTGTCATGATTATTTGTGCAGTTATTGGATAAATTTAAAGGAATATTCCACTGAAAAATAAAAAGTCCAGCCTTGTAACAGAGCCTTACTTACAGTATGTCACAGTGGGGATTTTTAATGCTACCTTTACCTCTTAATGCTCAAAAAGTGAGACTGCAAGAAGACTTACAAAATAGACTGTTAAAGTAGTTTTCTAATTTTCAAGTACAGTTTCCACACAAGTCTGCACATGTGCGTGATTATGCGACAGACATGATGGATGCATCAACTTCTCAGAGACAGTAGCCTATTTTGGCCACAAGAGGGCAGTAAATTACAGGATGACTGCAAACAGGCAAAATCAGATCTTCACTGTTCTGCAGTTTAAAAAGTTACAAAATGGAAGCAGACACTGGTTCCAGAGGTATTTTTCTCACTGTAAAGTCCCAATTCAAAGTTTTATTTTAAGTATTACCTCCAGTGTTCTTTGATGAAGAAAGGAGGATTCTTGTGGATAACGTAACCCAGTGGTTTGATGGAAAACTGACTCTTTAGTAGAACCTAGTGGCAGCATTAGTAACTACAGCTCCATTCTCAACCCTCCACCCCCATACTCCTACACAGTGTAAGGATTAAGTAAGCAACATTAAGAGGAAATATTACAATAAAGAACTGAGTGCAGCACTTCAGTAAATCTACTCTGTTAATTTGCTCTGTAGCTCCAGAGCATGTGATGTGTAGTTTGATCGAACAACTTTACAGTCAAAAGGTTATTTTTGGAACCAAATCAGCTCCTTTCATCTCTATATACAAGTTTATTCTTACTGAGTTTATTGGCCTGTACAGCAGTTTGTTGTAGTTGTTGTCCAGTCTCACCTGCTCTCTCTGTGTCCTCTTTTTCTCTCAGGCGTTAATAACCATCATCAGATATTGTCTGAAGGAAGCTGAGAAGCATAAGATGGCGTCCCTGTCCTTCCCGGCAATCGGTACAGGAAACCTGAGCTTCCCCAGAGACCTGGTGTCCAGAGTCCTGCTGAGAGAGATCCACTTATACAGTTGCAAGAGAACCCCTCGCCATCTGAGAGAGGTGGACATCGTCGTTCACCCCAGCGACAACGAAACTGTGGATGTAAGTCTCTGATTTACTAAAGGTAGTGCAGAATGTTTTACTTTGTTTGGTTCAGTGCAAACAAGCAAAGCCAGAATAATGAGCGGCCCTCTGAGCCAGATCTCTGTTTAAAAGAAGCTGATGTTGCAGTTCACTGTTAAATCAGTGGAGTTCTTCAGATCAAACAAACACCACATGTGTATCACAGGAAAAATCAGCTGTATTAATATAATATTCTGACATATTTTTGTCAGTGTTTCACCAGGGAGTTCAGAGGTCAGACTGGTCAGAGAAACATTCAACGTGAAGCACAGGAATTTAACGAGTCACCAGTTCAGCAATCAGTCAGCCAATCACAACAGTCCTCAGGTAAGAAGCCTCCAACACCTGTCATTTATATCTTTATTTATACCCTCATTCATGAGCGATAAAATGAACAGAAGAAATCTGTAAATAGAGATCTGAGAATGTGAGGAGTCGTATCTGTAAACCAGGACAATCTGCGTCTCATCAACTTTAACACAAAGTCTTCTCAGCCTCGTCCTTCAGTCGGGTGTCGTCCCCCTCCCTCGGTGTGTACCGGATGCAGATGGGTCAGCTCGCCCTCGAGGTGTCATCAGGTGACATTACCAAGGAAGCCAGTGATGTCATCATCAACTCCTCCAATTCGGACTTTACTCTCAAAGCAGGTGACCAACCTGGAAAAATCCTCCGACTGGAGCTTTCCTGTTTTCTTCTGTTTCTCTTGGAGTGAACGTTGTGTTAACGTAGTGATTTCCATTCACCTTCATGTTACATTTTCATTGTGTGGAAATGGAGAGCAGACACTTTGAGCTGTTAATTTCTACAATGTTTTCTTAATCAGTTTGTCAGATATACCATCAGCACAAACTGATCAGTTCACATTGATCTGACACAGGCAAGTAAGACTTGAAAAGCTGGAGAAGCACATTTAGACACATTTAATCAGGATGAATAACTCACACAAACAGACTGTTATCATGACCGTGTTATCAGATTGATTTAAGCCCTTATTTCCTTGTTACACACATAACCAACATGTTCAAAGTGTCCAGAAGGCTGGAAGGTTAGTTTACCTAAAATCTGATTCGAAGAATGATCAGTGACTCAACAGAAAACATTTACTGGTATTTTCTTTTTCAGATCCTCCTCTTTCTGTTTAAACAGGAGCAGCAGCTCCTCTTGAACCTGTTTCTCTCTCTTCATTGTATGTCAGGAGTCTCCAAGGCGATCTTAGACCGCGCTGGACTCTCTGTGGAGCTGGAGTGCTCGCAGATCGGTACGTACTGAAACTGAAACTGAACCTGCTTCACCTTCATTCAGTTTCAGCCCAGTCACAGCTGAGAACATCCCAGTGCATCTGAAGACAGAGTGCAGATCTACTGAAACAAACCGAAACAATGCATATTACATGATACATGAAAATCTGAATCAGTCAATGTCTTAATTTCAAAGCCTGCAGCAGAAAATATTTCTCTTAGGATGAATTTTAAGAACTGTAATGTTTATAAATGTTCACATTGTCTTTATTAATCATCTTCAGTCTGTACTGTATCTTTACTTACTTCATTTCCTAAAACAGCCTGACTGTTGTTTGGTTCCTGTCTCTAGTGAACTCTCCCGGTTACCAGCCTGGTCCACTGATCCTGACCTCAGCTGGAAACCTGCCCAGCAAACACATCATCCATGTCGTCGGCCAGAACGATCCCGCAAAGATCAAGGACATGGTTTACTCAGTACTGAAGGTCTGTGAGGAAAACAAGTTCAACTCGGTCTCCTTCCCAGCACTGGGAACAGGTCTGTACATCACTGTTCTCACCTTAAGCAGATACACAGAAACACTTTCATTTTTACTGTGTGTATTTAAGACTCAAAGACTCTGGTTTCTCTAAAACATTCCTGTTTCCTCTCACTTGTTTTTTCTGTTTATTGGTTCATTCCCGTCATTTCACTGTGCAGTCATGCTGTTTGGATTTCCAGTCAAACTTTGATTTAATGGGTTTTTTTCACTCATCTCACTCTGTTGGAACAGACTGATCTGATGTGTAGGAAGATGAAAAGTAGATTGAGTCTCACAGACCTGCAGAGGACTGTGATACAGTTTTTACTGATCAACACATCAATTTTCTGTTGATCAGCAGCTCTAAATTTAACTGTTAACAGTGTAGTTTGGAGAAATCCATTTTCCTTAAAGACTTGATCAGTCAGAAACCATTTAAATATCATGTCTGTAGACTGTGTGGTACCATGATGTCTCTGCACCCTGATCCTTTTATCATCCTCATCATCCTCATCCTCATCATCACCACTCCTTTTCTGCCTGTTAGGTCAGGGAGGGGCTAACCCCTCAGCGGTGGCAGATGCGATGGTGGAGGCGGTGGTGGAGTTTATTAGGAAGAAGCACCCGAAGTCTGTTCGCAGCATGAAGATCCTGATCTTCCAGACGGCCATGATAGCAGAGTTCCACAAGAGCATGAAGAAGAGAGAGGGAGCGGAGGTGGAGGAGAAGAGCGTCTTCACCAAGATCAAAGGTTTTTTTTAACTCCACCTCCTCCTTTCTTCCTGTTCATGTTGATGAGGAATGCTCAGAGAGTGATTTGGTCATTTCTTTCTCAGAAATGAAAGGATAAAGCAAGTGTTTAGTCTGTAGCTGCTCACTGTAGATTTTCCAGCAGTGGATTAATCCACATTTGGTGCTGTAGTGAGTATTTGTGGCAGGAGGAAGGTGTGTGTGTAGGATTGATTTAAAATAAACTACAGTGTGTGTTCATTGTGCTTTTTGCTGTTTCAGACACTTTCACTTCGTTGCTTGGACTGGGGGAGGAGCGGCCCAGTGCTGAGGACCTGGTCCTGGAGCAGGAGGAGTTTGAGCCCACGGTGTTTCAGCTGTGTGCTGACAATGAAAAGGTTCATTCTTTCACTTCATGTTTTAGCTCTTTGCTTTGGAAGGAGCTGAGTTATTTTTTAATGTGACTGACATAAATAATCCCAGCAGAACAGCTTGACACTAAAAAAGTTAGAAAACTAAAGTGAGAATGTGAATTTTAATAAAACTTTCCATGTTGAAAGCAGTATACAGTAGAACTGCTGTTTATTTAAAGTAGTAGTTCAGCATTTTTTGAAACTAGTTCTTTCTGAGAGGCAGAACACTGTTCATCAGTCTTGGCTCTTTTTGTAAGTACAGAGCTGGAGTAAAGTTATGGTTAGCCTAGCTTAGCATAAAGACTGGAACCCCTGCTCTGTCTATAGCTCAGAAATCCACCGACCAACACCTCTAAAGTACGGTACACTGTACATTACAGTCCACTGTAGTTTGACAACTAGTAGCTCCATATTATGCATCAATACCTGATTCTAACCTCTCAACCATTTCCCCATCACTGCAGGCTGTGAGTCAGGCTAAGAAAAGGATAACAGAGCTGATTGTGGCTGAACAGGCACAGAAAACCATCACTGACCCGTACATCAGTCAGCTGACGCAGGCCGACATGGAGCAGCTGGGGAACCTGCAGAGGAAACTGACAGTCAGCATCCGTCTGGACAAAGGACTGGAAGACCAGGAGCCCAAAATCCACCTGGAGGGTCTGACCAGGGACGTCTTCACCGCTGAGTCTGAAGTCAGGTCAGCAAACAGGGACCACGTTCATTTATGATAATAAAGCTTCAGTCCAGTATTTCTTTAATGTTTTTATTTCTTTTTTTGACCATCAGGGACATCATCCGAAGGGTGGAGAGGAATGAGAACTTAAGAAGCAAGGCCCTCCTGACAAGTGGACTGGTAGAATGGCAGTTTCAGCACCATAGTGGGACAATGGTGCCCTTCGACATCCACACCAACCTTAAACTCGAGGAGGCCTTCGAGAAAAAACAAAGTGTGAAGATCAAGATCAATAATGACACATACACTGCTGATCCAACTTTTAAAAAAGCTGATTCAGCAAATGGGCGTAAACACTTGGAACTTCTTAGAAAAGAGTTAAAAGGTGAGTGATTCACATCATCCAACAGAGATTTGTTGAAATGAAAACATGTACAGTACAACCAGAGTCCCACGTCTTTAAGACTTTCTGTGTTCTGCTGTACCCATCACTCATGTTCTCGTAGACAGAGCTGGCTATTCACAGTTCTCTCTCCAACCAGCTGATGTACATGAACTCAGAGTAAAATATGAACAACTGTGTTAGAAAATATCTGGTTCTGTGATAAACAGTCAAAGGTACAAGAAGTCTGTTGACATGGAAACTGAAGAGAAGTCAACTATAACTCCCAAGGTGTATTTTGACAGATCTTAATAATAGAATAATAGAATACACTGTTGTGAAAACTGTAGACTGATAGATTCCTGGTCAATTTTGGACAAAGTCATTTGATTCTCTATTAAAGTGAGAGGTTCAAGTGTCTTATGTCTGTCTCCATTAAAATCTTACCTTCAGTCAGACTCCTGTTTTGATTCTTTCAGATGACGCTGTCCTGCCTGGGAACTGGAATGACATGAAAGGCAGCCTTCTGAAGCTGTTTCCTGTGACTCAGGGATCTAAGGAATACAGTGATGTGGAGACAGAACTCACAAAGACCGGTCTTACTGCGAACATCATCAGTGTATGTTCACTTTCTGATAAGTCAAACTATATATCGATCATTTCAGTCAATTTTCTCAAAGTCATAATCCTCAAAATCATTACTGTATCTTATTCCCTTCATCTTTAAAACAATGAAATCATCAGTTTATATACGATGATTTCAAAATGTTCTCAGACTGTGAAAAGTAAAAACTGTATCTGATTTGAATTTGGTCGCCATCCCCTTTGAATTAGTGAAACGCTGCTGCCACACTTGGAGGAGGAAGAGGTAACAGGAATAAAAGTCCAGCGAGTATGGTTGGTGTGTTAATGCAGCCCAAAAACTTTCACGTTGTCATGATGGAACATGCAGTTGTAGTCTTGCACTGTTGATTGAAGATTTTGGATAATATTAGAGATATTATGTAACAGATGAGAGCTGGACTATGTATCTACTGTATTTAATATTGTTAAATTTAACATTGTTTGATAACATACCATCAAATTAAAAAAGAGAACACAGAATGAATAACATGTTGTAACTGTGTTGGCAGATTGAACGGGTCCAAAATACGACTCTGTGGCAGAGCTACCAGCTCATGAAGAAACAACTGGAGGTGAAGAACAAACGTACAAACAACGAAAAGCTGCTCTTTCACGGCACCGGAGCCAACTCCATCGATCTCATCAACAATCAGGGCTTCAACCGCAGCTACGCAGGAACACATGGTAACCAGAGCAACGACTCTATATGAGGAATATTTTTAAATGAATACTGAGAGAAACTAGTTCTGCAATAGTAGTTGATGACTCATGCAGTCTAAGTAATTATAGCCACTTTGTGTTGGGTTTGAAAATGTCTGACTCTCCACAACTGTTTCACATTACTGTAACAAAAAGGATTCATAGTAGAATTTCTGTTCTGATATGTTTATGGTTAATATTTAGTTAGATTTGGCAAACAGGGCATTGATGTATTCTGTTCATACTGTCTTGGCCTTCAGTCCTTAACATATTATCTTTGCTGCAGCTGCGATGTACGGTAATGGCTCCTACTTTGCTGTGGACCCTGCCTACTCAGCGCGGGGCTATGCCAAGCCTGACACCAAGGGGCACAAGCGCATGTACCTGGCCAGAGTCCTGGTTGGTGACCACACCCAGGGAAGAGCTGGTTTGATCGCTCCGCCCTCCAAAGGCTCTGGGAATGCTGCAGATCTGTATGACAGTGTTACTGATAACGCTGCCAACCCAAGCATGTTTATTGTCTTCAGTGACATACAGGCATACCCAGAATACCTTATCACATTTACATGAACTGCCACGATCACACTATGCTGATGTACTGATAATGTTTAAATTCACTCTGCAAAATCAAGTTAAAGTAACGGATATAATATTGTAGAACATTTTTAAAGGGGCAGTAGTCATTTTCTTGATGGAATTTCCAAACTCTCATGAACACATGCAGAAGAAAAAATCACACTGTCTCTGACAGAAGGTTAAAGTCATTTAAAAAATAAATATATTACAAACACATCATATGTCATTTTCACATTGTATTCTCTGTTTGTTTTTGGATATAGTTTGACATTTATCAGAGGAAGACTGTGTTAGCTGCTTTATTTAGAATTGGATTAGATTTCAATCAGTTCAGTTCCATCTTTGTGTGATGTAGAACAATATGTTGGACGTTGTGTTACATTTCTTCAGAAATGTAAACAATATCAGGGTTAGATAGCTTCCACAGATCACACTTGATTGATCAACTTGATTGACTCAAATTATTTCTTTGGTAAACAGGACGTTGCAGCAGCGGTGTTGTTGGTAACAAATGGTAAATGGTGTTTTCATTCTGAAACATAATATCTGGGCTACAGCTTTAGCTTTCTGGTATTTTCAGCCATGCTAGCACCATGGCTCTGTGGGTAGCAGTGTCATTCTGTTGGTCTGTCTCTTTTGTCCAGACTCAATTATTTCAACAAATATTGGTTGGATTATCATGGAGCTGTGTTTTCCTGGTTGTTTTCCTGGTTTTCTGACTTTTCATCCAACACCATCATCAAGTCTTGTTAATAGAGTGAGTGCAGACACTGTAACTGTGCTGAACAGCTGTGACTATGTTCCTGTAAACTTCATTTGCTTTCAGTAAAGATTGAAATCTGAATTATGTCCAGTGTGTTTGTGCTATGAAACATAGCGTATTACCATGGTATTCCATTGCCAATAACCCAAAGTAGGATACAAAACTGAAATAATACATTTTTTAGCACAACTTTAACAAACACAGGGTGCCCCTGGGAACTACTTTTTCAGCTAAAAATACGTATATTGAGCACACAAATTATTGCATTTGAGAGACCTATTTTATCTTTTTTACTTCTAACAGACTATTTCCAGAATGTGGTATTTGTACTTTTACTTAAGGATCTGAATACTTCCTTCACCACTGGAATTGTATTGTTATTGTTTGAGAGGATGAGAGATTTTGTGCCAGACTATGGTGTTCTGTGTCACACCTTCAATATCTACGTGCTGAATGTCAGAGATTGAATATTTCTGTAGTTTGTGCTGAATTATTTGGTGAGCTACAATCAAACTTAAAATCCTTTCAGTTTCAGGTTTACAGCATTAGTCTCAGCCTGAGTTCCTCAAAGAGATTAAGAAAGGAAAGTGAAATTTACAGGGAAGATTAGAATAACAACCGGAACTGAAGAGAATAGAGGTTTGATCATATCTATACTGCACCATACTTTCACTTTAAATATCTTTCAACTGCACAGGACCTGGATCAGAGCTGGGTGAGTCAAATAAGAGCAAACAAACTAAAATGCGTTTGGTGGTGTGTATATAGTTTGTGTAACTGTTACATATTTTATATAAGCAGGTGAACTCTGAATGCCACACTGTTGACCCATTTTTAGTAGAAATAGGTTTGATAAGTGTTTCAAGTGCTGAACTTATATACTCTTCTTTTTTTCTGCAAAAACTTCTAGACAGTGACTCCTAAATTGACTTGACTTGTACCTATAAATCGCTGGTACTTTTTTGAATACTTATCACTTCTGAGTTCTATAAGGGAGGCTTTTGAGGGGAATGAACATATTGAATCTAATAAATCATGTATTGATGTTTTAAAAGTCATGCTCTATATGTTGGAATAATTGGCTGATTAATTGCTGTTTAGTTAAACAATGGCAATTAAAATGTCCTTGATGACCAGGAGGTAAAGACAGTTAATGTATGTACAGTATGTGTGGATGTAGCAATCCAATATCTTTCCAACAAGTCCTCCAACCTAAAAGACCATACAGGTCGCTTGTTTCTACCCTAAGATATGACCCCTAGGAGCATACCAGCAAGCTTGTTGTTGTCGTCATGGTAACGATAGTAAACACTTGGTTAACATTGTGGGACGGTCTCAGCTTGGTTAGGTACTGAGGTAGATTTAGGAAAAGATGGTGGTTCAGGTTAAAACCAGTTGTGGAACAGTCATGGATTAAAGAAACAATGACTACTGGGTTCAAACTGGAACCAAACAGCAGTCTTGTGTTTTGTTGACCCATCCATCCACTCCATCCTACTCCTATAGTGGACATGCTGTTGCTTTTTATACTGTGTAATCTGTCTGTCATGTACATGTAATCAAAATCTCTGATGTCATATTTTACCACAAGCACTTGAATGTACCTGAGCGTACAGTTTTAAAACTGTTTTCTAAGTGTCTAACATGTCATTAAATAACTCACAAAAAATTAAGCAGACTGTACGTCACTGTGGCAGTCTGTTCTACTCTGACATTAACTAAAACATGAAAAAAAGAAAATTAGTCTGAAAAATACTCAACTCATACTGGCTCTTAACAAGCCACTGCACAGAAGCTCTATGGGCTTATTTTCTACAGGACATCCCCTAGCAATCAGTTTGAACCACGTTTCCCTTCTGTCACAGTCAGCAAGAAGTGTTTCCCGACCCTGTACCTGTTTCCTGTTTTTCTGATAGGGGGACAGAGTAATTCATAAAGTGAAAGGCCACAGGGGAAGGTGATGTCTGGGTCTCAAACTCTGATTGTGGCTTTCTTTGCTATTAAGGATAGCAAAGTCATAAATATTTACAATACTAGAACATACTCCTTTCCAAAGGTGTTATGTGAGACAACAGAAAAAATCCCACATACTCTGGCTGCACACCCAACATCAGAGTGCACATCAGGACCAATGACAGCCAGGACCTCTGAAATTAGACTTTACTCATCTGTTGAACACACTCAGCTCCATGAATACTGGGGATTTTATTAGTAGTGCTCTACCACCAGTCAGAGGAGGAGCTGAGAGGCTGAGCTTGCACTGAACATGTGGCTTTCACCTGTTTATATATACTTTTTCTCTGTCTTGAACTGTAGCTCAGATTGTACCTCAGCAGAACAAAGTTTCTGCCATTACATGCAAATGTATTAAGACTTTTCAACACGGTGATGTGGGTTATCTCCTCCACTGACTACTGTACTGTGCAAAAGTATAGACACTAAAAGTTTGTGTTTTCGCTCATTGTCCTGCTATTAGAATAAATCTGGAACTGATTAGATGCCATCTCATGGGACTGATGATGGACAAGAATCTAAATTTTCAGTTTGCTGTTTCTGTTGCTGTATGTGATATTTTGCAGTGTGATGGCAGGTCAGATGCAGAACTGGTGGACTCTGAGGCTCCTGACTCTTCTCAGCCTCCTCAGCCTCACTGAACCATTTGGTAAGAAACATTTAACATTTTAACAAACCTCAACTTCTGACTCTGTTCTATGTATTTAAAGTTGTAATCTTTAAGGATTCAGTGCTGGTTGATCTGGTGATACCTGTGGACACCAAGGTAATGCTTCAATGCTGTGAATGTTGAGCTCTCCAGTAAGTTTATTAATGACTGAAGCACAGACCAAGAGCCCCCCCTACAGGGTGTTTATCACAAGTGTTTTTTTATTGCTAGAAAACTCATACAGTACATTCATTTGTCTTTTTGTTTATATTCTCCTCTACAGTAACAGTAAGTGTAATGTAATAGTGCAGCAAACACTCCCTGAGCAACTACTCTGACTGAAATGCAACAGTAGAGCAGCTGGTGAATCTGTTTGCTGAGCGGCCCAAGTCACGTTTTAATGAAGAAGTCAGCCAAGAAGAACAAGTACACCAAACAAATACCTATAACTGATGCTGTGGATCATTAAATGTAAATGTTTCAACTTTCCAGAGGTGAGAGATGAGGACTGGGAGGAGCTCAGCGCTGACATCGCTGCACTGCACCGCCTCAGAGGACTGTCTGAACACATGGTTCATCAGAGGATCAAGGACACTTCACACCAAAGGTAGAAATCTGTGTTCAGACTTACGTGGACTTGGCACTGAAAAGGTAACAAGGACTTTGTTTTATCTTATAGGGACACATCCATTCATGGGACCAGAACAGAGAGATCCATTAATAGGTAAGGAATTGCTTATGATATGTTCAAAGCTTTTTGATGCAATTCTAGTTCAAACTCAAACTCAAACCAACCCACTATATTAAATCCCCTGCAGAGATAGGCCTGTACTCATGAAAGTAGTGTAGTTGCTTGCTATAATATATATATATATATATATATATATATATATATATATATATATATATATATATATATATATATATATAGCACTTAATCCTAGGTATTATTAGAAAATTTAAGGTTTTGATCAAAAAGCTTTTAAAATTTTAAACTACTTCAAAAAGGCATAGTTATTTTTCAAGCCAAAGCACCAAACATTTAATGGCTCCAGTTTCTCAAAATGAGAATTTGGTGATTTTCCTTTGTCTCAACATAATAGTCAGTTGAATTGGTTTTGGACAGTTGGACAAAACTAATTACATCAGCCTGAGCATTGAGAGTGTGATGCACATTTTTCATTGAGAATATAATCTACAGATTTAGTTTAAATTAAAAGTTCAGAGCTATCCTTCAGTCTTTAGTTTGACAAAAGTTTCCAGATGCAAACTTGTTATTAAGTCTGGGCTGCAGAGCTAGTATTACCCGAACACCAGTAGAAGTATTGAGTGTGGGATGGAGTTGGCTAGTTTCTGCCAGGTGTTTTCACAGGATGGAATTCAAATGTCACATCAAATAAAAATATGACATGATGATAAAAATATCATCAAATCAAGTCCATGATGAGATCATATATCATACCCCTCAGAGTTGATGTGGATTGACCTTTTTGTACAAATAGAAAAAGAAAAAGACAGAATTATACCCCTGTATGACATAAACATGTTAATCTTCTTTTAGGAGGGACACTGACCAAAACCCAATGAGTCTGCTGGATGGTTTTCAGGAGTGTGAGAATTTCACCACCTGTGTCATTCAGAAGGAAAAGGTTGGTGGATTTTAAAGGAACTGAGTTTAGAAGAACTGAATTCAGTCAAATCAGTCTGGAACCCAAATCAGTCAGCCAAGACTTCATACATTGGGTTACAAGGAATTAAATATCACATCTTACATAAACATCAAAAATAAAATTTGTAAAACTACAGGTCAGTAATATATTTTCTCAGTTGTGGGGTGTAAGGAAGAGTTTTAAACAACTAGAGACAACAACATCCATGCCCTCTCACTTATCTGTGGTAAAATAATCTAAATCTGTCATCTTATCTTGATCTGATTTTAACCTGATGATCTGCAATATTTTTATTTATTTATTGTATTTCTAATTATTTCCCAGGACTTTGAGACCTTCATGGCAGATATTGATGAACAGAAGAAACAAGACTGGCTGCTAAGTGCATCTGAGATCTCACACAGTTACAGTCAAAAACTTCTGATCATGACTGACAAAGAAAAGTCAACGATTGACAGAGTCCAGCAGGAATACAGCATGGATCCTCTTTACTCAGTAATAGTCAGTAAAGATTGTCTGTACAATGAGTCATGTTTACCAAAAGCAGACGGCTACACTGTAGTGAAAATATTTGGAAAGGTTTCAGAAGATGGACAAAGTGTGTCTGGGCTTTCTGGTTCATCACTTTCAGAGCTGATGTTGAAACCATCACTTGAAGCTGCCCCAGTGTTCTCCCTGGACGGAAACACAACCACAGACTTCCAGCATAACTTCATTCGGGTTTTTCTGGTCCGTGGCAGCAACAAAGTCTTAGAAACTAACCAGGATAATCACCAGATTTACCAGGTCATGGATCAACCTGACTCAGTTTCCAGCTACCGAATTCCACAAAGACCAGTTGATCACACCACACAGTACGACCACCAGCAGATCCTCATTCTGGAAGATAATCCTGCAGTCAGAAAAGCTGCTACTTATCTTTATGAAAAACATCCAAAGGTCAGCTCTGTCTACATTCTTGATCAAAACCAAAGACCAAAACTGATCCGTGGGGACCCAGAGCCACTGTCAGAGGACAGCAGACTGGTCCTGGTAGGTCATGGAGGAAGAGACAGCTCAGGAGAGATGAAACTGGCTGGGTACAGAGCCCAGGATGTGGCCAAAATCATTCAAAGGACCTCCAGAGTCAGTGATACAATCAAAACAACAAGTGTGGTGGGATGTGAGCTCGGATCAAATGAAGCTTTCATTGAGACCCTACTGAGAGAGCTCCATGAAACTGTCAACATCCAGACAGAGCTGCACCTGAGGGATGCTGTGCTCCAGGTCAGGCACACAGGACAGAAAATTACACAAGAAATCTCTCCAGATGGGACACAATGGAGACACAAAGATGACAGCAAGAAAGTGGTGGCAACTCTTGACAGGAACGGAGACGTAGTTATTAGAAATGAGGCTGGCAGTAAAGGAGAGGCAGTTTTTACCAATGAAAGAAATTTTCTGATGGACAGCCATTCAGGACAAGAGAGCAGTGGAAACAGCTGGCCAAATGAGCCAAAGAGATTTATTGACCAGAGTGAAGGATCTAAGCAGTTTAGTGATGCCTTATATGAACTTGAAGCTCTGACCTGGGGATTATTTCACACTGACCAGCCTTTTCCAAAAGAAACAGACATCAACAGCTTGCAACAAATTGAAGAGCAATATTTAATGAGAAGACAAATAAGAAACAATAATTATAATAATGATAAAAAAAATAATAATGAGGACACAAGATGGATGAAGGATGAAGCAGAAATAAAGAATGTTCTTTCTAAATGTTATAAGATTGAATCAGGAAAAGATGTTAGAAACATCATCCGTCACTACGCAAAGACTGGAGAAGATGAGCCCACATATCTGATGGTCAGAGACTGGATATATGAGGTTAATCCTCGAAGTCTGTACGTGTACCCAGTTGGAAAAAAACTTGACAACAATCAAATTGGAAATGAGGAAAAAATCAATGAAGTTAAAACATGGATTAATAATCAAAGAGGCAAAGGCAAAGAAGAATACAAATCCATGAGAAATTACATTCTTGGTGATGAAACTGAAAGGAGCCCAGAAGAGGTACGACTAATAAAAGAAAGTTATGTTCAATATGTGAGAGATATTTTTCTTGGTGAACACACAGCTCACCTACCTCTGTCCTTTAAGTCTGTGTTCACCACATATTTCACTGCATCAGTTATATCTGAATCTGCCAGAAATTTCAGGACATTTCCTCTGGTGCTGATGGCTCTGAGTATGGCTGAAAGCTCAGACAACAATATCAGAGAGAAAGGACTGAATTTCTTTTTTGAAAACCACCCGATGGCAAGAGGAGGAAGTTGGATTGACCCAAGCAGGCGAGGATTTCATGGCTCAGCAACACCTGAAAATTCCATCAAACTAACAGGGAGGAAGGTCAAGAGGGGTAAATTAATGAACGAGCTTAAAGAAGTTCTACACTACGAAGAGGTCATGTTCACAGCATATACAAAATATAATGCACCAGAATCAGTGGCAGACATGGCAGTAGAATTAAAGATATTTGAAGCGACAGATAAAGAGGCATTCTTAAAAGGTTACATTGATTTCAAAACAAAAACTGAGCAACATTTTCCAACACCATCTGGAGATGAACCTCCAGCATCTGGAACATTAGGAGGTTATGAGGATGGCTCTGTAACATCACGAGACTTGAATTCTGCCTCAGAGTTAGAGAATTCCTTCAGACTTGAAGATTATTTTTCCAGGGCATCTGCATCATTTTCTGAAGAAGTCCACAGCCAACTGAAAGCAAAATATGGTGAAAGACTGGCAGAGCTGCATGTGAGGGAGGGCAGTGCCAGAATAGAAAATGGACAGTTCATATGTCAGCTGGTGTCCAAGGGTACTGATGCTGAACCTGTCGAGTTTAGGGCTGAGTTATCTCCAGAGAGTCAAGAATACACTGAAAAAATGTTGAAGAGCATCAACACAGCAGTTCATGACATGGAGACGCACAGTCCAGAATCCTCCCATCAAGTCAGCAAGTATGTAGAGCACACTGGGACGGCTGTTGGTGCATTAGGCCTCATGCTGGGGATGAAAGGAGCTGTTCATGCTTTTGAACAGGGCGACATCAAAGATGGTGTGGTGGGAACTTTGCAAACAGCTCATGGAGTGACAGCTATGACGACATCTGTTATTGCAAAACAAGCCCTGTCCTCAGAGACAAGAATCGGCAGAGCTGCAGGAGCAATCATGAGAAACCCTGCAGTGAAGGGCACCATGAGCATTATGCCAATAGTGGGAATTGGATTTGGGATATACAATTTTGAACAAGACTTGGAGAGAGGTGACACACTGGGATACATTGAGGCTGCCTTTGATGGAGGTATGATTGTTTTGGATGTTGTTGAAATGGCTCAGCCTGAACTGGCACCATTTATAGTGCCTATAAACCTGGCTCTATCAGCAATTCGGATGGCCTTTGATGATGTTTATATGGGCATCCAGAATGAACTGAACAGCCTCCCAAAGGAAGCTGGAGTTTTACAGAAACTGGTGGCTGTGTATGTTGGCTATGGAAAAGGTATTGATCATTTTGCAATCCATGTGGCTAGTGTGTTTTATGATTGGCGTCACGATGAAATTGAAGAGGGACACAAACTTGTTGCTCAGATATCAGACTATAAAGAATATTACAGAGTTACAAAGGAAAAGGATGGAACAAAAGCCATTGATTTTAGTGGTGGTGGTTCCTCTTGGAATGGAGGAGGTATTTACTTCTGCCTCGCTGATCAGGGTCAGTCTGAGTTCTGCATGAACTATTTTGTATCTAGTGATGAGAGTTCTGGGAGGAGGTGTTGGAACATCGATACACAAGGAAGCAATGATATCATTCTTGGCCTGGGAGAGTCACATCAATTAGAGTATAAGACACTACAGAAAAAAGTACTCATGCTCATACCAGCCGGGTCTGTAACAGTGGTTTCAGGTTATAAAGCTCTGTCATATTCAAGATATGGAATATACAAGGGAAACAGAGATGCTAATCGCTTTTTTGCAGTTCAGGAATCAGAGGACAAACATGTTATTGAACTGATGTTGAGTTACTATTATCAGCTTTATGGTGAACCAGGTGATGACATATTCTTCCTGGGTCCACAGAGAAGTTATGCTGAAGGCTCTGGTGGAAAAGACACGTACGTCATTCCTGACAATGGAGGGAAAACAATAATTAACAACTACGATCCTTCCAAAGCACAAGACACTCTCCATTTCAGTGCTGATTACAGTCACATTTCTGTGTCTAAATCTGGAGATGATGCAGTGTTAATGTATGAGGGCAGCCATACTGTCATCATACAAAACTGGTTTTTAGGGGAGCTGTATCGTCATATGAACATGATGTCAGGAGACGGAGTCTTATTTGAGATTTCCTCCACTGTGGTTACTTCTGTTCAGCTGGTGGCCACAGGAATTAACAAGATGTTTAAGAAACAGGGTGAAACAGTGAACACATCACAGCCACTTTTACGAACAGTTACAAACATCTTTGGGTCTCAGTATGATGACGTGCTCATTGGAAATGGAGAGAAGAATCTGATAGATGGAGGAGGAGGTCGAGATCGTCTGATCGGTGGTGAAGGAGAAGACATATACATGGTGAAAAACAGCAAACAGTCTTCAGTGAGGATTGAGAATTACTCCAGAGACAATGAAACAGACCTGGCCATTATAGAAGCAAATCTTCACACTTTAAAAGTCAGAGTAGAAGGTAGCAATGTTATTCTGAACGCTGTCCATGACACAACAACCATCCAAGTGACTTTAGTGAACTGGTTCAGATCACCAGAAGACAGACACTTGCTCATCATCACAAAGGATCTGATCACTTTCACAGTCTCAGATAACAAGGCTGACTGCCAGCAGAAAGATCCGTTCATCAACTGCATAAAAAGTCAGAGAATTGACTACAGCAGCTCCACATCTCGTCTGGAGGTGGACCTTCAGGAGGACGAGGCTCTGAACAGTGTAACAGAGGTCCGTGGGTCAAATTTTAATGACATCATCAGAGGGAACAAAGAACACAATGTTTTTGTCCCAGGAAGAGGAGACGACTTCATTCAGTTGAGAGGAGGAGAGGACTGGTACATTATCACACCAGGACAAGGAGTAAAAACCATCAACAATCAATCACCAGATCTGACCTTGGACGTTCTTTTCCTGAAAGAACAATATGAGCATGTAACATGTTCTTGTGAAGGACAGAGCATCATCCTTTTGGTAAACGGAAGGAGAAGTGTTATCTTACAGAAATGGTTTGAGTCAAAGAATTATCAGCACCTGCAGATCAAGACCAGTGATGGAATAACAGCTGGGCTGATGTCCAACCTCAGCAGCTGTGGCAGCAAGTCTTTAATGTTACCCTTAACTGTTGATTACAGAAACCAGAAACCTGAACAACTTCATTCAGTCCAAACACAAATCCAGAAACGATCAGTCAGTGTAGTGGAACAGCCCAAGTGTTTCACATATAGAAATAAGAATTCAGATGAGAAGATCCTCTGTGGCCTCGAAGGCAAAGTGATGATGATGAATAAAGTTGAGTCAGTGAAAGAAATGTATGGCTCCCCAGGTTTCGACATCATGGTTGGGAACAGCAAGGAGAATTTGCTTGATCCTTATACTGGGGGTGCACTGATGTCTGGAGGTGAAGGTAAAGACACTTACATCATCAAACATGGATATGGAACTAACTTAATGATTGATAACTTTGCAGAAGATCAGAATATTGACACTGTGTTGGTTGACATGGATTTCGTTGATGGCAGCGAAGTCGCACTGAACTCATCATCAACAGGAGATCTGGATGTGACGATCACAACAAATGGGGAACAATTAAAACTCACTCTGCTCAGCTACACTGAAGGTTACCAACACCAGCACCTGGAGTTTCAGAGCTCTGACGGAATGAATTTTAAATTGAAATTACTAAACTCAACTGGAGATGTTCCTTTATTTGAGATTGAAGCTTTCAAAGTGACTCTGAAACAGTCGCAGACTGACTGCCGTTTGGACCTCAGCTCTCAGAGAAATCTGTCAAAGGTCCATACAGTTCAAGGCTGCCCCTCCCAGTCCAACGATATACTAGGTAATGATGAAGACAACGCTCTAATTGGTGGGTGGAAGGATGACGCCTTGGATGGAGGCCAAGGAGATGACACACTGATTGGAGGAAATGGAGCTGACCTCATGATTGGTGGTCTGGGAGATGACACTCTTTATGGCGAGGATGGAGATGACACGATGATGGGGAACTCCGGCAGTGACGTCTTCATTCCTGGACCAGGGGCAGATCTAATGGATGGAGGTCCTGGCAGAGACACTGTTCTGTACCGGGGCGATCATGAGAAGGGTAAAGGGGTTTATGTCAACCTGTTGACTGGACAAGGCCGCTATGCTGATGCTGAGGGGGACGTGTTGAAGGATGTGGAGACTGTGATCGGCTCCATCTACTCTGATATCTTGGTATCTGGTTATGAAAGTTCCCTTCTCAAAGGCTCTGACGGAGATGATATCTTGGTGTCCACTGGTGGTGATTACCTGGTCGGGGGTGATGGAAACGACATCTACATGTTGGCTTTCCAACGTGGCTCAGTCACTATTGACAACTGTGCAAAGGACAACGCCACAGATGTCTTGTACTTAGGATCAGGGTCACCACTGGCATTTGACTGCCAGATTTTACCTGACAGAGTTCTCCTGACTTTCTTTGGATTAAACCAAGCAGTTGTTAAGATTGTACTAGAAGGCTGGATCAGTGATGATAATGAATGTGGTCATTTGATGCTGGTTTTCAAAGAGCTGGAGATGTCAGTGGATTGGCTGCTACAAATATATCAGTTAAGACAGAAGAAATTGTTTTGGTCATTAGTCATAACTTGGGTTATCTGCATCAGCCTTTTCCTCTTCCATTTTGTTTTCATGTTATACATGTGCATAAAATCAATGAGAAGGGCACAGAAACAAAAGACATTGAAACAAACAGAAACTAATGTTATTGAAGAGTCTGTTGCCTTGCAGAGTGACGTGCAGATCCACAGTGATATTAGTCCATGAAAATCTCTAAAATACAATATATGAATTTGATTTATCATTTGACAAATCATTAATAATTTGTGGTTTTCAGTAAATTCAGTAATTCAGTAAATCACATGGAAAAAACTTGTTTTTTGTTAGGGTTATGGTATCTGTAATGAATTACATTTAGTAGTGAATCAACTGGATGTAGAGGAAAATTCCTTTCCCAGTATTACCTCAGGTCTTTGTGTTATAGCTTGGGTATGATGTATTATGTAACATAACTGTGGATCTGGGTGTTTTGAGGATTATCCTCAAGTACTGGAAGGCATTTTGGATGCTTTGAGTATGAAAAATAAAATTCTATTCACCCCTTTTTTTGGCAGACCTGTTAGTTTGCTTAGCTAAGTCCCCTTTGTTATACAGTACTTATCATTTATATGTGACACCTTCTTTGAAATGTCTTTGTATTTTTAATAGCTTTTCTAATTAGATTATTACACATTATATTCTGGAGATAGATAATCTACATCAGGGTATATTCAATGTGCCTCTTGTGCCTGTGCCTTTTGATCTCCTGTGATTTCTGTAGTCCTGCCTTCTTTCTATCCATACCTGTAATTCATTTGTCCTACTGAAGTGTTTGTGTTTGTATCTTACTCCAGTATCCCAATGACGGATTGTTGCCAAAATGCACTGGTGTGGGCTTTGTAATATTAAAGGCTTTTTTATGATTTACACCTCAAGACTCAGTCAAGACTCAGACTCAAGTTTTAGTTTGACTTAACCCCTATGTTCTTTGAACCATCTTGCAGTTCACTGACTGGCCACAAGGTGTCACTGGTGCGCAGACTCAGCGTGCTGCTGAAATGCCCGGATGTTATTGTAGCTAGCTCTTTTAGCAAATCGGCTAGCCGCTGCGACGCTGCTGTCTCCTGCCGCTACGGTCTGCCGCATCGGGGACTTTCGACCCTTTTGACTCCCCCGGCCCATATAATCTGGTTTTTAACGTCGGTAATTTCACATCGGTAATTTATCATGATAGAAGCTGATTGAAGGGCTCGTTAATTTTAGGTCTTATCGTTGATTTTCCAACCGGTTTGGCGGGACTAGATCGGGTTAACAATACGACGAGCTAAAGGCTAAAGCAGCTAGCGCTGAGACACAGGCCAGTTTGTTTTTTCAGGTAGCTAACACAGCTAGCTTAGCAAGCTACCGCGGCTGTCATGGAAGACAAATCTTTTACTAAAGAATTAGACCAATGGATCGAACAGCTAAACGAGTGTAAGCAGCTAACGGAAAACCAAGTCAGGACACTCTGCGAGAAGGTAAGTGGGCTACATCTGCCCGGGTTTTATCCTGACTCTGTCGGCCTCGCTTTCAGTGTGGCCTAGATTGCGAAAGCGGGTCCGACTAATTTCTGGAATGAGGTAGCGACAGCGGCGGCGATTTTCGCCCCGTTTTCGACCAGTCATTCTGGGGTTATTAATGTTTCACAGCACCGCAGCTAAAGCTAAATCATTTTCCAAAGCTCATACTTTAGCCCAATTCTCTGTCCGAGCTTTGAAAACGGTGCTAATGCGGACGGTTACTCGATAGCCGTCGTCTCAGGACAGAGGCCGAAAATTCCCATCTTCACATCATTACCAGCAAATAGACGGACCCGGTTTTACTGCCCATTTATTAACAAGGCTACATTTTGCTTTTAGAGCAGGACTCGGCTAATGTTTGATGCTGTTCTTTTATATATTTGTATCTAAAGTTTTATCAAATATCTGTTAATGAGAGTTCGTGTTATGATCCTCACCGCGCCCTGTCTTTATCGATCAAGCGTTTTATTGCATAAACCTGTCGAGCCTCTCAGTTTTCAGGCGTCACCTCAGCTCCGTTGCACCATGAAATAACTCGTTTGGTAGCTTGTCTGCAGCAGCGACCTTTAATGTTAATACAGCGCGGTTAGTGGAGCAGTAAGTGTAAATCTTACAGCTGAGGTTCTGCAGGTTGTTTCCTCTCCTCAGTGTGAAGGGAGATGATTGTTGAATGAATGAAAGCAAAGAGTCAAAGCCTTGGTTTGGTCAGTAAAGCATGCAGAGTGTTAGCTGGGCTGTTTTCAGGGTGAATGAGGTTAAACGATCATTTCACTTGGATATAATAATCTCATCTTGGAAGTAAGGTTGCACTGAACCATTAGGAATAATTTGTACCAGCTCACGTTGGTTTTATAAAGCAACAGACCTCTAAACAATCAGTCGATTACCAGAAAAATCATTGGCTAGTTTGATAACTGTTTAATAATTTGAGTCATGTGAGTATATTAACATAAACTGAGAAAAATACCAGATCTTTGCAAATGTCCGCCTCTGAAATGAGAAGATTTGCTGCTTTTCATGGTCATATCTCTTTACAAACAAAATATTCTGCGGCTTTTTGTGGATTTTTGGTCGAACAAAATAACACATTTAAGACGTTAACTTAAGCTTTGTGAAATTTTTGACAATTCATTGATGTATTACGGATTTAACAGTTCTTTATTAATCTAAATAATCATTGATGAAAATGGCAATTCTTGTTGTTGCAGCCCCACATGCATATAAGTAGAAATCACAGTTCAGTGATGTTTAAAATAATGATAAACACCTGTCCCGGGTCAGCAGAGTCCAGAGTTTAGACTTGGACCTCATGTGACCTGTTAGGCTCCTAATTTACTCATATTTTTCATTTTGCTAACGAGAAATCAATCATTTTTTTTCTGTTCAGTATCTGCAGCTCTGATATTTCAGCTGAGCCTGAAGACATTTAGCGCAGCAACAAATGATTATTTTCATCATTGTTTAATCTGCTGACTTATATTTGACCATCTTCTTTAATCAGTGGGTGTCTTCAGATGTCTTCTATTGGTTATTCTTCTGTCCATCAGTAACTAATTAATCAACTAATCCTTCCAGCTCTAGTTTTGCTGGGCGTCACAGTGATAACAGTAAAACTACGACTGACACAAACTCACTGTTCACTCTTTTTGGATAATTTCTTAATAATCACTTTAGTTTATTATGTAAGTGATGTTTTGAGTGAAACTCAGAGGAGATTAAACCATCAGAGAGGACAGAGCAGCTACAACCAGCTCAGACTTTTTCTATCATAACTGCTGTTTATTCACTTAACAACAAATAAAGTTATGTTTGAGTTTCTCACACTGATTCAGGGACAGTGTTTGTACCATGTTTGATTTTAATCAACCAAAGCTGCAGCCAACAGTTGTTTATTTTAAGTATTGATCTGATCAGCTGATCATCTTTCTAATTAATGAATATTTATTAAACGTAAAGTGACATCTTTGCACGTTTAAACATAATAAAGATATATTCAGTCAGTGATCAGTTCATTGACAAATGATTTCAGTTTTTGAATCAGCTGAGTTTTATTTCCTGAGCTTTAAGAATTAAGAAGCTGAAGGAGTTTGAAATGAGAGCACAGTCGTCCATAGAAGAGCATCAGAAATATATAAACTCCGATCAGTGTTTCAAACACTACGGTGGCCTGTGAGGTCACACAGACCTGTGTTAGTGTTTGTGTCTGAGATGTGGATGTTACAGAAAACGTTGAAATGAAATAAAGAATCTGTGTTTGTCTCCTCCAGGCCAAGGAGATTCTGACCAAGGAGTCCAACGTTCAGGAGGTGAGGTTTTCCCCGAGTCTGTCCTCAGCATCAAACACTCACTGATTAACCTCCATCACAGCTCAGGTCCTGGGTGACACACATTGTCTCTTTATAGAGCCTAAAAACTGATATAAAACCACACAAACATGCATCTGCTGAAACATTCTTAGATTATTTATCACATTCTGATTCATGTTAACTTTGCATTTTTGTCTGACCAGTGATTTAATATCCTGGTTTGAGGACATGTTCCAGCACCATATATTAGACATTTAATGATAAATGATTGATCAGTTAATTGGAACATGATTAGCAGACACAGGTGAGATTTTCTACCTTTACTGTGACATTTAATATGAATAAAGTACAGGACAATTCATTAACCTTAACTAGAAACTGGTTTAAGAAATGCAGTAAATCTGTGGCTCCAACACAAAACAGCAGTTTCATCTCCTCATCATCAGTTGTGTCAAACCAAAGCCTGTGTACGTCTGAATCAGTTTTAGTAGAATCATTTGCAGAAACGACAACAACAGGCAGCAGCAGAGGACGACAGTCAGCTCAGGCTCAGATGGTGAAATCTGCTGGAACGTTTCCAAACTGAACAGAAAGGGAACTAAAGTCAAAGTGTTGAAAGCTGTTTTGGTTTGAGCAGGAAGTCGCATTAATCTCCTGACCAGCACCGATCAATACGTGTAGGTGAAGGTGGAGGTTATTCCTCAATGAGATTTACACCTTCTGATGAAAAGATTGATGCTTCAGTTCAAACCAAACACTTCAGCAGTGAATCTGTTTTTCTTCTTTTTTTACATCAGTTTGTTTCTGTGTTTTATAAAGAAATCCTGAATGTGATCTGGATCTGATTTTCAGTGTCGGTCCCTCCGGCGAGTTTGAAGCAGAATATGACTGAGCCTCCACAGACTGAACAATATCACACCTTGTTTACACTGAAAACTGTGTCTGTGCTGCAGGCTCACACACACTCTCACACACTTAGCTTTTTAAAATGCCACTGAGTCTTTATAGAAACAGAATCTGTCAGTGACAGTACAAAGCTGTGTGGACTCTTTTAATCAGTGTTTATTCAGCTTAATGATAAAACTGATCCTCAGAGAGACGAGTCTCCAAAACCAGCTTTTAAACAGCGACAAAGATTTAAGTTCATTTGACTGAACATCAGCTTTATTATGAGCAGTGACTGTAACAGTTCAGGATATAAACATCATGTTTTAACAGTAACCATCACAGCAAATTGGAGGAAAAAGAAGCTTCCTTTCTAAAAGTTTAAACAGAGTGAACAGGTGGTGGCGTTGTGGTTGAGACGCCCCTGGTGACGGTGTTACCTGTCCCCTCAGGTGCGATGCCCGGTGACGGTGTGCGGCGACGTCCACGGTCAGTTCCACGACCTGATGGAGCTGTTTAAGATCGGAGGAAAGTCTCCCGACACCAACTACCTGTTCATGGGAGACTACGTCGACAGAGGCTACTACTCCGTGGAGACGGTCACGCTGCTCGTCACGTTAAAGGTAAACGCCGCCGCCATGTTGTCTGTCTGTCTGTCTGTCTGTCTGTGTTCAACAGATCACAAAGAGACTGAGGCTAAAACTGAGAAACACTAACGGCACCGTTTTAGTTTGAAAACTTGTACTTTCTACAAGCGACGAGCTGCAGAGTAAACACTCTACTTCCTGTTTACGCTGTCCCGCACATGCTCAGTTTAAACGTTTGTCTGGACGGAGGTCGTGCGTATCTGTGTGGACACGGAGCAGCTGTAATGTTTGACTTGCTCACATGATGCTGGACCTTCAGTAAACATGTTCATGTGTTTGTCCTGATGTGTGATCGTGAGCTCAGTGATGATTATTTTCCTCCTCCTGGAGCTTTTCCCAGAGTCAGGTGAGATGTTTACCTGCAGCTCCACCGCCACAGTTTGAGGAAGTGAAATCTCTGAAGAGTTGGTTTGATTTTTAACAAACTGTCACTGAATTTAAAGAAGAAATTCATTATTGTTGGGAATCATGCAACATCTACCCAGAGGAAACTGAATATATAAGACTGAATATAGATCATAAATTCAGCTGGAAACCACATGTAGATTTCTTCAAGATAGATCCAGTGTTTGTTTCTAAAATTATTCTGAAACCTCACCTTCTCCTTCACATCCTCAACATGTCGTGTTAATTTGTCTCTTACAGCTTGTTTTATCAGTCGAGTCTCTCGCTCTCCGGCTACAGGCCTGTTCACATTTTGTTTATTGTGACAAATCTGATAAGCAGGAGACTAAACCTGTTGCCCCCGCCCGCCTCACAGCCTCTAAAAATAATCATCAGTTCCTCTGAATTTGATTTGTTCAAACAGACGTGAACAAACGGTGGATTTGTCAGAAACTGGGTCCAGTCCTGTGACCTGGACATCAGGAAGTTTTATTATGTTATAAACACGTTAGTAAAACCATCGACGGTGACGTGAGCTGACGGAGACGTCCTGACCTGTACGCATGTTTCACCTACGCAGCACATACATGATACACAGCTGTTTGATGTGTTTTAACACAAAGACCTGGTCAACGTGTGAAAACAGAACCCACAGGCAGAGAAACCATAAGACCAGTCAGATGCTTCTGGGACATTTTGACCACGACTGAGGAGAACAGGAAGGAAACGCTGAGTCACATTAAACTGACTTCCTCTTTAGTATGAAATAATTTTTGGTGCAATTGTTTTATATTTTACTGAATCACCACCGTGTTTCCCTGAAGCTCAGCTGCAGCCGTCATATTTCAAATACAATGTGAAATATTATCACACGATAAATCTGGTTCAGTAACGGATTAATTCTCAAAACCCAGTCTAAACTGAAGTCTGAGGTGGTTTATAGATTATGAATTAGTTCTTGTTCAAAATGACCAAAGATTTCTCTGATTCCAGCTTCTCAGAAGTGAATATTTGAAGCAGGACTCTGTATATCTTTGTGTTTTGAGGACGTGATCTTGGACTCTGTAATGGTTTTATTTTTTACCATCTGTCCAAAACCCAAAGATATTCAGCCGACATTCACCTGAGACAAAAATCTTCACATTTAAAGTTCTGAAACTATTGATTGATTGATTAATTAACTGATTGTTTCAGCTCTAAGTGAAAAATAAATCATGAGTTGCAGCTCTCTGATGTCTTATTTTCTTCGTTGTTGTGCTTCAGGTTCGTTTCCAGGAGCGAATCACCATCCTGCGAGGGAACCACGAGTCGCGGCAGATCACTCAGGTCTACGGCTTCTACGACGAGTGCCTGAGGAAGTACGGCAACGCCAACGTCTGGAAGTACTTCACAGACCTGTTCGACTACCTGCCGCTCACCGCGCTGGTCGATGGACAGGTACGAGGGTCCACAGATACTCCATTAATCAAATCATCATTTTATTCCTTTTTTAAAGCAAAACCTCAGAATATTTGTTCCAGTGTCTCAAATGTAAATAAGTCCTGGTTGTTTTGTTGAACGTGGCAGTAAACTGAATCTTTGGGTGTGGACTTTCTCATTGGAGATTTAAAGGCGTCACACTGCTCTGTAGAAAATGATAGCGGACCTTTTTCTCTGCACAGACTGAGATGTAATGGAAATGTGTTTTTAGGGAGCAGTTCTGCTGCAGATGATTCAATAATGAATAGAATCTTTAGCTGCAGCCTTAATTATATTTTCACTGCGTTATTTCTTTGAGACACATCTTCAGTTTTTCTTCCTTGTTGAATAATTCATCTTGTGTTTTACGTGTTTCTCCTGGCTGACCTGAATGAGCTCATTGTTCCTCTGCTGCCGCTGACGATATCTTCTTCATCTCCTGTGTTTGTTTCAGATCTTCTGTCTCCACGGAGGTCTGTCTCCCTCCATAGACACTCTGGATCACATACGAGCTCTGGACCGCCTGCAAGAAGTCCCACATGAGGTAAACACACGGCCAACACTGTGTGTGATCACGAGCCAGGATGTAAAGGATGTGGTGTTGACTCTGTCTGTCTGTCTGTCAGGGCCCAATGTGCGACCTGCTGTGGTCGGACCCTGATGACCGCGGTGGGTGGGGGATCTCCCCCCGAGGTGCCGGCTACACCTTCGGACAGGACATCTCTGAAACCTTCAACCACGCCAACGGCCTCACCCTGGTGTCCCGTGCCCATCAGCTGGTCATGGAGGTAAAACCGGACGTCAACGTCTCCACCACTAAGCTTCCAACTGGTCATTTCATTTAGCTCTGAGCTCTTCTACAAAAGCCTTTCTTCTTAGAAAGTTAGTGAGAGTTTGAAAGAGCGTGAGTAGAAACACAACGAGGCTGTAAAGGTGGACTGGTGAGTAGATGGGTTTTCATGTTAACGTCCCCGACAACCTCTGTAGTCTCATTTAGACACTCGTTAGCAACCGCCTTTTTTAAGACACGTAAAAGCTTCAAACATCAGGAGTGGGGGATTTACTGACCCATTTTATGTCCGAGAATAAAACCTGAAAATGTCTGGAGCTTGTGTTAAAACCACAGACCTTATTTCAGACATTTAACCAGAAACACACTGACAACAGGAAGAGCTAACATGCTAACATGCTAACTGACTTCCTGGTTTTAGGATCAGTCCTGCAGGACTCTCAGCACCAGTACAGACTGAAAACCACACACTAAGACTCAGCTGTAAAATCTGAAGCTTTAGTGTTTGTGAATGTATTTCAGTCGTGTTGGCACAGATACTCTCTCACAAGTGGCCTGAAGGATCCTAAAAAAAAATCTGTGTCTCCATGGCAACGTAATATAATGAAGTTGTGAGGGTGCAGAGCTGCTTCATCCCTGCTCCTGGACCAGTTTGACTCCCACTGCGCCTGACACACAGTTCACACACACTGTTCACATTCAGGCTGCAGCTGCTGCAAAGTGACGACTCACCAGTTTGTTTTATTTAGACATTAACAACTGAAGAGAAGCTGCGAGTGAGTCCAGTGATCAGAGGAGCAAATGAGAATCTGTGGAAAGTTTCAGTTGGTGATGAATTTAATCGTTTAAAGTTTAAAGAGTTTAAAGTTCAGCAGATTGTTTCTCTGGTGTCTGGAGGTGATTGAAGAGCAAAGAGACTTGTTACTGTGACCCATTAAAAGAGTTCAAATAGAGAGAGAACATCCATGAAAAGGTAAAAATCCTAATCAGCTGAGATTATTATTAAGGCAGTCAAACGAATATTTAATGGCACCTTACTCACATTCTTTATCTGTTCTCAATGAATCTTAAAGGGATGTTTCTCAGGTTTTTAATCCTTTGATCAACATGGGAGTGGACAGATATGAGCGATGGTGATCTGCGGTGGTAACTCAGTGAATGCAGATAACGTTGTTCTTGTGGAGAGAACCATCAGCAGAGCTGTGACGCTGCTTTTTAAAAACAAAGTCTATTTCTGCTCAGAGATTTGTTTCCACCTGCCGTCCACACGTTACTGCTGCGTCACTGTGTGGTTTCATCCTAACTGGATGTGTGTTCTCACCTCCAGGGCTACAACTGGGGCCATGATAAGAACGTGGTGACCATCTTTAGTGCTCCAAACTACTGCTACCGCTGTGGAAACCAGGCAGCCATCATGGAACTGGACGACACTCTGAAATACTCTTTGTAAGTACAGAGACGTTAAATCTGCTGCTCCGCGCGTCGTCTGTTCCTCTCAGGTGTTTTAACTGAGTGACTCCATCAATAACAAACGCCTTCTTCTCTCCTCAGCCTTCAGTTTGACCCCGCCCCTCGCCGCGGCGAGCCCCACGTGACCAGACGCACTCCTGACTACTTCCTGTGAATGTCCAAAGCCATCCCTGTCAATCATCCACGAAGCTCCACCCCTCTCTTCCTCCCCCTCTCCCCCTTCACCCCCTTCATTTTGGATGGAAAGAAGATATTAGTGATAATAATAACGATGATGATGATGATACTGTACCAGGGAGAATAGAAACAAACGATTGGCTCACGAATCCAAGATTTTAACAAAGAGAGAAACTTAAAGAGCGGCCCCCTCTACAGTTGTGTTTTCAGTATGCTGTCATTAATGCTGTGCTTCTGGGGAAAAACAACACGTACAACTATGATGATCTGTTTTCTTTCTTTTTTTGTTTATTACATGTTTGAAAACGAGATAATAAAACTACCAACGTGGACCAAATGTGCCATATTCTGATCCTTTTACAACATGTACAACGCGCAAGGTTTTTTCTTTTTGTTTTGTTTTTTTCTTTTTTCTGTTTTTTTTTTTTTTTTTAGACCAGCACTATAACCCTACCTACCTGACATCCACCACCACTCATCACATCTCATGGCATACAGTATGTGCTTTTTTCTGTTGCAAGATAATTTTAAAAAAGGAGAAAAAAAAAGGAAAAAAAAGTTTGCTTCAAGTAGTACAGCTGTCAGTTTTAGCTGTCCAGGCTGCAGCCGGTGGTCATCTCAGCAAGTATATTACTGTAATTTGAATAAAGACAACAGACGTATGAAATAAAATGTCCTATTGACAAACTACTGTGCTGCCTCAGTGTCATTTCTTCAGACTGTTTTCTGTTAAACCTGGTTTGATTAAAAAATAGGGTCAGTTTAAGTCTTAAACTCTGAATTTAACATCCTTTGAAAGTCATATTAATAAATCTGAATTAATTTACAAATATCTCTCGCCTGCAGAAAACATAAACACCAGTTCTATTTATATGTTCTATCATTTTCCCTTCAGAATTTAAGTTCCTCGTATTTTTAAACTTATTTTTTTCAATTAATTTAACTTCAAACGTGTGATTTTACCTGATAATTGACATTAATTTAATGCGGTGTAGTTGTCAAAGTGACCGCTAGATGGCAGTGTCTGAAAAGGTTCACTAAAACGCGACGGACGATCTCGTTCTTTACCTCAACAATCGCGAGAGTTCCCGGGAAGCGCACAACAAACCAATCTCCGTGTTAGCTTGCTAGCAGCTTCTCCCTGATGATCTACCGTCAGCTGATAAAGAGGTCGGTGTTTTCTGCTTTAATATCTGTTCAGTGTCTCTCAGTTTAATGTTTAACTCCTGGAAGAAAGTCAGAGCTCATCTGTTGGTTTTCTGGCTAGTTAGCTGCGTTTAGCTCGTTAGCTAACTAGCCTAATAGGCTAAAAACATTAGCTACCGGTAGAACTTTAACCGAAGGCTGCTGAGATAAAAGAACAGAAGCGACCGTTGTTAAACTGTGTCAGTCAAATCATCTGATAGCTCATGCTAATATTGTATAATTACGTGTTTATCGTGTATTTGTCTGACTGACATGAAGTTTGTGGAGTTTATTTCTGTCTCTGCTCTCAGTGTTTAGCTTTAGCTTGAATACCTGGTTGAATAGTTCTGTGAGGGTGAGACTAAGTTAAATAAACCCTCCTCGTGCAGCTTCACCCTCCTTATATACAGGTTACTTTGTCCTGTATCAGCTGTTAGAAATCCAGATCAGTCCCACTGTGTGTCTCATGTATTACACACATTCAGGTCAGTGAGGATTTTAAAGCTCTTCCTGCAGGTCTGCGGTTATTTTCAGATTCCTCACAGACCATCTGTGTGAGAAACTATTCTGAGGCTGCTCCATAAAAATGACTTGTAATCTGTGCCACTGGTTGAACAGAGACTGTGGAGAACTTTATCACCTGTTCATATACAAATACACATCAGGGATTAAAGAGCAGAACATCAACGTGTGGTACCTGGACAGAAACTAAAGCTAAAGACAGAGCAAACTGTTCTCTACAGCGAGAATCACATCGTGTTCATGTCGCTTTATATTTTCACACAAAATAACATGTTAACTTTTTGTTTGTGAACAGCGACTGTGTCACGTGAGGGTTCAGATATATTATTATATATTATTAGTCATGTGAGGTCACATCTGATCCACTCAGCTGGGCTGAGTGTGAACCTACAGACGAGCTGGTGTAACTGGTTCAGGTGTTTTTCTCAGTGAAATGTGGTGATGAAACACTGCAGTGTGTGTTCCACCTCCACCTGTCAGACAGCTGATACCATGAGGAGGAGGAGGAGGGGGGTGGAGCAGTCAGTCCTCTGATCGGTCTGTCTGTCTGTATGGAGGATGTGGTTCTGCACTGTCAGTCTGGATCAGCAGCCAGGTTCAGCTCCCTGTTAGAGACCACAGAGAAGCTCCTGGAGCCTTTCCCCTGTCGGACTCCTCCGGTCTTCACGCCCTGGTTCCCTGCCGCCGCAGACCTCCGGCTACCCCTCAGACCGGCCAGACCGGCTCCTGTCATCTCCTCCTCGGCCGGTTTACTCGCCTCTGACAGCAGAGCACACACTCACACAGCTCCGACTGAACCACACCTCCCAGAAAACAAACCACAGAAACATGATGTTGACACTGATAAACGCTGCGACCGTCCACACACAGAGACGACGGCACGTCCTGAAGAAACGCTCAGTGTGTCAGAGACTCCAAACCACCTCCTCCCTGCGTCACCGCGTCACAGAGCAGAGAGACGAGTCACCGACCTGCCGCAGAAAAACACAGAGTCGCCCATCAAACGCTCGTGGAGCGTGTTCACTCAGAGAGGAGTCCTGCTGGACAGCTCCCAGTCTCTGTCCAGACGCTTCCATCACATGGTCTCCGTCCACAGGCTCCACCTCCGACAGAGGGCCAAGTGGGTGATCAGTGAGGACAACTGTGGGACGGCCCAGGACATCGAACAGGTCAGTGGTTCAGGACTGAGTCTGCAGCAGATCAGTGAGGCTGCAGTGTCTCAGCTGATATTATCAGTGTTATTGTTCCTGCTTTAGCTTTTATTTAACTTCCTGTAGAGGGAGGAGGGAGACACGCAGAGACACAGAGTGAAGACGGACAGATGTGATGTGAATCTGAACCACAGGCTGTTTTAATCATCTGTTAATTATCTGAAACATTCGACGGTTCCAGCTTCTCCAGTCAAACACATGAGGCTGTTTGAAGACGTCACTTTGGATCCTGGAAGATTCAGGTTTTATAGATCAAACAACTCATTGATTAATTACAAAAAATAACCAGCAGATTAACTGCTAATGAAAACAATCATTAGTTTCAGCACTAAACACGTGAGGATCATTAAACAGTCCATGTTTGACAGAGATCAGCCTGGTGGTGCTGGACAAACAGAGCAGAGCATCTCTGCTGTTGCTGTCCTCACCTGTCCTTCCTCCTCCCTCCTGCAGGTGTGGCGGACTCTGAGCCGGTCGGTCCGGAGCTCCAGGCTGCCGACGTGCAACGCCAACATCCAGAGGGAGCGGGCGGAGATCTGGGTGTTCTGCGACGTCCTGTGCTCGGAGCAGGTGGGGCGTTTCCTGAAGGAGGAGCTGCAGCTGTCGGGGAGGATCAGCCTGTCGGTCCACAGGCTGGGAAACGTCTTCAGCATGTAGAGGGACTCCAGACACTTTACAGCCTCAGGCTTTAACACTGCATTTGTCTTCATGTTAATATAACTGATAAAAAAGCCTGTTTTTGATTCATGTTCAGAACATGAGCAGAGAGAATCAGTTAAACCAGGTTCATCCTCAGGAAACATCTGTTCTCATAAAGACAGTGAGAGGGTAAAATACACGTTATCTCTGTGAAGCCACAGATGATACAGAGAGAGAAGAGTCACAGTCACAGTGTGGTGAAGGTGCTGAGGAACTCCTCTTTATTCAGCTGTTTGTGCTGCTACACACATGTTGTTACTGAGCTTTTTAAACATGGACGTGTCCATGACTTGATGAATTTCACGCCTCGTCTGAGGTCAGACCTCAGAGCGACGCCTGCTTTTCTGAGCCACTTTTTTACCTTTTTATTTTCTTTTTTCTACCGAAGCAGCTGTGACTAAAACGTCTCCCTGTGCTCACACTTTACAGTCTCACCTAAAGAAAAGGAAACATGCAGTTGATTGAACCCTTTCTGTGCCTTGATACCAATCCTCCAATGCAGAAGTTCATTCATATTTTATAAGAATTTACTCCAGTAATGAGCTGGAGGGGAATGAAAGCCCTGAACAGATGTGTGTCTTTGTGCTGAGTTCCAGTCTGTGTTGTGTATTGATGAATTTGAGAACAGATGGTTCTGACTGAGTTTTTCACAACGATTTTCTCTTCGCTCTGTGATGTAAATAAAGGTTGAATATTTTGAATGGATGGACGTACAGTCGAACATGTGATGTGCAGTTTGTTCTGGAAAAGCTGCAGCAGCAGTCACATGATCCGGGAGTCAGCCTGCTTTTCACTGACACAGAAAAACACACACACACACACACACACACACACACAAAGACTGATGCTTGTATAAGACCTGAATGAATGAGGACAGCATGAATACAGTGCACCCCCCATCTCTCCCACACACACTCTTTGTTGCTAGGGTCCCTTGTCTTGACAGCCCTGCACACTGCGTTAAAATCTAGGTTACCGGATGTGACATCACTGCCCTGCCTCCCTCTCCAGCTGTAATCGGTTATAATCTCTTAAATCCATGTTTAGGTCCTTTTAACTCCACAAACACACGATGTTTAAAGAAGTTTTCGGGAAAAACCTAAAAAAAAATTACGTTTTGCTCTAACATTATCCCTAAATAATTAACATACTTTGTCTGTGGCGCTGTGTAACACGCATTAATTTTTCAACACATGTTCGCTGAAGTATTTTATTTTGAAAGATGCCCGGAAGTTATCAATTCTGCCCGCTGTATTCGGTTATATAACGCGCATTAGCAAGATAAATATGTCGCTAAATTGGATTTTGGATGAAGTGTTGAATATAAACTGTTTAGATGTCTTTATATTCTAATGATTTACCTTAAAAATCGACCTTTATTTTGAATGCTTCGCTTATTGTAATATAATAGCACTCTTACTTTGACAGTCCGGACCGGAAATGCTTTGAGTCATTGTTAGCTTGACGCGCTGCTCCCGTTACTGGAATCTAGACGGTTCAACCACGAGTGTCTTCATCTTGGAAATAATCGATAAAATAAGGGAATATTTCAGTTTTGGACAACATCTGGACGTCGTGTCTGTTCGCTGCTCCATAATGGCGTCCGCTGTTTGCTCTGCTGGAGGGTTTTCGTGGTGAAAAACAGAAAAAAGGTGAGCCGTTGTAGCGACTGGTACGAGCTAACAGGCTAAGCTAGCGCTGGCATGCATTGTCGTTTCCCGTTTCCTGGAGGGATTCACTGTGTCTGTGCTTCATGTCTGAGCTTTTTCTGACTCTGTTTTACAACGTTTAGAGGTTCATGTGTAAAGGGTAGTCGTGGGAATCAAGCTGAGGATGTGAAATTAAATCTGTCTTGGTTTAACGCTGTGAACCGGAAAGTACCTCAACATTTCAGTCTGATCCATTTTCCGTGTTTTCTTCTGTTTACCAAACGTAAGTCCCGTTTAAACTCGACATGTTTTATGTTTATATGTTGGCTTATATCTGTAAAAATGGCATACTTTAAAATCTCTGACATATCGGGATGTAAACCACTTAATTTTCATCTGTTCGGCTTTATTAGTTTAATCTGAAATTCCTCTAGATTTTGTTAAATAAGGTAGATAAAGTCTACTTGGCAGTTAATATCGCCTGACAGAGACTGAGTTTTAAATGCTAAAACTTCCCTTTGTTTGTTTCTTATTTTTGTATTGTTTTGTGCAGCAAACTAATCAGCAACTATTTCTGTGATCGATTAATAATTTAAGTGATTTTTATGTGATAATAATGAGCCTCTTGTTAAATATTTTCTGGAGGGTTTGTGTTAAATTAAATTTCTTTGGGTTTTGTGGTTTGAGAAATTGTGATGGGAAATTTTTATATTGTCTCTGTTTTTTTTTTCTTTCCCATTTTATGGACTAAACAGTCAACTAATCAAGAAAACAACTAGTTAATCATTAATCGCCTGAATTTCCTGAAGGGAACCTCCCCAAAGGATCACTAAAGTTTTTAAATATCTATCTAATCAGTTTTTATTTTCATTTCGATAAAATGTTGATGTCAAACACGGATTTTCTCTCTTTGTTGGTAGAACTGTAATTACTTTAATTGGGGGCTGCAATAAAGATAACTGCGCTATCAGATAACCTGCCAGTTATTGTTCATTGATTGATTGATTGGTTCATAAAAGGCGAAAAATGATGTCTTCAGATTTCTTGTTTTGTCCAATAAACGGTGCAGTTAATTGGACAATAATCAAGAAAAAACAGTTACAGCTTCTCTAATGTGATTGGCTGCTTTTTATCACTGTAAGCTGAATATCTCTGAGCTGCTGGTTGGGCTAATTGGTTAATTGATGAGTCGATTGAGAGAAAATTAATCAACTACTGTTTTCATAATCGATTACTTTCCACGTACAAATGCCAGACATTGGTTTGTTCGATCAGGAAGTGAACGTGGGTGTCTGCGTCATCAGACAGAGAACGACAGTTAGCGTTAGCACAACCGCTAACATTGTGAGTCGCTTCCGGTTACAAGCTAACACGCTAACAAACAAACAAACAAACAGAAACGAGGCTGTTTACTCTAACAGTAGCCACCTGATTCACGCCGCTCTCTCATTGGTCAGTCTGGTGCAGGTGGTGGGCGGGGCATATTTTTCGCACTGAGGAAAGAAAACGTAGATGTTCCTCCAGCCTCTTAAATAAACAAAATATTAATAATGGAATTAAAACAGGTCTTTGGAGGAAGTCAGATGTTTGTTTTTTTTAAAGAAATGTCTTTTTATTAAAGAGCAGGAATTGTTAATTATTAATTAGTTAATTAATTATTGTGTTTTAAGTACCAAAACAGGAGTAAAAGTGCTCAAATCAAAGTGTTATATATTGGTTTTATAGCAGAATCAAACACCACTAATTGCTACCATCAGGAGAGAAGGAATACTCCTTTATGAAATAAAACACGACAGTAGAAGAGAAGATGTGTTCAGGCCTTCATCTGCAAACTAATTTTCTCTGAACAACTTCCTGGGGGAAACCCTGTATTATATATTAAATTGTTGAGACAGGAAATCAACTTCTCCAGATATCAAAGAGTGTGTTCTTTATCTGGCTGTTAATGTTTTTTATCTGTTTGTTTTTAAGCTTCATATCAAGCTGAGTGATACTGAAAACTAGTGCTGAAAGATGAAGTCAGAGTTCATTTTGAACAGGATTTTATTTGACATGTTTAACATCTGCCAACTCTGGCCTCTTTTGTCAGTGAGGTATGACTGGGTGATTTTAAATAAACTGAGCTTTTAACCAGTTTCAATTTAAATGTTTTTAAAATGACTGAAACCAGCACTGCCCGTCAGTCAGTCACTGTTACGGACATTAAAAATAAAGCAATAATCCCCAAGAGGCTGTGGTTTACAGTGACTTTAGAATAACAAAGAGACGCTGTGAGGTGTGACACAAAGGGGAGTTTTGCTTCTAAAATAAAAAAATTAAAAAAACACCAGAGAACTGACAAAAAGTCCATCAAATTTCCTCAAAAGTCCAGGGTGACGTCTTCAGTCGTCTTGTTTTGTCTGGTCAACAGTAGGGCTGAAATTATTTGGTAGCTAATCTGTTGATTATTTTTTAGATTAGTCGACAAGTATTTCTGTCACACTCTTCGTCTCTGCTTCCTGTTCCGGGCTCCAGTGCACATTTTACCTCACCTGCTCAGGTCTGTGGACATTTAGATGGTTTCTCTTACAAAGTCTCTGGTTTTATACGATGTGTCGACACTAAAAGTCAGCGTTGATTACGTGGGCTAATCGTTGCAGCCCTAATCAACTGTCCAAAGCCCAGAGATCTTCAGTTGACTGTGATAGAAAAACAGAATATCCTCTCATTGGAGGAGCAGGAGCCAGAGAACAGTTGGTCTTTCTGCTTGATAAATGATCCAGACAGCTGACCGATCATCAGAGTAGCTGCTGCTGCTGATTAACTGAGTTCTTTCCGCTGTCTCCTCACGTTAAGCTCTGACCTCCTTCTCCTCCCTCTCTCAGGTTGATCTGTCGCCTCCCCAGATGTGGCCGCTACCTCTGCTGAGACTCCTGTTCATGAACGGCGAGGACGCTTCGATCGAGCGACTGTGGCTCGGCCTGGAGGGATGACAGGACATTAGCAGACATGGAGACAGGGGAGACACACAGAGAGCTGGAAACACCATATTTACTTAGTCTAGATTCTCCTCATTAGATCCCCCTCAGGATAAGAGTAAACCCTATTTTTATATTTTTTATTCAGAGCTGTTTTTGTTAGTTATTGTGAAGCCATACATACGCAGGCGTCAGGATGAGCTCGGAGGGTTTTCAGTACCGGGCGCTGTACGACTACAAGAAGGAGAGGGAGGAGGACATCGACCTGCACGTCGGAGACATGCTGCTGGTCAGTAAAGGAGCGCTGCTCGCTCTCGGCTGCAGCAACGGAGCTGAGGAACGACCGTCTGAGATCGGATGGCTGCCGGGCTTCAACGAAACCACACAGGTAGGACACCACATCAACTGGTTAGACGCCTATAAGACCCAGTGAGGAATAGATCAACCCTCCATCTTCCATGTTTTACATTCTTTTAAAGTATTCAGTGGTTTGTTATCTGTGCTTGTTTATTTTGTTTACTCTGTCGGCTCCAAGCCAGGGCTGGACAATAAAACGATCTCGATCTGGGATTGCAATAAAATTTATGTTGGATAGGATGATAAGCTCAGGGCATTTTATTATAACAACCTATCACATGGCCGCGTAAATGCGATAACTGCACACTCATTTCCTGACCTACCGGCAGTAAAGAAAGCTGTGGACGAGTCAGAAACACGAGTATAACGAGAGAGAAGCTCGAAAGTGAAGAACTGACATTACTCTCCCAACAGGAAACTGTTGACAACAAAGGTCACAACATGTTCATATGGAAGTGGTTTGGTTCCTTAAATGAGATGAAGCTCAGATTAAGAGTCTGAAAAACATGTCGCTGGTCAGTGCCAACACAGAGGGCTAACAGAGCTAACAGCTAGCAGGGCTGAACCAAAACTAACATCTATTGTGTCCGAATGAAAAGTGTTCATATAACCTTCCTGCTCCTCAGTTAAAGACCTGATGCCTCTGATGAGTTCAGGAAACCGATTAAAGTTCTGGACTGTAGGTACAAACTGCCAGACAGGAAATACTTTTCACAGACAGCTGACTGTCCAATCTGCTCTTCTACATAGAAGGTCCTATCAGAGAAATCTGTGATCACAGTCGTCACAGGTTTTTGTTTTATTCACATTTTTGATAAGTTACCACACAAGTTATGTTTTAGTGTTTAGTTAAGGCAGATAAAACATGTTAGTAAATTTAACTAATGAGCCACTGGTTTCTTCAGGCTTCAGTCATAAGCAGGATACTCTTCAAACTCACAGATTATATATGCTGACGTATTGATATCGATCAATTTCAGGGAAAAATAATTGTGGTCATATTTTAGCCGTGTCACCCAGCCCCAATGCATCTCCATCCAACCACTTTCTGAAGTAGCTCTCCTCCTCAGCAGATTATCCCATCATGCACTGGGTGACGGGTCCGTCAGGTTAAACTCTCTCACACCTACAGGCAGCTTTAAGTTTCCATTTCACCTGTTTGCACAGTGAGAGGAAACACACTGAACCACAGAGCATCTTCACTGGAAAAGCAACTAACACCTCAGTGTTGATATTTAGCAAATGATCTCAGCTCACACTGTGGTTTCCTGCACTGACACTGAGGGATGACTCAGTCTCTCTCAGGTTTGAAGTTTCTGCTTCATGTCACAAAGTGTTTTTATTAAATGATTTAATTATCAAAACTGCTTCTGTTATAGAAAACTTAAGGAAACCAGAAAATATTCACATTGAGGAGGAGGAGCTGAAATCAGAGAATTTAAAAATATATTCTTAAAAAATTACTCAAAACAATTAATTAATTATCAAGAGAGTATCGGCTCAGTATTTATTTTGTAATAAACTAGAGCTGTAATGATTATTGGATTGAAATTAATTTTGACTATTTTTGTGATTGAATAATCGTTTTAGAATTTTTTTTATAAGCAAACTGAATATTTGACATTTTACAGAATTAAAAACTCAGGCTGTCAGCGCCCTCTGGTGGACACACTCTGTAAAGTTATTTTCATGATAACTATCAATAACTCGTCCCTCTCTGGCCATCAGGAAAAAGGCGACTTCCCGGGGACGTACGTGGAGTTTGTTGGCAGGAAGAGGATGTCCCCGCCCACGCCAAAGCCCCGCCCACCCAGGCCGCCATCGGCAGCGTCGGTGAGAGCCGACTCTGAGTCCGAGGGTGAGTAAAGCTCGATTCACTTCTCTGTGTTATGGGGTTACGACGAGGGCTGAGCTTTCTATCCAGATTCAGATTAGCAATAAGAAACGGTTTCCTGGAGTCGCATTCGTGGCGTAATCTGTCGTCGTTTCCCTGGAGACGCCCACCTGACGATGACCAAACAAGACTGAAAGGTCGTTTTATTACATGAGTGATATGGAAATAGTGCAGATTTACACATCTTTCTCTCTGTGGGATGTGTTTTCCTCTCTATGTAGTCTTGTAACGGAGCTCTTTGTCTTTAACAGTAAATATTAACAGTAACTTCATTAGGGCTCTACCCGGTTAAGGTAAAAGTCGGCATCTTGTTCACCGCTCGGTCATGAAATCCTACTGCACCGTGTCTCTCTTGTCAGCCCATCGTAACTCGCTGTAACTCCGGTAGTTTCCTCTTTACCTGCGAGCGTTCCTGTGATGGGCATGCAGCTCTCAGCAGGTAGAACTAAAACCTATTCAGGTATTTGGTCGTGAACCTCAGCTGGACTCTGTTTCCTGTTAAATCAAATAAATCGCTGCTGATTTTATCCACAGCTGCTTCAGAGAAACTCTGAACAGTTTTCAGCCTGAAACTGGCTCAGTGTGACTCACACACTTCAATTTCCTTCAGCTGCTTCCTCGTCAGGACATATATACACAATAACACACACACACACACACACACACACAGAAATAAAAGGCATTTCTGTGTAGTTTATCGAGCCTGAACTTCAACCACGAGATGGAAAAACACATTATAGAAAACCTCAGAACAGCATGTGTACATTAAAGGCTTTGAATTTAAGGACACACACACACACACACACACACACACACACACACACACACACACACAGCTGGTGTTTAATCAGGGCTGTGGTTGCTGACTGAACAGATCTCCGTTCTGCTGCCACCAGCCTCACCAGAGAACAGGAAGTGTGTGTGTCTGAGTTTACTGTACAGTGTGTGTGTGTGTGTGTGTGTGCACGTTGATGTTATCTGCTGTTGGTGTGTGTTGTGGTGAAAGCTGGTAGGCAGCAGTAACCTGGCTGTTGATGTTTCACAAACCTACAGAGCCACCTCCACTTCCTGTTGATCTCACCCTTTCACATTAAAGGTTCTGTGAGCCGTCTGAGTCTCTCATGTTCAGAGCTTCATTCTACAAACTGTTAGCTCCCATTTTAAACTCTAACTTTATTCATCTCCGTCACGTCAGTCAGCCTGAGCCCTTTACAGTAATCTGATGGCAGTTGAACGTGTTGGTCTCGTATCATAAAGGTGATCAGACTTTCACTTTCAGCTTCACACAGACCTGAAGGCTGCAGCTCGAGGTGGAACATGCACCGAGGTTAAACACCTTTCACCGCCCTCTGAGATCATTATCACACGTTTATCACCTCAGGCTTCATCTCTTCTGCAAGAAAGAGACAAGTTTTTCAGGAGCTTTAAGTCAGCCATAACTCAGCTGGCTGTAAATCCTACAATACCCATGAGCCTCAGCTGCTGTTGCTATGAAGACGTAACCAGTCAGAGACAGTAAACTGATTTAACCTGTTTCATTAGGTTTCTACAAAGTGTAATCTTTAACTGTGACAGCAGAACGTGCAGCTCTGTGATTGGCTGTTTCTTAGTGAATTGCACCTTGGGAGTTGTAGTTGACTTCCCTCTGTCAGACTCTAGTATTTGAAGAGTTAGATAAACAGTTTTCTGTCCACGTTGAACCACAGAAACTTTGTTCAACAGTGTGTGTTTTCTCTCTGTAGGTTTCGTGTTGCCGGACCTCCCCGAGCAGTTCGGACCCCCGGACACGGCCCCTCCCCTCCTCAGCAGACTGATGGAAGCCATAGAGACCAAAGGTACCGAACACATACATGACAACAGAAATAAACAGCTCATATGTGACAAAACTTGTTACTTTGGTTCTATTCCAACCAAAATCTTTGACTGTTAAATCCTCTGCACTATGAACCTGAACCAGTAGGAAACTGTCACAGACTGAGAGTTGGGTTATTGTTTGATCAGATACTTCCTGATCTAGATCAGGAAACTGTTCTATCTTTAGACTCCATATCTAATACTTGTTCACCGACCACACTGGCATATAACTCAGTTCCCACCTGCTAATCTGATCTAACTGATACACATCACATGTTAATGCTCTACAGACGCGTCCTGTTTGTTTCAGGTGCCGTCAAACATTAATGTGGTGTGTGTGTGTGTGTGTGTGTGTGTGTGTGTGTGTGCAGGTCTGGACAGTCCCAGTGTGTATCGCAGTGTGAGTGGAGGAGGACTGGACACCCGACAGCTGGCCGACACTGGTGAGCAGTTGCTTCAAAGTGATTCCCAGTATAAATGTGTCACCAAGAGGACTCTCATCTTGTGGTGTGATGTAGCTGAGTTACAGCTTTTAGAAAGTGTCATCTGACCTGCAGCAGCGTCAGCCAATCAGCTCGTTTCACTCCCACAGGCGACACAGCGACCGCTAACTTTAATAAGTAATGAACGTCTGAAACAGCGATCGGTGCTTGTTCCTGAGACGTGGGTGTGTTTGTTTTCAGACCTGGAGCAGCTGGAGGTGTCGTCCCTGTGTGATGGGGTGGTCCGGTTCCTGCTGGACCTGCCTGGTCCCGTCCTCCCGTCCTCGCTGCAGGCCGACATGATCCATGCGGTGCAAGGTCGGCGTGAAAACCAGACGACTCTGAGGTCACTTTTATGTCTCGTGGTCAAGCGTGAGTTTGTTCTCATCTCTGCTCCTTTCTCCTGTTTTACGCCCGCAGAGGTCCGAGACCTGGAGGACTGCGCCCAGGTGCTGCGGGGTGTGGCGAGCTCGCCGGGCTGCCCGGCCCAGTACGGCCTGACCCTGCTGAGCGTGGTCCGACACCTCGCCCGGCTCTGTTTGCACGGCTCCAGAAACCAGCTGAGCCCCCGAAACCTGGCTGAGAGCTTCAGTCCACTGCTGTTCAGACAGACCGCAGGGTCAGTAACACACACACACACTGAGCTCACAGACACACACTGACAGCAGCAGCTGTTGTGACACTTTGTGACCTTTTTGTGTTATTGCGCAATAAATGACATCAGTGTGAACTCACCAATATTTAGATCCTGAAACAAGGAAGGAAAAACTTCATTTACAAAATCCTGACTTTGTTTTACAAGAGATAAACACAACACCAAACGCACAAATTCAAACAAGCGATTTAAAAAGCACAAAGCAAAGTAAACGATTAGAGAAAATCATGGATAAAACAAAAAGAATGAAACAAATATGAAGTTAATTCTGTTTATCAGACAGAAGCAGCTTTTATGTTCCTTTAAAAGAGGAGGCAGTAGCAGTAAACCAGGTCAGCACTGATGCTTGTGAGTGTAAAAATGATTCTCTGAACAGAAAAACAAAGCAGTGCTGCTGAAACCAAAAGACTGGCTTTTTCTGATCACTTCTGAAAAAGTCATGGTCACTGTTTTCCCTGAATTCAGCCTGAGAGGCAGTGACTTCTTCCAACCAAACTGCAGGAGCATCAGCTCAGAGCTGGTTCAGTTCAGTTCAGAAACATTCAGCTTGAATTTAAACCAGTGGAGTTCGTCGAGGCTCAGACAGGCTGAAGGTACAGATCTGCCTGAGAGGACAAACTCAGGGCAAACAGGAAGCTCAGTCAGATTTTCTTTTCCTTCCAGACGTGATCAGGATTATTTTTAGCAGGAAAACCACTCGTTCGTTTTGTTAATTTATAGCGATAAACAATGACTTTTTTTGGTCAGTTTATGTCTCCATTTAATATTATTCCTGAAGCAGTGATTCCTGGTGGGAAACAACATTTCATCAGCACCTAGTGAAATGACAAATAAAGAAATCTTGAATCTTAATTGACGTCCAACAGAATATGAGTGAAACACAGGAACAGAAGCCTCTGAGGTTCGGTCTCTTCACTGCTGTGTTTTTAGAAATATTGTATTTGGTACGTTTCCAAAAAATAACAAGTGTTAATGTTTGAGCAGATGTTTCATCCTGAGTCACAAGATGATGTGAATGAAATGAATCATGAGAACAGGAACTGTGTTTTATTGAGAAGCAGCTGCATCCAAAAAAAAAACCTTTTTAGTTTTTATTGTGTGAAAGGTTTTTTTTCTGCTGTGATTATTTTCACTGTTTTTACTTCCTGACATGTTCGAAACAAAATTCCAGCTTCCTGTTTGTTTAAGAAAAACTCACAGATGATTAAAACTTTCTCTGTGTCTGCTCAGGTCTGAGTCCAGTCCAGATCCTCTGGTTCAGGTCCTGGAGGTTCTGATAACCAGCGAGCTCAACATGAACCAGGCTGCACCAGGTAACACACACAGCTGGTTGTGGTTTTCTGAGACAGATTTTCTCTGTGTGAACCTGGTTCTAATCAGAGGTCTGAATTACTCGATGATGGTTTTCAGTTCCTCTAACGGCGGTGAACCAGCGTCACACTCTAACTGTGTCACTGTCACAAGTCACGGCTGTTGCTCAATCGTACGGGTTAAATGTCAGATGTTTGTCACGTCTTTCCTCGAGATGAGATGATGGAGGGATGGAAGAACAAACCTGAAAATGATAGGCTTATGTGAAAAGGGATTTTCCTGCCTAATTAGTCAAAACCAGCCGAGTACTGAGAGGTTAAAGAGTCTGGTCCACGTCAGTTTATTCTCTGATCAGATAACTCCTGATGTAAATAAAAGCTGCTTGTTTAGATTGATCTGTTGTACAGCTTTGTGTGATGATTGGGATGAAAAGTTGAGAAGGGGCATTAATACTCAGAGAGAGACCTTTTTAACATCACTATATATCACTACCAGACTCCATTGACAAAAACAGGAATTTTACTGGGAGCTTTCAGTCACACAGTAACTCAGATGGAGGCAGTGGTATTCCAGCAGCTCCTGTGTTCTGCACAGTAAAATTCCTGTTTTTGTGAATGGAGTCTGGTTGAGATTCCTGGGTAAGAGATGGTATGAGACAATAAGGTCAAGGTTCAAAAACATTTTCGGTTCAGTTGTCGACATATTTTAGATTTCACACAACAGACTGTTTATATGGACATTTATACTGGTAATGTTTTTATCTGCCCGACAACAACACATGACAGCAGCTAAAAGCTGGTATATGCCAACTGATGTAAACACTCAAGAACTGTTTTAGTATTCGTACTGGAACTTGGTTAGTGCTCAAATGATGCGACATAGGTTTCAGGTTGGTGGTATTTATCTCTCACTGCTGTGGTATGTGGTGTGTAGAAGCTTCATACATGCTGTAAAGGTGGACTGGTGAGTAGATGGGTTTTCATGTTAACGTCCCCGACAACCTCTGTAGTCTCATTTAGACACTCGTTAGCAACCGCCTTTTTTAAGACACGTAAAAGCTTCAAACATCAGGAGTGGGGGATTTACTGACCCATTTTATGTCGGAGAATCAAACCTGAAAATGTCTCAGACCTTATTTCAGACATTTAACCAGAAACACACTGACAACAGGAAGAGCTAACATGCTAACATGCTAACTGACTTCCTGGTTTCAGGATCAGTCCTGCAGCTCTCTTTTAGCATGTGTGCTGCTGCCTGCTGCTACTCCTACACTCTGTGCTGTGTGCGTCAACAATTGGTCTCTGTCTCTCAAATCACAGATGGAATGAGCTCTGTCGACGTCGACCATGTCTTATATTTAGCATTTTATCACTCAACCGTATGTGACGTAAAATCAAACGTTCAGACCGATCAGTGTGAGGAAACACAACAAACAAGATTCATAAGAATCCTCAGTGTGTGTCCAGTTGATCCAAAGCATTATTGGCAAATTAATCAATAATTAAAATAGTCATTAGTCTTTGATCAGTGATTCAGGCTGTCACTAAGAAAGTGTTCCTTCATTTGCCTATTTACTCAGTCAGTCTCCAAGTGAATTAGTCAGTGTATTGATCAGTCTGTGTATTGATCAGTCGGTCAGTGTATTGATCTATCGGTCACAGGCTGAGCAGCAGCTGAAACGATGACATCATCCATCCATGGAGTGAAAGATGCAGCAGAGAGGAGGAGGGGAGGGGAGGGGGGTGTTGCCTCGGTGATATCACTGCCATCGCAGGATTGGCTGGGGGCGATGGTGATGTCACACATCTCCAAGCTGCTCTCCTGAGCTTTGAACTGAGGCTGAGAGAGAGAGAGAGGGAGAGAAGGAGGCAGACGGAGAGAAAGTTGCGTCGTTTTAAATGTCTGAACTGAAGACGACTGCTGAGAACAGATAAATGCAAAGACACAGTTTTCAGGCTGTTTAGTTTCTCTGCAGCTGAGCCTCAGCAAATATAAAAGATCTGCCTGAAGCTGCAGAGACAGAGGATATCCTGCAGATTTCAGTCAGCCGGTGCAGCCGAGTGTGTCGTTAGAAATTAGAGGAATAGTTAAAAAGAGAGAAAAATAGTGCTCAGTAAGGAAAATGTAGCCTGGACCGGTTTCCTCGGAGATGACGTCAGTTTTTTTGAGGCAGGACAGAAGCGCTCTGCATGAAGGCAGGAGATCATGAGATCCAGAAAAGAAGGATCCGTGTTTGATTTCACCTCTGAGGCATCGCGGAGGTGTGTGACGGTTTAGAGGCCGATGATGGAGCGAGAGGAGGGAGGCAGGGCCGAGGCCGAGCCGGTCAGAGGAGTAGGAAGAGAGAAGATCCTCTGCTACATTAATATGCAGAGTCCAGGTAGGAGCTCAGACCTGGACCTGGAGCTGGTAGAGGGGGTGGCCGACACCTGGTGGCGGTCTGACACGGTAAACGATAAAATGGCCGTTGCAGGGGTCCAGCTAATTGTCCTGAGCCATTTTTTAAAATGGTGTTTAGCCTACTGGTTTAAATTCTGTGTTTGGGTTGTTTTATGAAATCATGAGTTCTGGAAACGTCTGATGCTGTGGGTGAAACTTGGTTGCAGATCTGCGTCTTAAGCAAATGTTTTGTTTCAGTGTTTGGGCCTGCACCTAATATTTTCACCATCAATTACTCCACCAATTATTTTCTTCCTCTAAAATGTTTTGTTTATAAAAAGTTTTTTTTTAAATATCGTGACTGGTGCTCAAGATGATGTTTTCTGATTGCTTGAACCCCAAAATATTTAGATCACTATCAGATAAGACTAAGAAAAGCAGCAAATGGTCACATGAGAAGCTTCAACCAGCAAATTAGTAAAACAATTAATTGATTAGCTGCTGATTAATTTACCAGAGATTGACCAACAGGTTTGTTGCAGCTTTAGTGTAGTTACATTTGAACATCGTTCTGCCGCTGGTGATCCTCTCTTTGCTTATCTTGTCATTTGTCCCATGGTTTGTTTGTATTGTAGCTTTGGGTTTCCATTTTCCATTTTCCTTCTCTACGCTGGTTTAGTCGGTGTGGTGCTGCTTCATTAAACCAGTTTGTTCAAGTACAAAAGGAGCTCACAGGTAAAGGTGTGTGAGCAACACCCAGGTCCAATAAAGTGTTCAGGATTATTGAACTGCTGTGGTCAGAGGTGTTTGTTCGTCCCATCGGCCTTGGGGGAATTTCTTCAAATTTGGCACAAGCGTTCATGTGAACCCCAAGTGAAGGAGTTTAAGTATCTTGGGGCCGGATGGAGCAGGAGATTGGTACAACGTCAGCAGTAATGTGGACGTTGTACCGAACCTATGTGGTGAAGAGGAGCTGAAACTGAAGGCAAAGTTCTTGATTTACCAGTCGATCTACGGTCCAACCTTCACCTGTGGTCATGAACTTTGGGTAGAGACCAACAAGATAGCGGAAACACGTGGCTGAAATTTCCTCTGCAGGGTTATCTAGGCTCAGCTTTAGAGACAGGGTGAGGAGCCAACGTTCCTTCACATAGAAAGGAACCAGTTGAGATGGTTTCGGGAATCTAATCAGGATCCTCCTGGGAACCTTTCTTTGGAGGTTTTCTGGGCACGTCCAACTGTGAGGAGTCCCTGGGGTAGATCCAGAACTCGCTGGATGGAACATACATCCGATCTGGCCTGGGAACACCCCAGGATCCTCCAGGAGCTGGAAAACGTTACTGGGAATAGGGACGTCTGGAATACTCTGATTAACCTGCTGCGACCACGACCAGACCCCAGATAAGAGGAAGACAAGTGGGACTGAGTGGGACTTTCAACATTTGAGTTTTCCCTGTTGGATCCAGCAACTGACACTAAAATCAGAAACAGAGTAGGGTTTTAATTTACCTTTCTCTCTCTCTGATTCTGTTTCAGCTTTACCTCCTAAACCAGTGAAGCCGTCGACTCCAGCACCTTCCAGTAGTTTTAACAACAGTATGGCTCTGCAGGACGCTGAGTGGTACTGGGGAGACATTTCCAGGTAACACAGATTTACTGTACATATACAGTTTATATCCAGGCTAAGAGCTGAACCTGAACAGTTAAAACAAGTCTGGAAAATATGGAAAACTAAAATTAAAAAAAAAAACGTGTTGATTTTGCAATTTAGACCTTTTTTTCGAAAACTTTAATTCGATATATCGTCCAGCCCTGGCTGCAGATGACAGATGTTTAAGTTGATGTGGTGTGTTTTTTCTTCCGTATGTTGGTTTTGGTTGATGTGTGTTTTCTGTGTGTGTGTTTTACAGAGAGGAGGTGAATGAGAAGCTGAGAGACACAGCCGACGGTACATTTCTGGTCCGAGACGCCTCCACTAAGATGCACGGAGATTACACTCTGACTCTGAGGTAAACTGATCCACACACAGGCTTTTATTATTGTTTTCTGACACACAAACAGGTCCTCACATCGTCAACAGCCGAGAAACTTAAAGAAACCTGCCTCATCTGTTCGTCATCGTTCCTCCTCAATGCTTAAAATTGACCAAATTTTATGTTTAGTTGACTCTAGAAAACAAATGCAAATAAGTAATAATTTTCAGATTCAGATATTTTATGTGACCACCAGGTTCAGTTTACTGTGAGATTATCATAACAAAAGAGCAGTAAATCATCAGCAAAAGTTTGATATTTTTACTTCAAAATCAACAAACAACGAAGAGTCGATGATTCATTTTCTGTTAAATCAGCCGATAATTTTGAGTTCATGTCTTATCTGAACTGGCTTTCAGATACATATCAGATCAGTGATAATGTTTAGTATTTACAAAAACAAAAACAGTACCTACAGATATTTGTAGCTAATCACGCCGGCAACAAATGTGTCAAACATCAGACGTCACTTTGGACTGAAATAATCTGTTTGTTCTCTGCCGTCCTGCAGGAAAGGAGGCAACAATAAACTGATAAAGATTTTCCACCGAGAGGGGAAGTACGGCTTCTCCGACCCTTTAACCTTCAGCTCGGTGGTGGAGCTGATCAACCATTACCGCCACGAGTCTCTGGCCCAGTACAACCCCAAACTGGACGTCAAGCTGCTCTACCCGGTCTCCAAACACCAACAGGTCTGTCACGCTGTCTGATGGTCGGTCAGCAGGTTTCACAGTGGTTGGTTAGTGAATGTCTGCCTGATCGGACTCGTGTGTTGTTGTCGTTCAGGACCAGGTGGTGAAGGAGGACAGCATCGAGGCTGTGGGGAAGAAACTCCACGAGTACCACCTGCAGTACCAGGAGAAGAACCGAGAGTATGACCGACTGTATGAGGAGTACACCAGGACGTCACAGGTACACGACAGGATACTACTTCCTCCTTTCACTCAGAGGATTGAGGGAAGGTTAGAGTTAGAAAAACATTTATCAAAATAGGTCATTGACAACAATATTGATTTAAAGGAATCCTAATGTGCTTCTAATTAGGATCTTAAAAATAGTTCCTGCACATTTAGTTTTCCTTGTTTAAACAGTTGCAGTAACTAATACTGCATTCCATTTACATTGGAGGTCAGAGGTCAGAACTGGGAGTGACGTTACCTCTGAGTTGACGGCGTTCCAAGTGAGAAGTCAGAAAAACATGGACACTCACAGGAAGAGCCTTTATAGTCACTCTTTCAGAGTTTAGACAGCTTCAAAACAAACTGCTCCACCTGAAGAACACCTCAGCTGTTAACATGAGATTTTAATGCAAACACTTCAGATTTAACTGTTTGCAAAAAAAGAAATGTTTAGCATTTCAAACATATCTTGGACTAACTGTTGTCATTGCTAATCTGTTAGCAACAGCAGTTGATAACAACGCTCTTCAATCAGGTTCAAACTTCTGACCAGGAACTTGGAAATTCTGACTTCTAAGTAGAACTCGAACACACCGTAACACAAGGTGGAACTTCCACTGGAAGATCACAGCAGCATGCTGGGAAATGTAGTATCAACACAACAGAATAGGTCTTCAGAGGTGTTTTTCATCATGTTTTTTAGGGCGTCTGGTCCATCCTCATGAAAGCGATATATTTAAATATTCCACAAATCTCTACTTGAACTCAAAGATGAACTGATCAGATTTTGGTGGTCAAAGAAAAACAAGAAAGAATTTTCTGTGATAATTACAAGTTCCATTCGTACCTATGTTGTAGCAGAGGCTTCAGGTCAGCCAGGACTTTAAGTTTTATCCTGTGTCATATCTCAGCTTTACACCTGGTTTGTGTGATAATCATCTGGAATCTGATCAGAAAGTCTCTTCGGAATCAGACAGCCACCACACTATTGATCAGCTCTTCCATTAATATCTGATCAGTCAGATTTGTATTCAGGGATGATATCAGACAACAGACAGCATGTTTTCTCTCCCCCCCCGTCCCACAGGAGATCCAGATGAAGAGGACGGCCATCGAGGCCTTCAACGAGACCATAAAGATCTTCGAGGAGCAGTGTCAGACTCAGGAGCGCTTCAGCAAAGAGTACATCGAGAAGTTTCGCCGAGAGGGCAACGACAAGGAGATCCAGAGGTGGGATGTTACCATGGCAACTGTGACAGAGACCTTTTAAAAACACACACACACACACACACACACACACACACACACACACACACACACACACACACACACACATACATGACGGAGGCCCGGTTGCTGTGGCAACAGAGCCTGCAGGAAGAAACCACCTGCTGGTAAATTTAGTCTGAAGCTGGAAGAAAGAAAGAAAAAAAAAAAAGGAGGTGTGTTGTCCACTCAGACAAATAAACAAATAATAAATGAATGATACAAATGATAGAACAAATAATAAACAAACAGGATTTAATCTCTTCTTCCTCTGTTCAGTTAGTTGCTGTGGTGAGGAATGAGCCAGCTGATATGTGACAGCAGCTGTCGACATTTAAAATGTGTGATCAGAGAAAAAGTTAGTGATGACAGGAAGTTTCTGTCTTAACTTTGCAGCCACACAGCCTCTGTTCAGTCTCTCTCTGCTCCTCCTGAAACACTGAGCTGCACTTTAACTTTTACTCACTCTGGAGGTTTGGAAATGGTCCATTTTTGGGAGAAAGTGCATTATTTTAGTTTGGACACGGGGCTGAAATGGAGAGGAAAAGATGGTAATTTAACTGGCATACTTTGAGTTTCACCAAGCCTTGATGGTGGGATCAACAAAAAAACATTTCTACTGTATTTAGATAAAACACTTCAGTTCTTAATCCTTTTTATTGCTAAAAGTTTTAGATTTAAACTGATGGCTTTTGAATAAATCTCTGGTTTTGACCTCAGACATCACAGAGGACTCTGAATAAACAGAAAGGGTTTTGCCACAGTGTCAAAAAAAGTGTAGAAAATATGAGGCAGGCTGGAGGACACTGGACGCTGCCACATTCAAGTAAAGAATGGACGATTTTGGTCCAGACTAGTTCAGCTCTGGAAAGAAAACAAAGAACGATGAGTTCATGTAACACAACCAACAACCATCAAGACACAAGAACACGGACAAAATGGATAAAAACTGTAGCGGGTTGTTTTCTCTGCAATGTTCAGAACAAAAATCTTCTTTTTCAGACGAATAATTTAATGTTTTTCCTCTGATCCCTAAAGGATCATGGAGAACTACGATAAGCTGAAGTCTCGGATCAGTGAGATCGTGGACAGTAAACGCCACCTGGAGGTGGATCTGAAGAAACAGGCGGCCGACTACAGAGAGATTGACAAGAAGATGAACAGCATCAAACCAGACCTGATCCAGCTCCGCAAGACCAGGGACCAGTACCTCATGTACGTCACACTCAGACACACACACAGGCCAAATCAGAACTACATGGTACAACACTTTATGCTAACAACTGCTCTATGTGTTTGTCAGGTGGCTGACCCAGAAGGGAGTTCGTCAGAGGAAACTGAACGAGTGGCTCGGCCTGAAAAACGACACCACAGAGGAGTAAGTCTGGATCATCTAAACTAATTCCCAGTCCAAATGAAAAGGTGCGACCACACCTAACCTGTCCTGTGTGTACCTCCTCCCCTCAGTGAGTACAGTATGGTGGAAGATGAGGAGGACCTTCCTCATCACGACGAGCGTCTGTGGCGTTTGGGAAACATCAACCGCAGTCAGGCCGAGGCTCTGCTCCGAGGGAAGAGGGACGGCACCTTCCTGGTCCGAGAGAGCAGCAAACCGGGCTGCTACGCCTGCTCCGTGGTGTAAGTCTCACCTCATTGCCTGTCTGTCTGTCTTTACCGAATTTTCAGGATTGTCAAGGAGGTTTAGGGATCGATAGGAAAGTTCTAGAGGCTCTTAAGGTTGTTCCAGGGGTAGTTTAGGTTTAAGAGGTTACTGAAAAGGTTCTACGAACGGCAAGGTTGCAGAGGTCCTTTAGAAAGTTCAAGGACTCTTGGTAATTGCAGTGGTCCTTTAAGAGGTTTCGAATGGTCTTTTGGAACTTCTAATTACCAGTTAGAAGCTTCTATATGTAGTGGTCAAGAAAGTTCTGAAAGATGTCCTGGAGGCTTGTGGTTGAACATCACATCACTGACACCTCTGTAACTTTTGATGAAAGAAATGTAATTCATGTAATTGTCAGGCAGCTTGGAAGAAAAACATTAGGGACTGAAAAGCACTAATTTCTTTACGGAGTGTTTCTCCAGTAAGATGTGAGGTGTTACTGGGATTCACATTTGGTGTCACTTTCATCAGTGGTAACAGCTTTCTGCTCTCAGTCTGTCTTTATCGTCCCATTCTCACCTCTCTCTCTGTTTTCTCTCAGGGTGGATGGGGAGGTGAAACACTGCGTCATCAACAAGACGAGCACCGGTTATGGTTTTGCGGAGCCTTACAACCTGTACGGATCCCTGAAGGAGCTGGTGCTGCACTACCAGCACACCTCGCTGGTCCAACACAACGACTCGCTCAACGTCACGCTGGCCTTCCCCGTCTACAGCCAGCAGAGACGGTGACCCGCCCGGTTCCTCCCGATTTATCCCGTCATCGCAGACCAGCAGCCAGACCTTGTTTACACACCCGACCCTCCCAGAACACGAGCCGGCCCGTCGGTCCAACGCGTCTCACCAAAACAAGTCTTTCTTCACAGACCAGTACCGTACATTTCACTCTGAACACGTCATCTTTAAAGCTCTCTATGATAACTTGCCACAATAACGATCAGACACAAACAGTCCTGGTGCTGCAGACCTCAGTGACAACACTTTTACTGTTTAGTTCAGTGAAGACAACGAAGCTTCACATCCTGCTTAACACTTAGTCACATCCTGTATGAATCGACTACAACTCTGTCAAAACATTTTACTGTGAAAGTCATCGAGTAGAGTTTTAACTGCCTGTGAGGATGTAGGGTGGGCAAACAGTTCATTGAAAGTAAAAATGATGTCTAGTTTTCCTCCGACTCTGAATTTCCTGCTCAGTGTAAAAAAGCAAAATGAATGACAATATTCACACTTTATTGTAAGGTGCTGCTTAGAACTGAGTTTTATTTTAAGTAACAAAAATCAGCTCCTGCACATTTAAAGGTTAACAACAACAAATCCATAAATACTAACTATAGATGCTTTAAAAATCAATAACATGTCTGAAGATCTCTGCACCCAAATGTAACTGGAACGATCACATCACATTTTGTTTTCGAATTGTGCAAACATAGTCAGAAAGTACCTAAGAAATAAAGTTTGTATTTCTCCACTCTTAAACCAAACAATATATTTCCAGTTGGCGAGAACCAGTCTTGCGTATGAATGCAGCCTTACGGTGTCTGATTCTCGGTGCTAATGGACCCATTTCAGTCAGAACCTGAAGAGTATTAGGGCTAGATCTTGAGCTCCTCCTTTTGTTCATGAAGTCATGGAGCAGATTTTAAATGATTGGGAGTTTTATTTTCTGACAGCACTTAAATGAGACTCACTCCTGACGGCTTCTCATCCTCAACAAAACACTACATCCACTCAGTCCCAGTTTAGTGATTTAGTAGTAATTCTGTCGCATAGGTGCAAAAAAACTTGGTGAAAAAGTATGGTCGTGTGTGTCAGGGTTCAAAGTGACTTCAAGCTAAAACAGGCGGTTAACATTGTTCTTTACTGTCTGGTAGTTTTCTCCTGAAGCTCTGTGAGGTTTTATTTGACAGTGGGTAGATTTAGTTGCCGTCATGACTCCAGGTCCAGACTTTTAGAGGTTTCCCGGTTTACTGTCTGTGGAGAAACAAGGTACTGAACGGTCAGAGGTCGAGCTGGTCTGGACTGAGCTGCAGCCAAGGACGAGCAGAGGTCTGGTTTTAAAATGACGGACTCCTCCTTTAATCATAGCACTGAACTGCTGGTGAAGTAGAACAGAACCACGACTGGACCGGTCTCTGGAGCTACATCTGGACTGATGATGATGATGATGATGTCAGATACAAAATGGTGGACAATCCTGAGCGAGACGTCTTGCAAAACACTGTGAGTGACTCTGAACGAGGTTTAAAACGAGGACGAATCAGCCGTTCCGCATTTCATATCAGGAGAAAAAAAACTGCACCCCCCCCACTTCAACCAAAGCCTCCCCCACCCCCCAACCTTCCCTCCCATCTCACCCCCTCCAAAATAATCTCATCAGCAGTGTTTTCCAGGTTCCCGTTCCTTCAGCTTTCATTTGGACGTTGGAGTTTTGCAGAGTTGGACAGACGATTCTTTTATTCTTTCATTTCAATAGACTGTCACCCCAAGTCCTGGTCCTGGATACTCAAAGATCCACTTGTGCTGGATCAAAACTGGGAGTCTATAAAAAAAAAATCAGGAATGACGAGAACTGGATCTGATTTTGACTTTTGCATCCAAACCCTTCTGGAATTAACCCCCAAGTTGTTTCATGGACTCGTGGACGATTCAACGTTTAGGTGATGTAAAACGATAGAAATCGGAATCACCGCATTTTGTCTTTATGGATTATTTTTTCCTTTTAAGACATGACTTCTTTAAAGAGACAGCAGGTACAGGAGATGAAACGAGGACTGGAGGGATTCTGTTCTTCGTGGGAAACACCTGGAAACGCCCTCACCTTTGGAGTCTAGCTTTTTTTTTCCCTCTAAGCTTCCATCTGTTTCAGAATCAGCACATATTTACAAAACGTTTGGAAATGTCCTAATTTTTTCAAGCTCTCTCTATATATATTTTATTTTCTGAATATTGTGTGTAACACCTGGTAGATTCTGTGATGGAGGAACAGCTCAAATAAAAACCGAACTGCTGGTGAACAAGAACAAAATCCTGTAACATTAGACCATAAGAAGTCATGAAAAGTTAATTGTTTAGGATCTCTGATGAATAAAAACAGTTGGTCTGATTATCTGAAGGCCTTTATACTGAAAACCTGGAACATCTGGTCTCTGTTTTGTTCAGATTCTCCATAGAAATCAACCCATTTTCTTCAGCGTGCTTTGCTTGTGTACATGTCTGTATGGTTTTGGTTTGAAACCATCATTGTGAGGACATTTTGGCCGGGCCTCGCAACTTTGAGATTGTTTTAGGTATTGAGACATCTGACAGTTGAGTTCAATTCTGTCAATTAATTGTCCCAGATGGAAACTTTGAAGACCTCTCACGATTTGATTCGATTATGATTATCTTGTCAATGGTTCAATTCAATATCACAATGCATTGCCTCCCCAATTTTCTATATTCCTACTGGCTACTTTTTCATCAGTGAATAAAAGCAGTCAGATAAATATAAACTCCCTTTTTATTATTTAGAAAAGTACTTTAGAAATCAGTGTCAACATAAATGCCTTTACATAACAAACCAAAATTAATAAATTGCATCAAACTAATCCTTCTAGCAGCTGTCTCCTGCTACAAGAAAGAAAACTTCCTGAATGTAGAGAACATCACAGACATGACACAAGTAGCTCTGCCAGATGAGAAATAATCTGTCTGTTCTCTCTAATGTAACGTACTGTTATTGTTCCATCAGACCGAAGTCCAGGAGAAAAAAAAAACAAACAGGACTGAAATGATATTTACAAGCAGAGAAAGTTAAGCCATTAAAATACTCATTCGTTATTGATCAAAGAGTCCAGTGTAAATTATATTCAGACAGAAATACAAAGTTTACTGTCATGACCTTTTTACATGTCTGTTAAATAGAGAAAATGCATTATTTGTACATTCCACACATTTATGTGTACAATATTTTTTTCTGATGCTAATACTAGAAATTCAGTCTGGCTTCATAATGACTCCTAACAGTCTAAATGTATTTATTTGGAGCTCAGCCAACCAGGAAGGATTTCTTTGTTGTTTCTATATGAATGTAGGTCTGCTGCTGTGTGTCGCTTTAAACGCTGCTGCCTCAAGGAACTGTGGGACCTCTCTATCTCCTCTCCTAAAAGGACGTCCAGTGTCTCCTCTGCTAAAGGAGGTAAGATCATTTCACTCAGTTTGTGTTTTTTTTATGTTACCTGAGGGCCACTGTTGTTTCCCCTGTATGCCTGGAAATGGAGGGTAGAGGAGCACGGATGTATTTTTATTATCATATCATGTCTTACAAAATTCATCATCCAGACTTTATCAGTATCCTACCTTCCCTGTGGATGTATTATAAGACCAATCACAGGCAGTTGCTAGGCAGAACAGAATCAGCTGGCCAATTGGCATTTTTTCTGCCATTGTTGGTTTGCGTGTGTTGTCATTAGCTGCACTGTGTGTCGTCATCTGTCTCAACCGGAAAACAGATGAAAAGCAGCGTTTGGACTGTTGTCTCTGTTCGTCAGTACTGTGAGAAAACTTACCAAAGTTACCAAAGAAACCAGGATGCTAAAACAAACTTTGGAGCTGTTTTTCCTAAGTAGTAGTCTCTTGTGATGACATCTTTCGACGTTCCTCCGAGTCATATTTATTTTGCATGGGTAAAAGTGTGTCTGTCTTGGCATTGTACATATAGAGCTGAGGCCTGTACTACGAAGCGAGGTTACTGGCTTATCAGGAGTAACTTGGTGATGTCAGGTGTAACTTCCAAGTTAACCTGTACTACAACAGGTGGATAGGTTTTACCCAGGGTCTGCTGCCATGGTAATTTGCGCTGCATCTCTAAACTGCTCCGAGAAGTTTATGTTCGTGGTTAAGTCGATGTTATTCTACCTAAGCTCCGCCCCACAGGTGGAAGAACCAATCGATATTGGCACAACAACTGAGAGAGGCTGACTCCGTAGGACGGGGGTTGTCTAAAGATCGTCAGTCCCCCCCCCCCCAAACAAAATGTATGTAGTGGATGGTAGAGATATGTGGACCAAAGGACAGTGTTTTGTGCTTTGTATTTTCCATTTTCAAATTCTGTTATTTTAATTTGTAATTTTATCACAGTCATCATTAATGTTACATATTATCGATTTGAATAATCCTTAAAATGGGGCTGGGGGGCATTATTGTCCTGAAAGGCAATATAATGCGACAGGCTGTTGTAATTGTAGACTATATACCAAAACATGCAGTATTAATGATTGGAAATATCAATGTGTAGCACTTTAAAAAATGTTTATATTTCATCCAGGTTCAGATTTCCACTGACCCATCAAAAAATGTTATATTATACTATGGCATCATAAAGGCTCAAAAAAATGTCAATGTTGTAAGGCATCAAACATTGACAAAAAATGTCATAGTACAGTAAAGCATCAAAAACCATCAAAAAATGTTATAGTATAATATGGCATCAAAAACCATCAAAAATGTCAGTGTAGTACGGCATCAAAAAGGGTCAAAAAATGTCATAGTATAATAAGGTGTCCAAAATTGACAAAAAATGTCATAGTATAGTTTGGCGTCCAAAAACTGACAAAAAATGTCATAGTAAAGTATGGCGTCAAAAACAGTCAAAAAATATCATAGTATAGTATGGCGTCAAAAACCATCAAAAATGTCATAGTATAGTATGGCGTCCAAAAACTGACAAAAAATGTCATAGTAAAGTATGGCGTTCAAAAACCATCAAAAAATGTCATAGTATAGTAAGGTGTCCAAAATTTACAAAAAATGTCATAGTATAGTATGGTGTCCAAAAACTGACAAAAAATGTCAGTAAAGTATGGCGTCCAAAAACTGACAAAAAATGTCATAGTAAAGTATGGCGTTCAAAAACCATCAAAAAATGTCATAGTATAGTAAGGTGTCCAAAATTTACAAAAAATGTCATAGTATAGTATGGCGTCAAAAAACTGACAAAAAATATCATAGTATAGTATGGCGTCCAAAATTGACAAAAAATATCATAGTATAGTATGGCGTCAAAAACCATCAAAAAATATAGTATAGTATGGCGTCCAAAAACTGACAAAAAATGTCATAGGAAAGTATGGCGTCCAAAAACTGACAAAAAATGTCATAGTAAAGTATGGCGTCAAAAACCATCAAAAAATATCATAGTATAGTATGGCGTCCAAAAACTGACAAAAAATGTCATAGTAAAGTATGGCGTCAAAAACCATCAAAAAAATGTCATAGTATAGTATGGCGTCAAAAACGGTCAAAAAATGTCATAGTATAGTATGGCGTCAAAAAACTGACAAAAAATGTCAGTAAAGTATGGCGTCAAAAACGGTCAAAAAATGTCATAGTATAATATGGCGTCAAAAACCATCAAAAATGTCATAATATAGTATGGCGTCCAAAATTGACAAAAAATATCATAGTATAGTATGGCGTCCAAAATTGACAAAAAATATCATAGTATAGTATGGCGTCAAAAACCATCAAAAAATATAGTATAGTATGGCGTCCAAAAACTGACAAAAAATGTCATAGTAAAGTATGGCGTCCAAAAACTGACAAAAAATGTCATAGTAAAGTATGGCGTCAAAAACCATCAAAAAATATCAGTATAGTATGGCGTCCAAAAACTGACAAAAAATGTCATAGTAAAGTATGGCGTCAAAAACCATCAAAAATGTCATAATATAGTATGGCGTCAAAAATTGACAAAAAATATCATAGTATAGTATGGCGTCAAAAACAGTCAAAAAATATCATAGTATAGTGTGGCGTCAAAAACCATCAAAAAATATCAGTATAGTATGGCGTCCAAAAACTGACAAAAAATATCATAGTATAGTATGGCGTCCAAAATTGACAAAAAATATCATAGTATAGTATGGCGTCAAAAACCATCAAAAAATATAGTATAGTATGGCGTCCAAAAACTGACAAAAAATGTCATAGTAAAGTATGGCGTCCAAAAACTGACAAAAAATGTCATAGTAAAGTATGGCGTCAAAAACCATCAAAAAATATCAGTATAGTATGGCGTCCAAAAACTGACAAAAAATGTCATAGTAAAGTATGGCGTCAAAAACCATCAAAAATGTCATAATATAGTATGGCGTCAAAAATTGACAAAAAATATCATAGTATAGTATGGCGTCAAAAACAGTCAAAAAATATCATAGTATAGTGTGGCGTCAAAAACCATCAAAAAATATCAGTATAGTATGGCGTCCAAAAACTGACAAAAAATGTCATAGTAAAGTATGGCGTCCAAAAACTGACAAAAAATGTCATAGTAAAGTATGGCGTCAAAAACCATCAAAAAATATCAGTATAGTATGGCGTCCAAAAACTGACAAAAAATGTCATAGTATAGTATGGCGTAAAAAACCATCAAAAATGTCATAGTATAGTATGGCGTCCAAAAACTGACAAAAAATGTCATAGTAAAGTATGGCGTCACAAACCATCAAAAAATGTCATAGTATAGTATGGCGTCCAAAAACTGACAAAAAATGTCATAGTAAAGTATGGCGTCACAAACCATCAAAAAATGTCATAGTATAGTATGGCGTCCAAAATTGACAAAAAATATCATAGTATAGTATGGCGTCAAAAACCATCAAAAAATATCATAGTATAGTATGGCATCCAAAAACTGACAAAAAATGTTATAGTAAAGTATGGCATCAAAAACCATCAAAAAATATCATAGTATAGTATGGCGTCCAAAATTGACAAAAAATATCATAGTATAGTATGGCGTCAAAAACCATCAAAAAATATAGTATAGTATGGCGTCCAAAAACTGACAAAAAATGTCATAGGAAAGTATGGCGTCCAAAAACTGACAAAAAATGTCATAGGAAAGTATGGCGTCCAAAAACTGACAAAAAATGTCATAGTAAAGTATGGCGTCAAAAACCATCAAAAAAATGTCATAGTATAGTATGGCGTCAAAAACGGTCAAAAAATGTCATAGTATAGTATGGCGTCAAAAAACTGACAAAAAATGTCAGTAAAGTATGGCGTCAAAAACGGTCAAAAAATGTCATAGTATAATATGGCGTCAAAAACCATCAAAAATGTCATAATATAGTATGGCGTCCAAAATTGACAAAAAATATCATAGTATAGTATGGCGTCAAAAACCATCAAAAAATATAGTATAGTATGGCGTCCAAAAACTGACAAAAAATGTCATAGTAAAGTATGGCGTCAAAAACCATCAAAAAAAAGTCATAGTATAGTATGGCGTCCAAAATTGACAAAAAATATCATAGTATAGTATGGCGTCCAAAATTGACAGAAAATATCATAGTATAGTATGGCGTCAAAAACCATCAAAAAATATAGTATAGTATGGCGTCCAAAAACTGACAAAAAATGTCATAGTAAAGTATGGCGTCAAAAACCATCAAAAAAAATGTCATATTATAGTATGGCGTCAAAAACGGTTAAAAAATGTCATAGTAAAGTATGGCGTCAAAAACCATCAAAAAAATGTCATAGTATAGTATGGCATCAAAAATCATCAAAAAATATCATAGTATAGTATGGCGTCCAAAAACTGACAAAAAATGTCATAGTATAGTATGGCGTCCAAAAACTGACAAAAAATGTCATAGTAAAGTATGGTGTCAAAAACCATCAAAAATGTCATAGTAAAGTATGGCGTCAAAAACGGTCAAAGAATGTCATAGTATAGTATGGCGTCAAAAACCATCAAAAATGTCATAATATAATATGGCGTCAAAAATTGACAAAAAATATCATAGTATAGTATGGCGTCAAAAACCATCAAAAAATATCATAGTATAGTATGGCGTCAAAAACGGTCAAAAAATGTCATAGTAAAGTATGGCGTCAAAAACCATCAAAAATGTCATAATATAGTATGGCGTCAAAAATTGACAAAAAATATCATAGTATAGTATGGCGTCAAAAACAGTCAAAAAATATCATAGTATAGTGTGGCGTCAAAAACCATCAAAAAATATCAGTATAGTATGGCGTCCAAAAACTGACAAAAAATGTCATAGTAAAGTATGGCGTCCAAAAACTGACAAAAAATGTCATAGTAAAGTATGGCGTCAAAAACCATCAAAAAATATCAGTATAGTATGGCGTCCAAAAACTGACAAAAAATGTCATAGTATAGTATGGCGTAAAAAACCATCAAAAATGTCATAGTATAGTATGGCGTCCAAAAACTGACAAAAAATGTCATAGTAAAGTATGGCGTCACAAACCATCAAAAAATGTCATAGTATAGTATGGCGTCCAAAAACTGACAAAAAATGTCATAGTAAAGTATGGCGTCACAAACCATCAAAAAATGTCATAGTATAGTATGGCGTCCAAAATTGACAAAAAATATCATAGTATAGTATGGCGTCAAAAACCATCAAAAAATATCATAGTATAGTATGGCATCCAAAAACTGACAAAAAATGTTATAGTAAAGTATGGCATCAAAAACCATCAAAAAATATCATAGTATAGTATGGCGTCCAAAATTGACAAAAAATATCATAGTATAGTATGGCGTCAAAAACCATCAAAAAATATAGTATAGTATGGCGTCCAAAAACTGACAAAAAATGTCATAGGAAAGTATGGCGTCCAAAAACTGACAAAAAATGTCATAGGAAAGTATGGCGTCCAAAAACTGACAAAAAATGTCATAGTAAAGTATGGCGTCAAAAACCATCAAAAAAATGTCATAGTATAGTATGGCGTCAAAAACGGTCAAAAAATGTCATAGTATAGTATGGCGTCAAAAAACTGACAAAAAATGTCAGTAAAGTATGGCGTCAAAAACGGTCAAAAAAATGTCATAGTATAATATGGCGTCAAAAACCATCAAAAATGTCATAATATAGTATGGCGTCCAAAATTGACAAAAAATATCATAGTATAGTATGGCGTCAAAAACCATCAAAAAATATAGTATAGTATGGCGTCCAAAAACTGACAAAAAATGTCATAGTAAAGTATGGCGTCAAAAACCATCAAAAAAAAGTCATAGTATAGTATGGCGTCCAAAATTGACAAAAAATATCATAGTATAGTATGGCGTCCAAAATTGACAGAAAATATCATAGTATAGTATGGCGTCAAAAACCATCAAAAAATATAGTATAGTATGGCGTCCAAAAACTGACAAAAAATGTCATAGTAAAGTATGGCGTCAAAAACCATCAAAAAAAATGTCATATTATAGTATGGCGTCAAAAACGGTTAAAAAATGTCATAGTAAAGTATGGCGTCAAAAACCATCAAAAAAATGTCATAGTATAGTATGGCATCAAAAATCATCAAAAAATATCATAGTATAGTATGGCGTCCAAAAACTGACAAAAAATGTCATAGTATAGTATGGCGTCCAAAAACTGACAAAAAATGTCATAGTAAAGTATGGTGTCAAAAACCATCAAAAATGTCATAGTAAAGTATGGCGTCAAAAACGGTCAAAGAATGTCATAGTATAGTATGGCGTCAAAAACCATCAAAAATGTCATAATATAGTATGGCGTCAAAAATTGACAAAAAATATCATAGTATAGTATGGCGTCAAAAACCATCAAAAATATCATAGTATAGTATGGCGTCAAAAACGGTCAAAAAATGTCATAGTAAAGTATGGCGTCAAAAACCATCAAAAAAATGTCATAGTATAGTATGGCATCAAAAATCATCAAAAAATATCATAGTATAGTATGGCGTCCAAAAACTGACAAAAAATGTCATAGTATAGTATGGCGTCCAAAAACTGACAAAAAATGTCATAGGAGAATGGCGTCCAAAAACTGACAAAAAATGTCATAGTAAAGTATGGCGTCACAAACCATCAAAAAATGTCATAGTATAGTATGGCGTCCAAAATTGACAAAAAATATCATAGTATAGTATGGAGTCAAAAACCATCAAAAAATATCATAGTATAGTATGGCGTCAAAAACCATCAAAAAATATCATAGTATAGTATGGCGTCAAAAACGGTCAAAAAATGTCATAGTAAAGTATGGCGTCAAAAACCATCAAAAAAATGTCATAGTATAGTATGGCATCAAAAATCATCAAAAAATATCATAGTATAGTATGGCGTCCAAAAACTGACAAAAAATGTCATAGTATAGTATGGCGTCCAAAAACTGACAAAAAATGTCATAGGAGAATGGCGTCCAAAAACTGACAAAAAATGTCATAGTAAAGTATGGCGTCACAAACCATCAAAAAATGTCATAGTATAGTATGGCGTCCAAAATTGACAAAAAATATCATAGTATAGTATGGAGTCAAAAACCATCAAAAAATGTCATAGTAAAGTATGGCGTCAAAAACCATCAAAAAATATCATAGTATAGTATGGCGTCCAAAATTGACAAAAAATATCATAGTATAGTATGGCGTCAAAAACCATCAAAAATGTCATAGTATAGTATGGCGTCCAAAAACTGACAAAAAATGTCATAGTAAAGTATGGCGTCAAAAACCATCAAAAAAAATGTCATATTATAGTATGGCGTCAAAAACGGTCAAAAAATGTCATAGTAAAGTATGGCGTCAAAAACCATCAAAAAAATGTCATAGTATAGTATGGCATCAAAAATCATCAAAAAATATCATAGTATAGTATGGCGTCCAAAAACTGACAAAAAATGTCATAGTATAGTATGGCGTCCAAAAACTGACAAAAAATGTCATAGTAAAGTATGGTGTCAAAAACCATCAAAAATGTCATAGTAAAGTATGGCGTCAAAAACGGTCAAAGAATGTCATAGTATAGTATGGCGTCAAAAACCATCAAAAATGTCATAATATAGTATGGCGTCAAAAATTGACAAAAAATATCATAGTATAGTATGGCGTCAAAAACCATCAAAAAATATCATAGTATAGTATGGCGTCAAAAACGGTCAAAAAATGTCACAGTAAAGTATGGCGTCAAAAACCATCAAAAAAATGTCATATTATAGTATGGTGTCCAAAATTGACAAATATGTCATAGTACAGTAAAGCATCAAAAACCATCAAAAAATGTTATAGTATAATATGGCGTCAAAAACCATCAAAAAATATCTCAGTAAAGTATGGCGTCAAAAACCATCAAAAAAATGTCATAGTATAGTATGGCATCAAAAATCATCAAAAAATATCATAGTATAGTATGGCGTCCAAAAACTGACAAAAAATGTCATAGTATAGTATGGCGTCCAAAAACTGACAAAAAATGTCATAGTAAAGTATGGTGTCAAAAACCATCAAAAATGTCATAGTATAGTATGGCGTCCAAAATTGACAAAAAATATCATAGTATAGTATGGCATCAAAAACCATCAAAAAATGTCATAATATAGTATGGCGTCCAAAAACTGACAAATAATGTCATAGTATAGTATGGCATCAAAAACCATCAAAAAATATCATAGTATAGTATGGCATCAAAAACCATCAAAAAATATAGTATAGTATGGCGTCAAAAACTTCAAAAAAATGTCATAGTATAGTATGGCGTCCAAAATTGACAAAAAATATCATAGTATAGTATGGCATCAAAAACCATCAAAAAATGTCATAATATAGTATGGCGTCCAAAAACTGACAAATAATGTCATAGTATAGTATGGCATCAAAAACCATCAAAAAATATCATAGTATAGTATGGCGTCAAAAACCATCAAAAAATATAGTATAGTATGGCGTCCAAAAACTGACAAAAAATGTCATAGTATAGTAAGGTGTCCAAAATTGACAAAAAATGTCATAGTAAAGTATGGCGTCAAAAACCATCAAAAATGTCATAGTAAAGTATGGCGTCAAAAACGGTCAAAAAATGTCACAGTAAAGTATGGCGTCAAAAACCATCAAAAAAATGTCATATTATAGTATGGTGTCCAAAATTGACAAATATGTCATAGTACAGTAAAGCATCAAAAACCATCAAAAAATGTTATAGTATAATATGGCGTCAAAAACCATCAAAAAATATCATAGTATAGTATGGCGTCCAAAATTGACAAAAAATATCATAGTATAGTATGGCGTCAAAAACCATCAAAAAATATCACAGTAAAGTATGGCGTCAAAAACCATCAAAAAAATGTCATAGTATAGTATGGCATCAAAAATCATCAAAAAATATCATAGTATAGTATGGCGTCCAAAAACTGACAAAAAATGTCATAGTATAGTATGGCGTCCAAAAACTGACAAAAAATGTCATAGTAAAGTATGGTGTCAAAAACCATCAAAAATGTCATAGTATAGTATGGCGTCCAAAATTGACAAAAAATATCATAGTATAGTATGGCATCAAAAACCATCAAAAAATGTCATAATATAGTATGGCGTCCAAAAACTGACAAATAATGTCATAGTATAGTATGGCATCAAAAACCATCAAAAAATATCATAGTATAGTATGGCGTCAAAAACCATCAAAAAATATAGTATAGTATGGCGTCCAAAAACTGACAAAAAATGTCATAGTATAGTAAGGTGTCCAAAATTGACAAAAAATGTCATAGTAAAGTATGGCGTCAAAAACCATCAAAAATGTCATAGTAAAGTATGGCGTCAAAAACGGTCAAAAAATGTCACAGTAAAGTATGGCGTCAAAAACCATCAAAAAAATGTCATATTATAGTATGGTGTCCAAAATTGACAAATATGTCATAGTACAGTAAAGCATCAAAAACCATCAAAAAATGTTATAGTATAATATGGCGTCAAAAACCATCAAAAAATATCATAGTATAGTATGGCGTCCAAAATTGACAAAAAATATCATAGTATAGTATGGCGTCAAAAACCATCAAAAAATATCACAGTAAAGTATGGCGTCAAAAACCATCAAAAAAATGTCATAGTATAGTATGGCATCAAAAATCATCAAAAAATATCATAGTATAGTATGGCGTCCAAAAACTGACAAAAAATGTCATAGTATAGTATGGCGTCCAAAAACTGACAAAAAATGTCATAGTAAAGTATGGTGTCAAAAACCATCAAAAATGTCATAGTATAGTATGGCGTCCAAAATTGACAAAAAATATCATAGTATAGTATGGCATCAAAAACCATCAAAAAATGTCATAATATAGTATGGCATCCAAAAACTGACAAATAATGTCATAGTATAAAACCATCAAAAAATATCATAGTATAGTATGGCATCAAAAACCATCAAAAAATATAGTATAGTATGGCGTCAAAAACTTCAAAAAAATGTCATAGTATAGTATGGCGTCCAAAATTGACAAAAAATATCATAGTATAGTATGGCATCAAAAACCATCAAAAAATGTCATAATATAGTATGGCGTCCAAAAACTGACAAATAATGTCATAGTATAGTATGGCATCAAAAACCATCAAAAAATATCATAGTATAGTATGGCGTCAAAAACCATCAAAAAATATAGTATAGTATGGCGTCCAAAAACTGACAAAAAATGTCATAGTATAGTAAGGTGTCCAAAATTGACAAAAAATGTCATAGTAAAGTATGGCGTCAAAAACCATCAAAAAATATCATAGTATAGTAAGGTGTCCAAAATTGACAAAAAAATGTCATAGTATAGTATGGCGTCAAAAACGGTCAAAAAATGTCATAGTAAAGTATGGCGTCCAAAATTGACAAAAAATGTCATAGTATAGTATGGCGTCAAAAACGGTCAAAAATGTCATAGTATAGTATGGCGTCCAAAAACTGACAAAAAATGTCATAGTATAGTATGGCGTCCAAAATTGACAAAAAATATCATAGTATAGTATGGAGTCAAAAACCATCAAAAAATGTCATAGTAAAGTATGGCGTCAAAAACCATCAAAAAATATAGTATAGTATGGCGTCCAAAAACTGACAAAAAATGTCATAGTAAAGTATGGTGTCAAAAACCATCAAAAAAATGTCATAGTATAGTATGGCGTCCAAAAACTGACAAGAAATGTCATAGTATAGTGTCAAAAACGCTCAAAAAATGTCATACTGTCTCTGAAACATAAGCGCTAATTTGTAATATTACAAAAGAATAGTTAGCTGTAGTAATAGAGGTATTTGATGTATAATTAAACTTCAATTTTCTTCTTTAAGTTATCTGTAACAAGGTTTCAGAATCTGAAGCTTTGGACAGTTTCTGTGTTCTATCTCTGCAGGAGGAGGAGGAGGAGACTGCATCACCTGAAGAGGACAACGAAAGCAGTTAAATGTTGTTAAAGATGTTTGAAGATGTATAAGACTTTAATAAACATATCCTATGTGTCTTCGTCACTACATTTAATGTGGGGTGAGAGAATATAAAAACGCGTCTCCAAGTGGTCAATAAAGTTTTGAACTTTAACTTTTGAGTTGAGCCTCTCTATTTTCATATGAATATCACAAACATTTTGTTGAGCAGAAATGCAGAAAAGTAGTTTAAAAGCTTAACCCTAACCCTAACCTGTGGCTAGAAGCCCTAACCCTAACCCTAACCTGTAGCTAGAAGCCCTAACCCTAATCTCTGGCTAACTGCCGTAACCCTAACCCTAATTTCTGGCTAAACTCTGTAACCCTAACCCTAACCCTAACTTCTGGCTAAAACCTGTAACCCTAACCCTAACCCTAACTTCTGGCTAAAACCTGTAACCCTAACCCTAACCCTAACTTCTGGCTAAAACCTGTAACCCTAACCCTAACCCTAACTTCTGAGTAAACCCTGTAACCCTAACCCTAACCCTAACCTGTGGCTAGAAGCCGTAACCCTAATCTCTGGCTAACTGCCGTAACCCTAACCCTAATTTCTGGCTAACTGCCGTAACCCTAACCCTAACTTCTGGCTAAAACCTGTAACCCTAACCTCTGACTAAAGGCTGTAAACCTAATCCTAACCTGTAGCTAGAAGCCGTAACCCTAATCTCTGGCTAAAAGATGTAACCCTAACCCTAACCCTAACATTAAATGTGGGTTGAGAGAATATAACAGTGTCTCCAAGTGGTCCAAATGTATTTTGGTACAGAATCAATAAAGTTTTGCAGTTTAACTTTTGAGTTGAGCCTCTCTATTTTCATATGAATATCACAAACATTATTTTGTTGAGCAGAAATGCAGAAAAGTAGTTTAAAAGCTTAACCCTAACCCTAACCTGTGGCTAGAAGCCCTAACCCTAACCCTAACCTGTAGCTAGAAGCCCTAACCCTAATTTCTGGCTAAACTCTGTAACCCTAACCCTAACTTCTGGCTAAAACCTGTAACCCTAACCCTAACCCTAACTTCTGAGTAAACCCTGTAACCCTAACCCTAACCCTAACCTGTGGCTAGAAGCTGTAACCCTAATCTCTGGCTAACTGCCGTAACCCTAACCCTAATTTCTGGCTAAACTCTGTAACCCTAACCTCTGACTAAAGGCTGTAAACCTAATCCTAACCTGTAGCTAGAAGCCGTAACCCTAATCTCTGGCTAAAAGATGTAACCCTAACCCTAACCCTAACATTAAATGTGGGTTGAGAGAATATAACGGTGTCTCCAAGTGGTCCAAATGTATTTTGGTACAGAATCAATAAAGTTTTGCAGTTTAACTTTTGGGTTGAGTCTCTCTATTTTCATATGAATATCAAAGAAATTATTTTGTTATTCAAAAATGCAGAAAAGTGATTCAAAGCCGTAACCCTAACCCTAATCTCTGGCTAAAAATATTCACTTTCATACTATATAAAACAGACCAACAGAATATTCAGAGTTCAGAAGTATTTATTTAAACAAACATCAAAATGAAATGACAAACACAAAATCTAACATAACCTACAAGTTAGGTTGTGAACATGCTAACATTAATCAGAAACCTGACTGTAAACACTGTAAACAACAAAACTCAAGTAATATGCAGAAACAAATCAACACATACATGGGCAAAGTTCCGTCCTGTGCCTAGACAGGTGGGATATACAACATAAGGTAAAGTTATGTTACTGAGTCAATGGGAAAAAGAAAATGCTATTTGATACCTTACTATATTATGACTTTTATTTTAACCTTTTTGAAAAAAAAAATTGACATCCTATACTATGACATTTTTATCACATTTTGATGTTATGCTATTCAATGACAATGACTCATTCTCAACATGCTATACGACTTTTTGATCCGATATTTGATATCCCATGCTGTGACATTATAATCCAATTTTTAACAACATCCTATACTGTGATATTTTTATCACAATTTTGGTGAGATGATATGTATTTTTGTTGACATTCTATGTCACTTTTAACACATTTTTGATGCCATGCTATTCTGACTTTTTTAACACATGCTAACAACATAACATGCTATACTATGACTTTATCATTGTTGACAACATGCTATACTGTGACATTTTTATTACATTTTTGGCGACATGCTATACTGTATTTTTGTTGACGTTCTATATTATTAAATTTTTAGCGCATTTGTCACTTTAATACATTTTCACGACATGCTATACTATGACTTTATCACATTTTTGACAACATGTTATACTGTGACATTTCTATCATATTTTTGTCAATGCTACAAGCTAACATCTTTATCACATTTTTCATGACATGCTATACGACTGTTTGATCAGATATTTGACGACATCCTATGCTGTGGCATTTTTATCACATTTTTGATAACATGCTATACTATGACGTTTTTGACCACATGCTATATGCCCTTTTGATTCGATATTTGACATCCTATACTGTAACATTTTAATCACATTTTTGATGCCATGCTATTCTGACTTTTTATCACGTTTTTGACGACATGCTTTGCTGTGACATTTTTATCATATTTTTGACAACATCCTATACTATGACATTTTTATAAAATTGTTGAGGCTGGCAACCCACGACTCCGGAGCAGCATGCAGCTCCCTGTGGCTTTTGAAAATGATTAATGAGTATTTAATTAAAATGTATTTTATTTTAGTTCATTTGTTTTTAAAAATGTAATTCTAAATTTGAAGATTATGGTGATCTTGTAACATCTAAATAAAATGTGTTAAAAATTTTTGTCGCTCTTAATATGCATCACAACCGCCAATGTGCGACACCCTTCAGCGCGTGATTTCTTGAACTTTTCGAACCCCAGGTAGGCCAACTATGGATAATTCTAAGAAAAGTGTCTGAAGAAAACAGAACGTTCAATGCTACGTGGGCAGATTCATTTGCTTTCACTGCCGACAAGACTGGTTTACCAGTTTGCTGGTAAGTAATGAGAAACTAGCAAACAACAAAAAGTCAAATGTTGCAAGACATTTCCAGAATAAACACGCAGTCTTTGCTCAAAAATATCCGGATGGAGATAAGAGAAAAAAAGCTGTTTCGGAACAGATGCGGAAGGTTGATCTGAGCAAAAATCACCTCAAGAAGTGGATGATGTCTGCAAATTCAGGTACATATGCTAGTTTTGTAGCCGCTCAGGAAATAGTCAGGCATGGGAAGCCGTTCACAGATGGCCAATATATAAAAGAATCTTTCATTAAGATTTCAGAACATCTATTCACACTTTAAAAACAAAAGTGAAATTGTGAAGAAAATCAGGGATATGCCCCTCTCTGCAAAGACTGTCCAAAGATAGAACCATAAAAATGGCAGAAGACATCACCAGACAGCAAATTAAAGACATCAATTCAGCTGTGGCCTACTCAATTGCCTGTGATGCATCCAAAGACAAAAGTGATATTGAACAAATAGCGCTGTTCTGCCGGTATGTAAACTCTGCTGGGCCACAGGAAGAAATGATTGAGCTGATACCGCTAAAAGGCCAAACACGGGGGGAAGGACATCTGTGAGGCTGTCTTGAATTGTTTAAGAGCCAAAGGAATAAACACCACCCACCTGGTGTCAGTGGCTACTGATGGGGCACCAAGTATGACAGGACCGCAGAAGTCACTGGACAGAAAGCTGCTGACTTTTCACTGCATCCTGCACCAAGAGGCACTCTGTGCTCAAACATTTCCTCCAGAATGCACAGAAGTAATGAATGTTGTCATTCAGATTGTCAGTAAAATAATGGCAAAAGGTTTAAATCACCGTCAGTTCCGTTCTTTACTGGACGAGCTGGAAAGCACATATTCTGATCTCCTGCTGCACAACAAAGTCCGGTGGCTGTCCAGAGGGGAGGTGCTGAAATGCTTCGCCACGTGTCTGGAAGAAGTGAAAACTTTCCTGGGCAGCAAAGGGCTCACATTTCCTGAGCTGGAACAGCCAGAGTGGCTGGAAAAGCTACACTTCATGGTAGACATGACAGTGCACCTGAACACGCTGAACACAGCTCTTCAGGGGAAAGGACGCACAGCCCTGCACATGTTGGAGGAGGTTTTGGCATTCGAGCGCAAGTTGACAGTGCTTGCCAGAGATTTACAGAAAGGTACACTGTCACACTTCCCCAATCTGAAAGAGTCCAAAGAAGCTCACGTGATAAATTCGGAGTATCTACATTCTGCAATCATCACAATGCAAACATCGTTTGGGAAGCGATTCTGTGAGTTCAGAGAGGAAAAAACCACATTATCCTTCCCTGTCCCCTGAACCTCGATCCATCCCTGCTGAATACGACTGCATTGGCAGGTGTGAGTCAACCTGATCTTGAGATGGAACTGGCCGACATAGCCGACAAAGACATATGGGTGTCCAAGTTTAAACGCCTGACAGCAGACCCTGAAGATGTTGCCCATCAGAAGGCCGTTCTCGCTCAGAGTCACAAATGGCGTGATATTGAAAACCTCCCCAAACCAGACAAACTTGTGTTCGAAACTTGGAATGCTATCCCCAACGTTTATGTGAACATGAAAAAGTATGCACTTGGAGTCCTGTCGATCTTTGGATCCACATATGTATGTGAGCAGGTGTTTTCCAACATGAATTTTATTAAAAGCAAACATCACGCACGCCTCACAGATGACAGCTTACGATCCTGTGTAAAGATGAAGGTGACGGCATACAGCCCTGATGTGCAGATGCTGTGCGCTGAGGTTCAGGAGCAGAAATTACATTAACCAAGTATGATAAATATATTAATTGCCTATTATTTTGCATATATTCATATTTTTTCATTCAGTGAAATAGTCCTTTTATTATTCAGGTTGACAGCTGACTGCACGCGCCAGTAAAAGGATGACGGCACACAGAGAGAGGATGGCATTTTTGGTTTGCTGCCGGTGGATAATTTAGGTTCGGAGTTTTTTTCATAAGTACAAGAAGGACTCAAATGGACATTGAGTATTTTACTTGAAAGCTTCAACCCAACGCCTTTTTTCGGAATTCAAAATGTTTTTTGTTTCATGCAGAAATGTAATTTTGTTTTCTCTGCAGTCGTTCATTGATTTCAAAAATGCAACACATTATTATTATTATAAAACTAACCATTATATGCAGTGTTTTAAATGTCAAAAGGGTTTTGTGGCTCCCAGTGTTTTCTTTACTGTGGGAAACGGGTCCAGATGGCTCTTTGAGTGGTAAAGGTTGCTGACCCCTGGTATAGACAGACCATTTTATCACGTTTTTGAAGCTTGCTAAACTGACATTTCTCATACATTTTTTGATTCTTTACTATAACATGACATTTTTTATTGTATTTTTTTCTTTTAAATCACTCTCACTGCTACCTCTAATAATAGATTATTTTCACCATTACATATTACTTTTCTCATTTCTTATTACTTCAAAATTTACAGATAATTTTTACTGTTGCAAACTAGATCTAGTAACAGACTTTGACTATTGCTTCTGATATTGCTAATTACTTTTAAATTACTTCAATTAATACAGACTACCAAATGCGGGCAATACCATAAAATCAGTGACTCAAGTCTCCAACCATTGTATATGTCTCTGCAAATGGTGGACATCGGCTCTCTCATCTTTAGCAAGGTCTCTGCGATCACGGACAACGTCTCTGATCGTGGACGATGTCTCCCTCATCCTCAACAATGTCTCTCCGATCGTGGACCATGTCTCTGCGATCGTGGACGTCGTCTCTGTGATCGCGGACAATGTCTCTGAGATTATGGACAAAGTCTCCGCGATCATCGACAATGTCTCCATGAACGCCGGCAATGCCGACTTATCGGGGACCGAGTCACCACGAGTCACGGACAATGTCTCTGATCGTGGACGATGTCTCCCTCATCCTCAACAATGTCTCTCCGATCATGGACGACGTCTCAGCAATTGTGGACGATGTCGTGGACGAAGTGGTGACACCTGGAGGAAATCAAAGAGAAACATATGAAGGAAAATGATTAATACTCTACTACTTTAATATAGTATGACTTTTTTGACTACACACTACAATAAGATGTTTGTGTGGCATTTGCGACCACATGCTACAGTATGACATTTTTATTAAATTATTGATAACATGTTATACTGTCATTTATTTTGGTTACAATTGTAATGGCTTAACATACTATTACTTTTTGACATTTTCAAAACCTTAATTTACGATATTATTTGAAATATCTTTCTTATGATTTTTAATCATTTGACTTTTTTACGTGTACGTCGCCGAATACTTCTATTATTACACTTTTCTGATATACTGAACATAAACAGTTTAATGTCAGTGCTCTGTGTTGGACAGTTGATGTAAAGCTGTTTGTGAATTACCTGGAGGCCTCTGTCCTGGTCTCAAAGAACTTCACTGAAGACTCTCAGTGATCGCGGACAATGTCTCTGAGATCATGGACAAAGTCTCAGCGATCATTGACAATGTCTCCATGAACGCCGGCAATGCCGACTAATCGGGGACCGAGTCACCACGAGTCACGGACAATGTCTCTGATCGTGGACGATGTCTCCCTCATCCTCAACAATGTCTCTCCGATCGTGGACGACGGCTCAGCGATCGTGGACGATGTCGTAGACGAAGTGGTGACACCTGGTCTTCTGTGATCATGGACTACGTCTCTGTGATCGCGGACAATGTCTCTGAGATTATGAACAAAGTCTCTGCGATCATTGACAATATATCTGTGATCGTGGACCAAGTCTCAGATGATAGACTGTTTCTCTGTGATCATTAACAATGTCAGCTGATCGCGGTCATGCCGTCGAATCGAGGAACCACAGTGTCACTACCGACTCTTGCGCAGAGCTCTGCGAAGCAGCGACAATGTCTCTGACCATGGACAACGTCTCTCTCATCTTTGACAAGGTCTCTGCGATCACGGACAACGTCTCTGATCGTGGACGATGTCTCCCTCATCCTCAACAATGTCTCTCCGATCGTGGACCATGTCTCTGCGATCGTGGACGTCGTCTCTGTGATCGCGGACAATGTCTCTGAGATTATGGACAAAGTCTCCGCGATCATCGACAATGTCTCCATGAACGCCGGCAATGCCGACTTATCGGGGACCGAGTCACCACGAGTCACGGACAATGTCTCTGATCGTGGACGATGTCTCCCTCATCCTCAACAATGTCTCTCCGATCATGGACGACGTCTCAGCAATTGTGGACGATGTCGTGGACGAAGTGGTGACACCTGGAGGAAATCAAAGAGAAACATATGAAGGAAAATGATTAATACTCTACTACTTTAATATAGTATGACTTTTTTGACTACACACTACAATAAGATGTTTGTGTGGCATTTGCGACCACATGCTACAGTATGACATTTTTATAAAATTATTGATAACATGTTATACTGTCATTTATTTTGGTTACAATTGTAATGGCTTAACATACTATTACTTTTTGACATTTTCAAAACCTTAATTTACGATATTATTTGAAATATCTTTCTTATGATTTTTAATCATTTGACTTTTTTACATGTTTGTCGCCAAATAGTTCTGTTATTACACTTTTCTGATATACTGAACATAAACAGTTTAATGTCAGTGCTCTGTGTTGGACAGTTGATGTAAAGCTGTTTGTGAATTACCTGGAGGCCTCTATCCTGGTCTCAAAGAACTTCACTGAAGTCTCTGCGATTGTGGACCATGACTCTGCGATCGTGGACGTCGTCTCTGTGATCGCGGACAATGTCTCTGAGATTATGAACAAAGTCTCTGCGATCATTGACAATATATCTGTGATCGTGGACCAAGTCTCAGATGATAGACTGTTTCTCTGTGATCATTAACAATGTCAGCTGATCGCGGTCATGCCGTCGAATCGAGGAACCACAGTGTCACTACCGACTCTTGCGCAGAGCTCTGCGAAGCAGCGACAATGTCTCTGACCATGGACAACGTCTCTCTCATCTTTGACAAGGTCTCTGCGATCACGGACAACGTCTCTGATCGTGGACGATGTCTCCCTCATCCTCAACAATGTCTCTCCGATCGTGGACCATGTCTCTGCGATCGTGGACGTCGTCTCTGTGATCGCGGACAATGTCTCTGAGATTATGGACAAAGTCTCCGCGATCATCGACAATGTCTCCATGAACGCCGGCAATGCCGACTTATCGGGGACCGAGTCACCACGAGTCACGGACAATGTCTCTGATCGTGGACGATGTCTCCCTCATCCTCAACAATGTCTCTCCGATCATGGACGACGTCTCAGCAATTGTGGACGATGTCGTGGACGAAGTGGTGACACCTGGAGGAAATCAAAGAGAAACATATGAAGGAAAATGATTAATACTCTACTACTTTAATATAGTATGACTTTTTTGACTACACACTACAATAAGATGTTTGTGTGGCATTTGCGACCACATGCTACAGTATGACATTTTTATAAAATTATTGATAACATGTTATACTGTCATTTATTTTGGTTACAATTGTAATGGCTTAACATACTATTACTTTTTGACATTTTCAAAACCTTAATTTACGATATTATTTGAAATATCTTTCTTATGATTTTTAATCATTTGACTTTTTTACATGTTTGTCGCCGAATACTTCTATTATTACACTTTTCTGATATACTGAACATAAACAGTTTAATGTCAGTGCTCTGTGTTGGACAGTTGATGTAAAGCTGTTTGTGAATTACCTGGAGGCCTCTATCCTGGTCTCAAAGAACTTCACTGAAGTCTCTGCGATTGTGGACCATGACTCTGCGATCGTGGACGTCGTCTCTGTGATCGCGGACAATGTCTCTGAGATCATGGACAAAGTCTCAGCGATCATTGACAATGTCTCCATGAACGCCGGCAATGCCGACTAATCGGGGACCGAGTCACCACGAGTCACGGACAATGTCTCTGATCGTGGACGATGTCTCCCTCATCCTCAACAATGTCTCTCCGATCGTGGACGACGGCTCAGCGATCGTGGACGATGTCGTAGACGAAGTGGTGACACCTGGTCTTCTGTGATCATGGACTACGTCTCTGTGATCGCGGACAATGTCTCTGAGATTATGAACAAAGTCTCTGCGATCATTGACAATATATCTGTGATCGTGGACCAAGTCTCTGATGATAGACTGTTTCTCTGTGATCATTAACAATGTCAGCTGATCGCGGTCATGCCGTCGAATCGAGGAACCACAGTGTCACTACCGACTCTTGCGCAGAGCTCTGCGAAGCAGCGACAATGTCTCTGACCATGGACAACGTCTCTCTCATCTTTGACAAGGTCTCTGCGATCACGGACAACGTCTCTGATCGTGGACGATGTCTCCCTCATCCTCAACAATGTCTCTCCGATCGTGGACCATGTCTCTGCGATCGTGGACGTCGTCTCTGTGATCGCGGACAATGTCTCTGAGATTATGGACAAAGTCTCCGCGATCATCGACAATGTCTCCATGAACGCCGGCAATGCCGACTTATCGGGGACCGAGTCACCACGAGTCACGGACAATGTCTCTGATCGTGGACGATGTCTCCCTCATCCTCAACAATGTCTCTCCGATCATGGACGACGTCTCAGCAATTGTGGACGATGTCGTGGACGAAGTGGTGACACCTGGAGGAAATCAAAGAGAAACATATGAAGGAAAATGGTTAATACTCTACTACTTTAATATAGTATGACTTTTTTGACTACACACTACAATAAGATGTTTGTGTGGCATTTGCGACCACATGCTACAGTATGACATTTTTATAAAATTATTGATAACATGTTATACTGTCATTTATTTTGGTTACAATTGTAATGGCTTAACATACTATTACTTTTTGACATTTTCAAAACCTTAATTTACGATATTATTTGAAATATCTTTCTTATGATTTTTAATCATTTGACTTTTTTACGTGTACGTCGCCGAATACTTCTATTATTACACTTTTCTGATATACTGAACATAAACAGTTTAATGTCAGTGCTCTGTGTTGGACAGTTGATGTAAAGCTGTTTGTGAATTACCTGGAGGCCTCTATCCTGGTCTCAAAGAACTTCACTGAAGTCTCTGCGATTGTGGACCATGACTCTGCGATCGTGGACGTCGTCTCTGTGATCGCGGACAATGTCTCTGAGATCATGGACAAAGTCTCAGCGATCATTGACAATGTCTCCATGAACGCCGGCAATGCCGACTAATCGGGGACCGAGTCACCACGAGTCACGGACAATGTCTCTGATCGTGGACGATGTCTCCCTCATCCTCAACAATGTCTCTCCGATCGTGGACGACGGCTCAGCGATCGTGGACGATGTCGTAGACGAAGTGGTGACACCTGGTCTTCTGTGATCATGGACTACGTCTCTGTGATCGCGGACAATGTCTCTGAGATTATGAACAAAGTCTCTGCGATCATTGACAATATATCTGTGATCGTGGACCAAGTCTCTGATGATAGACTGTTTCTCTGTGATCATTAACAATGTCAGCTGATCGCGGTCATGCCGTCGAATCGAGGAACCACAGTGTCACTACCGACTCTTGCGCAGAGCTCTGCGAAGCAGCGACAATGTCTCTGACCATGGACAACGTCTCTCTCATCTTTGACAAGGTCTCTGCGATCACGGACAACGTCTCTGATCGTGGACGATGTCTCCCTCATCCTCAACAATGTCTCTCCGATCGTGGACCATGTCTCTGCGATCGTGGACGTCGTCTCTGTGATCGCGGACAATGTCTCTGAGATTATGGACAAAGTCTCCGCGATCATCGACAATGTCTCCATGAACGCCGGCAATGCCGACTTATCGGGGACCGAGTCACCACGAGTCACGGACAATGTCTCTGATCGTGGACGATGTCTCCCTCATCCTCAACAATGTCTCTCCGATCATGGACGACGTCTCAGCAATTGTGGACGATGTCGTGGACGAAGTGGTGACACCTGGAGGAAATCAAAGAGAAACATATGAAGGAAAATGATTAATACTCTACTACTTTAATATAGTATGACTTTTTTGACTACACACTACAATAAGATGTTGGTGTGGCATTTGCGACCACATGCTACAGTATGACATTTTTATAAAATTATTGATAACATGTTATACTGTCATTTATTTTGGTTACAATTGTAATGGCTTAACATACTATTACTTTTTGACATTTTCAAAACCTTAATTTACGATATTATTTGAAATATCTTTCTTATGATTTTTAATCATTTGACTTTTTTACATGTTTGTCGCCAAATAGTTCTGTTATTACACTTTTCTGATATACTGAACATAAACAGTTTAATGTCAGTGCTCTGTGTTGGACAGTTGATGTAAAGCTGTTTGTGAATTACCTGGAGGCCTCTATCCTGGTCTCAAAGAACTTCACTGAAGTCTCTGCGATTGTGGACCATGACTCTGCGATCGTGGACGTCGTCTCTGTGATCGCGGACAATGTCTCTGAGATCATGGACAAAGTCTCAGCGATCATTGACAATGTCTCCATGAACGCCGGCAATGCCGACTAATCGGGGACCGAGTCACCACGAGTCACGGACAATGTCTCTGATCGTGGACGATGTCTCCCTCATCCTCAACAATGTCTCTCCGATCGTGGACGACGGCTCAGCGATCGTGGACGATGTCGTAGACGAAGTGGTGACACCTGGTCTTCTGTGATCATGGACTACGTCTCTGTGATCGCGGACAATGTCTCTGAGATTATGAACAAAGTCTCTGCGATCATTGACAATATATCTGTGATCGTGGACCAAGTCTCTGATGATAGACTGTTTCTCTGTGATCATTAACAATGTCAGCTGATCGCGGTCATGCCGTCGAATCGAGGAACCACAGTGTCACTACCGACTCTTGCGCAGAGCTCTGCGAAGCAGCGACAATGTCTCTGACCATGGACAACGTCTCTCTCATCTTTGACAAGGTCTCTGCGATCACGGACAACGTCTCTGATCGTGGACGATGTCTCCCTCATCCTCAACAATGTCTCTCCGATCGTGGACCATGTCTCTGCGATCGTGGACGTCGTCTCTGTGATCGCGGACAATGTCTCTGAGATTATGGACAAAGTCTCCGCGATCATCGACAATGTCTCCATGAACGCCGGCAATGCCGACTTATCGGGGACCGAGTCACCACGAGTCACGGACAATGTCTCTGATCGTGGACGATGTCTCCCTCATCCTCAACAATGTCTCTCCGATCATGGACGACGTCTCAGCAATTGTGGACGATGTCGTGGACGAAGTGGTGACACCTGGAGGAAATCAAAGAGAAACATATGAAGGAAAATGATTAATACTCTACTACTTTAATATAGTATGACTTTTTTGACTACACACTACAATAAGATGTTTGTGTGGCATTTGCGACCACATGCTACAGTATGACATTTTTATAAAATTATTGATAACATGTTATACTGTCATTTATTTTGGTTACAATTGTAATGGCTTAACATACTATTACTTTTTGACATTTTCAAAACCTTAATTTACGATATTATTTGAAATATCTTTCTTATGATTTTTAATCATTTGACTTTTTTACGTGTACGTCGCCGAATACTTCTATTATTACACTTTTCTGATATACTGAACATAAACAGTTTAATGTCAGTGCTCTGTGTTGGACAGTTGATGTAAAGCTGTTTGTGAATTACCTGGAGGCCTCTATCCTGGTCTCAAAGAACTTCACTGAAGTCTCTGCGATTGTGGACCATGACTCTGCGATCGTGGACGTCGTCTCTGTGATTGCGGACAATGTCTCTGAGATCATGGACAAAGTCTCAGCGATCATTGACAATGTCTCCATGAACGCCGGCAATGCCGACTAATCGGGGACCGAGTCACCACGAGTCACGGACAATGTCTCTGATCGTGGACGATGTCTCCCTCATCCTCAACAATGTCTCTCCGATCGTGGACGACGGCTCAGCGATCGTGGACGATGTCGTAGACGAAGTGGTGACACCTGGTCTTCTGTGATCATGGACTACGTCTCTGTGATCGCGGACAATGTCTCTGAGATTATGAACAAAGTCTCTGCGATCATTGACAATATATCTGTGATCGTGGACCAAGTCTCAGATGATAGACTGTTTCTCTGTGATCATTAACAATGTCAGCTGATCGCGGTCATGCCGTCGAATCGAGGAACCACAGTGTCACTACCGACTCTTGCGCAGAGCTCTGCGAAGCAGCGACAATGTCTCTGACCATGGACAACGTCTCTCTCATCTTTGACAAGGTCTCTGCGATCACGGACAACGTCTCTGATCGTGGACGATGTCTCCCTCATCCTCAACAATGTCTCTCCGATCGTGGACCATGTCTCTGCGATCGTGGACGTCGTCTCTGTGATCGCGGACAATGTCTCTGAGATTATGGACAAAGTCTCCGCGATCATCGACAATGTCTCCATGAACGCCGGCAATGCCGACTTATCGGGGACCGAGTCACCACGAGTCACGGACAATGTCTCTGATTGTGGACGATGTCTCCCTCATCCTCAACAATGTCTCTCCGATCATGGACGACGTCTCAGCAATTGTGGACGATGTCGTGGACGAAGTGGTGACACCTGGAGGAAATCAAAGAGAAACATATGAAGGAAAATGATTAATACTCTACTACTTTAATATAGTATGACTTTTTTACTACACACTACAATAAGATGTTTGTGTGGCATTTGCGACCACATGCTACAGTACGACATTTTTATAAAATTATTGATAACATGTTATACTGTCATTTATTTTGGTTACAATTGTAATGGCTTAACATACTATTACTTTTTGACATTTTTAAAACCTTAATTTACGATATTATTTGAAATATCTTTCTTATGATTTTTAATCATTTGACTTTTTTACATGTTTGTCGCCAAATAGTTCTGTTATTACACTTTTCTGATATACTGAACATAAACAGTTTAATGTCAGTGCTCTGTGTTGGACAGTTGATGTAAAGCTGTTTGTGAATTACCTGGAGGCCTCTGTCCTGGTCTCAAAGAACTTCACTGAAGACTCTCAGTGATCACGGACAATGTCTCTGAGATCATGGACAAAGTCTCTGCGATCATCGACAATGTCTCCATGAACGCCGGCAATGCCGACTAATCGGGGACTGAGTCACCACGAGTCACAGACAATGTCTCTGATCGTGGACGATGTCTCCCTCATCTTCAACAATGTCTCTCCGATGATGGACGACGTCTCAGCAATTGTGGACGATGTTGTGGACAAAGTGGTGACACCTGGAGGAAATCAAAGAGAAACATACACAGGACATTTTCTGACGCTGTAGTATACAATGACATTTTTGGACATTTTAGATGCTTTACTATACTGTGGCGTTTATTGACATTTTTGACCACATACTATATTGTGGCATTTTTGTTTTCTTAATATAATAAAACATTTATACTTCTATTTTGGATTACTATTACTTCTGCATTTGTTTTTATATTACAGATTATGACATATTACTTCTAAATTTACAGACAACTGTTAATGTTGCAAACTACATCTAGTAACAGATTATTTTGACTCTTACTTCTGATACTGCTAATTCCGTTCATATTACTGCTATTAATACAGAGTTTTATATAGCTCATTACTTCTAATAGTATACTTTTCTGATATACTGAATGCTAAACATAAACAGTTTAATGGCTCTGTGTTGGACAGTTAATGTAAAACTGTTTGTGAATTATTATAATAATAATTACCTGGAGGCCTCTGTCCTGGTCTCAAAGAACTTCTTCATCTCTGTGATCATGGACGACGTCTTGGTGATCGTGGACTATTTCTTTGTGATCGCGGACAATGTCTCTCCCATCATGAACCATGTCTGTGTGATCGTGGATAACGTCATAGAGGAAGTGGTGACACCTGGAGGAAATCAAAGAGGAACCTACAAAGGAAAATGATCAATACACTACTACCTATTCCTCATCAACAGTTTAACCATATAAACGCAGAGAAACACTTAACATTACAGCTGAACCAAAACATTTAACAAAACATTAGAGGGCTTTTTCAGAAAATGGACTGTTTGAAAATTATAACTATTATTTTTTTCTGATATTTTATTAAAACAATTAATTATATTCAATACTAAACTCATTAAATACCAGGGATTTAACCAGTAATACTGTTAGTAACATTAATAATTCAACTCATCAACACATTTTTTCAGACCAGGTAAATCTTTAGGACACATACCTGTTTGGTTTGTCAGGTGAGAGCTGGTGTTTCTGTCCAGGCTGCAGCAGCTGAACCTGTAAGATGGAAATCACAAGTACAACACAATAAAGAATAGTTCACCTCCAAAACCCGAACAGTGTAGAAGAATACAACACTAAAAACTAGAACCTTGATAAGCACACTTTGAGTTTTGAGGTAAATAAACTAGTTATGTTACTAGAATATGATGTTATTAATCTCAGAAAAGCTGTTTTTAAGTTTTAGATGTTTAGACGTTTTTAATTTTTAACAGTAATCTAAGTCTTAAAAATTGTGCAGGAGCAAGGAGTTAAAATCTAAATTTTAAAGCTTGTATTTAACATAAAACTGAGCTTAGTTAAGTCTCAGGTCACCACAAACAAATGTCTGATCACAAAGTGAAACACAAAATGGCCACAAATAAATGTTAAATGACCTGGAATAGACACAAGACTACAAAGACACAATACAATGCAAAACCACAAAGAAGCTGACCATAGGTAGATGTCAAACAGCCAGCTAGAGCAAAATGATGCAATACCACCACAAATAGACACAAAATGATCACATCGACATGATAATCCGCCAGAAACTGATTTAAAATGACCAAGATAGAGCAGGAGTTTACAAAGAAGCAGTAAAATGTCTGCAGAGTAACTGTGAAGAGATGCAAACGGAGTTGTAATAAAAAATAATAAAAAACAACCCTCCACAACTCATGTCAGGGACTCTGGTCGCAGAAACACAAACGCGCTTTAACCCACGCAAATAAAAACGCCCAGAGACAACCCTAAATGATAAGGCTGATGCTAACGCTCGATGCTAATGCTAACGCTCGCCGCGCTGATGTTAATGCTAATAAACCAGGTTACCCACGCTATATGAACGACTGAAAATGGAATTAAACGATATCATTGCAAGGTAATGCTAATGCTGACGCTCACCGCTAACGCTCTCCGATGACAGTAGTGCTAACGCTAGCTGCTGTTTGCCCTACCTTCACGCCGAAGGTGTGTTCAGCGTCCAGTCTCACTCAAGTTCGACAAGAAAAGCAGCTCCAGAGTTTGTTTTAACATCCAAACCTCTTCGATAACAACGTTCCCTCACAGTACCGACAAACAGAACTAACGCTCCAAAATTGATTTAAATCTGCTTTCCGACTTCGTTTCCCCGCCTCTCTGCGCACTTCCCAGAAGATAACGACCAATGAGGAAACACGTCGCGCCTACGTCAGCTAACGTTGGTAGAAAAACGCTGATTGGCTGACCGATTCTGCTCCGCCTAGCAACGGCCTCTGATTGGTCTTTTTAAAAAATACATCCACCGTAAAAACGGAGAGGATCTAGCTCACATCTCTGTTATGATTGTGTGTTCACAAAAATATTCCGGACTGAGCCTGAAGAATTTTTCAGAGGACGCACAACTACATTGGAACTGAAGAACAGGGACATTTTTCTTGGACTCATGAATAATAACATAGAAAAAGAGTTTGTTTATTTGGTTAATCTCTTGCTTTTACTTTTAAAATACCACATTCACAAGAGGAACTGGTCTGGCTCTTTGAACATTTTTATAATGAAGTCAGGCTGTGAGCTAGCGAGGATCCTCGTTCCCGAGACACAACGTGACCGCGCGTAGAGTGCCCGTACGCGGCCGTGACGTCACTCGCTTTTTGAAAAGTTTTACAAAGATCTAAACTTCATGGCTCAAAAATGTAGAATACAAAGAGTAATAGTTGACTTTGTTTACAGCTGCAGGTGTCCTGTCAACAGTTTTACAGGCGTCTCTTTTTACAATGGTGGCCTATGGAGATTTGTCGTTGCAGTACCACGAGTGACCACTGGAAAAAAATGGCTGCAAGGCTGAGCGGCGGCACCGTGTCCAGCTCTTATTCATTAGGCTGCAATCTGCAATCTCACCACTAGATGCCGCTAAACTGGTCCTTACATGTTGTCAGTTTAGACTTAGACGGACTTTATTGATCCCTTTGGGATGATAGAATTAAAAGTGAACGGACTCTGTATGGCATTGTCATAAATAAATTTAAATATGCTGAACTGTATATTACTTGAGTGTCCAGGTGGGTAATTGCACTTTAAGGGGGGCTACCACTGCTATGCAGACATAGCAGCCAGGTATACATTTAGTTAATATGCATATTATTTCTCCCATTAATCAAATAATCAGTTGGTTTCAGAGAGCAGTAAAATTATAATTTAAATTAATTTAATAATTAATTAAATTAAATTAACCCATCATAATTTCCCTGAGTCATGTCTGCTTGTTCAAAGAGTCCAGAGAGACTCAGTTCAAAGAGAATCATCAGAGTTTTGGTATTATTATGCCTGTGCACCGCCCAGACGGTGCCCCCGCCCCCCTCGATATCCCCCTGACCGGGGCCTCAAATCAAGCGCACCGGCTCGTTGTCAACAGTCAGTGAATGTGCTAGTGAAGCGGCCATATGGCTGCATGCCTTACCCATAGACTGTATATAAGGAGATAATATATAGATCTTTATGTACAGTCTATGGTTGTAACGCACCAATAATAGATGATAATAACAGAATCCGCCAGAACAATGGCTCATCTCACTCAGAACCCTGCTGATAAAGAGAGGTGAGTTCCTGTTAGCCCATTAGCCTAGCTAAGCTAAAGCTAGCATTGTGAAACGCCTATAGAAGATTTTGGAATTTAAGGACATCTTTGGTATTTTTAATGGTAACTTAGTTTTTAATGATAACTGTGGTGAATCTGTCGTTCATAGAGGGCTACTCTTCAATTCGGCATACATTTAATTCGGATGTATATCTTTAAATCCAACTAAGCCGTGAAGTACAGTGGGGTTGGGGGAGTAGCTAGCTGTCGGGTAAATCGAGATAAAACGTTTATTTTAACAAATCAGGTTGACCGTTACACTATTGTAGAATTGTTGTTTCTCGTGAGTTCGATGTTAAATCAATATTTGCGACCTGTTCAGGAGAAACGTCGGCAAATGTTAAAATGTCGAAGTTTTTACATGAAGTTTGGCCTGGTGCCTTATCAGCGCAGAGCAGCCCTTTAGCATGACGTGTAAAAGTCCTTAAACCCGCATATTTCCTGATCCCCACCACTTTATATCGTGTTTTATGGCAAAACAGAAAATCCTGTTCTGTGTCACACTAATGTGAAATGGTATTTGTTATAAATTTGACCAGTTTTAATCATGAAGTTACGCAGGGATTGGTAGTTTCCATCTGAGCCATTCATTCAGGACAGTGATTTATGTAGTACTACCAGACTCCATTGAGAAAAACAGGATTTTTACTGGGACCTGCTGGAATACCACTGCCTCCATCTGTTAGTGTGTTTGTGTTACTGTGTGACTTTCAGTGGTGGAAGAAGTAATCAGATACTTTACTGAAGTAAAAGTACCACACAGTAACACAGACACACTAACAGATGGAGGCAGTGGTATTCCAGCAGCTCCTGGTTAAATCCCTGTTTTTGTCAATGGAGTCTGGTGGTGATATATAGAGATGTTTCTGGTTAAACAGAAAGAATCTTACTCTTTTAATAAAAAGGTCCATGTATGAGCTCCAAAACTAGCTTTATTGGTAAGTGAACTGACAGAAATGTAGTTATTTAAAATAATTGATTTATTGTTGTCATTTTTCAAGCAAAATTCAAACATTTGTTGGTTTAAGTTTCTCAGTTGTGGTGATTTGCTGCTTCTCTTCATCAGGTTTGGTTGTAAACTGAATAAACTTTGGGTTTTTCAGGTTCATCTGCGTCTATCCAGTCTACATCAACAGTAAGAAGACTCTGGCCGAAGGACGGAGGATCCCCACAGAGAAGGTGACTCTTTATATACTGCATGATGTTTTTCAGTTTTTTACCTTCCTGCAGCTTCTTGTCATTGTCATGGACTCTCGCTGGTGATATGTTTGAGGTTCATAAGCTGGTGTTGTGTGTCTGCAGGCTGTGGAGAACCCGTCCTGCGCTGAGATCAGAGACGTCCTGACGGCCGCTGGGCTGAACGTCTATGTGGAGGTAACACTGACGACTGAAAACAGCTTCATCAGACGCTTTCAAACACAAGTCAGAGTCTTCAGAGACTTATTGAGGACAACCTGATAATCTATAACAGATTATGAGGACAGGATGAGGGATGTGCACGAACAATTGATTAGTCGATTGAGTCAAATCAGTATGCATAGTCAGCATCTTTTTTTAAGAATGGACTGAGTGGTTTCTGCAACTTCACTTTGTGTGGAGCAAAAAACTGGAACAGATGTCGACAGTAAAAAGATTCAGATTCAACCGTACGACATGACGAGTCATTTACAACGCCGTCACAAACACGTTGAGCTTCAGCAACGACCACGAGAACTGACTGGATGTGTTGAACCTACGGTGACTGCTCCGCTGACTTCAGACGACGTGTTTCCTCTGAGCTAAAACTGAATCTGATGGAAACCAAGAAAGTAGCAGCAACAGCTGATGCATGGACAGAGTTTTATGTCGTTGTCACCTGCCGTTACATCGACAGTGTCTAAACTGGTTCACACAGTCATTGGTTGATCAGGTTTTATTATTTTGGTTCAAGTCATTAAAAAGCCCATCCTGAGTCCAGACTAGATGTGACAAATGCATGAACTAGTTTTTCTGCATCACAGGATGATGGTGTAGTATTTATGTGTGTGTTACAGAACAAAATGCATCCCAGAGAGTGGAACAGAGACGTCCAGTTCAGAGGTCGAGTCAGAGTTCAGCTGAAGCAGGAAGACGGCAGCCTGTGTCAGGACAAGTTCAGCTCCCGTGAGTCCAACACACACTCTGACATTTGAAGAACAAAAACATGCACTGTGTGGCCACGAGTTAATAAAGCTTGGCAACAAGATCAGTTCATTAAGGCATGGCCCTGGTTTAATCTCTCGTTCCCACCTGTTGTTATTAAAGTGTGTTTTCTTCAAATTTCTTCAAAAGTGTAGGTATTGTTTTGGTTTTTAAATTTCTCAGTATATTTAATGGCACCGACACACCGGCCCTGTAACTGTGTTGGCGTGTACTCAGTTAGTTAGTGTTTGCATGAATCCTCTGTCTTCGATCAGAGTCAAGTTCTTCCAGTAAAGGTCTGAGAGACGTTGAACCCGTTTCCATCTTCAGTTAATGTAGAAATCAGTTTCCTCAGAGTCCAGGAGGACGGAGACGTTTGGTTTTAACAGCAGAATGATGGTCTTTTTTTTCCCTCTCAGGTAAAGACGTGATGTTTTACGTCGCGGAGATGATCCCCAAACTGAAAACCCGGACACAGAAGAGTGGAGGAGGAGACACCAGCTCTCAGCAGGGGGAGGGAGGGAAGAAGAGCAAGAAAAAGAAGAAATAGAAACACAGCGTTACACAACATTTTGTTTTTATTTTTTTTTAATTCACAGGCTTGTTGCTTTGAGTTCTTTGATCCGTATCCAGCAGAATCAAACCTGTACTCAACCGAGCTGTTGTGTGTTTTGTAATGTGGCTGTAGCTGAACAGTAGCCTTCATCTGTGACCTCAGAAAATATACAGCTGAACAAAAAGACGGAGGAGGATGTTCATCTGTGGTTCTGTTTCATATGCCTCCCCTCTCCTCCTCCACATTTTGTTAGAGGAATAAAATAAAGTTTCTTTGTTGGTTTAATTTGAGCAAATTAATTGTCTCCGCAGAAGCATTTTCGTGTTCAGGAGTGTGACAGTAAGTGATGGTTTATTTTTTAGCTTCTGTTCCAGCTGCACAAGGATTTTAGTGTTGCAAGTTGTTTTTTTGTTTTTTTTTTACCTCAAGTATTTTTTATTTGTGGTTCATGGACCAGTCACGTACAGCCAGGACTGAGTCTTTGAACAGAACAAACCTGAGATGTGACATTTATATCTGAAGTACCAGCCCAGATGAATCTAAATTCACTGATTCACAAGTTGCTCTTTGTCAATAGAAACACCGCAGTGTGCCATCTTTGGGGCTGATGGGAAAAAATCTGTGATAAATATACATGAAGCGAAGACGTCAGCGAGGTTTTCAGTGATTTTTTTTCTTTAGCTTTTCTTGACTCAGACTGAATAACTGTTGTGTTCGACTGTCACCTTCCATCTTAACATCCCCTAAATTGTCTGGTCTAAAGCCACCAATTCCAAATCACATCCCCACCCCACCTTCCTGCATTATCATTGGTTTTCAAAGCATTTTCAAAACAGAGAACAGTGCATGTTTCATCAGTTTAGGCTTTAGTTTACAGGTGTTTTCCTCATAAAACCACCAAATTCAGATTCTGTAAAAGAAAAAACATCTTAGAAAATATTAAAAACTCTTAAGTTCACTGGTCTAACATATCTGCCAGCTGCTGTCCTGTGCTACACCATCGTACTCACTGAATTACATTTATTTATTATTTTTAGTTACTTGACAATCAACTATTTATAAAGTCAATGCAGTGCTGCATACAGGCTTATCAGTAATCTAGTATTAACGTCAAACTGATGCAACATAATGAGTTCCCTGGTTTTGCTAAGTTTTTTTTGTTGGTAAAACGTTTTGACTCAAGTTAAAGTATTATTTCCCCACAGATTTATCTTCACACTTCAATAACACAACTCTTACTTAAAAAAACGATCAAATCTGATGCAGCAGAGCAGGACTATGACATTTTAAACAGCAGTAATAAGGATAATATTGATCCATATGGCCCTTTCAGCACTTTGAATGTAGTTTCATGACCTTGACCTAGACTTCATGTTTAATTCTACAGGCACATCAACAAGAAAGTAAAACTTCAGGTAAGTCACTGATGTTTTCTACTGAAAAAATAGTGTTTTCTTCCCATTTCAATATGATTAGTGACTGATAAAGTCAAACTATTCTGATGACATTTCTCTCTTCATACAGGAGGACTGATCACTCAGTTATTTCACTCAAACAGGATGAGGTGAGGCCAATGCTTTAGAATGTTTTTATTTCCAATAATAAATCACATATTCATACAATGATGTCACTTGTAATTTGAAAGGATGATGATTGAACATTTGATCACAGTGATAGATACAGAACAGACAGATGTGAATCAAAATAAGTCAAAGCAGGAAGTCATTAAAACACAGTCACCAAAGTATTTTACTAATATCTAATGTTTTTTGTTTTCTCAGACAGATAACTGAAGACTGCAGTGTGATGCATCACCAAACAACTCCATGGCAACAGTGGCTGAGGATCATGGGTATTGTAGAATTTAAACCTGTGCACCAAAATGATGGACAAAACATGATGTCTTAGAAACGAAGCTGAAATAATTTAAACTAATGGTTGAAATTTAGACCTGTATGAGCCTCATGTTGTCCAGCAGAGTCCTGTGTTTCTACATTAATGCTGACAATTTTTCGTCAAAAAGACATGAGGACATTAGAGAGCATTAAAAAGTATTGTTGATCGTCACTTGAAAGGCTAAAGGATGCAGTAGTTGATGGCCACTGTAGCCTCTCCAACGCACTCTTATAGGGAGGGCTGAGGAGATGGGTATTCAGTTGGTTCCAATCTGCGTTCTCACCACTAGATATCACTAAATCCTACACACTGGTCCCTGATGTCATTCAAAACAAGTCATGGTCTGGGAAACTCAACTATAACTAATTTAAGTAGTTTTGTGGCAAAAAAAACTTCTTCCATGTCTTTGAGGTGTAGGAGAAAACCTAACCCTGACATGCTGAAACATTCACCACTAAAGAAAGTCAGTGGATTTGTGAAAATCAAACTTGGCAGTGATTTTAAAAGCATAAACCGCACAGGCTCAGGAGACAAAACCAAATCACCAACAACAGATTGTAGCTAAAATTTTGAGCATCTACATCTTTTACAGGCTCATTAACAGTTAGCTGTTGTGATTCAGTGAATATATTAAACTGATTATTAATTAACAGGATAACTACAATCACAGAAAACATTCTGTGATTTTTATAAATGAAATCAAGATATTATTGTATTACAAGCTTACTTCTGTAGTATGTCAAAACTGTATGTTCCACAAATCATCAACATGAACAAGCTGTTCATGACAAGACTGATACAGATGGCTCAACTTGTGACTCATGATCTCGACCTCTTCTCTCTGTTTTAACTGACACTCTTGTAGCAGCCTGTCCACCGACACCTCTGCCTCTCTGAAAACCAACACCAGGTGACCACATTTGTATTCATCACTGATCCAGCCTTCCAGTGCAATGTTAACAACTGCTTGGTTTAATCCAAAGAAAGTCAGGAGAACTCTGTCAGGTAAAATCTGGCAGTCAAATGCCAGTGGTGACCCTGATCCTAAGTACAAGACATCTGTGGCGTTGTCCTTTGCACAGTTGTCAATAGTGACTGAGCCACGTTGGAAACCCAATATGTAGATGTCGTTTCCATCACCCCCGACCAGGTAATCACCACCAGTGGACACCAAGATATCATCTCCATCAGAGCCTTTGAGAAGGGAACTTTCATAACCAGATACCAAGATATCAGAGTAGATGGAGCCGATCACAGTCTCCACATCCTTCAACACGTCCCCCTCAGCATCAGCATAGCGGCCTTGTCCAGTCAACAGGTTGACATAAACCCCTTTACCCTTCTCATGATCGCCCCGGTACAGAACAGTGTCTCTGCCAGGACCTCCATCCATTAGATCTGCCCCTGGTCCAGGAATGAAGACGTCACTGCCGGAGTTCCCCATCATCGTGTCATCTCCATCCTCGCCATAAAGAGTGTCATCTCCCAGACCACCAATCATGAGGTCAGCTCCATTTCCTCCAATCAGTGTGTCATCTCCTTGGCCTCCATCCAAGGCGTCATCCTTCCACCCACCAATTAGAGCATTGTCTTCATCATTACCTAGTATATCGTTGGACTGGGAGGGGCAGCCTTGAACGGTATGGACCTTTGACAGATTTCTCTGAGAGCTGAGGTCCAAACGGCAGTCAGTCTGCGACTGTTTCAGAGTCACTTTGAAAGCTTCAATCTCAAATAAAGGAACATCTCCAGTTGAGTTTAGTAATTTCAATTTAAAATTCACTCCGTCAGAGCTCTGAAACTCCAGGTGCTGGTGTTGGTAACCTTCAGTGTAGCTGAGCAGAGTGAGTTTTAATTGTTCCCCATTTGTTGTGATCATCACATCCAGATCTCCTGTTGATGATGAGTTCAGTGCGACTTCGCTGCCATCAACGAAATCCATGTCAACCAACACAGTGTCAATAATCTGATCTTCTGCAAAGTTATCAATCATTAAGTTAGTTCCATATCCATGTTTGATGATGTAAGTGTCTTTACCTTCACCTCCAGACATCAGTGCACCCCCAGTATAAGGATCAAGCAAATTCTCCTTGCTGTTCCCAACCATGATGTCGAAACCTGGGGAGCCATACATTTCTTTCACTGACTCAACTTTATTCATCATCATCACTTTGCCTTCGAGGCCACAGAGGATCTTCTCATCTGAATTCTTATTTCTATATGTGAAACACTTGGGCTGTTCCACTACACTGATTGATCGTTTCTGGATTTGTGTTTGGACTGAATGAAGTTGTTCAGGTTTCTGGTTTCTGTAATCAACAGTTAAGGGTAACATTAAAGACTTGCTGCCACAGCTGCTGAGGTTGGACATCAGCCCAGCTGTTATTCCATCACTGGTCTTGATCTGCAGGTGCTGATAATTCTTTGACTCAAACCATTTCTGTAAGATAACACTTCTCCTTCCGTTTACCAAAAGGATGATGCTCTGTCCTTCACAAGAACATGTTACATGCTCATATTGTTCTTTCAGGAAAAGAACGTCCAAGGTCAGATCTGGTGATTGATTGTTGATGGTTTTTACTCCTTGTCCTGGTGTGATAATGTACCAGTCCTCTCCTCCTCTCCCCTGAATGAAGTCGTCTCCTCTTCCTGGGACAAAAACATTGTGTTCTTTGTTCCCTCTGATGATGTCATTAAAATTTGACCCACGGACCTCTGTTACACTGTTCAGAGCCTCGTCCTCCTGAAGGTCCACCTCCAGACGAGATGTGGAGCTGCTGTAGTCAATTCTCTGACTTTTTATGCACTTGATGAACGGATCTTTCTGCTGGCAGTCAGCCTTGTTATATGAGACTGTGAAAGTGATCAGATCCTTCGTGATGATGAGCAAGTGTCTGTCTTCTGGTGATCTGAACCAGTTCACTAAAGTCACTTGGATGGTTGTTGTGTCATGGACAGCGTTCAGAATAACATTGCTACCTTCTACTCTGACTTTTAAAGTGTGAAGATTTGCTTCTATAATGGCCAGGTCTGTTTCATTGTCTCTGGAGTAATTCTCAATCCTCACTGAAGACTGTTTGCTGTTTTTCACCATATATATGTCTTCTCCTTCACCACCGATCAGACGATCTCGACCTCCTCCTCCATCTATCAGATTCTTCTCTCCATTTCCAATGAGCACGTCATCATACTGAGACCCAAAGATGTTTGTAACTGTTCGTAAAAGTGGCTGTGATGTGTTCACTGTTTCACCCTGTTTCTTAAACATCTTGTTAATTCCTGTGGCCACCAGCTGAACAGAAGTAACCACAGTGGAGGAAATCTCAAATAAGACTCCGTCTCCTGACATCATGTTCATATGACGATACAGCTCCCCTAAAAACCAGTTTTGTATGATGACAGTATGGCTGCCCTCATACATTAACACTGCATCATCTCCAGATTTAGACACAGAAATGTGACTGTAATCAGCACTGAAATGGAGAGTGTCTTGTGCTTTGGAAGGATCGTAGTTGTTAATTATTGTTTTCCCTCCATTGTCAGGAATGACGTACGTGTCTTTTCCACCAGAGCCTTCAGCATAACTTCTCTGTGGACCCAGGAAGAATATGTCATCACCTGGTTCACCATAAAGCTGATAATAGTAACTCAACATCAGTTCAATAACATGTTTGTCCTCTGATTCCTGAACTGCAAAAAAGCGATTAGCATCTCTGTTTCCCTTGTATATTCCATATCTTGAATATGACAGAGCTTTATAACCTGAAACCACTTCCACAGACCCGGCTGGTATGAGCATGAGTACTTTTTTCTGTAGTGTCTTATACTCTAATTGATGTGACTCTCCCAGGCCAAGAATGATATCATTGCTTCCTTGTGTATCGATGTTCCAACACCTCCTCCCAGAACTCTCATCACTAGATACAAAATAGTTCATGCAGAACTCAGACTGACCCTGATCAGCGAGGCAGAAGTAAATACCTCCTCCATTCCAAGAGGAACCACCACCACTAAAATCAATGGCTTTTGTTCCATCCTTTTCCTTTGTAACTCTGTAATATTCTTTGTAGTCTGATATCTGAGCAACAAGTTTGCGTCCCTCTTCAATTTCATCGTGACGCCAATCATAAAACACACTAGCCACATGGATTGCAAAATGATCAATACCTTTTCTATAGCCAACATACACAGCCACCAGTTTATCTAAAACTCCAGCATCCTTTGGGAGGCTGTTCAGTTCATTCTGGATGCCCATATAAACATCATCAAAGGCCATCCGAACTGCTGATAGAGCCAGGTTTATAGGCACTATAAATGGTGCCAGTTCAGGCTGAACAGTTTCAACAACATCCAAAAAAATCATACCTCCATCAAAGGCAGCGTCAATGTATCCCAGTGTGTCACCTCTCTCCAAGTCTTGTTCAAAATTGTATATCCCAAATCCAATTCCCACTATTGGCATAACTTTCATGGTGCCCTTCATTGCAGGGTTTCTCATGATTGCTCCTGCAGCTCTGCCGATTCTTGTCTCTGAGGACAGGGCTTGTTTTGCAATAACGGATGTCGTCATAGCTGTCACTCCATGAGCTGTTTGCAAAGTTCCCACCACACCATCTTTGATGTCGCCCTGTTCAAAAGCATGAACAGCTCCTTTCATCCCCAGCATGAGGCCTAATGCACCAACAGCCGTCCCAGTGTGCTCTACATACTTGCTGACTTGATGGGAGGATTCTGGACTGTGCGTCTCCATGTCATGAACTGCTGTGTCGATGCTCTTCAACATTTTTTCAGTGTATTCTTGACTCTCTGGAGATAACTCAGCCCTAAACTCGACAGGTTCAGCATCAGTACCCTTGGACACCAGCTGACATATGAACTGTCCATTTTCTATTCTGGCACTGCCCTCCCTCACATGCAGCTCTGCCAGTCTTTCACCATATTTTGCTTTCAGTTGGCTGTGGACTTCTTCAGAAAATGATGCAGATGCCCTGGAGAAATAATCTTCAAGTCTGAAGGAATTCTCTAACTCTGAGGCAGAATTCAAGTCTTGTGATGTTACAGAGCCATCCTCATAACCTCCTAATGGTCCAGATGCTGGAGGTTCATCTCCAGATGGTGTTTTTTCTTTGAAATCTCTGTAACCTTCTAAGAATACATCTGTATTTGAACTATCTTCAAATATCTTATATTTTTGTGCCATGCCAGCCATCCATTCTGGTGTATTACATTCGGTACACTTTGTGAGTATGTCATGTTCTAAGAGTAGGACATGTTTAAGGTCATATATTAACTGACCCTCTGTTCTAGGATTGTTATTACTCAACTTGCTGGAATCTTCATGTGTTGCTGAGCCACTAAATCCACGCCTGCTTGGGTCAATCCAACTCCTTCCTCTTGCCATCGGGTGGTTTTCAAAAAAGAAATTCAGTCCTTTCTCTCTGATATTGTTGTCTGAGCTTTCAGCCATACTCAGAGCCATCAGCACCAGAGGAAATGTCCTGAAATTTCTGGCAGATTCAGATATAACTGATGCAGTGAAATATGTGGTGAACCAGGCCTCAGTGGACAGAGGTAGGCGAGTTGTGTGATCACCAAGAAAAATATCTTTCACATGTTGAACATAACTCTCTTTTATCTTTCTTATTTCTTCTGGACTGGTTTTATCACCTAGAATGGCTTTTCGCATGTCAGGGTATTTTTCTTTACCTATCTGATCAGTAATACTGTCCTTAACTTTGTTGATTTTTTTCTCATCTCCAATTTGATTGTTGTCAAGTTTTTTTCCAACTGGGTACACGTACAGAGTTTGAGGATCTACAACTAATATCCAGTCATCAACCATCAGATATGTGGGCTCATCTTCTCCAGTCTTTGCGTAGTGACGGATAATGTTTCTAACATCTTTTCCTGATTCAATCTTATAGCACTTTGAGAGAACATCCTTTAATATCTGCATATCTACTATCCATTTAATTTCATTGGGTACTCTTATGTTTCGCATTATGTATTGTCTCATTAAGTTGATGTTGTTGATGTTTACTTTATTGGGAGGGAGTTGGTGTGGATGAAAGAATGCCCAGGTCAAGGCCTCAAGGTTATAATTTCCAATTTGCCCCTGCCATGCTGGGTGTATAAATTTCCTTGGATATTGTGGCCAGTCAGTTCTGTACTTGAGAAACCGTACATTAGGACGTTTAAATAAGTTAACCATTAGAAGGTTTCTTTCATTGGTAAAAACTGCCTCTCCTTTACTGCCAGCCTCATTTCTAATAACTACTTCTCCATTCCTGTCAAGAGTTGCCACCACTTTCTTGCTGTCATCTTTGTGTCTCCATTGTGTCCCATCTGGAGTGATTTCCTGGGTAATTTTCTGTCCTGTGTGAGTGACCTGGATCACAGCATCCCTCAGGTGCAGCTCTGTCTGGATGTTGGCAGTTTCATGGAGCTCTCTCAGCAGGGTCTCAATGAAAACTTTATCTGATCCAAGCTCACATCCCACCACACTTGTTGTTTTGATTGTATCACTGACTCTGGAGGTTCTTTGAATGATTTTGGCCACATCCTGGGCTCTGTACCCAGCCAGTTTCATCTCTCCTGAGCTGTCTCTTCCTCCATGACCTACCAGGACCAGTCTGCTGCCCTCTGACAGTGGCTCTGGGTCCCCACGGATCAGTTTTGGTCTTTGGTTTTGATCAAGAATGTAGACAGAGCTGACCTTTGGATGCTTTTCATAAAGATAAGTAGCAGCTTTTCTGACTGCAGGATTATCTTCCAGAATGAGGATCTGCTGGTGGTCGTACTGTGTGGTGTGATCAACTGGTCTTTGTGGAATTCGGTAGCTGGAAACTGAGTCAGGTTGATCCATGACCTGGTAAATCTGGTGATTATCCTGGTTAGTTTCTAAGACTTTGTTGCTGCCACGGACCAGAAAAACCCGAATGAAGTTATGCTGGAAGTCTGTGGTTGTGTTTCCGTCCAGGGAGAACACTGGGGCAGCTTCAAGTGATGGTTTCAACATCAGCTCTGCAAGTGATGAACCAGAAAGCCCAGACACACTTTGTCCATCTTCTGAAACCTTTCCAAATATTTTCACTACAGTGTAGCCGTCTGCTTTTGGTAAACATGATTCATTGTACAGACAATCTTTACTGACTATTACTGAGTAAAGAGGATCCATGCTGTATTCCTGCTGGACTCTGTCAATCGTTGACTTTTCTTTGTCAGTCATGATCAGAAATTTTTGAGTGTAGCTGTGTGAGATCTCAGATGCACTTAGCAGCCAGTCTTGTTTCTTCTGTTCATCAAAATCTGCCATGAAGGTCTCAAAGTCCTAAAGAAATAGCCATAGTGTTAGTTCAGGCAGAGCACTGATGTTGCTCCTGTATATTCCAACATCATCACTCTAGTATTAACAAAAATAAATCTGACCACATGCCAATCCTTTCTTTACTATACTCTGTTGTGTTTTGTCCTCATCAGTTACAGTGACTCTACAGGTTGGCTTTCAGTTCATGCTGAAGGAGCAGTGTGTAGGATTTAGTGACATCTAGTGGTGAAAATGCAGATTACAACTAACTGAATACCTGGCTTCTCACCCCTCCCTTTCCAAGCATGTTGAAGATTCAGTGGTAGCCATCAGGTGACCAAATGTTGTTAGCTACAGCTACTGTATTGACTAGTCTGTCAAGTAAAGAGGGTTGTTTACATAGATATACTTAGATGTTATTAGTGTGTGAAACTAGGTGGCGTTTGGTTTGTCCATTCTGGGCTACTGTAGAAACATGGTGGCGGGCCTGCTTTCCTCTAAAATTCACCAACCTGCTCCTTGTCAATGAAATATGCAGTGAAGTTGTCACCACCCTGAAATCCTTCCAGCAGACTCATGGGGTTTTGGTCAGTGTCCAGCCTAATGGACCATTAACATGATAGTATTATTTGAGATAACAGAGTACATTCAATAAATAGCACATTAAATAATACAGTAAGTTGTACAAAACATTGTGGCACCATGTGATGGCACTGGTTAGATAAAAAAAATAATGTTAAAAATAATTGAAATTGAAATTCTTGACCATGAAAATAGCAGCTGACAAAAATAATTTGAGAGATCAGGTCACCTCATGCCTAGGTAAGCATGTGCTTGCATTTCTTTCATTGTTCCTTTAACACAATATTGTTTTTAATCCTTAATTCTATTGTTGTTTTTGTTATTCAGAGTTGAAATTTGAAGGATCAAATTTTGTTAAATTCTAACAAATGTGTAATTGTAATATCCTGTTATATCATGTTTGAACCTTTCAGAATAGGTGGTGAAACAAAGCCTTTTAATGAGGCCAGATTTTAGCTCTCTACTACCAAACAAGCCGACACCCTGAGTCCAGCAGCTGTATGAAACAGTGAGATGTAGGATGTTGGCCATTTGAAAGGTAAACAGTCAGTTAATAATCCGGATGCAAATATTCACTGAGGCTAGGGGAGTGAACTGTCCACTTTCTTTGAAAACCACTAAGTTTAAGAATCAAACATTTTTCTCAATATCACGTACACAGGATCTGGAACGGTGTCAGGTGAAGAAGGAGGAAATGAAAGTGTAAAGTTACAATACTAACTTCAGTAGAAATAATATTATTTCCTTTAACACCAATGTAAAATCAAAGATGGTGCAGTATTTCTTCGTTACTAACCGACAGCAGTGCTGCCTGTCACTATAAATTATGACTAAACCAGTAAAAAAATATACACACAGTGAAACATGTAAATAAATGAATGTGACCTTACCCACTACTGGATCTTGCAACTCTGGCTCCATGCTTGGATGTGTCCCTATATTTGTTCACAAAGCACATTATAGCAATCAGATGTGTCACCATTATTTTTGCTACCTAAGGTAATATGACTGTGGTGCTAGTTTACAGTTGATGCTGAGATACCTGGATTTCGAAGGTTCCTTGATCCTTTCACGAAACATGTGTGCAGACAGGTCTTTGAGGTGATGAAGTGCAGCGATGTCGGGGCTGAGCTCTTCCCAATCATCCTCTTTCACCTCTGCAATGTTAAAACACAGAGAGAACTACATGTTATCATGGGGTTGCACATAAATAGCACACCACTGTGAGGCATATTTTGTGTTTTCTGTGGGACCTGCTCAGAATATCTTTTGTCAAATTCAACAGATCCTTATGCTTGCATCAGCTTCAAGAACTGACTGTTCACCTGCTGCCTGATATATCCCACAACCTGACAGCAGCAAATGTAATGAGATAATCAATATTATTTATCAGTTTGTCACTTGGGCAGGACAGTGGTTTGTATGTTCTCCCTGTGCCTGCGTGGGTTTTCTCTGGGTTTTTAGTCGCATGTTCCTTCTTGGTGTGAGTGTTATTGAAGTTCTCTTAATGGCTGTGTTGTGGCACAGCTCACCTGTGCTTGTACCAATATATTTTCCTGTTTCACCTGTTAAAATGTTAAAGAGAAAGTCTCTCACCAAACTCTACAGTGAGGCCGAGGAGGCTGAAGAGGATCAGGAGCTGCAGAGTCCTCCAGCTCTGCTTCTGTCCCGCCATCACACTGCAAAATTAATATGGAGTGAGTAGGAAGGAATCAATGAGAATTAACCTACTATGTAGTGTAATAACATTGAATACATTACATCAATAACTAATGAGGAAAATGTGGTGTGAATGTGCACAATCATTGATCCAAATGTAAATCGAAGTACAGAAGCCCTGAAGACTAAACAGGAAAAAAAAATCTGATGATCCATTTTTGTTGTAATACTCATTTTGGCCACAAGAGTGCACCACAACATCAGTCTAACTAGAACTAAAAGCATCCACATGGTTTTTAATATTTCCATGCACTTTAAACACAATATATTGTGTCTTGTGTAATGATACATAACTTGCTAACACATTTTTTCACCTGTTTTTCTCAGGAGAGAAATCAGACGCCCTCAGGGCGCCTGCCACAGGATTAGGAGCTGTTCTGACTGACAAATTGATTGATGGGTCTGTTTCTGCAGAAGTAAATCTTAGTGCTCTGTTATTACCAGTAACAATGATTAATTAAAACTTTAAAACATAAACAAAAACCCGTCATTATTCCCTGAAGCCAAAATAAAAATAAAAAAAACAGTCAAAGATGTTGAGTTCATAGAAAACTGAGAAACAGGCAAATATTCCTATTTGAGAGTGATGACTCAATCAGTTATCAATTAATCAATTAATTAATTTCCTCTTAATTAATTAACATTATTGTTTCAGCTCTAGAGGATTGGTCAATTTATTCACTGCAAAAAAAGTGTAAGATGAAATATCTCAAATCAAGACTTGTCTGACAAGATAGTTCTTCTCAGCATTTTACTTGTTTCTTTCAGTATCTTAGATTTAAGTTAAGATTTTAACTTAAGCTTTAACCTTTGACAGTCAAAATCTATCAGTTCATCTTTAAGTGAAAGTTTGGGCCAAATTTCTGGAAATTTCCTCGAGTTACTGAGATAAGACATTCAAGAGAATGAGACGGACGATCTAAAAATACATTGTTTGAAAATTTCCTGTTCTTGGCAGAAAATTTTGCTTATTTTAAGTAAACCATTTTCGTCTATTTCATCGTTGTTGTTTTTTTCTTGTTTTTGCAGAGTTTGCATATTTGCTGCAACTATCACAGATGCAGTTAGCCTAGTATCACAGATCCAGGTCAAGATAATATTAAATTATTAAAATAAATATTAAGATAGACTTGTGGAAAAAATGTGGACTTTTCTTTTCATACAGTAAATTTAAAACATAGTTTAGAGCAACATGATCACTATTTACTATAAAACTATACGTTAGAGCAAGAGTATTCTAGGAATGCTGTGGGAATTCCTGCAGTGCAATGTGTCAACTGGAGAAATTGTTTGAAATATAAGATACAGCTGAAACATTAGAAATACATTAAACACTTGCATTCAAAAAGCTTTTTAGTTTTTCATAGTTATTCTTCTTTGACTCACCTGAAACTAGAAATCCTGTTCTCCAGGTGAGACAGTTGAGGTGTGGTGGAGGAAGTCTTCGTCTCTGTGGGTTTTGTTTCCGTCAGCTCGGTGGTAAATGTACAGATAAATTTTTTTTACCCTGTAGGGCTGAGACTCTCGCTGGGGGATGAACCCAGGGATGTTGTTTGAAGGCAGTGGTTAATCAATCAAATCAAAGTCACGGCCCAGCTCATGTAAAGCTGAATCTCTGACCGGAAAAGTGTGGAAGTACCACAGGATCAAGCACCTCAGAGACCACAGACGCCTCATATTCACTTCACATCAATCATTATAATTTCAAGCTGTTTGTCTCTTTCTTGTAAACACCAAACTCTTTGAGGGAATTTCTTCAAATTTGGTGCAAAACTTCACTTCCACACAAAGATGAAGTGATTAGAATTTGGTGGTCAAAGGTTAAGGTCAGTGTGATTCCACAAAACCCCATAACTCAAGAATTCAGGGAGGAGGTGATTCTAGTTAATCTGACAAATATTTCCTTCTTGATTTATAATTAGTTCATCATTTAGGCTACAGTTTTTTTTTTTCAATACTGGGGAAAATGCTTCTGGAAAGACCCAAAACCCATAGATACTCAGTTCATTCACACAGATATGGGAAAATGTGCAAATGAATAAACAGGTTGAGTCTGCAGTGATGTTTCTGATGTCAGTTATTAAGACAAAGAATTCCTGGTTGTTTATTTCCTTGTTCTTAGTTTATGAACTTTGCTGTTCAGGTTTTGTCACATTCTGTTCTGTCTATAGGGTGAATCAGATTTTTGAGGCCTTAGAGACGGAACAACGAGGAACAGGAGCATTCAGTGCGTTTCCTTTCCCATCAGACAAAACAGGAATTTCTGGAACCACAGTGAAACTGGAGTAGAAACACACACACACACACTGCATATTTATTGGTCTCAGCAAATGAGACTGTCACTTTGTAGATTTGATCTGTGCAGAAAAACATAAGACAAATTTCGACACACCCACCTGAGTTATGAAACATGTTCTTTCTTTGTATTAAACAAAAAAATCTCTAATGTATGGTTCTATTATTGTGTATTTTGTTCTGATGTGCACAAGTATTTACTGATAAATATTCATCATCTCATGATATGTAGCAGTAAATTATTGAAAAATTATCTAGAAAACAATTCAATGGAAAAGTAATGTAACTTTTTAATTAACTGTTGGTAAAGACAATATAAACAGAGGATTATTATGTTTTCAGGTTGTCTGTCCCAGCAAAGCTTTGAGGGAATTTCTTCAAGTTCAGTACGTTCACTTGGACTTGAAGTTGAGCTGATATGGACTAAACCACAGCTGCCCACTGTACGTTGGATAAAATCTGAATGTGGTTCAGGATGATGATGCTGTGTAGACCAGCTGAGACTGAGGTGACTGTTCACATGTGAAACATTTTAATCAGGTACCTGGGTAAAATCTGAGAGAGGAGAATAAAAAGACTTGATCAGGATGGACAGGACATTCTCTTCTCAGTGTTCAGTTCAATTTAATATATCAAATAAATCATATATTATATATGATTATATATCTTTCCTGAAAGAACCCAGCCCTTTATAATATTGTAAGTTTGTGTTTCCTTGTTGCATTGTTCCTGTCTCCATTCTGCCTCTGTCTCTTGTCATACTCCACCTGTCCACCAGATGTCCCTCCTGTTCCCAGCTCCACCTGTTCCACCTTCATACACATCTGTCTCTCATTTCCCTCATTCGCTCCTCTGTATTTTTACCTGCACTGTCGGCCTGTTTGTCTTTCTACCTGCGGTCCTGGTCTTCATCACCTGCTCGGTTACAGTAACATGTAATCTCCTGTCGGATCAGGTGTTTGACTGAAATAAATCTAAACTGAAAAGATCTGAAATGTCCGCATGCAGACTTTCCTACAGGCAGTGAACGCAGCACGGTCGTCCAGTGATGTTTACATGTTGTTACCAGGCAACGGCAGCTGAGAGTCTGCTCCACCTGGCCGTCTGGTCCGGTTCGCTCCTGATTCGCCAGGTTTGAAGATAGTCCTCGTCCCGGTGAAGATGGCCGGTGTCCTGATAGACCCGACCCGGGCCCCGGTGGCCTTCGGGCGGCGGGCGGTGCCTCAGCTGTTCGAGGAGCTGCAGCGGCCGGAGACCGGCAGGAGGCGGCGGGCTCTGGCTTCACTCTGCGACCTGGTCCACGACCCGGAGCGGCTCTACCAGACCGTTAACGGAGGTAAAGTCCACTGAGCTCTCTGAGGAAGCAGCCTGTCCACACTGAGCAGGTAATAGGATACTGCACCGAGTACTCAGTTACAAGTAAAAGTCCTGACTGGGAAATGTTGCTTAGTAACAGTACATGCAGTACTATCAGGGAAAAGTACCGAGAGTATGACAAGTACAAATACTCAGCGCAGACAAATGTTGTAATTTATTATTTAAACATTTTATTAACAAATATTAACAATAACTGATCAGAAGAGAAATCATTGATCAGTGAGTGTGTATATATTGTAAATATAAAGGGGACTTGTTTTTAGAATAAAGGATTGAATGAACAAACTGATTTTATTTTCAAACATTAAAACAAGGTTATTGGAAACTTTAGATTCATGATGTGGAAGGAAAGTGAAATTTCAAATCAGTAATTCTGAAATAAATGTACAGAACAGAGAGAACCAACATGAGCAGCACGAGGCGACAGTCGGGAGGAAAAACCTCGAGTAAAGTGATAATAAGATTAGTAGCAGTGATACTAGAAGCAGCACTAATCATTTATCTGTTAAAGTACAGCAGCAGGTGCTGAGCAGGATCGTAGGAGCAGCAGACCAGACTAAACCAGACCAGTCACAGACCAGACTCTACAGCTCAGGAGAGGGAGGACGTCGTACATTCTGGGATAGATTTTAGATTTTTAAGATCTTCTTCTTTCAACTGAGCTCGACTTGTATTTACTGTTTAAAACAAAGCATCTTATTGTATAAACTCATCATATGTTTGATGAATTCAGTAAAAAGAAGAATATTTCCCTCTGAAATGAAGGAGATTGAATTTCTTCTGCAGGTTTTCTGGAGCAGCTGAAGGTTTTGTTGACAGATGAAGATCCATCACTCAGAGCGAAGACCTGTGATCTGCTTCACCTGCTGACGGCCCACAGCGTCGGCAGGTACATCTGCTGCTTATCTGTATTACTCAGAGTAGAAACTGCCTTCTATTGCAGTACACAAATAAAACATGTACAAAAAACATCATTAGAGAATTAAATTGATTGGTTAAAATCATCTTGTACTATAACTTCACCATTGAAATGTCAGTCTGTAGAATAATCAACATCCCAGTACTGACCAAACATAACGATGTTTTCAGAGGGAATCATAACGAGTGAACATTTTAACTTTTAGGTCCTAAAGAACAACTCTGGTATTTTTTAACCTTATTTTCCATGTTTTTGGGTGTAAATGAATCGGTGCAGTAACAGAGTCCATGTTCAGATTGTTCTTCTCAGAGTCTGACAACATGATGAGAGGATTCCTCCAGAGACAGAGCTTTTTATTAAAGAGGAAGATCCTTTAGTTTAACCAGAAACATCTCTATATATCTCTACGTGTTACTGTGTGGTACTTTCTGTGGTGGAAGAAGTAATCAGATACTTTACTGAAGTAAAAGTACCACACAGTAACACAGACACACTAACAGATGGAGGCAGTGGTATTCCAGCAGCTCCTGGTTAAATCCCTGTTTTTGTCAATGGAGTCTGGTAGAGATATATAGAGATGTTTCTGCTTGTTCTGGTGATTCTCTGATGTGTGTGTTGTCGGTCATTGTGTGTCTCTGTTGTCTCCTCCTGCAGACAGGCCCTGCTCTCCTCCTCCATCCTCCCTCCTCTCTCTCAGCTGCTGAACGACTCCTCGTCCTCCTGCAGGAGAAACGTCCACCAAGTGTTGAACCGCCTCGCTCAGCTACCCGCAGGTAAAAGCTCCAGTCCAGCAGCTCCACTCAGAGGTTTGATTCTTGCTCTGTTTCAGTTTAGAAACCACGATTATAACCTGCAGGTGCAGACGCTCTCCTCACTCTGGTTCCTAAACTGATGCTGAAGCTCAGAGAGGAGGAGGAGGAGGAGGAGGAGGTGCAGGTGCTGCTCCTCTCCACCCTCAGCTGCTGCTCCAGGCTGGACGCTCTTCCTGCTCTGGCCTCCGACGGCGTCTCGCTGCTGCAACGGAAACTCTCCCACCGCTCCACGAACGTCCGCAGAGAGGCGGCAGCAGCCATGATGGCCCTCAGGTTTGACACCAGGCTCTCTGCTGGTCTCAGCGATTGTTGCTCTGGTTGCTCTCTGCTGGTCTCAGTGTTTGTTGCTCTGGTTGCTCTCTGCTGGTCTCAGCGATTGTTGCTCTGGTTGCTCTCTGCTGGTCTCACCGTTTGATGCTCTGGTTGCTCTCTGCTTCCAGTGTTCCTGAGGACGGGAAGAGGCAGGTGTGTGAGGAGGCGGTCCTTCCTGTCCTGGTTGATCTGCTGCAGGACGAAGATGTCGAGGTTCAGGCCAACGCTGCAGGAGTCATCATGTACACTGTCGTCATCACCACAGGTACAAACACACTTTGGTCCACTATGCTTTTCTGCTGGCTTGGTGGACAACTCTAAATTCAATATACAATACTCATGAGTCTCAGCTGCTGTTGGAGAAGAGGCTGGTCATGTGACTCAGCTTTAGTGAATTCAGGTTTCTACAAAGTGTAATCATGAGCTTCACTAACAGAATGTGAAACTCTGATTGGATTTTTATCGGTGAAATGCACCTTGGGAGTTGTAGTTGACTTCAGTTCAGCTCTTGGGCCTTTGAGTTTTTGCGTAGAACTAACACTGTGAGGAAATAAACCAGACTTTTACTGCAGGAGAGTCGTCTTCTGTCCGGACCTTAAATGCACCATGTGACCTCTCCTCACCTGTCAGGTTTTTTCTTCTTCATCAGATTATGACTGAATCTTCTCCTCCTCCTCCTCCTCCTCCTCCTGCAGGTAAGCAGCAGTGTCTGGATCTGGACGTCGTCCCCGTCCTCCTCCACCTGGCGTCCAAGAAGAAAGAGGAGGAGGAAGAGGAGGATGTGGAGAGGAGGAGGAGGAGGAAGGCCCTCGTCATGTACTCCCTGCGCGCTCTGACTGCGCTGGCTGAGGCTCCGGATGGCCGCCGCCTCCTGCTGGAGCAGCTCCCCCTGCTGGTGGAGAGGAGCGAGGCGGCAGAGGAGGACCGGGACATCCGACGGGCCGCTCTGACCGCCGTCAGGGTCGTTACCTGGACCCCCTGACACCCTGATGACCTCTGACCCCCAGAACACACCTGCTCAATTAACCTCAGCTGACGAGATAATAAATAAAATAATTAACGATGTGGTTTATTATAGAGTCATCACATATTATCAAGAATTTTTTAACTGTACCTTTCAGTTTATTTAGAAAAAAAACAGATTTTGTGTTGTTGGCAGCAGTCTATAAGTGCTTCAGACCATTTGAAGTAGTTTGCCTTTTGATCCAGCAGAGGGCGCTCTATCAGCTTGACCTACTGCATGTATGTATGTAAATATGTCAGTATTCACTTCAGTTAATAGTTAAAAAGAGGAAAAATCAACAATATGGTTCTGGGAGTCATTAACCCACCTTGTCATTATGTGAGTCGTCAGGGTCTCATGTCTCAGGGGGTGAATGCAGATTAAATGAACCACCTCCTAGAGGTTAAAAAGACTCCACAACCAGTTTTCATAACTGAGGAAGCGTCTTCAGGAACCTAAAAGAAGTCTAGCTGCCTTCAATTTCAGCTCTTAAGAGTACCATGACCTGGATGACTGAGAACCTACATAGACCTAATTATCTGTTGTTTATTTATGTCAGTTTATAAATCTGCAGGAGCAGCTGTTTACTAAACTAAAACTTGATTTATTCCCATGAACTATATTTTCATATCATATTCAGAAACAAACAAACAAAAGCTCCAGTAGCCGATCAAAGATCAATAAGGCTCTGAACATTTCAGCAAGAAGAAAGGTTTTGGTTTTTACAACCCTCCCTAGTCATTGAACGCATCACAGCGCCCGTTCTACAGGTACAGGTGCGTACGCCTTATAATTGGTCGCGTGATGGCGTCTTCCAATTTTAAATCCCCTGATCGAACAGAGGGAGCGGAAACGAAAGATTAAAACAACCGAGATCTGCAGAGACTGGACTGACGAGGAGATAAAGACGAAGAGGAAACCCTCAGGTGAGTCCGCCATGTTGACGTCACGTCAGGTGTGTCGGCTCATGTCAGTAACCTGATGAATTCTCCTCTGAGCGTCGGTTTGTCTGCAGAGGAACACAGTTGGATGCAGTTTGTCGTGGCTGTGCTCTGCGATGTAACCAGCAGGTGGCAGTATCACACTGACGTCCAGGTGAACCTGCAGCTCTGGTTCCTCTGGTGGCTGCAGATTACTGAGACTCTGAGGGCCAGGACCAGGTGCAGTTTCTGAAGTGGTTCTTGGTTAAAGACTGAACCGGCCCTCGAGCTGTTCAGTGACCCCGTCAGGGCCGCAGACCACAGTTTAAGTCAGAATCGCCTTCAGCAGAGTGTTTGTCCTGAATAGAGTTTCCTCTCTGACCTGCTGCTCTGAAAGAAGCTGCTCCAGTCAAATTAAGGCCACGAGCTCTGCGGCTGCAAACATCCAGACTCCTGAATGCAGCTCCTTTATCTGAAGCTCCTGTTACTGCAGGGAGGAGGAGGAGGAGGAGGAGGAGGAGGAGGAGGAAGCAGAGGTGAGGGATCTGATTTTAGTTCAGTGGAGAACAGAATGAAGCTGAAAATTATCACACACAGAAACAGTTTGATTCCAAAACCATGAAATCTGCTTTTTGTCTTTTTTACTTTGTTTAGTGAAAATAAAACTGATTCTGACCGAGAACACGACGTCTTCACAACAGTACTAAGTACATTTACTCAAGTACTGACACTAAACACAATGAGCATATACTCCAGTGAATTTCAAAGGGAAATATTGTACTTTTCTTTACTCCATTACATTTATTTAATGACTTTAGTTACTTTTCAGATTGAAAGTTTTACATATGATCAGTTATAAGTTAAATAATTAAATTTACCCAAAAGTTTATGAAGTATTTAAAACTCCAAGTTCAACCTGCAGGTAGTTTTCATCAGGATTACTTCTGTACTTGTAAAAAACTGTAAATGCAGTACTCCGTTACTGGTTAAACAACTTATGAAGTTATATTCATGTTTAACCCCCCCCTCCACCTCCTCCACCCCCACCCCCCTCCACTGCTGCAGATGGACTGGTCCAGAGAGAGAGAGAGAGAGAGAGAGACTGACTGCTGTTATCACTCACACACACACACACACACACACACACACACTCGGACTATATTTGGGACTGAGCGGACTGAGGAGCTGCTGGATGTTTCTGACAAACACCGGAACAACAGACAGGTAAGACCCGCCTCCTGCTGCTCTGCTGCGGCTTCACCTGCCGGATTTGTCCGTACTAACCGGGCCCAGATATCAGCTGTGTTCATATGTAAACAGACAAACTGGAAGTGTGTGTTACAGGAGTGTGACCGCCTGTGTGTCCAGATCAGCCTGAATATGTGGTGGATATATTCATGGAGAGATGTTAGAGGAATATTCTAGAGATGTGTGTTCGATGTTGTGATAAAACTGTAGAGTGAAGTTTGTCCTAAAACACCCGCCCCATGCTCTCATTATGGAGATATAGTTAGAATGATGTGGAGATAATGTCGGGGTAAAATGCGGATTTTTTTTATCGGGACTTCAGCCCGGCTCTCTCCCCGGCTCTGGTCGACCTTGTCCGGGGGAGAGCCGGCGCTGTGACACGCCGGGCTGCGGAGCGCCGCAGCGGGGCAGAGGAGCTCCGACGTCAGCCTCCTCCATCTTCCTTATTGACCCTTTAAACGTATAAAAACCAACCGGTGTGTAATCAGCATGGTGTAGAGATGTGGCCAGGGATGGTTCAGGTGTTTGATGATGGGCTGACATTATGTAAGAGGCTGCTGGGAAGTGAGCATGCCGCGGAGGAGAGGAGAGGAGAGGAGGGAGGATGGATTAAGGAGGGGAGGATGGTTTTATGTAACACCCCCCTCCCTCCTCTAACATCTGCCGGCCGGCCTCCACTCTGAAATCCTCCCCATGACAGTCCCATAATATTTATCTATCTATAGTAACAAAAATTTAACCAGAAACATCTCTATATATCACTACCAGACTCCATTGACAAAAACAGGGATTTAACCAGGAGCTGCTGGAATACCACTGCCTCCATCTGTTAGTGTGTGTGTGTTACTGTGTGACTTTCAGTGGTGGAAGAAGTAATCAGATACTTTACTGAAGTAACAGTACCACACAGTAACACAGACACACTAACAGATGGAGGCAGTGGTATTCCAGCAGCTCCCAGTAAAAGTCCTGTTTTTCCCAGTGGAGTCTGGTGGTGATACATAGTGATGTTTCTGCTTAAATAAAAAGCTCTGTCTCTGTAGGAATCCTATCTATAGTGTTGTCAGACAATCTGAGTCTGCAGGACTTTGTGTTTGCCGCTAATTAGCATGTGCTAAACATTATCACTGCTATAAACGTCAACATGTTAGCATTGTCATTGTGAGTGTGTTTGTTTACTGCAGCAGAAATAAACCTGCAGTGTACTGTGTCATCAGTTAAAGTCTGAGCCTGAGAGGATGAAGTTTAGGTTGAAGATGTTTCTGTTGCTGTGAAGAAAAGAGCTGGTTTGGTTTTGGAAAGAGATCCATCCATGAGACGTGTGAGAGAGAGGTGTCGTCATGGAAACATGAGCTGCCTCTGAGCTCATAGTGTCCAATCTAAAAACTGTAAGATTTCTTAGAGATGCTCAAAAACCTCCTGAATCTTTGACTGAGGTCAGGGGTCAGAGGTCAGAGGTCACAGCTCATAATGACTGTAACAGGCAGCGTCTCTGTCTCTGTCCTTTTCAACCCACTGTAACTGTGAATAATGGGTTTGAGTCCTGTGGGAGCTGGAAACAACCTGCTCAGTGTTTCAGTCAGATCTCTAATGATTTCAGCCTTAACTCACAGCAAGAGCTGTAATGTTTTTAATGTTTACAGGCTGCTAATGCCATGAAAACTGTCAGAGCATTGAGAGAAGGAAGCCTAATATAAAAATCAAAAAAATTGAGATGTGAATTTATGAGAAAAATCTCAAATATTCTCAACATTTCAATATTAAAGTTGTAAATTCATGAAGGAAAAAAAACTCAAACTCAAATATTCTCAGAAATTAAAGTAATACATTTATGAGGAAAAACTTGAATTTTCTAAGAGATTATAAAGCCATAAATTTCTGGTCTGATTAGGTTGACCTTGCAAAGTGAAGCGACAAGGTTCCTTTACAAAAGAAACAAAAAGCAACAATTTTATTTCGACTTATTTCTCATAGAAGAGGACTTATTTATTTATTATTTATTTATTTACTTATTTATCCAAATAGTTGCCAATGATTTTTTTGTCTGTTGATTAATCGGTTGATGAACTAATAATTTCAGCTTCAGAGCAGTGGTTGGTGTCTTGGTGTCTGAAAAAAACAGCAAATAACTGACTGAATACACAGTTTGTAGTTTTTGTTGAAGCTGTTTCAGAGATGCTGGTTCATCTGTGTGGACAGTTTGTTTCACAGTTGGTGTGTTTTATTCTCACTGATGGCGTCCTGTACTCGTACAGTCCCTGAACGTCTCACCGTGCTGCGTGGGCACTTGCCTCTATTTCTGGACACATGAGTCATCTTCACTCATGTTATACAATAGAAACTTTGCTCGACTGCAGCGCAAATAGAAGCAGGAGTAGAGTGGTGATGATGGTTTATTTTAATGGTCAGATTAAATTCTTTTGTTTCTGAGAACAAGTTGACGACAGAACAAATGAAACTTCTCTGTTGTTGGTTTGTGTGTCTGAGCTCGACTGAAGATCATTTGTGAGGAAAGAAACTCTGATCTGTAACACTGCTGTAGAATCAGAGCAGAAACCCCAGTGAATCAGTGTGCAGGGAAATGATGGAGAAACTAGATTTTCAGTTTTTGTGTTGTTTACTTCCACATCTAAAAATAACAAATAAGAGGTGACGCAACCAAACAAGTTAGATCATGTTAGTTTAAGAAATATGGATCCCAAACATTAGTTTAGACACTCAGCGGTCACTTCATTAGTTCGCTAGTTCTGGGTTGGACGCCTTTTCCCTTCAGAACTCTCTTCATTCTGGAAACATTCCTCAGAGATTTCAACATGACAGCATCAGGCAGTAGCTGTAGATTTGTCGGCTGCACGTCCATGATGGATGGACATGGTCAGCATCAACACTCTGTGGAGTTTAAACGATGTTCAGTTGGTACTAAAGGGCTCAAAGTGTGACGAGGAAATCTCCCCCACACCATCATACCAGCAGTAGCCTGATCTGCTGATACAGGGCAGGCAGGATGTTTAAACCAGATTCTGACCCTAATATCTGAACGTCAGACTCATCAGACCAGACAACGTTTCAAACCTCAGTTTCCTGTTCTCAGCTGACAGGACTGACACCTGCTGTGGTCTCTGCTGCTGGATCTGCTCCGAGGTTCAGAGATGATCTTCTGCAGACCTTGGTCGTAACGAGTGGTTATTTGAGTAACTGAAGTTCTCTGGATATTTTCTCTGTTTCAGACCGTTCTCTGTAAACACAGTGAGGGGGAATCACTTAAATCACCTTTCTTCCTCAGTCTGATGCTCAGTGTGAACATCATGCACTGAGCTGCTGCCATGTGATTGGCTGATTAGATATCTGTGTTAACGAGCAGTTGAACAGGGGTACCTAATAAAGCTGAGTGTGTATTTATCCACATAGGACGGATCAGAGCTGTGTAATTATGAGGACGTCCAACAGATGAGGAACAGGAGTTGAACCAGCGGAGAGCAACCGGCTCTTACCAGTCATCTATCTCAAATCAATCATTTCAGCCTGGAGACACGTTCTGATTCAGGACCTTCAGTGTTTGGATCGTCAGTTTTAAGAGCTCAGACCGATGCTGCGTCATATTTAAATCTAATTAAAGTGGTCGTCTGTGTGTGCAGCAGGAATACGATTTTTTCTGATTTATGTCGTGATGCCTTCAGGGGTCACAGGCTCCGGGACTAGAGGACCGTGTTCAGGTCGTTTCAGAGCTGCAGCATGTTGACGATGTTTGAATGTTCCTGTAATAAGTGTGTGTTGAATGCAGCAGACGGAGGCCTCAGCTCTTATCTCTGAGCGCAGTGGGGGGCCGGGGGGGGTATTTGTGATGGTGCAGGAATGAGGCCATGGGCACAGCCAGCAGTGGTGGAGCTGCCGGTGGAGCTGGGGCGGGTCAAACTGTTGCACTGTGTTGTTTTGGCTGCAGGCGTTCAAGCTGCCATCAGCTCTGTCAGAACAGGAATTTTAAGTTGAGCAGCTCTGGTGTTTGCTGCTGATACGACAGAACAACCTTCACCTCTGATATCAGAGCAGGAAGAAAAGAACCTGTTAAAGCTTTAAAACGTCAACATAACCACTGCTACACCATCAACTACAACTAGGAAGGAGGAGGTAGGGAAGGAAAGATGGAGATAGGAAAGAAGGGAAGGAGGAAAGAGGAAGGGAAACAAGTGTATAGGGAAGCAGAGATAAGGTTAGGGGGCAAAAGAGGGAGCAAGGAGGAGGAAGGAGGAAAGGAAAGAAGGCAGAGAAAGGAGTATGAAGGGAGGGAGGAAGTAGGGAAGGAAAGAAGCTTGGAAAGGAAACAAGGATATAGGAAAGGAGAGAAGTGTGAACAATGAATGTAGAGAGGAAATTAAGGAGCTTGGGAAGGAAAGCAAACAAGGAAGGAGGTAGGAAAGGAAAGATGAGAGTATCAGGAAGGAAAAGGAGGAGCTTAGGAGGGAGGAAGGAAGGATGGATGTAAGGAAAGGAGGAGGCGCTCAGACCAGGTGTGTTCACCGACACATCACCTGTGTGTTTCTGTTGTCACGACGACGGCTTCAGAATAAACCTCTGTCAAATCACTGCTGTCGTCGTGACAACAGAAACACACAACAACTGGTCCGCTGCATGGAGGGAAGGAAGCGAGGGAGGAGAGGGAAGGAAATAAGGGAATATGAAAGGAAAGAGAGAGGTGGAAAGGAAAGGAGTCAAGGAAACAATATAGGGATGTTGCAAAGGAAGGAAACAAGGAAGGAAAGGAGGAGGCATTTTAATCTCCTGTTATTCAGAACAGACGCTGTGATGTCGTACGTGTCAGCCAATGACAGCAGCCGTTACCATAACGATGTCAGGCTGGGTGTGGTCACATCTCTGTGAGCTGAGATAACAGCCTGCCAACACACACACACACACACACACAAACACACTCTAACTGTTGAGACGTTTGAGACCTGTGAACAGTTTCTGTTTCTGTTTGAAGCTCCGCCCCCACCTGACCTGCAGCTGAGACGGAGAATAAGTTAGCATGTTAGCATGTTAGCACTTCCTGTTGTCAGTGTGTTTGTGGTTAAATGTCTGAAATAAGGTCTGTGGTTTTAACACAAGCTCAAGACATTTTCAGGTTTTATTCTCCGACATAAAATGGGTCAGTAAATCCCCCACTCCTGATGTTTGAAGCTTTTACGTGTCTTAAAAAAGGCGGTTGCTAACGAGTGTCTAAATGAGACTACAGAGGTTGTCGGGGACGTTAACATGAAAACCCATCTACTCACCAGTCCACCTTTACAGCCTCGTTGTGTTTCTACTCACGCTCTTTCAAACTCTCACTAACTTTCTAAGAAGAAAGGCTTTTGTAGAAGAGCTCAGAGCTAAATGAAATGACCAGTTGGAAGCTTAGTGGTGGTATCTGCACATGCCCAGTTTGTTTACATGTGTGAGGCGTTCACTGTCCAGCAGCAGGAGGCTCAGACAAACCACAAAAACTGTGGAAATGTGAAATGTAACCTCCTGTGTTTCAGGAAGAAGCATCAAGGTTGTTGCTGTGAACATGTTGCAGATGATAACGTTTGAAGCTCGGTGAGAATCTGAATAATCAGTCGGAGCCGTGAGTGTGAAGCTGTGACTCAGCAGGTTTCAGTCTCTGACCCAGTTACAGCTTCAGGCATCAACCAGTTTTACATTTTACTGCATCACGACTCGACAAAATGAGACAAACAGCGTCAAACTGAGCAGGATGACGCTTCAGAGAGTGAAGTGTCTGACAGCATGATGACAAGATTCCTACACAGACAGAGCTTTTTATTAAAGAGGAAGATCCAGAAACATCTCTATATATCTCCACCAGACTCCATAGATAAAAACAGGGATTTTACTGAGCAGAATGAACAAACATCTGTTAGTGTCTCTGTTACTGTGTGGTACTTTTACTTCAGTAAAGTATCTGATTACTTCTTCCACCACTGAAAGTCACACAGTAACACAGACACACTAACAGATGGAGGCAGTGGTATTCCAGCAGCTCCTGGTTAAATCCCTGTTTTTGTCAGTGGAGTCTGGTGGACTGAGTACAGTGAGTACAGTTGGACTGAGACTGTATTTCAGTCCAGATTTTGATTCACTTTTTAACCACCAACTTTAAAATCTCGGACGTCACATCTGAGTCATTGAATGCATCACCATCGAACAAAAACTAGTTGTGCAGTTAATGTGAGAAAACAGTCCTGTGGTCTTTAAATTCTTTGTTCCATTAACTGTCTCTGGTGGAGAACATGTGTGTGTGTGAGTTATAAATCTGAATGTAAGGTCTGCACGTTCTCAGGACCTGTGTTTTTGTCTTCTGTGTGTAGAGAAGCAGTGACCGATACTAACGACCTCCTCTGTGATATTAACCAGATAATTTACGTCTCTTGATCCGAACACAAAGAGAAAGACAGACGCCCTCGACAACAGTCAGCCAGCCGCTTAATGTCCCTCTGTTGGGACCTTGAACTCATCTTTCAGACCCATTTAAGAACTGTTGGATAAAATGTGATAGGTGTATATTACCCATAATCCTCTTGTCCTGGAGCAGGAAGTGCTGCAGCTGTAACAAACTCACCAAAACACCAAACTGTGTTTCTGATTCTTGATATTTGCTGGTTTTTAATGACTTCTAAGTCTTTTTAACTGATCTACAGTTCAGCATTAGAGGGAGATCGCACCTGAAAAACAAAAAAAACAAAAAACACACTCTCCTCCACAAACAGACGCTGCTTCTTCCTTCATCTCTGTCTCCATTTTGTTTTTTTCTCACAGAGAAACAGTTTGTGTTTTCAGGCCGGAGTCACTCTCTCCTCCTACACACCACCACCTTCACTCTGGGCTGTTGAGAGGAATTCTGGGAGATGTAGGAAATCACTGACGGCTGTAGAAGAAGCTGGATTCAGCTGGAGGAAAGTGGTAGTTTGAGTTATACCCCGGGGCGTGGCAGCCGGGTGGGGTTTACCTGACCCTGGCAGTGTGTGGTGACCTCCCCTCTTTCTCTCTCAGTGTCGTGGTGGTCTGACGGTGGGAGGTCTGTTTTAGTGCAGCATCCCTCTCTTTTGTCTTCTCCCACATTTCTGACAGCTGATTGGACGACTGGGTGTGGTAACCTAGCAACCCTCAGATATCTCCCAGCATTCCACTGAGTTATCTCCTGTCCCAGCAGACTCACAGAGGCAGACCTGCTGGATGAGAACCAGGACAACCGCTCAGTTAACAAACAAAAAATAAAAACATAGAAATCTACCACAATGTATTTTAAAAACATCGATTATAAAGTTGTTTGCAAAAGTTCCAGTTTCTGTATTTTGTTGATTTGTGAAGTAAAACATAATGTTACATTTTATCTCATCAACTTAAAAAACAGAATAAAATCAATAATTGTGCAAAAGTTTGGATGCCGGTCATGGTGCGTTCCATTTCCATCCAAGCATCAGAACCGTTAACAGCATTCCAGTTCCAGTCAGAAAAATATGGACGCTCCCAGAGTCTTTTATAGTTGCTCTTTTGGAAAATAGACAACAAAACAAATTAGAATGTTCTTAAAATCCCTCTCAGATTTAACTGTTTGAGAAAAAAAGGCACATTAAACCATGAACGTGAACCATGTCTCGGACTCTCAGCTAACTCGCTGTTAGCAGTGCCAGTTGATGATAACGCTCTTTGTGGTATTTTGTTCATACAAACAGCGAAGCAGCATGTCCACAGATAAACATCGATTTAATGTGAAACAAATAAGAAATAACTGCTATAAACAGTAAAGTTAGCAGAGTGTTCTGACCTGTTGACGCGAGTAGCAGCCATCTTGATCGCTTATGTCGGGGTTGGTTACTTTCTGAGTAGGAATTCCGACTTCAGGGGGTGTTCCATGTTGGAAAGACTTGGAACTCGGAAATTCCAACTTCCAAGTACGACTGGAACGCACCATCAGGCCCAGCAAGTTCAGCAAGAGTGATGCTGAATTTCAGATCAGTTAAAAAAGACTTGGAAGTCATTAAAAACCAGCGTTCATCTCTGATATCCAGAACAGGAATCACTGGAGGAAACATGATGGAAATGTGACGTTTATGTTTGTCTCATGTATTAGTCTCGTTCTGTCTCCACACAGTTGCAAGCTTTCTACCAGAAATCAGTCTGTCGAGGTTTTTCTGTTTTGGGTTATTAAAAATTGAAAGTCAGTTCTGTCTGAGAAAACATCAACCTTTGTGCAGTCGTCCACTGCAAAAATATACAAAATGTTGAACAATCATAAGGTTTGTTGTGTTGTTTATGATGCTGTTTTTCCAAAAACTACTTCCTGTTCAAAGACATGGTTTAGTTTTTATACTGATCAGGTCCAACTGATCCCAAACAGCAGGAGAAATTAAACATGAAGACAAAATCATCACTCAGGTCTCAGGAGGTTCGGACAGAAACCGATCGATCCGCTGTCGGAACCATGATCCTGGTGATGTTTGAAGACATAAACTCTGAACCACAGAGGCTGAAAATCACAAAATAACAGGTTGTTTTTTTATGTTTGTGTAGATTCTCAGTCATTCAGGTCATGACACTCATCAGTGCTAGAGTTGAAAGAAATTGGACTTCTTTTTCTTGAGGATATTTCACCTCTCATCCAAAACGGTTCCTTAGTTCTAGAGTCTGGTTGGAAGGTTGGAGGTGAAACATCTTCAAGAAACCTAACAGGAGTTTTTTACCTGTAGTAACCAAACTAATGTCGTCAGGTAACAAACAAAAGAAATATTATCTGACCGTAAAATCAGTCTGTTTCCTCCTTCATGTCCGACAGGACTCGGCTGTTTCATGTCGTTTTCAGTCATTTTCAGATTAAACTCCTGCAGCATCATCGCTTAGCAACAGAGTCCACTTCTCGACAATAAAACCTGAATCTGAAAATAGATGCAGAGCTTCAGAGCTTCATGTGGGACGTTAAACAAAGAGAAAAGAGGAGGAGGCTGATGATGATGGTGACTCCATCTGAGTCCATTCAGATATCTACTGTTTCTAACCAAGTCGGTGTGAGGACGTGACAGTTAAACAGACCTCAGAGTGTGAAGCTGTTTAATCTGCTCTGACACATGAACACAGTCGTCGACTGCGTCTCTATTTATAGTTCAGGTCGTCCTCTGTGCAGCAGCCTCACCTGGACTGAGGCAGGACCCAGCTCACCTGTCTGCTGCAAAGATCAGATCTGACGCTGAGATGTGAAATTCACATCCCTCGTTCTGCTTCTTTAAAACGTTCTGTTCTTGGTTTTCTTTTCAGACCGAGAGCTGAGCTGACTCCTGTGCTGCAGTGAAGGAAATCAGCAGCTGTCAACATGTGAGTTTTTCAGATTTAACCTGTGATTTGGCCTTTTGGTCCATGAAAATCAAAATGCAGAGAGATGAACCGTCATCGTCAGTGTTTCTCTGCTCGGCCTGGTATCATCTGACTGACTGTGCTGCTGCTGAGGCAAAGAGCTGTCACCTGATTCCCTTCACTTATTGATCAGGTTATTGATCACCAGCAGCCATAGGATTGTAATTGATCTCCCTCCAGAGACAGATAGAGATCTCTGTCTTCTCTGGGATCCAGAGCTGTCTGGACTTGGCCTTCAGTGAGTTTTAAGGATAAATCTCTTCTGGCCGCTGTGGGTCATGCTAACGTTTCTGTGCAGATGATTTTTAAATAAACAGTTCCGTGCACTTGTGTCTGAGTCAGACAGAAGGTAAACCCAGACAGATGTCGCCTGAAACATCCATTATGATGAACTCTACATGGATCATGTTTGAGGCTGTTGGTGGCTCTGTCTCGAGCGTCAGTCTCGACGTGATCTCTCAGAAGATTTTTCCTCAGATTTGCTGCAAACATCCACCTGGACTCAAGGATGAACTGATTTGAATTTGGTGGCCAAAGGTCAAAGTTCAAGGTCACTGTGACCTCATAAAACATCCTGAGGCACCAGCTCCCACGTTGTTAAAATAACAAATTTACTGTACAGAGGAGTTTCATATGAATAACAGAGGTTTCCAGAAATCTTTCCTGATCATCTCCCAGTCGGACTGAAGCAGTCATCCAGTCACCCACATATGAACGTATTAATTATTCAGCGTCAGTGACACCAGCACAGATCAATACGGGGGGGACACAGGGTCAGAGACAGTCTGGACAGAATCTGTCAGATGAGCAGAAAATCTGAAACTCGTCAGCAGTGATGATGTTTGATTCAACAGGTGTGTCAGTTCTGGAAACAGCCACAGGGAATAATTAAGATTTAATCAGAGAAAATGAATCAGAACCAAAGTGACGGATGATCTCTGGACGTCACAGTGAACAGCTGTTGTTTTGTAATCTGATGATTGTATCTGTGTTGATTTTATTTATTTTTTAAATATGGAAACTTAAGAAAAAACATTTATAACAAAAAAATCTGATTCTTAAAATCCAGTTTAGAATAGGAACACTGTGTACGTTAACTGTTTTTATTTTATTCCTCTTCCTTGTGTTGCTCTTCTTCTTCTTTCCATTTCCTCATTTCATTCGTCTTCTCCTCAGCTCCCTGTCTGTTTTCTCACCATATTTCTTCAATGTGTTTGTGTCTCAGGTGCTGATTGGGCTGAAGAGGCCTGAAGACGAACAGATTCAGACATGATCCCTTATTCCCCCTGAGGTAACCACACACACACACACACACACACACACACACTTCACTCGGAGTGTGTGTGGGGCTTTCCCCATCACTGACCGTATGTTACCCAGACCTCCACATGTGTGTGTGTTAATGTGTGTGTGTTGGACAAAGCTGTGGACTCTGGAATAATCTCTTTGTGTCGTTCGGTCACATCAGACAATACAGAGCTGGCGGCCGAGCAGCAGCAGAGCCGTGTACGCTGACAGTTGTGTTCACTGTCTGAGATCAACAATCTGAAATCACTGAACTGAATCGTCTCATTCTCATTTTACTGTGATCTTCTTCTCACAAATTCAAAATAATGCAAAAATTTCCACGACATCTAGCTAGCTTAGCACAACCTGCGCACTGGGAAACCTTCCACTAGTTTGCTAGCGACAGGAAAGAAACAAACTGTGTGAATGTGTTTTGATTTTGTTGTAACAGTAACAGATTTACAGATTTCTTATTTGAAAACATAACGTACTGATGATTTGTTGAATTGCAAAACTAGCGAATTATGTTACTCATTTCAACAAAAAAGTAATCGGAGTACTCGAACGCATTATTTTGCAGTGCGTTACCCCCAACACTGTCTCTTAACTTTAGATTTTATCTTATGATCCTGTGCAGCTGCTGCAGGTAGGAAAGCGCTAATTTAGAAAGAGTGATTTTGGAGATTTACGCATTCACTTCAGTAAAATCTGTTTTATCACCATCTAGTGGATGTTAGAGGAACTGCAGCTGAAGATACGTCACAATACAACTCACTGTGGATGTAACTGACTGAACCCTGGTGTATACAGGACTCTGGTTCAGCAGCTGTCTGTCATAGAAAGCCTCTGCAGCAGATTTCTGTTTTCCAGCTGACTCACACACACACACAAAGTCATCTGTCGGCTGATCTCTAACTCACCTGCTTCTGTTTCCAGTCTGTCATCATTTCACAGCACTGACACAACTGTAATATAATATACGTTCTATATATTGTTATGTGCTGTATAACCATCTAATACTGTCTTATGTATGTTTTTCTCTCAGAAACTGACCAATCAGCAGTCAGGATGATGCCCAAGGTAAACATTTGTGTGATATCAAAAAGAAATCAGACATGTTTCTTCTGATGGTCGATGGGCCTTACTTTCCCATATGTCTGGGTGTAAATGTAATGTATGGTTTAACCAGAAACATCTCTATATATATGGGAGCTGCTGGAATACCACTGCCTCCATCTGTTAGTGTGTCTGTGTTACTGTGTGGTACTTTTACTTCAGTAAAGTATCTGATTACTTCTTCCACCACTGAAAGTCACACAGTAACACAGACACACTAACAGATGGAGGCAGTGGGATTCCAGCAGCTCCTGGTTAAATCCCTGTTTTTATCAATGGAGTCTGGTAGAGATATATAGAGATGTTTCTGGTTAAACTGAAAGGATTTTAGGTCTATCTCTGCAGGAATCCATAATGTTGACACACACACACAGGTTGACCCATGTGTATATGTATTTGTATGTGTGTGTGTGTGTGTGTGTGTGTGAGCAGCAGCTGGCTCAGACGTCCCCTGGCAGTGTGTTGTCGCTGAGAGGGTCCAGTATCCCAGGATCCCCTGCTGCTGCCATCGTGGTGAGACACACACACTGATCAAGTTATATTATCTTTCAGATTAATCTTGAGGCAGTAATCTGTAAACCCCCCGTCTCTCCACAGGCCAGACTGGAGGATGGGGTTATCGGCTATAAGGACTTTGCAGCGTTGCCGAGAGACAAAGCCATCCTGGACATAGAGAGACCAGACCTGATGATCTACCAGCCGCACTACAGCTACAGTCCACTGGAGGTGATTTAAAGTGATTAAAGGATAAGTCAGCTGATGTTCTGTATTTATATGATGTGGAGGGAGAGGTGAGAGGTGAGAGGAGCACAGAGGAGATTAATTTACTCACTAAATCCTTTAAGGCACCTGATATTTAAAACTATCCTCCTTCTCTGAGTCGTAATTCAGTCACATCTGATCACACAGACATGAAACACATATTTTTAGATTCAGCGTCACTTACGCTTTCTTACAAGATATTAATCTTTGTTGTCCATTTAGAATAAATGTCCATAAATCCACTTAGAAATCACATAAAAATGACCTTTAAGAACTTGCTTAAGAATCCTCATGTTTGAACTTTTCTTCAGTATCACATTAATCCAGTGATAGTAGTTTGGACGTGCATGAATTTACCGTAAACACCAGCTGCTAGTAACTAACTCGGCTAGCTTTTACTTTCCAAAATCTGAACAAATATCAACTTAAAGACGTTTTGCATCAGGTATTGAGACCCAGAGGACAGTTAGAGGACCACAGGTAATAAAACAGTTGAATGGACACACACATGGATTAGAAAATGACACAAAAATTCATTGTTTACAGCCTCCAAATGGGAGTTATAGTTCCAAAAAGTAGAGCATGATTATATAAAGTAAGACAGAGAATAATCCCCTGATATTAATGTCTCATAATTAAAAGTAGGAGGCAGACAGTGTCCCACTCTGAGCCACGGAGCTTCAGTGTTGTCCCAAAACCAATAAAAAACATCACCGTTGCTCTGCTGCGAATACTCACTACAGCGCCACATGTGGATTAATGCGCCTTTGAAAATAGTCCCTCTTAAATGCTCTATTTCCTGTTGTTTGTTTGATTAAAAACTACAGTGAGCAGCTGTTTCAGAGGGAAAGTGTTGAGAGGACCAGTCCAACATTTGGGTAAATCAGTTTCATGTCTAAGTCCAGGATATTTTTAGCCTGTAGCTTAGCACAATGACTGGGAGCAGAGAGGTGGGGGGTGGGGTTGGGGGGGGTGATTATGGGATGTTGGTGAAGCGGTCAGTGTGACAGCAGATTGCGGCTGGTCGCTGGCAGTGGGTTAGTTTGTCGGTTGGTTAGTTCTGCGTCTGGCTGCAGAGTGAGACATCAATCTGCTGCTTAGAGACCGGACAGCTCGTTACCACAGCTGAGACCCAGCAAATCTGTCAGTGTGTGTGTGTGTGTGTGTGTGTGTGTGTGTGTGTGTGTGTGTGTGGCGACAGGATAACGCAATAACAAGCTAAACGGGAGACAAAGAGCTCCAGCCTGTCTGTGTGTCTAAAAAGGCAGTTTATACGAGTTGTTTGTGTCTGATTTTTGTAATTTAGTCCATTTGCTGCTGAATTTTTATAAGGAAATTATCAAATTATAACAACAGTTGTAAACTACAACATGTATTTCCTGCTGCAAACGCAGTGTGAATGCTGAAATCTGAATGGAAACTGCTGAAGCAATGCTGAAAATGACTGAAAACACAGTTGAAATGCAGAAAAAAACTTGGAAGTTTAAAGATTGTTGAGTGATTGTTGAAGGAATGCTGAAAGTGGCAGAAAAAAACACATAAATGCAGAAGCAGAAACTGGAAGCTGAAAGCTGAAAACAGTCACTGAAACATTCATTTAAATGGCAACATTTTTGCAGAAAAAGCAGAATATTATAAAAAGTATAAACAGTAGAAAAAAGTTGGATACAAGCATAAAAGTGCTGAAAGCAGAACATTTTGATAGTTATTTGTTCAGATTATCAAACACACAATGAATCATCTGTTTCTTTCTGGATTATGCTAATGCTAATTAGCATTAGCGACATGGCTGAGGAAGAAGCGACTGTAAGAATCCAGTTTGAACCAAAACCCTGATCTCAGAGCTATGATGAAGGCAGAGTGAAACACTGGTTGTATTAATCAGCAGCAGGTTTAGTTTCTGACTGATCCAGTAGAAATAAAAACAACAACAGTCGGTTTGAAGCCTCTCAAGTCCTGGAGCTCTCTCTGTAGTTGGACTGGACGAAGGGACGACCGGGACAAATTCTGGTGGAACGTAAAAAAATCAGGGTCACTCTTGTTTTACTACGTTTTCTATCCCTCTCCCTCTTCACCTTCTTTGCCTCCTCTGAGTCTTTTTCTTATGCTGGGTAAAGTTTCCACAGTTCCTCCTGTTGTTCCGCCATTTTCCTCTAACAGGGAAAACAAAATCTCTGTCCTCTTTCTGTTTTGGACAAATCAGCAGAGTTATACAGTGAAAACAAAGCTCACAGGGAACAAATCTTAAATACGATGGTGTCTTATTCTACAGCCATTACAGTGTGCAATCAAGATTTACTTCAAAGCAAAACACTTGTCTAATGTCACTTTAACATGCCTGTGATTGAATACATATAAAGGTAAAACAAACCTGTTATGGAGCTTTCACCTCAGAAATCTTCACTCATTTCTTAATGATTCTGGTTCATAAACAGCCTGGTCTTAATGTTTTATTAGTAAATGAACCTGTAGGTTTTGTGTTATGTGGAGCTTCTTCCTTGTTCTCTGAGTCTATTTATACGTTTGAGTGTTTAATCTATTTTTATTTTCCTTCTTCCAGAGGTCCTTGTCTCCTCGCTCCATCTCTCCTCCTCCCTCCCCAGAGGTAAAACTCCCCCATGTCCCCCTCCCCCTCTCTATCTTTACATGTCTTGATATACAGTCATTTATCTTAAAGTTTCCTGTTTACACTGTGATGGTTTCTGTGATTTCAACAGCAAAAATAACCTGCAGTTAGAACATCAACAACATCACACCCAGCCATTAGTGAGGAGGTCAGAGGTCATGGCTCCCTCGTGGTCCATAAAACAAATTAGTAGTAGTAGTAAAGTTTGCCATTAATAAATAAACCTTATCACTGAGTGTTTCTCCCATAAAACTGGTTCTGACTGGAGTTTTCCTGCAGCACAGTGTGACTTCAGTGCACCCTGTATTCTGCACCTGGTAACCAAGGATGGATCAGAATTATAGATTTAAAAAAAACAAACTAATCATGAATTAATTAAGTGATGGGATGATTGCTGCGAAGCAAGATGCTGCACAACACAACCCAAGAGTAGCATATAGCTTAGCTTCTTAGCTTAGCTTCTTATGGTGCGTTCCAGTTGTACTCAGAAGTCGGACGTTCCAAGTTCCTACTTGGAAATTTCAACCTGAACGCCCCCTGAAGTCAGATTTCCAACTCAGAAAGTCGGAGCAACCCTACCAACCCCCAATTCAAGATGGCTGCTACTCATATCAATAGACATGAACACTCTGCTAATGTTATTTGTTTTGAAGTTGTCTGAACTTTGACAGAGCAGCTATAAAGACTTTCCTGTGAACATCCATGTTTTTCTGACGTCTCAACTGGAACGCCGTCAACTCGGAGGCGACATCACTCCCAGTTCTGACCTCCAACTTCTAATGTAAATGGAACGCGCCATTAGCCTCAGCTAGCTTTGTAGTATCACACTAGGCCATGAAGGGATGAACATGGTTGACAACAATACTCTGATAGACTGTGACGTTCAGACTGTGACTGATTAGTGTTAAGAAAACACTCCTCACCATCACACCACCACCTCCGTCCTCTCTCTGTTCAGAACCTCTCTAAGGACGGGTGGCTGGAGAACCGGTCTCCTGGAGGATCCTCTCCTGGTTCCACCATCCAGACCAGCAGAACACACAGCACACACACACCGCCAGCGACACACACACCAAACACACCTAACACACACTCCTCTGGCACCAAGAGCATCGTGCAGCACTTCCACAGGCCCGGTAAACAAAACTCAGTGTTTTTATTTTCTTTATTCTCACTTTGGAGAACAGAGAGCTGAAATACCTTTTATCATTTAAACCTCGTTTAGAAGCTTTTATTTAACAGTATGTTGAAGTAATACCTAATTTAAGAAATTTAACAAGTTGAATTTATTCCTGACATGACGGAGTAGAAAACAGCTTTTAGACCTTTTTGCTTATAATTTATTTACGTTAATTCAATTAAACACAGAAAAATATCCTGTATTTTCTGGTCTCTTCAGGGAAGCTGTTAATTTATTGACTGTAACTCCTTTTACTTTTTTTGGTTTGTTTGTTTTCAGAGAATGGCACCAACATCTATAAGAAGCCTCCCATCTACAAACAAGGTACAGATGTTACACTCATCAGTGTAAAACGTACATTTAGCTGTTCATTAGCATCAGAATACAGTTTGTATATAATGAACATGTAGAGTTTAGCTTAGCATTATGCTGCTCTCATGTATACGTGTGTGTTGTGTGTTGTGTGTACAGATGTGTCGTCCCCTGCCGTCCCTCAGGGGAAACACATCGAGGATCTGATCATCGAGTCCTCAAAGTTTCCAGCAGCTCAGCCTCCGGACCCGAACCTGCCCTCCAAGATAGAGACCGACTACTGGCCCTGCCCCCCCTCGCTGGCTGTGATTGGTACGACCCAAACACACACACACACACACACACACACACACACACACACACACACACACAAAACCCTGTTCAGTTGTACAATCTGACAGTTGTATATTAATCAGACTCTTCTCCTCCTCTAGAGAAGGAGTGGAGGAGGAAGGAGCAGAAGGATGAAGATGAGGAGGACGGGGAGCTGGGTGATGAACTGTTGGGACTCAGAGCTCTGCAGAAACAAGAACTCAACAAGGTGAGAGACAATTATAATGTACAGAAACATCTCTGTATACCAGACTCAGCAGCAGCTCCCAGTAAAATCCCTGTTTTTGTCAGTGGAGTCTGGTAGAGAGATATAGAGATGTTTCTGGTTAAACTAAAAGGATCTTCCTCTTTAATAAAAAGCTCTGTCTCTGTAGGAATCCTCTCATCATGTTGTTTCTCTCTCTCTGTCAGATTCAGTCTAATCTGGGTAAAATCATCCTGAAGGAGGAGTTGGAAAAGTCTGCAGCTCCCCTGAGGAGGAAAACTCGCTCTTTACCAGACCGCAGCCAAAACACTGGTATAGACACACACTGACTGTTTTTATCAGTTGTTTCATTGGTTTTATCGTGGTCTCCCTTCAATCAGAGAAAACTGATGGATTTCAGATTCAGAGCTCTGAAACTCTCCCAGTGTGGTCTGACCTTAATCCAAAAACTCCCAGTCTGAGCTCTGAGGCCTCTCAGGTCCTAATTAACCACCACACAGAGATCAGTCTGCAGAAGGTACAGCTGTGGGGACACCTAGTGGTCAGACAGACAACACACAACATGAGGAGAGTCACTGTACGCTGAGGAAACATTTGACGTCAACAAACACGTCTCCAGACATGAACTGATCTTTTAAGACAAATAGATTATTTATAAATGTAGAATTATTTACAGTAATGTTGTTTCCTGACAGTAAATTCAGCTCAGTTCACACGCTCTGTTGAAGACATTGAACCTGCTGCTACTATGCACAGAAATCTTTTTATTTATTCATTTATATTAGATTAGCACACAAGTAGTAAAAGAAACCCATGGAGGCTTATTATAAAACCTCCTCTATAGGATTTCTAACTTATTCTAGTTTTATGAATGTTTTTAATTCAGCAAAGAAGAAACATGAAGATAAAATGCTCAGCTGTGTGAGGAACAAAGAGGAAGTTTATCATTTATTAGAAATAAGATCAGTTATTGCACATGGTCTGGGTTTTATATATATCGATTTATGACCTGTAACATTATCACTCCTTCATTATTATTTTGCTTCATATCAGCCTCAACAAAACATCAGACACTTTCCTGTTCAGCTTCTTGACAAAGTGAAAGCTGGAGGATGATAAACTCTGACTCCTGCTGATGTCTCGTTTCATTCACCTCCTCGTCTCCAGGGTCCAACGCCTCCAAGTCCGTGTATTTCCCGGCCTCCTCTAAGACCGGCCTGTCCAGGGTGAGTACCGCTGAACGCAGTCGTCCAATCACAGCAGAGTCTCATGGCGACAGCGATGAACCTGTTTCTGTTTGTCTTCAGCTGCAGTCGGCCGAGTTCAGCTCCTCCAACAAAACTCCTGCAGGTAAAGTCCTTCAGTTCTTCTTTTTATGATGTTACTGAATGAATTTAGACTGAAATAAACAGGAATCTGATGAGTCCATGACTCAAGAGGTCAGATGATTCTAGTCTTCCCACTTGTCTGAGACAGGTTATGGAAGCAAAGGAACCCAAAAAACGACCTGCAAACTCCACCTGAAAAAACAAACATCAATCTGTTGAAAGCTTCAGGCAGAGCCTGTGCATGGACCTGAACTTTGGGATTGTTTTGATAAAACCTTCACACTGATGCTGAACTTTAAAGCTTACAGGACCAGTGTGTCACATTTACAGGGATCTACTGGAAGAAATGGAATATAATATCCATAACTATGTTTTTATTAGTGTATAATCACCAAAACTAACAATTGTTGTGTTTTCATTCACCTAGAATGAGACATTTATATCTATGCAGGGAGCAGGTCCTCTTCCACAGAGTCCACTATGTCTCTACAGTAGCCCAGAACAGACAAACTGAACCAAACAGAGGCTATTTGCATTTTTATATTGACACTGCAGCTTGTATACAGAGGAAGGAGAGGAATATTTGCTGTCTTGCATGTCAGCCATTACCTGCAGTTTTACAGACTAACAACTAAATACAATATCTATATATATCTGTATGAATGAACCTCTTCAGTTGACAGACCAGTCGATGCTGTAGCTGACACCATTTTGTCACCTCACAGCCTCCATAGACTCTCTGACATGTTTGGAAATGGAGGTGTGAGGGGACAGGTGTTCAGTTAGTTGCAATCTGCATTCTCACCACTAGATGTCATTAAATCCTCCACACTGCTCCTTTAAAACAAACCATCATTTATCTCACGTCTGCACAGAGCGATTTCATGTTCAGGCTTTTTATCTGCAGATCAACTTAAACCTTCATCGTGTAAATGTTTTCACTGCTTGTGGACGAGCTTCACAGTTTTCATGTCGTCTGTCAGGTTGATTAACATTTCTCTCTCTCTTTCTCTCCTTCTCTCCTCCTGCAGGACTTCAGGTACAGAGTGTTTTCATCTGCAAAAATCATTAATACTGTTATGATATTTGTGTTACTGCAGTTGTGTTTGCCTCTGGACATGTGTGTGTGTGTGTGTGTGTTGCAGAACGGAGACTCGAGGATGGACAGAGGAAACTCTCTCCCCAGCATGTTGGACCATAAGGTGACAGCAGTCTTCCTAATGATTATATTTAATGTCAGATACGTTATTCTCTCTTCCCTCTATACTGATCGTCTTGCTTTAGTTTTTTGTTTTGTTTTTTGGAGACTAATAAATCAGTTGATTGATGATTGATTGATTCTATTGTCTGTAGATTTTCCCCTATGAGATGCTGGTGGTGACTCACAGAGGACGAAGCAAACTGCCTCCGGGTGTGGACAGGACCAGACTGGAGGTAAAAACTGCTTTGTCCTCAGTCTTTAGTCCAGAAGTAAGAAGCTAATGTTAGGCTATAAACCAACTACACCACGGTCACATGACGTCAACGTCTCCACCACTAAGCTTCCAACTGGTCATTTCATTTAGCTCTGAGCTCTTCTACAAAAGCCTTTCTTCTTAGAAAGTTAGTGAGAGTTTGAAAGAGCGTGAGTAGAAACACAACGAGGCTGTAAAGGTGGACTGGTGAGTAGATGGGTTTTCATGTTAACGTCCCCGACAACCTCTGTAGTCTCATTTAGACACTCGTTAGCAACCGCCTTTTTTAAGACACGTAAAAGCTTCAAACATCAGGAGTGGGGGATTTACTGACCCATTTTATGTCGGAGAATAAAACCTGAAAATGTCTTGAGCTTGTGTTAAAACCACAGACCTTATTTCAGACATTTAACCAGAAACACACTGACAACAGGAAGAGCTAACATGCTAACATGCTAACTGACTTCCTGGTTTTAGGATCAGTCCTGCAGCTCTGTATTGACATGATGCAGAGCTTAGATCTGTTTAGGATGCTCATTACTCTGACCTCTCTCTCTCTCTCTGTCTCCCTGTCTCTCTGTATGTCTCTCGCCTCTGCAGAGACACCTCTCTCAGGAGGAGTTCTTCAGTGTTTTCGGGATGTCCATCGAGGAGTTCGACCAGCTCTCTCTCTGGAAGAGGAACAACCTGAAGAAGAAGGTCTGTCTCTTCTGACGCCGCTGGGGACGGACTCCATGTCCCACACCCACCCCCCCACCCCCCCGTTCTTCTTGGATCACCGGCAGGATCCTGAAACCACGGACTCCAAATGAAAACGTCATTATCAGCAGCACAAACGCCATCGTCTTCATCATCATCACAGCAGCAGATCTCTGTCGGTCAGTGCATCAGCTTTGATGTCGACTCTCTGACGTGACTCAGTGAAGGTTTGATGCAGATTCCTGTTGCACACGTTAAAATCACCTGTTCAGACAACAAGCTTTAGTCTCTAGATGTCTGTTTAAGTCCATTAACAACAGAACTACTGAGCAAGCACAAGTTATCGACCTGATCGTCAGGATTTCAGAGCGTGAGAAACGGACTTGGAGGCACAGAGCAGGTTTTGAATGAGCCTGAGCAGAGTTAGGAGAGAGATCAGTGTTTAGAAGGAGGCAAAGAGAGACTTATTATGGCTGTCTTTAGAAACAACATCAGGTCTGACAATTTGTTTCCCTCGTATTCAGACTGCAGAGGAAAACCAGATTTAAGCTTTAACTGTAGAATGTAAACTTCTCCCATGTTGATAAAACCTCCAAGTTCTGTTGGACCCCCCCCCAAAAAGAAACCGCATCATAGCTGAGCTAGCTAGCACCATTTTAGCTAGCCTAAAGTCAATGAAATGGTGTCAGCTATCTTACATTTAGCATATCTGATTAACCGATATACTCCATTTAATTCCCGTTAATTCCCATGGAAAGTTTCCAACTTTGAAAATCCCCAGATTTTTGCAGCCCTGGGTGTAACTGGATACTTCCCAGTTTGACTGGTCAGATTTCTCATTTGTCTAAAAAGGTTTCAACAGTGAGGAGACTGTGGATGAAATGTGGATTTTAGAGGCTGAGGTTTTTGCTCAGGAGTTTAGAGGAGGTCAGTGTGTTACAGCAGCTGAATCTGAAGGTCGATCCGCTCTGAATACGTGAAGCTCAGATGTTTGTAGTGATGATATAAGTTAATTCTCACAGTCTGATCAGCCATAGCATTAAAACCACTCCACCTGTCAGTGGTTTGAACGTTGTGGCTTCAACACTCAGCAGATTAAAGATCAAACCTCCTGTCAGTTCAGACCGAGGTGTTTCTGCTTTAGACATTTTATTTCCATCAAACTGAACGACTGAAGTCAGTCTCTGATTATTGAGCTTCCAGCTGCAGTCGGGCATTAGAACAACATTCCTGCTGACTCTGAGTCAGGGTTCAGTACAGATCTGATGCTGACTGAGGAAACACACCTGTCAGCCATCTTTTTAAATAAGAAAAATAAAAGATTGTTCCTATTGGCTTAGCCAGCTATGATGTCACAGTGACAGCATTTCTTTCCCAGCACCAAAAGGAAAAACAAGGAGACAGTTTGATCGCAGTTCAAGAAGATTATCAGTTTATCAAAAAAAGTGCCACAACTTCAACATCTTCAAGAACTTTAATTGATATCTTCCTCCACCAATCAAGGAAAACTACAACAGCTTATTAACTTACCTTTTACTTTACTTTGCAGTTTCAGGCTTGTAACCTGCAGTGCAGAGCTTTGTCTCCCCCTTCTGGCAGTGAGAGTAATTACACAAACACTGAAAGTCAGAAATTTCTGCAAAGACGGTCACTCCCCTCTTCAGCTCTGACAAACTGATCATTGCTATCACTGTGCAGTGCAGGAATGTCACCACACACACCAGATTTAATCCTGTGAAATACTCATAGGCTTGATCAGCATCATGTGAAGTCATTTGGCAGCGAGGGCTTGAATGTAACGGACGTTCATTGATATGTAAAAGTCCTGAATGCATACCAGGAAGTAAGTTAGCATGTTAGCACTTCCTGTTCCCTCATCCCAAAGTCAGTGTGTTTCTGGTTAAATGTCTGAAATAAGGTCTGTAGTTTTAACACAAGCTTTAGGCTTCAAACATCAGAACAGTGGTGTTCTTCTGTGAAGATGATCTGATCAACTAAATCTGAAGGATCAGAAACTTTAGCTGCTCACTGTTTATTTTCTGGAATAATCCAAAACACAATGAAAAAATCCCACTGGCTTTTTGTGGAGGAACCAGGCTGATGCCAACTTTAGGGTCAGTCACAACACTCGTCTCTGTGATCAAACTGTCTCCTCCTTGTTTTTTCTTTCTAGTTCAGCAGAAGCCACTGCCCTGTTTTATCTACGTAAACCGCACTCGCACAGATAAAAACACACAGTCCTGAGAGAGCACGAGAACAATTATAACCTTCAGACCAGAGCTCAGAGCAGAGACTGAAGCCTCGTCTCTGCTCGGCTCGGGTTCGTCCAATCAGCAGGTTGTAGACATTTAGCGTCGGCTAGTGTTGCTTAGTGACCAAATGATGTGCAGCTATTTTTTAACCTACCTAGAGAAGTGGCATGTTTGTTATTAAAAATCTAAAATGTAAAATCATTTATCAGTATATGAATGTTGCAAAGGAAAAAACTATTTTCACCCTCGAAGAGGAAAAGATGGAGGACGGAGGCATGGAAAAGACACAAAATGGACGACTTTTCCTGGACTTCTCTGAACCAAAAGATGACAAGAGGAATGATGGGAAATCACCGGACATTTTTCACCTGTAAGGACTTCAGCACCTGTACTTATATATCTGTTAATGTCCACCAGCATCATATCTGATCTGCATCAACATGGATAGGTTCGATCTAAACCTGCACTGCAATACAACTGATGAATATTCAACTTGTTTAACACCTTTAACTCATTAAGAGCAGCACAGACGACGATTCCTCACTGAACCTCGTTTAAAGGTGCAGTACGAAGAATTTTATGAGTCAGTGAATCAAAGCCACAGCTCATTATGATGACTGTAAACCTGTGAGACATCAGACCTTTTAAAATGATTTCTCCATTAGGTTTTCACTCCTCAGGTTTGGTAGATGAGAGCCATGATGGCCGCACATGGTTGACTTGTTTGTTCCAATTAGAAGCATGATCAATGGAAGGTCGGCCATGTTTTATTAGAACATTTTTCTGTTTAACATCTGCCCTCTGCCAAAGTTTGGCTTGAAAACAGAGCATACAAAATTTTATTCATTTATTTATTTACCAGGGACAGTGCCCATTAACACAGAGCCTGTCAAGGAACATGGAGGAAAAAAGATGTATTTTTGCAACATCTCAAGAATCTTTCTCAAGATTTTACAAAAGTTTCTTAAGATCATGGGAAAGTTTCATGAAATCTAGGGAAACGTTTCTTCATTTCTTGAAGAGATCTGGCAAAACGACATCTTTTTTTTCATGATTGCATGTTTGGTTTGCTTTAAGCTGTGTTTTAAGTTTATGTTTAAAGATTAAATAGTTAGGGTGTCCTCTTAACACACTTATATATTAATGACTTTGATTTAAACCACAAACAGTTGATAACAAACAGGAGAGTTTGTCATTTAAAACCTCACAGTTCTGTTTCTTTAAACCAGTTTAGTATCCAAATCCTTTTGACAACAGTTTATACAAAACAAAGATAATTAAACATTCGTGCCACTCTAACTAACTCTTTCTTTTTGACTGTAAACTGCTTTAAAAGAATTATCCTTCAAAAAGTGATGGGTGTGATCAAAAATGTTCAAGAAAACTTCAGCAGTCGAGCTGTTACGTCTCAAACTCTGAACTGTATTTTTATTTCGGAACACTTTCTTCTTCTAACCTGTCGGATGATCATTTATCAACAATTTAGGATTTTAGTTTTCAAAACGAGGAGATAATAAATTAAATTTGATCATGCAGGTCGGGGCCGCTGGTTTGAGACGCTACACGTGCCAAACAGATTTTGTACAACCAGGTGAAAACGTGAGAACTATTCGCTAACATTTTACAGGTGGCACTATTGAGCCATTTTTTGACACCTAATCCTGAAACTCATCAGATCTCAGTTTTGTCATTTCAGATGCATGTGCCAGATTTCAGTAGTTTTTGAGCATCTCTTGCCCCTCAACGACAACTTCCTGTTTTAATGGTGAAACATTAAAATGGCCGACGGCCTGGTCTGGTTCACAGTCATCATGGTGGTGTTTTTGTTTTTCTGTATGAATGTGGTTTATTGAAGGTAAAATCAGACCCACTGCACTTTTAAATCAGCAGCTGTGTGAGTCCGTCAACGCCGCCACATCCTGCATCACGCCACCGCCACGTCTGCCTCGCCACCACCGCCACCACCACGCTTCCTGTATCTGGAACTAAGAAAAGACTGAAAAAAATGTTAAAAAATAAAAATAAAAACTGGATGAAGATGTGAGGTTTGTTCGCTGGAGTGAACGCGCATTGGTCACTTTATGTTGATTTGTTGTCTCTTGTTATTTTCTGAGGACTGACTCTGACACTGTTTGATGATACTGAGAGAGATTTCTATGCTTTGTTCTGATTGGTTGTGTTTTAGTTAGAGACAGGAAGTGGGTTGCTGTGACTAACACCATGATGACACAAAGATTGTTCCATGTTTGTTTTATTTTTTCTTCTCTTTTTTTGTACATTCTGACGTGTTTTATTCTGTTTTTATTGAATTATTTGAACACGCGGGGCGACTTACTGGAGGCGTGTCACTGTCCGCGCCTCTGATTGGCCGACTGTAACTGCTGTATGCATGATGTCATGACGATGATGTCACATTTTTATTTAAACCTTTATTTAAATAGACTCGTATAAGGACACTGGCAGTTACAAGGCTTGGAGGCAGGTCAGTCGGGATTTGAACTGACGTTTCTTTGGTCTCTGAGGTCAAAGGTCAAAGGTCAGACCTGTTGACGTTGACCCGCCCGTCTGAAGCCGCCCCGCTGCTGTACATACTGAACCACTGAATGATGATTTAATTCTTCTTCTTGTTGTTTTCACACCTGGATGCAGGTGATGTAACAGATGAGTGGTGATGTGGATGATTAACCATGAATAAAGAGCATTTCTACTGGTTAGCGTTAGCTTAGCATGTTTCTGTCTGTGATTCCTGATTGACGCCGTCATCTCTCCATCCTCTCTCTCTTTCTGTCTCTCCCTCCTCCCTCCTCCCTCCCCCTCTCCCCCTCGCTGTATAAATTAAATTAACTTGACTTCCTCTCAAACCTCTGACCAGTAGTTTACATATTCAGTGAGGAGGTTGTTTTCATCTCCCCCTCCCTCCCCCTCCTCCCCTCCTCCCTCCCCTCCTACATAATGACTGTTGGTCCGTCCTCTCTCTCAGACTCAGACTCGGAGCAGAGAGTTTGTTTCTCTGAGGAGGAAATCTGTTTGTTATTTGATGGTTCGGACTCTGCAGCAGAGAAATGAAGATCAGCAGCGACTGAAGCGACCAACAGACATGGACAAACAGAAAGGTACCGAACTCATTTTATTATAAAACTGGAGAAACATCAAACACAGGAACTGAAATAAAGAAGGTGGTTTGAGATTTTCACACATTTCACATGTGAAAAAAAGAAATTAAAATTTAATACAAATCCGTCCACAATAACAACTTTATTTTCTACATAAAACATGAAATAAAAGTTAAATTCACCACATTTCCTGATATAAACACTAATTTCAACCTTGGTCTTTGTGACGACCGAGAGTGAATTTACTGTTTTATGTTGTTTTTATTACAATGTGTGTATTTATTATTACATTATACCCACATACATGAAATAAATGGTTTATAATGCTCTATAATGTAGTTTATAAGTTTCTGTTTTGGGTGTTTAAAAATGCAGTTTTTATATCATTCAGCTGTTTATTTACTGTTAGAAAGCATTTATTTCATTCTGCTTAGAAATGTTAAACAGAGTCACAGCCTCAGAATAAAACTGTCACCAAACCTGGAAAATGTATTGATTAATTTATGAGATCAATACACAGAGGTGTGACAGATGCAACAAAACCAAACAACATCCTGATGAGTTCTCTTTTCTAACAGTCTTCAGGTGGAGAGGAAAGGTCACGGGGTTCATACTCAGGCAGTGGTGGAGAGTAACTAAGTACATTTACTCGAGTTGTGTACTGGTGCTTTGACTCGTTACTTTGCAGATTTAGATCATTAAACCAAAATATGTCCAACAAACAGACTGAGCTTCACACTGAGTACTTTTACTTATATTTTGGTTTTGAACGTGTGGAGATGAGCTCAGGATATTTCTCTGTCGTCCTGTTGCGTGTCGACTCTTCATCACTCCGATGGTATGTTATCTACAGCAACACAACAACAATCGGAAACTCCCGTCTGTCCTCCTCCATCATCCTTCCTCCCTCTCCTCCTCCTCCTCCTCCTCATCATCACTTCCTCCTCCTTCTGCTCTCAGGAGACTGAGCTAATAGACTGTTTAGATTCAGTAGATCTGTGCGTGTTTGTTTCAGCATTTTTCTCTCATTACAGATCCCTGACTAGCTGCTGTTGGTAGTTTTAGTTCCATGATTACACGTTTATTTATACAACGTAGAACATTCAGCATCGTTTTCATGGCCATTCAGGTTAAAGATTATTTATTAAGTGCAATAATTTATCAATAATTATATCATATTTCTGTCAGGACATCCAGGCTGTATATAACTTGTTAAGTCGTGAGACATGACCAACAAAAATACTGTTTCCGGGTCCAACTTTGCAGAGGTTCTCCTGTTAACCTAGCTAAGTTAGCACCAGTTAGCACCCGCTGGTAAAAGCAGGTATCCCTGATATAAGCTCTGGGTTTTACAGCGTGTTTCTTGCTATGAGTCACATCTTCATATTTCAGTTGTCAGTCCTTTTCTGTGCTGCTCAACTAAAGTGAATAAAGCTGGACTTAGTTTAGCTATCTTCACCCAGCTAAGATGAAAACAGACAACCTCGGGTAGCTATTTTTGCTATTTTTTGGCAGCACAGAAAAGGACTCAGACCCAGAGCTTCTATCAGGAGTGACCACTTTTGCCAGAAGATGCTAACGTTGCCTAAACTTGCTACGTCTTCATGTCTCGGTTGTCAGTCCTTTTTCTGTGCTCCCAAAAATAGCAAAAATAGCTAGCTAATGTTGTCTATTTTCACTTTAGCTGGGTGAAGATAGCTAGTTAAGACCGCCTTAATTTGCCTGAGCAAGAAACACCCTGTAAAACCCATAGCTTATATCAGGGATACCTGCTCTTACCAGCGAGAGCTAACCTGTGCTAGCTAGGTTAGCTAGCTAACGTTAGCACTCGCTGGTGTCAAACTTTGCTTTTCTTTATTCGCTTACTTGTTTTTTTTCAGTGAAGCAGTAGACTGACACTTGATTGGTTTTTGGACTCAGATCTGACTCAGAGAAGTTGAATCAGGAAACAGGATTTTCATCGGTCGTAACGTTACGACTTAACAAGCTGATATGTGTCATGATCTCCCCCTCTCTGGAATTTGTGCTATTTCCTGTTTAGTTTTGAAGTGACTCTCCTTGTTGTGTTCGTCTGTCTTTGTGTGTTTTTCCCTCCACTTCCCCTCACCTGTCCTGCCGTCACCTGGTCTTTCCCCGCCTGCACCTTCGTCCATAATCTACCTGGCCTTCATGCAGTAGCGCTCTGTCCTTTGTTCCTTTGTCACTTGATCCTGTTTCCTTGAGTTAACCACATCTATTCAATAAGACAAAGAGCAGGAGATAAATGGAAGAAGTCTTCTGAGGTTGTTGAAGACAGAGAGAGACGCTCCTGTTCTGATCCGGGAGCTGGTTCCACCATCAGGGAACCACAGACCAGAACAGTCTGGACTGAGAACAGCTTGTGGTCAGGGATGGAGATGATGATCCCTGAGAGTCTGAGAAGGAGCAGAAGCCTGAAGGATTGAGTTCAGACCCAGAGGTCTCTCTGCAGGCAGCAGCAGAGACCTGGATTAGATTCAGGTGTCCATGTTTAGACAGTGGAGGTCAATGAGCAGCAGACTGATTGGCTGGGATGACTTAGAGACACTGCAGACAGAAGCTGCTAATAGCAAATTCCGCTAACTTATTTGATCAAAATGTAAACAATTACAAGCTGAAAAAGTTGCCGTCCACACAAGTTTGTTCATTTTTAATGCAGAAATGTGAATGTAAAGGTCTATAAATGGATGTTTGTTGCTGAAATGCACCTTGGGAGTTGTAGTTAACCTCTTGTCAAGCTTGTAATTTGGCTTTTTTTAATAAGAAAAAAACAGATGTACTTAATGATTTGACCCAGAGAGCTACAGGGTGATGAAAATGAGTGGGATTTCTGATTGGACGACTGAAGTTCAGGCAGTTTGAGGAAACAGCAGCGCAGTAATGTAAACGTTTCTGCCGTCCTATATTTACCAACCAGAAGATGAAAGAGAAAACTGCTCCACACCCTGCAACACACACACACACACACACACACACACACACACACACACGCCGTCTTTCAGATAATTTGAGGGTTTGGTTTTTATGGTAAAGCAGCTTATATCACTAAAATACACACTTTCAACTTTTCTAAGGTTTTTAACTTCAGTCTGTTACAAGATCATCTCTTCACTTTTCTTCTTTCAAAGCAGCTTCATTTTTTCAAAAAGTTTAAAGGTCAATTCATCAAATTACAAAGACATAGTTCAAAGCGTGAACTAATTTCTACTACAGAAATATTCCCTTTAAAAACTGCTCACTGTTTCTGTTTTATCCTCGAACACTGACTGAAAACATTATGTTACTGCTGATTTTAGATATTTTCACTTCAGTGTTTCACAGCTCAAATTAAAGAGTTAATTCTTGTTAATTGTTAATTTGTTTGTTCATATGTTGCTTAGGTTGTTCATCTGTATGTTTGTCAGTTTGTTTACCTGTTAGTTTGTCCGTTCATTAGGTAGTTTGTTTGTTTGTTAGTTTGTTCATTTATTTTTCAGTTTATTTGTCAGTTTTAAGAGAGTTTGACTATTTGTTCCTTTCTCAGTTTAAATGTTTATTTGTCCGTTTGTTATTTGGTTTCTTTATTTGTTTACCTACTTGTTATTTAGTTAGTTAGGTGGTTTATTGTTTATCAGTTGATTTGTTTATCAAATGATCAGTTTGTGTGTTTATCAGCACACTGCACAAACTGAAAACAAAACAAAACAAACTGACTTTCAGAACCAACACGACATACGTCCAGAGGTTTATGTGTGAATGCAGTCAGTGATGGAGGCCGTCGTCTACGTGTTATAGTTGTTTAGCTTCTGGTTGTTGTTAATGTTGTGTTTACTGATTTGTTGTTGTGAATGATGAACAGTGGACGTCATTCACTGTGTGTGTTTGTGTGTGTTTTCTGCAGCATCAAAGCTGGAGACAGGAAGTAATGTTGATGGTCAGATAAGCAGCATTCAGTAACACAAACTCTGTGTCCGTCTGTCAGTCCAGCAGCCGTCTGTCTGTGTCCTCGTCTCTGAGGTGTTGTTTCTCAGCAGTGCAGTGTTGTTGTCGTGGTGTTGTGGGTGTGTGAGGTATGTACAGTTCAGTGTTTAAAACAGCAGCCGGCTGATAAACAGAACTGTAGGATCCTTAAAATCAGCACAGAAGAGTTAATCAGAAACATTTAACCTTCGTCTCCCACTCGGCTCAGAGTGTGAATGGACTCACTCTGTCTGTCTGAATGGAGCTGAAGCACAATCACTGACTGTTGGAGTTTTTTCTCTCTGCATTTCTTACATTTTCCCCTCCCTCTGATGATAATGGAGACTGTTCAGAGATCAGTTCAGTCAAACCTCTCAGGCTCATTCACTCCAGTTCTGCTCCACTCAGCAGCAGAAAACAATAGATCATGTCTCCTGTCAATTATTATGATTATAAAATGACATAAGCTGGGAATACATACACAATAAAATACAGATGGGAGAGGTTGTTCTAGTCTTTTCAGAGGTTCTACTCATCCTTAAGGACATGGATATAAAAAATTCTAGGAGTGTTTTAGCCGGTTCTAATGGTCAGGAAGTCTTGAACTGATTTTGGTCATCCATCAAGAGGTTTTGGTGATCATATAGGATGTACTCATCCTAAAAGACATTCAAGAGGTTATATAAGGTAGATAGTAGATAACAAGTTTAACAAATAAAAGGTTGTACAAAAATTCCTTCCTTGTGGAGAATTTGCTGTAAATGTTTGCTCAGTACAGTTTTGTCCTTTTTCCCAGTTCTTGTGCAGGGACCTTGTGTTTCAAAGAGATGTAACAACACTGTCACTGAATCTTTATTCTGTGTTAAACATTAGCAGCATCCAGTAGCTTATCAGTGTGTGTCCTGTCACATCAGTTAACATGTGAAGGTCAGAACATCTGAGCATTTGGGAAGCTTCACCTGAACAGGTTCAGTTTAGTGTCCAGTGCTTTTTTATTCAGTCACCAACAGAAGAACTAACCTAAACTGTTTTATTCTAATTGACAGCGTCTTCTGTGTTTCAACCATCAACATCTTTTAGAGTCTTCTGTTACTACTACTGAGCTTTGGAGAGCTGAATGTTTATTTAAAACAGACAGAACTGACTTTGGATTTGTAGAGAAAGGATTTTCCCATTCACTTCAACACAGTCAGAGTTTGATCACAGCAGCATCTAGTGGACATGAGAGGAACTGCAGATAAATGCACCTCAGTGTTGATCACAACAGCTCGAGATGCTGCAGATTCAAACTGCTCAGAGTTATATCTTATAAATGGTAATGCTTAATTTAAAATCCCAGTTTGTCATCAAAAGTGTTGTTGTTAATTTTAGGTATTGGGTTAAGACGAACTTCACATACTAACAAAGAATTAAAGCTAGCAAGCTACTGCTACTAATATTGTGAGCTATGACATTATCACTGTAGCTAAAAGTTTGCTATTTTGCCTCTTACGCTGATAATACAGTTCTTATTATTGGTTTGCTATTTATGTTATTTTGTTGTGCGATCATGTAAATTGGCTCCATCTAGTGGTCAGGAGGGGAATCAGACAGGGAGGTAAGAAAAGCAGAATTACATTTTAAATAAAACAGAGGATTATTTATATGCTTTTTAAAAATGAGCTTTTGAGCCTTTAACATCAGCCAGATAAAGAAACAAAGAGGATGAGTGCAACATTAAAATGTCAGTTTAAATATTAGCTTTGTCTCTGTATCTATGACAGTGGATAATATGAAGTCGGAGGCGTCTTGTTTTGCTGCTTTTTAATGATTTCAGCTCTTTACTCTTCTGAGGCTGAAGCAGTCATTCATTCACTCACAGAGAGAGAGACAACACCTGCTTTCATGACATGAACACAGACCGACCTCATGACAGTTTCTATGTTGTAAATTTCCCTGCTGTGGGACTAATAAAGAATGACCTTATCTTATCTCATGTTTTATCAACCTGCTGATGACAAACTGGACCCTGATCACTTCCTGTCTCCTATAATACCAGTGATGATGTGGTCATAAAAAACAGACGTGAATAATAAAACGTGAATATCTCTGTTCTTTGGCCTATAAATGTCGCTTGTGTTCTTTTATTTTCTGCATTTATATTTTCTGTTTTTGAAAATAGAAAATGTAACAGTTTTTCCAGCAGTTTGGTTTATTACAAATCTGTATTTATGATATCAGATGATCAGTTGGTTGTGTGGTCAGAGGTTATGAGGAATATTTTCCAAGAGTTAAAGATTAAAGAGATGAAGAGAAAGAAATAAAGACAGTTAGTCTGAGTGTGTGTAAACAGAGACACTGAGAGTGAAGCTGCTGATGGCTGTGATCCACAATGACTCACTGTTACGCTCAGATAAAGTCTGTTTGGTGGTGATTTTCTCTCTTGTTTAACTTCCAGTGAAGTCTTCCGTGTCTTACTGAGCAGTGGTGGAGGGAGTGCTCCGTGTTAATGATTGATGGGAACAAAAATCTTTGGAATCTGTGCAGGATTGAGGAGGAACTGTGTATCAGGCCACTGTGAACAGTTCATGTCCATGGATGTTCACTAAAGTTCTTGTTTTTACCTCTGACAGACTCAGACTGTTCTTCTCAGTGTCTGACAGCATGATGACAGGATTCCTACAGAGACAGAGCTTTTTATTAAAGAGGAAGATCCTTTTAGTTTAACCTGAAATACCTCTATATATCTCTACCAGACTCCATTGACAAAAACAGGAGTTTTACTGGGAGCTGCTGGAATACCACTGCCTCCATCTGTTACTGTGTTTGTAGTATTTATCTGTTTGTCTGTTTGTCCTTCTGTCTTTAGTGCTGGCCAAGCTGATCTGGGACCTGCAGTCCTTCCTGTCTGTTCTGGACTCAGAGAACCTGAGTTACATCGCTCAGGCTCAGAAGAAATCCATCTCAGAGCTGCTGTCTAAGCTGCAAACACACGACACTCCAGGTAATACTACTACTACCACTACAACAATATTACTGATACTACTAGTGCTCAGGGTAAGGTGGCTCTGAGGTGCAAAATACAACAACATTTTGAACTAGACCTGGTTTTATGTGTTTGTTGTTGTTGTTGTGTTTTGTGCCTCCTTCATCTGAAAAAAAGAAGACAATGCGTTGACTCTCTGTAGAACATTTGCAGTCAAAACATTCGAAATATTGATGAAGTGGAGATTAAAATGGCCGCTCTGACAGAAGCTGGACTTTAACCTGGGTGTGTCTGTTGTGTTTCCAGTGGAGGATGCTGAGTACATGATCATGAGCTGTCCTTCATCGTCTCCTAGCAACGAGCTGACAGACACACCTGGGACAGGTACAGGAAGCAACATGTCTGTACAGGTCTGGAAAATGAAACATGTTGAATGTGTTTGTTTGTTTGTCCAGACGGCGTCCGGTCCTCTGAGCTGGTCTCAATTCAGGACTCATCTGTCTGGCTGAGGAACGGGGTGAGTAACCACACACTGGGAAACCGAAAGCCCCCCCACCCTGATCTACCCCTAACCACCTCAGCTCAGACTCTGCAGTGTGTCCTGGGTTTGTACCTGGTCTTGTTTCAGTTCTACAGCGCTGGTTGGGTTCTGCAGGGCCCCACAGTAAGTTTTTGCCCCTGGGGGCCCCACTTAAAGGTTAGTACAGTCGTGCTCATGAGTTTCTTCTTGAGGTCAAAGAAAAGTGGTCGGGAGGATGAGGAGGAGGAGGAGGAGGAGGAGGAGGAGGAGGCAGGTCTGTGATGTGGGTCAGTAATGACAGACTGAGTCCTTCTGAGGTTTGGGAGGAAACGGCAGCAGGGTTACCGAGTGTGTGTGTGTGTGTGTGTGTGTGTGTGTCAGAGGGAGTGACAGGATGTACAGTGTTTACATATGAAGCCATCTCTCCTCTATCTGTCGTCCTATTGGCTGAGAGCTCTGCAGAGAGAGGAAGTGGTCACTGATGGCGGCCGATTAGCATCTGGTCTACGTGATGGATGGACACACACACAAACACACAACAACAACATCTCCTGGGAAATGTTGTTCAAACACAGCATTTAGTTCCAGCAGTGCAGTGGTGGAAAGTAACTGAGTACATTTACTCAAGTACTGTGTCTGCTGCTCTGTGTGTCCAGGGTAATCAGCTGCCTCTTGGCCTCCTGTCATCAAAAATGCCCTCACAGCTCAAAAACTACAACTCCCATTAGCACAGTGTGTTCACTCTGAGCTGCACAGAGCTTCAGTGAAGACTCTGATGTTTTATATGTGGACGTCCTGTTTACGGTTTAGGCTCCGTCACAGTTTTAAAACAGAGCTTCAGAGCTCAGTTTAACATGGCAGTCTATGGGACTGTGGGTCAGCGCTCTCTGTGTTTGGAGGAGATTTATTCACAAACTGTGAGTCATGTGACAATGGGAGTCACACTGGGTGAGAGAGGACACATTTCTCTACGTCTTCATATAGAAAGTGTCTGTGTAGGTTGGAAACTGTGGGAATTAGAAGAGGTTTGAATTTTTCAGGAAGTCTTTTTCAGAGGTGGCAGTTAGTGATGATGTCACACATTCTAGAACATTCTGAACATTCCATGCAATACACACCCATTATAAACTCTGACACTGTAAAAAAGAACCCGTAAAATTTAAACTGCGATTTCATAAAAACTGGAACAGCTATCAAAATGCAGATTTAACCCAAAAAAGTCGTGTTGTGACCTGTTTAGAGTTTCAACCATGTTTCTACATGAAAGTATGTCAAAATCATGTGGCATCATTTTGTCCAATGACTAAAAGACTTAGAACACTATTCCCGATCGAACCGCATGTTTTGATGTATGTTTGCCGGGGTTTTCTCAAAGCTTTAGGACTAGTTACATGCCGAAATTTGTATGAATAATAAATAAGAAGAAACAGATTATTAAACGTGTCCGGCACATAATTAGCTCTGAGGTACTTGTACTTTACTTGAGTATTTCAATTATTTCACCACACTGCTGAACTATTATTTTAGATCCAGGGCCCCACAGTACCACCTCACCCACCAGGAGGTCTAGGAGGTGATGATGATGAAGATACCTACGAGGAAGCAGAGCCCTACGTACCTGCAGACACAACCACGTCCAACACTGGTATCTACAAACGCACACACAGACACACATTTGTGTAGAAACAGGTTAAAAACAGTAACAATAATCTTCATCTCCAGAGAAGGCGGAGTCAGACAGCAGTCACTACGAGTCATACGGTGAGGATGATGATGACGATGAAGATGAGGGGGAGGGGCTTGTCAAGGACAGAGCTCACTACATCCAGTGGACTGCCTCTCAGCCCTGTCTAAGGCCTGTCCCTGAGTCCCGCCTCTGTGGTTACCTGTGGAGGAGGAAGTGGCTCGGACAGTGGACCAAACAGCTGTTCATCATCAGGAACAACGTGCTGCTGGTGAGGACAGAGAGGAGACTGATGTAATCTAATGGACAACTGTTCACGTCAAAGGATAGGCCTTTTTATTAAAGAGGAAGATCCTTAGTTTAACCGGAAACATCTCTATATATCTCTACCAGACTCCTCCAGACTTCTTCATGTCATCCTCCCAGGATGGGAGGGTGTGGCACCGACCTGTTATTTCAAGTTTTTAGCGATGTTTGGAAGTGCATCCACGACATCATTTAACAAGCTAGTCAAGCTAACATATGTTACCATCCAAACAGATGGCGTGGTACTTTTACTTCAGTAAAGTATCTGATTACTTCTTCCACCAAAGTCTCACAGTAACACAAACACACTAACAGATGGAGGCAGTGGTATTCCAGCAGCTCCTGGTTAAATCCCTGTTTTTGTCAATGGAGTCTGGTAGAGATATATAGAGATGTTTCTGGTTAAACTAAAAGGATCTTCCTCTTTAATAAAAAGCTCTGTCTCTGTAGGAATCCTATCATAATGTTGTCAGTGTCAGTGTCAGTGACAAGAACAAGAACTTTAGTGGACGGACTTTGATGTAGACGATTGCCCATTGGATTACATTGCAGCAGCTGTCCACAGTGACTGGGTTCTCATGAAACTAAAACTCTCTTCTTCTTATTGTTCCACATTTTCTGTTTTGTGTTCACTGATGTCCTCATTGTGTCAGTGCTATAAGTGTGCTCGGGACCTGCTGCCTCAGCTGGAGCTGGACCTTCGCGGCTGTCAACTCGTCTACAAGTCAAAGAGCAACGGGAAGATCCAGCACCAGCTCAAACTGGTTCTTCTGGGCTCAGAGACCCTGGTGCTGGGCTACAGCAGCTTCCAGCAGGCCGACGAGTGGAGGAAGGTCAACAGCACACAAAACATCCAGCACACTCATTATTTGTCCTGAATGTGTTGTATTCACTGCTTGTTATCAGTGATGTACATCAGCTGGTCTGTGTGTGTTTCATGTGCAGGTGATAGAGGAGGTGAGTGCTGGAGGTGAAGTGGAGACTCAGAGTTCGTCGTCTCTGATCAGATCAGACCAGCTGCTGTCCTGCAGGGTGAGACACACTAACCATAACATTACATTTGTGATGAGATAATACAGTATCCAACTCCTAACATTAAACTAAACTCTTCAGATGACAACCAAGATAAAGTTAGTCACAACACCTTGATAAAACAACCATATGAAATCTATACTGGACTCACTCTGTCCAGGATTAAAGTCATAAAATTGATGATTTCATGTCTCCTTCTTCAGTCCAGTACAGTCCAGACTGACTCTGAGGAGGAGAAACCTTCAGCTCACTGCAGCCTCAACAAAGACAAAGGTACTCCTCTGTAAAACAGAAAACATTTTACTGAACAGAACACAGGAGCTGCTGGAATAACACTGCCTCTATCTGTACTGAATATAGTCGTCTGGCTGCTGCTCAGTAAACTAGGTGACCGGTGATGTATGTGACCAACAGGTTTCCTGAATGTGCTGATGAACTGTCAGTGGCAGAGTTTACTGTGTCAGGTGGAGGCCGGTCTCCTCAACATGTTTGGAGAGGAGGAGGAGCAGGAAGAGGAGGAGGAGGTGAAGAGGAAGCGATCTCCTCAGTACACCGTCCAGCTCAGAGGGTGCGAGGTCCGAGCCGGACCGGACACCGACCACTCCTACAGGATCACACTGAGCATGCTCGGTGACCAGGTTGCAGTGCTGGAGGTGAGTTGATGTGAAGTTGCATTAATTCGTTCATACAGTCATGTTTTTGCTCATGCACTCGTTTGTTTTTCCCTCCTCCCTTCCTTCCTTCAGGTCAGCAGTTCGGAGGAGAAGGAGCGGTGGTTGAAGCTGCTGCAGGACGGCGCTGCCAATCACAGTCACCATGGCAACAACGCACAGGAGCACACAGGTGGTGCTCTCAGGTAAGAGTCTGTTAATACGTCCATCCATCTGTTCTGCATCAGAGCCTGGTGACAGTGAACTGTCAGTAATAACTAGAACATCAAATACTGTACACAGGTCAGTCAGTCGTAACTTCTTCTTCTTCTTCTGAAGTCATGTTGTTTGTTTCTCCCTCCTCAGTGGGCTACAGATCCGGAGGTTTCCCACCTCCAACACCTACATGGACGATCCCTTCCACCTGAGCGGAACAGGCCGGGACCAGCCCGTCTACTCCAACACCTCCATACTGGAGCACATGGTACAAGCAACTGATTCAACTTAGTGATCACAAACGTCTATGAGCTGTTATCAAAGATGAACGTTACGCCTCTAACCTTCTGAAATAACTGCCTCATACCTTGAGTTGATGACGCACCTTTTACCTCCTGCAATAGACCTTGGGTTCAGAGGTTTTTATTTGTCGAACATGTCACCAGTGTTTGTGTTTTTCTCTCAGCTCCACAGCTCTCAGGATTTGGTTCACTGCAGCTCAGTGTCGTCCAGAGACTCTGTGACCTACAGTAACACCATCTTCACCAGCCACAGTGAGTCACAGCACATGAATACCTTCTTTACTTTACAGAAGGTCGCAGGGGGATTTTATCCATACACACCCCTGTACTAGATCTCAACATACACCTGTACATGAACCCCTGGGAACACGGTGGCTGCGGTACCTTCTTCTACTGCAAGAAACACTTCTCTATGAGGGATTTGTGATTGTCTCTGTAAAATCCAAGGCTGAGGCTGTGGTTCTCTGCCATAAAACGGTGGATTGTCCTGTGTATCAGAGGATAGATTTTTAAATCTCCATCTCTAATCTACTTGGGACTTATGAGGTATCCAGACCCATTAGATGGTCTGGGACAGGTATATATGTATAGACAGTATATTATAAACAGTATACTGCAATTTCAGACAGGAAGCTGGCTGAGGTGGAGCGAACCGTTCAGAAGCTGGAGCTGACCGGGAAGAGGCCGGTGCAACTGAGGGCGGGCTCAGAGATCAACCTGGCGTCAGCCGGGAAGCTAAACAAACGCACGTCTTTCAGACAGTCGCTGGCCGTCTGCACTGAGCGCGCTCAGGTGGGAAGGTGGATGGGAAATATACAAATATGTCAGAGTGAAGAGGCTGCTTCTAATTTGATTTGATATGATGTGTCATACAACACATGCAGCTCTGTTTATTCAACAATAAACAAAGAAGTGATCACTGATTGAGTAGTCAGAGGAAAGTAGCATCTTTCATTTTTTTCTGTCTCAGATTTAGTTTTTGTTCTGATCTTCTTCTTGTTCACTTTGAATACTCCCAAAATAAAACCAGTAGAAAATATAAATAAAACAAGTATAAGTAGAAATGCATGGCCGTAGCCAGGGCAAAATTTTAACAGAGGTCCAGATGCATCCTAGAAATGAACCACTTGTCATTTGGATTTATTCTGCTGCTTTATTCACTGGTTTCTGCTCTTCTTTGTTGGTCCAGGCAAATTTCCTGAACCCTCTGCTGCGACGGACAGCCTCGGCTAAAAACTCCCTGAGACGAGCTCCTTCAGCGCTGTTCATCGAACATGGGAAGGTTTTCCAGAGGAAGAAGGTCAGATTCAGACATGAACACCGATGTTACCTGAATTTACCTGCTGCTAATGCTGATCTTTTCAAACTCTCTGGTGTTAACAGCAAATAACTAATCAAATAATCAATAAAACAGACAAACCAATGGAACAATCAACTGACATGGTTGCCCCATTACCATAGAAAACAGCTGAATATGAATATGATTCATAGAGAGTGCAGTGTTGTTGAATAGTCTTTGTATCTTTTATCCACGTAACTGCTGCTGTTTTTGTTTCCACAGGAATGGGAAACCAAAGCTGCTGCTTGACACCAGCTGTCCAATCATCACATCCCATCCACAAACTACAGAAGACCCTCCTAAACTCCACTGCAGATTCAATTTCAAGTGACAAACTGCTCTGAACATAGACTGTCTATAGCTCAAACATTAACAGTAATCCAGCCATGTTTTGAAACTTCTTCATTTGCTGTTGTAAATACTTTCTCTATGATAAACCTCCAGAAGTTTGTCATCTTGTCACGTTCACCAGCAAACCAGAATTCATGACCATATACAAACATTCGTATGTGCAGACGTCTTAACTCGTATTAACAGAGGCCAGTGCACAGACCATCAAACATAAACTGTACACATGAAAAACACTGTATGTTTTCTTTATTAACATTAAACATTATTTATTTTTGTTTTTGATAAGATCCGTGATCATAAGATATTGGTACTTAAGAATCCAGTGTACCTGCTGTTGTTCTTTTTTTAATCGTACGCAGTCATGGAACAGAACGTCCAGACTGAACAAGACACAAAATAACTACAAATGAAGTGTGTCTTATGCGTGGACGCAGCAGTAAACAAACACAGCAACATGCTGACTGTACATTTACAGTGCTGGTCAGATATATTTCCAGATGAGCCACTGAGTCATTTCTTACTTCCTACCTAAACCCAGGTGCGTTCTGAGTGAAAACTTTTTTAACATATTCAGCAGCAGTCTTTGCAGTTATGTCAGGATTTCCTTAATTCTGTAATATTGTGATGGAAACAGTTTGTTCTCATGTTTAAAGCGTTTTATATCTGCTCAGTATGATCACTCACCGTTGTGAATTTCAGGGAACACATTAATTTGAATTAATTGTTTCTACTTTGTTTAATCACACATGGTCTTTATTTGATTTAACTAAAATGTTTTTACATCTGTCCTCACCATGATCAGCACAATGTTTTTAGTATATGACAACAAATCATTGATGATTTGTGTTAATTACAGTGATGGTCGCTTATTTGTCTAATTTTTATATTTAGTGAATTTTATAATCTCAGGAGAATGTCTCTGTGTTGACGTTGGACTAAACACTGATCTGTAAAATGATTCTGTAATATTAAAAACTGAATTTTACAATTTACCACTTCAGCTGTTACTTGTAAGGTTTTGAAATGTTGACTGGGTCACACAAAGCAACTAGAGCAGAGATTCTTTGTTTGTTGGAATCTTAATAGTGTCTCTATTGTAAGACAGAATAAGAATGATGTAAAATAATAATAAATATGACCTCTAGTCACCAGTCATCATCAGGAACATTGATCATTGATCATTGAACATTGATGAAGTCCCCTTATTTAGCATTAATAATAGAAACATGTAAAGTAGTTGTAAGCAGATATAGGTGTTTCTGAATGTATTATAGTAATGTACTTTATACTCAAGTGTGTTATGATGGACAAATTCTTATATTCAATGTGAGTTACACTTTCAGAGGATGTTATTAAATAAATATAGATTCATAACTCGCTTAGAAATCACAGAAAAAAAGACATTTTAACTTCAGAACTTGCCTGAGAATCATGGGGTTTTAAAGTTTTCTTAGTGTCAAAATCATTCATTAATAGTTGTCTGGACTCAAAGTGGTACATAGCAAACGGGAAGTGCTAATAGTAAATTCGGCCTTAATTTCCAAAAATTTAAATAAATTACGGCTAAAAAAAAAAACGTGCTAACCAGGTTGCATTCTACATCTTACTTAGTCCAAGGCGAGATCACACTATATTTACTTACATTATACTATACGTTATAGTAAAGTTTGCACATGTGAATATGAAGGACTTTTAATGTTCAGTGTAACATCCAAAACACTATTTTGACAAGAAATTAATAGAATAATAGAAAATAATAATTAATAATTTCAATAAATGAATCTCCCGCGGGGTGGCGGTAGAAGCCTGTAAGTCTCGCGGTATTATCCCTTTTCTCGCCGGTGAGGAAGAATCGCGGAAGTGGGGAAAGGTTTCCTGACGGCTCAGCAGGCTAGCCCGCTAACAAAGATAACTATCTGTCTAACCAGCGGTTTAACCAGGGTTACAGGTTAGATAGATACCCAGACCGAAGGTAAAACATCGGGGTGTGTTACACACCCTGCCTGTCCTCTTTATTATCTGATGGTTTTTTGCTGTGAGTTTTGATAAAAGCGGCCTCTTGCTGTTAGCCCTTAGCTGTTAGCAAGGCGTAGACAAAACTGCAGTTAGCCGGTTAGCTGCAGGGCTAAGCTAACAGAAGGAATTCAGGGGTTTTCTCGGGGAGGGAAGTCAGCTGAGGAAGGTTCATACTCGTGCTAAACAGGATTGCTTTTATCTCGCACGACTGTCACTGTGTTTAATGCTGCGTGCCAAAGCCGAGCTCGGTGTTTAGCCTTAGCTGTGTGTTAGCTTAGCCTAGCCGCTTCCTATTGTTTGTGTGTCCAGTTGAACGGTTTCAGTTGGGGGAGGTTGAAGTGAGACAGTCAGACAGGGTGTGGACTCTCTGTTCAAACACACACCTTTAGATTGAATTAAGTCTTTTGTCCCCCCCCCAGCATCAAGATGACAGCTGCACCTTACAACTACTCCTACATCTTCAAATACATCATCATCGGTGAGTGTCTGGTTTGTTTAGTATTATTTACTCTGATACTTTTACTAAAGTAAAACTACCAATGCCACACTGTATAAATACTCTATTACCAGTAAAAGCCCTGCGTTCAAAACCTCAATCAGAGCCTTGCTTTGTCTGACCATCAGTCTGAGCTTCAACATTATTATTATTAAAAATGTTCAAATAATTAAAAGAAAAAGCAACAAATTGTCACATTTAACGAAATACTTTGAATTTTTTTGCTTGTGACTTCACACAGGGAAAAACTCAGTGTTTAGTTGGAGCGTCTGGTCACACTTCAGATGTCTGACTGTTGTTATCAGTTCCTCCTTTAAACTTCTCACATGGTTTCATTTCAGTAAATGTTCAAATGAGCCAATATTTCACAATAAAATCAAAGAGCAGAGGGAAAGTCTAAAAGCTGGAAACAGATCAGTGAATCAGAGCTTTGTTTTTCTTCTTCCTTCTCTGATTAATCACCTGACGACCCCTCAAATTATTGGACTCAGGCTACATCCTCACTAATATGTCTTGATTTTAAAACTTATCGCTGTTGTTATGGTAACGCCTGGAGTCCATGTGACTCTGTAGATTTTTGGAAACGCTGGTGGACCCGTTTTAGTGTAAACCAGGGGTATCAAACTCAATTGCACAGGGGGCCAAAATGCAAAACACAGTTTAGCCCGCGGGCCTTGAGTTTGACACGTGGTCTAAACTATCCAACTGTTTAGTCACAGAGACAAAACAAGTAACTTTTAAGTTTATTCTTCAGATAATACCTCATTACCTGTACATAAGTAGGAGTTTTGCTTTTAATGAAGTATTTTTACAGTGATGATCTAATACATATATTTATGTAAAAGACCAGATTACTTCCTCCACCTATAGGAACAAGGACATAACTGGTTATTGTAGAGGTGTTAACAACCAACCAATCAACATTGTAGTTGGTGATGAAACAAAAAGAACTTTTTAATTTGTAGAAAAACATTTTGCTCTGTCTTTGTGAAAATTGATTGGGAGCAGAGAGCAGAAGTGGTAGGCTTTATAATTTGATTTTAGCAAAATGAAATGGAAAAGAATTTTGATTTTATTAACTGATAAAACAACATACTTCAATTCAGTGGACACAGAATTTTATTAGAAGATAGTCAAAAAGTCAAAGATCCAAGAAACCTGTGGACATTAAAGAAAACTGAAGGAGAGAAGACAACTACAACTCCCAAGGTGCATTTCACTAACAAACATCCAATCACAGAGCTTCAGTGCAGCAACAACAGACAAAAACTAAAGAGTGCACTTTTATAGAAACCTGAAAAGTTGAATGTTCTGAGTCTGCTGCTGCTCTGATTCACACCTCTGATGAGCTTCTTCTCCATAGTAACAGCAGCTGAAGCTCATGGGTAATGTAGTTTTTAGACCTTCTCATTCTGACCTTGGGTTTTAACCTTGATTATTTTTTTCTGTGTCTCCAGGTGATATGGGAGTAGGGAAGTCTTGTCTGCTGCACCAGTTCACAGAGAAAAAATGTGAGTCCTTTCTTCTCCTTCCCCCGTTATCTGCAGTTTTGTACTGAAATGTTCCTGCATCTGATTTTGGTCTAACAGTGACTGTGCCCTGGTAAAACAATAAATAATGATGTTTATTGTGTGTGTTTGTGTGTGTGTGCAGTCATGGCGGACTGTCCTCACACTATCGGGGTGGAGTTTGGGACGAGGATCATGGAGGTCCATGGTCAGAAGGTGAAGCTGCAGATCTGGGACACGGCCGGTCAGGAGCGGTTCAGGGCCGTCACCAGGTCCTACTACAGAGGGGCCGCCGGGGCCCTCATGGTCTACGACATCACCAGGTACTGATGGGGAGGGACGGGCTGGTTGGTGGGGGGTGGTTGTCCTTGAACTAAATCCAGAGTCACATTCTGAGGGAGGAGGGCTGGACACTTGGTGCATTCCAGTTGTACTCGGAGGATGGAATTTTTGAGTTCCTAGTTGGAAGTTTTAACTGGAACCGCCCCCTGAGGTCAGATTTCCCTCTCAGAAAGTCAGCCCCAGGTAGAGTGCACATTTGTTTTTATACTCCAAAAGAGCAACAACAGCAGAGGCTTCCCTGTGAGAATCCATGATTTGCCGACCTGTCAACTGGAATGCAATTAACTCTGAGGTGAAGTCACTCCCAGTTCCAACTTCTGATGTAAATGGAGTCTCCCTTACCTTGTCAAGCTAAGCGAGGTTAGCCTTCCTGTGCCCCCTTTTCAAGTGGACTTTCAGATTCTCACGTTAGTTATAGTCAAAGTAATCCCAAACGGGACTCTGGCACTTTATTCCGCCATAGAGACAAGACTTAGACAAGACTTTATTGATCCCTTTGGGATGACTCCCTCAGGGAAATTAAGTACCATTGCCATGATGCTAGCTATAGATGGACTGGCAACACGTCACGGACCATGAGTTGCTGATTGCTTAAGCAATGGCACCACTTCTAATTATTTTGGTTTCAGCGTGATTCAGATGTTCATGTTCCCTTCAGGATGAACTGTAATAACCTGGTGATACTCTGACTTTTCCTCTAGCGCCATCATCAGGTCAAAGTTATAATTTGTGCTGACAGTTCAGCTGCAGACACCTGATGCTGTTGAAGAATAACTCATCGTATTCTTTGCGTCTGTGTTTAGGAGAAGTACTTACAACCACTTAAGCAGCTGGTTGACAGATGCCAGAAACCTGACCAACCCAAACACAGTGAGTATAGACACACCAAGAGCTGAAACAGCGATCAATTAGTTGATTGATCAGTTTGTCAATGACAGAAAACTGTTGGTTCACGCTGTAGTGCATTAGGAGTCCAGTATTGACTCATTTGGGTTGTAGAAGGAGGTAAACAAGCTACCAGTACTTCAGTGCCATCTCACTGTAAACCCAACAATGCACTAACTAAAACGGTATTTTTGGGATTTTATTGCTAAAGTGTCTTTTTTACAGCTTGTGCCATGAAATATTTTCAGGATAACATCCTATGTCTAAAGCTGTAAGTTCATAATGTGTATCTAAATCATCAAAACTAGCAGAATTTTGTTAAAACAAATGGGAATTAAACTAATACAAATGCTTCTGCCCTGTGAAATAATTTACATCTAAATGAAATTTTCCTGCTCGGTTTAAAATCAGACTCTGTATATGTTTCTTATCCACAAGGAGCAGATTTTTTTCCTCTGCAATTTCATGCATTTTAGGTATTTAATAAATGATGTTTTTCAGGTGATCATTCTGATTGGTAACAAGGCTGACCTGGAGGCTCAGAGAGACGTGACGTATGAGGAGGCCAAACAGTTTGCTGAGGAGAACGGTGAGAGAGCAGAAAAACGTTGAAATGTACGGTATATTAAGCAAAAACAGGAAATCAGACTGACCCTCTGACCTTCTCTGCTTCCTGTTGTTGATCAGGTTTGCTGTTTCTAGAGGCCAGCGCTAAGACGTAAGTACACACACATACAACTCATATCTGTGATTGTATACTGGTAAAAATATAAACCATTTAAACTGGAGTGAAGAGTCAAACTTTTGTGTTACATAATGTTTGTTGAACCCACATCAAGTCAACTCATGAAAGTTGAGACCATTGCAGCAGTGGTTTGTGGTGGCTGGTTGCACTGTTCCTGATCAATACTGCACCAATTCCAAAATCTTTTGTCCCTATCAATAATTTTCACTCGCTCTCCTGTCCTTCGTCTTTTTCCCTTTTAGAGGGGAGAATGTGGAGGAGGCCTTCCTGGAGGCAGCAAAGAGGATCTATCAGAACATCCAAGATGGCAGTCTGGACCTGAACGCTGCTGAGTCAGGAGTCCAGCACAAACCATCAGCGCCGCAGGGAGGCCGCCTCAATGCCGACAGCCAGCCGGCGAAAGAGGGCTGCAGCTGCTAACCACAGACAGAAACTACAGACCCATCAAACAGACGGACGGACAGAGACAGATATGTACACAGAGATCCCCTCTCCTCCTGGCACTAGTATCCATCGTCTATCCAGAGTGAATTAAACAGGATTCAGATGGATTACATTTAACTTACCAGTGGCACAGTCCAACCATCTGCTGTCAAATCCGGACTGCAGTTTGGTACCCAATACAGCCATTTTCCACACAGTCAAACATTTACCAGCTTTGAAGTTAAATCAGGACACTTTCAATCAAATCCACAACTATCCAGATTTCAGTGTACCACCTCTGAACCAGTCTCCAATTTGGATCAGTGCTTGAAAACTCCCAAATCCAGACCATCCTGGACTTAAACTGGAACATTGTTTGCACAATCCCTCAGCATAAACCCCAACTGCTCTAGGTCCACACTTGGATCACGCTGGGTCTCATTTTGACTTGTTCACTTTGTCACAATCCACGCTACCTTCAGCCCACATCCAGACATGCTTGGGCCTAACCGGACTGTTCTAAGACCAGAATAAGACAACCACCATTCCAGCACCAGAAAACCTTTTTTCCAAGATTAGACCATTTCCCCCGACACTGTCTCTTCATGGTTTGGGGTGACATTGGTCCAACTCAAGCAGTGGTTGTCTAAATTTGAGACTCCCCTCATCCAGAATGTGAAAAACACCCATGTCTCAAGAGACGAACAAAAAATACCAACCTAATACCAAATTTGGACCAACTTCCAGCCCAAATCTGCTTGGCCCAAACTTTGGTCAGTCTGGATTATTGTAACCCCAAAATAAGCTGTAAAACAATGACCAATAACCAAACAACTGTTTTCCCTAAGACTGGACTTCTCTCCAGACTACATCTCTTACAAGTCTTAAGCACTGGTGGCTCAACTCAAGTGAGGATAGTACAAATTTAGGACTGCCCTGGCCACAAATATGAATCACTGATAACCCAAGACACAAAGATACAAGGCTCAGACTTAAACCAACCTACAGCCTAAAACTGGACCAAAGGGGTTGCCTTAGTTTTAAATCTGGACATTGCAATGGAGAGTGCCAGAGCCAAGGCATAAACTGGATCACAACTGGTCCAAATCAAGACTGCCTTTGGCTCACATGGAGGCACGCTTTACCTACGGGTCAGCCAAGCAGGACCATTCAGAATGAGGAATAGGGCAGGTCTAAGCCCATCATCAGATACCTTTGTTCCAAGATAAGACTACCCTCCAGACCCAGTCTCTTCCCAATGTGGACCCCTGTCGACCCATATCAGTCAATGGTAGTCAGGATTTGGTCTTTCATCCCTTGAATTTGGTTCACCCTTGTCCCAGAGACAAAACAGATACAAATAAAGGACTCAAATTCAGACCAACCTACAGCCCAAGTCTGAGCTATGCTTTCACCAAAATGCCAGTCACCCTAATGTGCAATAGGACATCACTATGGATACATCTAGAGCCTAGGCTCAAGCTGGACTGCTAGCACCCTGCATCCAGGTCTACCTTTGGACCAAAGGTGAGGGTAGTCCATATTTGGAATTTCATTTGTCCCAAATCTGAAACACCCTTGTCCTGGAGACGAATAACGATACAGTGCTTGATTTGGACAACCCTACAGTCCAAATCTGGACTGCTTTTCTAAAATTCAGATATTCAGTTCTGATATTCACTCTTTGATCTAAACGTCTGGGTTTTTATTTGTATTTGTGTTTTTCACATGTGATATCCCATCGTTTGTTGTTTAGTTGGAAAAGTCTTTAGAATTCATGCTTCAAAATGATAAATTCTATCACAGAGAGGCCTGGACGTCTGAACTCACCTCTGGGACGACTCCTCCATAGAAAACATTTCTTCATCTACTCGATTTCATGCCTTTTCCTCATCCACAACTTTCCAGACTAATCTCTTTGATGAAATACACTGCAGGCATTTTAACTGTTATTGTGGTCAAATGCGTCTCTGGAGGTGATCCAGCTGTTGTCCTTGTCTGACTACAGTCCAGTCACCTCGGATGCAGGTTAAAGGGGGGACTCCACTGATTTTATAAGATGATTACTTATCATGTTAATACTTATCTATAATGTGGTCCACGTCTATATCACTGGAGTACCCCTTTAATCCCAGCTGGAAGAAGGAGTTTGAGAAAAGATCAGAAAAAACAGAACAGCTCAGTCTACATAGTCTCATATATTATGCACACAGGTGTTTATATGAAGCATTAACTTAGATTAGAATTTTAATTAGACATCTTCATGGGTCCAAAATTTAGACCTGTTCTGCAATTGACCTGTCAAAACCCTACCTGAGTCCATCATGGACAAAATATTTTGTTCAAAACTGAGATGATTCAAAAAGTATCTGGGCACAGTAAGACAATGCCCATAGAAGTAAGTCTGAATATTAACTGGACTCAGGACCTTACCCAGGACCCTATCCTACCCTAAGTGGACCCTTGAAGACCTCCAGCAAACATATAATCACAGACAGGAATCCCACCTCCACCCAGTAAACTCACCATCTCTGCAACTCCACACTTTGCCTTTTTTAAAAAATCTAAAATATTTTAACTAAATAACTTTGTTTAAAGCAGCTTAGAGTATTGATCGCTCTGTAGCAAGATGCAGCAGCTGATTGATGAAGGTGATGATGAAGAAACAAATGGCTTAACCTGAACCAGAATGTCACTACTGGTCCCTCGGTGGATCTCAAGTTCAGGATAGATTTTTAAAAATGTTTCTTTTTCCTGTTATTGTTGTTTTGTTTTTTTTAATCAAACATAAATACAGTATATTTGTGATGTCACAGCTCCCCCTTGTGGCCATTTTTTCATCCCTCACATTAAGTGCATATTTAGGGAAGAAAAATGCCACAAGTGGAAGCAACGCAGATTCTTTTTAAGTTATTACTGCCTGTTTTTTTGTTAGTTTAGTTTTGTTTTTAACGTTAGGCCAGGATTACAATTTACTTGAATACATTGTTCTGGTTTCTTGTTCTTTACAGCTAAATTGTTATGTTGCAGTGAAGGCATCACACATTTTAAACCTAAACTGAATATTGGCTAGCTCTGCAAAAGTTTGGAGACAAAGTATTTGTGTGTAAGAGTTGTAAAAATTTAAGGAATGTGGACATTTTGCAAAACGTGTGATCTGGGCCTTGATATCCTGAAGTGCTTTAAATCTCCACTACTGTCACTTAACGTCAGTCACCAACTAAATAATCAATCGGAAAATTAGTTAATGGTGTTTAACGTGCAGTCCTGATTCAGTTCTCTCAGACTAACTGGGTTGGTCAGTAAATTTTGTTCCTAAAGAAGCATTCCAGCGCTAACTCGCTAACAGAAACAGACCAGCCCTGCTAGACTTTATTTAACAACATTTATTTTAAATATTTCAAAGCTGCATTAATTGATTTTGTTGTCAGGTATGTATTGCGAATAGAAAGCAAGCCGATTGATGCGCACAAAGATTATACCAAATAATGTTTTAGTCATTTCATTAAAAAACATATCAATTAATGCAGCTTTGACCTGATACGACGCTCGTTCTCTCTGATGGATTAAAGTCAGATTTACACTAAACAAATCAGCTGTCAGGCATCCAGTTTATGTCCAGTGTCTCTCCAGCAGGGAAAACACACGGTAATGATATTCAGTAATTCTGCTTGAATATCAGGAAGGTATATGGAATTTTTTTTTAAAAAGCCTGAGAAACGTTTTCTCTTATATGAAATCTCAGAAGCAACAAACGTCACTGATGGGTTATCTAATGAGTCAAGTATTAATTACTACATAAGTAATACACTGAGTTAAAGAATCAAAAATTAACAAATAAAAAGAATACATTCAAACTCTTCATACTTAACATTTTTTCTTTCCCTAAAAAACAATAAACTGAACCAGTTAAAAGTGTTTTAGCCAGGAAAAGAAGAAAATTCATAAATATAAAAATGTTAAGTCACAATAATGTAAAAAATTACTCAGACCTACAATTAGTATTTTCATTTGTATAATTTTTCATCTTGTCTTAGGGGAAATGCATTTTTTCTTAAAATAAAAAAAAACTAACTCTGACTTGCTATCTTGCAATTTTGACATAAAGAGATTTAACTTTATAAATTTGTTAAAAGTATTTTTTTTTTTTTTTACAATTAGGAAAACACAGAAATAAATTGAAATTATTTAACTCTCTCATGTACATTTATGTATTACTCAACAGTGACATTTGGTGCCTCCGGGACTCCGTACTGTTTTGCTGGAGTCTTGAATAAAATCAGTTCATTTAAAATTTTAAAAATCAGCCGCTGTTGCCTGTGGAAAAAGTCATTTTCCTGCCCTGTTCGCTTTGATCTCCCCCATCCATCATAGAATCAGGTCTGGTGATTTTGTGTACATATCCAGTCAAACTTTTTGAGTTTAGACCAGCGTCACCTGTTGTCAGTGGGTCCTGGACCACTTCAGCAAAGAATCTGGTTTTAAACTGTGTCTAAATCTGTCTGAATGGGGAGAGATCCATGTGATTTTACTCTTCGCTGTCCTCTGATTGGTGGACAGTTGCCTTCTTTAACTGTGATGCTTGATTTACGAACGAAACCCCTCCCTCACTGTAAAAACAAAAAACAACACATCTGACTTCCAAGTTTTCAAACATCTTGTTGCTTTTTCATCACGTAATAATCTGCACGCTGCATTCACTGGGGATTTTTTTTTAAGGAAAGAAGAAAATACTTTGTTTCCTTGTTGATACTTTTTGAAATGTAAGATTTTAACAAGTTTCCAGAGACCAAATGGTCACAAAAATCAACAATAAGTCACTGGATTCATAAAGAAAAACACATAGTTTTATTGTGACTGACGCCTTAAGCTTCCCTCACCAAAGGAAAACAATCATTTCATTAAAAAAAAATCAGAAATTGATTAAAATGGAACAGGAACTTCTGCGTACTTACAGTGGCGCCAGCAGGTGGCAGTGTTGTCACATAGCAATCGCCTTTTTATCTCAAAAAACGACATGCAGTTTGTTTAAAGATGCTTTGTCTGATTCAGTTACAGCATCTCCAGATTCCTAAATTTATATCTGTGTTCTGGGAATAAAACAAAAAGAGGGAGTTTATCTTTACATTAGCTAAATTTGTTTTAATTCTGATAAATGCTTGTAACAAGAAAACAGTGCTGTACGTCTCTGAGCTGCTGAGTTTTATGTTTAAAGCAAAAACTGTGTTTTAAATGATTACACTGATCAGTCAGATGGAGGTGCTGTAATCAGGCTGAAGGAGCTCTGATGCTTCAGGTCAGAGTGACGTAAACTTTGCGACAAATATCCGATTTTATCCCCTGCTCACTGGCTGTAACACATGCTCTGTACTTTTTATTCTTTTTATTTTTGTCCTGTAATGTCTGTTGATTTTTTTGTCTGCTAAAATAACAAACATGCTTCTTACGATGATTCTTTGACTATTTATATTCTTAATCTGTAATGATTTTCTTGAGCTGTACCTTTTCATTGTACGACCATGGGGATTCAGTTATTTGTAAATAAAGTATATATACTGTATATACGCTGATGACTCTGTGTCAGATTTGTCTGAATGACCGTTAACAAGTTGCTGTGGTTCTAAAGCAGCTGTGGTTCCGCCCTGAGGTTCCTAACTAGTTCCAGTTTCAGTAGGAATGCTAACGATGCTAACAGCCTATTTTTTAAATTGAATTAAAAGCAAAAATTAGCCCTCCTTGTGAAATTTGTCAATCTCCTGTTTCAGGTGCAGCCTCAGTTTCCAACATAAAGGTTGGACTGATGTTTTTACGCCTCAATTCAACAGTTTTATAATTGTACCAAAAAATACCAAGTGTTGTTGACCCTTAATAACCAGGATGATCACGATAATGTTCCCACAAATTAAATATGTTTATTGAAGCTTTCATGGATTCTGGTCCAGACGAGACACGAAAAATATTCTTGGAAATAGAAGAATAAGGGATCACTCTACGTTAACCAAGCATATTTATCAATGGCAACTTAATTATACAGCACAATATATCACACACAAGGCGGCGGCAAAGTGCTCTACAGACATTTAAACTTAAAAAAGGAAATGAGAAAACAAATACACAAATTAAAATGCAATAATAATGTAATTAATAATGTAAATAACTGTTTATAACACAAAAATTTTGTTTTAATTACATGGTAATGTAATTTTTAAATACATTAAATACACTTAGAAATGCTTACAGCTGCATAATAGTCTGTTAGAAACCAGTTATGACAGATAATAAATGAATATACTTCAGTATGTCTCAAAATGTTAGGGAGTCAAACAAAGTCTTGCTTGTTGTTGTTTCACTGTGGTTCTGAACTGTTTTTAAAAAGTGAGAAATGTTTGTTAAAAGTTGTAAAAAGAAAAAAGAAAACGTGTAAACGATCAATATATCAGTATCTGGATATTGTAGCAGTGCAGTTTCCCTCCTGACCACCAGGTGTTGCTGTTGGCTTTATTTTAACTGTACTCGCTCCCACAATGCACCGCTCCAGGACAAGCTCCAAATCTCTGCTTTAATTCTACAGCAGTCGCTCTGAAATGTGATTTAATGTTTAATCATTTCAGGTTTTATTCGGTGTAACTTCAGGGAGACAGAGATGATCAAAGCTGTGCAGTAAAGTTTTGACACCGTCAGTCAAAGAGGTGGAGAGGAGGTACAGGTGGTGTCCGCGCCATGTTGAAACTTTGATCCTTCGGTTCATGAGAATGATGATCGGTTATATCACGGTTCTTCCGTGACAGGTGCGGCCTTACCTTGTTACGACGTGCGCCTCAGCCTTTCTGATCCTGAACCGGAATCTCACGACCTCAAGTTAATAAAGAACAAGTATTCAAGAAATAAGTCGAAGTCCACTGATTAAAAAAAAATCTAACACAGCAAGAAATGAAACGTAATTGTTTTGCTGTGTTTTTACGTAATTGAAGAATAAACGTCATTAGTACAAATTATTAAAGAAAAAAGAACACGCCTAATTAGATTTAAAAAAATGATACAATACAAAAAATCCTTAATTACAATAACACAAGCTATAAACAGATATGTTTGATTTATTATCAGTAAACAACTAAACAAACACTAAAGAATAATAACAGTATTTACTCATCAGCCACTTCACCACACAGCGGCAACAAAATCACATGATAATGGATCAGGATGAGTTCAGAAATGTGTTGATATACGTTGAATATGTTTACGTCAGAAAAAGAAAATAAAGTTCCTTTACAGTAGAATCTCCACTTTCAGCCATGGAAAATAGAAGAAATAAGAAACATATTTATACGAATAAAATAAATGAATATAAATTGTTAAAAGTTCTTTCTTATAAAGTTTTTTTTTTTGTATTTATTTATTTTTTAACTATCGCGATATTTCGTCACGTTGACTCCCGACCCCGTGATCTCTCTGAGCCATGGAAACAAAGATGGTGGCTCCCTGAGTGTCCATGTGGCTTCGCAGACAGAAAAACTTCATAACTTCATAACTTCACGTTAATTTATTTAACATCGTTGAAAACAAACAGCGGACTCTGCGGTGAAACCGTGACAGGAAGTAAAAATGCAACACGACGACGTAAGTGTCATAAATTAATACGAAGCTGCTAACGTGCTCTGCTAACGTCTTCGTGCTAACGTTAGTTAGCTTACCGGTTACTAGTTCTTATTTTGATTTATTTCCTCTGCTGTTGAGCAGCTGGACTGGTTTCTGAACAGCGGAGCTTTAATGATTATATCCGGACATAAATGTAGGAATTAAATTCATTCATTAAACCACATCTTAGACTCTGAACTCTGAAGCTAAATGGACGTCGTCTCTCACGTCAAACGCCAAACTTCATTATTGAAACGTGCTTTTTAAAAGGTGTTTGGCTCCTGAGCAAACACACACAGCTGATCTGAACAGGAGTCAAACACAGTCTTCTGCTGGTTCAGGACAGTTTACTGACGTTTTTCCACCCGGTGTAATGACATTATGTGTCTCTGATAAACAGGCTTCCTCACTATGTTATTATAGACTTAAATTCTACATTCAAATTAGACCTGAATCCTCCTCTTTAGGAATATAACACAACATCTGCATATTCTGTGTTGATTAACCGATGAATAGTTTGGTTTATTAACATCATCATCATCAGTCCATCACAGTGTCTTTGAGCTTCAGGCTGATGTTTTTAAATGTCTTGTTTAAACACTGTTGAAGCAGAGCGCTGTGGATGTTTGTAATCAGCTCACTCTGCTTCCTGCAGGTGATCTGGGACATTATTGGAAACCAACAGTTCTGCTCCTTCAAAGTCAAGTAAGTCTCTGAATCTGCTTCATATTCATTCATTCATTGAACTGGTCATTCACTCATTCAGATGTTGGAGAGTGTATCTTACTGTCTGTACATCAGTTTTAATTAAACTGATCATTGATCACTGATCATTTCACTGCATGAGAAACATCTCTATATATCTCTACCAGACTCCATAGAGAAAAACAGGGATTTAACCAGGAGCTGCTGGAATACCACTGCCTCCATCTGTCAGTGTGTCTGTGTTACTGTGTGGTACTTTTACTGCAGTAAAGTATCTGATTACTTCTTCCACCACTGAAAGTCACACAGTAACACAGACACACTAACAGATGGAGGCAGTGGTATTCCAGCAGCTCCTGTTAAATCCCTGTTTTTTTCTATGGAGTCTGGTAGAGATATATAGAGATGTTTCTGGTTAAACTAACAGGATCTTCCTCTTTAATAAAAAGCTCTGTCTCATCATGTTATCAGACACTGAGTATAACAGCTGTTAATAAGCTCAGATCTGTAGTGATACTGATGATATTGACCATCTTCTCTCTCTGTTCAGGACAAAGAGTCAGAGCTTCTGTCGTAATGAATACAACCTCACAGGGCTGTGTAACCGCTCGTCCTGTCCTCTGGCAAACAGTCAGTACGCCACCATCAGGGAGGAGAAAGGTAAACTCTTTAACACTCGCTGGAGAAACTGGGGAACAGCAGGACGTTGGTTTTAATCTTTTATATGTTGCATGAAATGTTTCAGTCAACGTTTGTCAGTGGAACTCAGTTTAACGTCTTTCAGTCTTCGTTTTCTCCGACTCTGACTCGGCTTCATCTCAGTGTTCATACATAAACATGAGACATGAGAAGGAGACTGATGCAGTGAAGGAGTGAATTCATGCTGACATCTTCTCTTCAGGTCAGTGTTTTCTCTACATGAAGGTGATCGAGAGAGCAGCTTTTCCCTCCAAGATGTGGGAGAAGGTGAGTTTGAACCAACACAGGTACACAGCTTTTATATCATACAAACCAGGTGGTTCTCCAAATAAAGTATTGATCTAACGTAGCAGTAATACTTATTGATAGACAAATGAATATCAATAATTATCAAATTACTTACAGGAAGCAACAGAATCCAAACCTGTAACGTTTCCACATTAAACATTTGGGAGCAGCTGCTTTAAACAGTGACTGTACATTTTATTTAGAATAATAATAATGACGACGACGTCTGTGTGTTTGTGTTTGTGCAGGTGAAGCTCAGTAAGAACTACGAGAAAGCTCTGGAACAGATCGACGAGAATCTGATCTACTGGCCTCGATTCATCAGACACAAATGTAAACAGAGATTCACCAAGATCACCCAGTACCTGATCCGCATGCGCAAACTGGTCCTGAAGAGACAGTGAGTCCTGTTCACACAAAGTTCTGCTGCTTTTCTTTGTTGTTTCTCATTTTAAACTGAATGTTTTTAGTCTGGTTGAATCAAACGAGACGTTTGAACCAGTGAAGTTTGTCTGTGTTAAACTCCTCTGTGTTTTCAGGAGGAAGCTGGTTCCTCTCAGCAGGAAGGTGGAGCAGAGAGAGAAGAGGAAAGAGGTGAGTCACCACCAGAAACCTGAGCAGAGAAGCTCCTCACATGAATCTGTACAGGTGTGTTTACCTGTGGTTCTCACTCCTTGTTGTTGTGTGTGTAGGAGAAAGCTCTGATCGCTGCTCAGCTGGATAACGCCATCGAGAAGGAGCTGCTGGAGAGACTCAAACAGGGAACGGTACGACGCCTCTCAGCCTCACAAACACTGTTGCTGTCAGCAGCTGGTTTCAGTGGTTCACAGGCTTCAGGGCTGAAACTGACGCTAACGAATCGCTGCGTCCGCGCTGATGACGGACGTGTTTTCAGGTCTCACTGTGTGTGTTTGTGTGTTTTCAGTACGGAGACATCTACAACTTCCCCGTCCACGCCTTTGACAAAGCTCTGGAGCAGCAGGACGAAGAGAGCGAGTCCGAGTCTGAGGAGGAGGAGGAGGAGGAGGATGAAGAGGAGGAGGAGGAGGTGATGAACAACACTCACATCGTGTCACAGCGTTTACACACAGTGAATCAGGAGTTTATATCTGGTCGTCTCTGTCTGCAGGACGTTGGGAAGAGAGAGTTTGTAGCAGAAGAAGAAGTGGAGGAGAGCGACCTGAGCGACTTCGAGGTAAATCACCAGAGATCAGTCTGTGTTACTGTGGTACTTTTACTCGTGAAGGATCTGGATACTTCCTCCTTAGATCTGGACCCGAGAGGTGGTAGCATCAGACGCAGCCAATGTCAACTCTGTGAATGAATAAATCCCTCTCACCTCAGCCGGGTCTTACAGCTGGCTCCACTTCCTGTGACTGTCGTTTCAAATTAAAAGCCCTCTGCAGAGTTGTGTAACTGCAACTTCATCACATTGCAGCTGCTACAAACAGCACAGCAGAAACACTGCAGACATGAAGCTGGCGTCTTGTTCACAGCTCAGTTATGAAACCCTACTGCTCCACGTCTCTCCTGTCGGGCTGCTGACACTGTCAGTCTGTTTTAACTCGCTGTATCTCCGTTAGTTTCTGTTTTAGCTGAGCAGCTCTCAGCAGGTAGAACTCACCTGACACCAGAGCTGAGAGGATCAGAGAGGACGACAGGAACGAGCCGCTCTGTCCTCTGTTTTCTACCACGTCTAGAAGCTTCGTTTTCCGTTGAAAGCGAGCGTAGCATAGCATCAGCTAACCTGCTAATGTTCGCCCCACAGCAAACACTGAAAGTTCTGTGTTTATGTGTCAAAGTCATCAAAAGCATCTGATCTTGCTTCCTCGTTGTGGTCGTTGTGAGTCGATCCTGTGGTCTGGACATACAGTCCTGATCCAGCATGGACAACATGGTGGCCTGGGTTGCAGAGGCTGAATCCCACGCCTCATGGTCTCTTGCTGTCAACTAGTTTAGCCGTGTTACAGATTAACACTGTTATGATTTCCTGTAGGGCTGCACCTGAGTTTTGTCAGTCGACTCAAATTTGGATGTTCAATATAACGAATAGTCCTGGACACTCAGAGGCTCTGTGGGATTGGTCTGTGAGTGGAATCAGGAATTTCCCGACGGATACATCGAAGGGTCAGATCACAGATGGTATGAAGATTAAAAATAATCAAAACATGTTGAATCTGGTTTTTGTTTCTTCTCAGGACATGAACAAGCTGAGAACGAGCAGCGATGAGGAGGAGGAGGACGAGGAGGAGTCGAGTGAAGAAGAAGAGGAGGAGGAGGAGGAGATGGAGGTGGAGATGAAGGCCTCCAAATCTAAAGGCAAATCCCCGGCTAACGGCTCGGTGGTGAGGAAGAAGCGAGCATACGTGGAGATTGAGTACGAGCAGGAAACAGAGCCCACCTCCAAGAGCAGAACCACATCATGATGTCGGGCATCAGTCGAACCTTGAGCAGAGACTCTGGTCCACGTTAACGCCGACGCCTCACGGTGCGTTCACTGAGCTCGTTCATCACTGCAGGTGTTTTCCCATCACTCCCTCTCAGACTGTGACACCGAGCTCTTCTGTTCATGTTTAAAAAGACACAGAGTTTTCTCACAGGAGGTGGTTTCACTCACTGTTCGGGTGTTCGTCAAGGTCTCGGATCCTCTAAGACTCTGAACTGTCAGGGTTTGATGTTCTTTTATCAAACCTGAATCGTCTCTAGTCCTTTATTCTCTTTAAGTTCAGCTTCATCATTTCTCAAGTAAATAAAGTTAATAAACAATCAGAGATTGAGTTCAGATCTGTGATCAGCTGTCATTGGATGAGAAGCCAGAAATACTGAATAAACTGGTCTGATCATCAGACTACCCTGAATATAAGACTACTTTGAGGGTCGACTGAGTAACAACAGCTCAAACTGCATCCACAGGACTGTTGGATCAGACTGAGCTTAGTGTGTTTCACAATAAGACCGATCATCTTAACCTAATCTAGCCCCAGACTCAAAAAATACCCAGAATGCATGTAAAAGGTCAGTGCCAAAAATAACCATATGTCCATATGTTTTGATTGTATGTGTTCAGGTTTAGAGATATGACTGAGATTTCTGCCTTTTTCACAGAAATATCCTGTGAAACTTCATCATAATGAAATTAACACAATAACTCAGCCTTGTTAAAAAATCTGAGCTTAACATATGACTTGTTTCTTGTCTGGAATAAAGAAACATTTTTAGAACCTGTTTCCCACAAAGTGCCATCTTTAGAAATACTCACATCCTTTAAAGGATAACTCAGTATTTTTGAACATGGGTCTTATTTCCCATGTGTCTTCATGGTGTAAATGAGTGATGAGGAACATTGCCATCTACTGGTCTGGCATGAGTACTTAATTTTTTTTCACAACACTGTGTGAACACTGAACTTTTTTATAACACAAAGGACAAACCTTTCCTGTGTAAACAGCCTAAATCTTTGTCCATCCTGATGATATCAGTCCAATCAACATGTTTGGTGACTGGCTGCTGAAAGTTGAAGAGCCTTATGAAAGGATCTGAACACCTTCCCCCTCCGACTGATACTTATCACACTTCACTTTCTTTTCTGGTTTTCTGTAAACAGCTGGACTGAATATCTACGGCCTTGAGGAATCATTTCCCATGATTCTTGTGACCCCTGACCTTTCCTCTTACACCTCTGAGACAAACTGTTTACGATGATTATTTTCTCCATGTTCAGACATTTTGTCCTGAAACCAGAGAGATTCAGTTTAATTTGATTTATGACAAAGAAAAGCATCAGATTCTCACAAGAGACACTGCAACAAAATAGATTTGAGATTTTTGCTTAAAATAGTTATTGGATTATCAAAATATTCACAGATCGATTTTCTGCGACAGAAAATAAACCGGTGTTGATTGTGTCTAAAGAAAAAACAGAAATAACTGAGAGACTCGCGGCTGAAAAAAACAGAGAAATGGTTTATTTTAGTAAATAGTGTGAGCTTTTCACTGCTGTACAACACTGGCATCTGTAGTTGGCACTCTTTAAAGGGACAATCCACCCAAAAACAGAATTCACACCCGTCATCACCTCCTCAGTTTGTCAGTTTCTGCTCTTTTACCTGATAATAACTGCTGTCAGTTCTGTTCACAGGAGGATTTTTTCTCTTTTTAATCTTTTTTTTGCTCAATAACCCAAAAATACCAGTCTCTGGGACACACAGTACAAAATATAACAGAGAGGAGGAAAAAACTCAAATGAAAGGCACCCAAAGCCACAACAGACAGAAGTCAGCCGAACAACTGAAAACTACACAGACATGCAACTCACATCGATTTACACTGAGCTATATAGGCATGCAAAAACAACACTGCTCTGAACAGGGGCTGATCGACAGCACACACACATTCACTCCTTCACACAGTCACTCATTCACACACACTACAGATCAATGTTTTTCTGTAAAATACGAACGGCATGTCGGCTCCTGAACAGACAACTACTCATGTCCACATCATGGAGACTAAAGATCCACCCAGACTCTGGTTTCGTCCCGACCCCCCACCACCACCCAGGAGGCTCACTACGGTCTGAACATCCCGTGCTTCACTGGGCCTGAGGACAGATGCATCGTGGGTAAGGCTCTCGACAACGCCTGGGTTAACAGTTAACGGAGCAGCAGAAGGAAAATGAGACGCCACAGCTGATTACTCTGCTTTCCCAGAAAACCAGATCGAGGCGAAGAAAGAGCGGACCAGGTGAGGTGATTAAAGGAGCATTTCAACCTGTTTTAACTGGAAATATTCTGCACTCAGAATCACTGGTGTCCTTTGTCATATTTTGTTTTAATGTGATCGCAAAGTGATTCAGGCTGCAACTAACGATTATTTTCACTGTCAGTTAATCTGCCAATTATTGTCAATTAATCATAATCAGAAAACAGTAAAAAAAAAAAAAAAAAAATCCCAGAGCCCAAGTTGACCATGTCAAATGTCAACAGTCCAACAATCCCCAAATATTCAGTTTACGATGAGACAAGAAGCAGCAAGTTCTCACATTTGAGAAACGAATAATCAAATGTGACTTTTGTGTAAACAATGACCTAAATGATCAAGCATTTATCAGAATGTTTGCAGATTAATCGCTAATCGATTGTGATCTGAGAGAACCGTTTTCATAGCTGGTAACATTTAGATCCACGGAATACAAAACAGCATTTTTGTAATCTCTAGAAAACAGGTTCTCATTTGTCCTCTCTGGACGTGGGTGTTCTAGAATAAAAATGTGTGGGTTCCACGATGAAGACGCATGTTCCAGAATGTTTTTTAAATCATACGACAGATTCTAGAACAGGTGATGACAAAAAATTCAGGAACGCACACCACAGACTCTGGACTGAGAATGCCTAAAGTATATCCAAACCTGATTTGTTATAGAATCAGAATGTTTGGGTTCTGAGATGAAAAAGCTCTGGAATAATGTCTCCATGTTCTAGAATTCCACGTATTTTAGGACCCTTCTAGAGCAGAAATATTCTCATATTCTAGAATCCCAGACTCTAGACTATGAAAACAAATATCTAAACCCAATTTATTCTAGAATCAGAACGTGGGGGTTCCATGATAAGAAATTAATGTTTTCTAAACAAAGTTCTCCCTGTTCTAGAATCTGAAGCTGTGAATTAAAAGGAAACATGTTACACACATGTTTTGATTTGGGACACATTCCAGAGAATCAAACAACAGATTGTAGACCAGTAATGGAAGAGATTACATGCTGGATTCTAGAATCTGATCAGATGATTTAAATCTTTAGTAAAAATCACACTAGAGCGAGGATACATCCCCACCAGGTGTGTTCTCGATTCAGAACATGCAGTTCTATGATTAGAACGCCCGGTGTCGCAACAAGAGTCTCCATTTTCCAGAACCTGAAACTGTCAGTTTCAGAAAAACAAACATGTCCTTCCTTCAGCAACATTTTGTTTTCAGTCAGAACGGGCTTCTCATCATATTTCCCAAAACTTCACAGACTGAACTTTCACATTCCAGGGTCTCCACGTTCTAGAATCAGAACGTGAAGGTTTTAAACACGTTCCACAGAATCAAGCAACAGATTCCAGAGCAGTGATGCAGGTGATCAAATTCTAGATTCCAAAACCAGGAGAACTGATCTCCCCAGCAGAACCCAACCCAGACTGTAACCATGAATGCTCTAGATCTGAATCAGCTGAGACCCAGAATGAAAAACACTTCTTGAAAACATTTAGTTTCAGATCTTTGGGTCCCTTCAGGCACATGGGATGTGGATCAGGCAACCTGGCTGTTTATGCTTCAGGTGTTTGGTGGGTGGAGCTACATCAGCTAAAAGCAGAGAGGATTGTGGGGTGTGAAATGAATGAGAATGTTTCTTCCAGCACCTGCAGACCAATCCTTTAAAACTTTTACAGGGAGCTGTAGAATGATTGCAAGGGACGAGAGATTTGTCAGTCAGCATAAAAACAATCCTACAGACCTAACGGGATCAAATCCTCTGTCACTTCACCTGAAATCTGAGTTTTAATGCAGCCACGAGCCTCCGACTGCTAACTGAGTAATATCCAGTTTACACAGGACAGAGAACAAGAGGTGAAATAAAACCAGAGAACAGATAATGGACAACAAGACGATCCGTATGTGCCAGCTGATATAAACACATGGACAAAGAAGTGGCTGTACAGCCTGATGATATGAGAATAGAAACAGAAAAAAGGGGAACAGCATTGATGGATGATTCACAAAAAAGAGGGAAAGTTTAGCTTTTAATTCAACTTAAAAATTGCCTGTTAGCATCGTTAGCATTCCTACTAAAACTGGAATCTCTGGACTAACTGGCTTTCTGTGGGCAGTTAACGATGCCAGATACCTTCACATTCACCAACGACGTGAAGGTTTTTCTATCAGCCTCTACAATGGTCTGATGTTAAGTCATTATGGGTCATGTAGGAATCAACACAGACAGGTAAAACATGATAAAAGAATGGGAAAAGGAAAGAGTCTGTGTCCTCTGGTTTTTCCACAGCGTCCTTCAGAGTTTTTCAGTCAGCGTCTGATCAGTAAATAAATGCTCAGTGATTGGATGTCCACTCATGCCTTCTATAAACGCAGATTTAGACAGACCAGATGATGGTTTGGTTACTTTGCGGGCCCTGGTTGACTGTTCTGTATTCCTGAAGTCCCGTCCCTTCATTAACCCTGGCAGACTCAGACCTGTACACCCCCTCCCCTTCCTTACATAACAAAGGTCTCAATCGGTCTAGCAGGGTTTCAGGAAAAGGGGGAGGAGGTCCTTCTGACTTGACTTGTATGGTTTCAGACATTTTGCTCGGGAGACCTTTTGTTCCGTTTGAGGATCGAGTCCTCGCAGATCTCAGGAGTCAAGTTTTCTCACCAAACCAGATTTTTTTTTGGCCGTGTTTTTGTTGGTCATCACCACAAATGTCCCAAAATCCAATTTATCGACACAGGTGTCAGTTATTCCAAACAACGCTGGATCATTAGTCGTCTTCGTCCCAGCAGATGTTGAAGGAAACGTCCTGAAAGAGTCTGAAGAAATCTGACAGAAGTGATGAATGATAAATGATTCGATCCTCCTCAGGGAGCGATCTGAAGACTCGTAGCTGGTTTGCAGTTTTCTTTCTTAATGAAGGGGTCCTGTTTGTCTGCTTCCTGTTTTTAAGGCGTTTCATCAAAGCCATGGGTAAAGAATGGATATCATCTGTCTCAGGCGTCTCCACAGATCGTGGTGAGTCTCAGGATGTTTTCAACCCTAGCTGTGGTTTTTCTTTACAGGAGGGGGAGTTTGGTGGGGGTGTTCAGTGGATCTAGACAGGACTTGATAAGTCTTTCTGGGGTGTCCTGAACCAGGTTTTCTGGCCTTAGGAGGTCTTGACCAGGTCGTAGACGTAGATGTGGAAGTCGTCGTCAAACTTAATGAAGTAGACGGAGGGTTTGGCCTCCACCTGGTGGATAACCATACCCGACCGCTTCCCGCCGTCCTCTTTGGCGTACTCGACCTGTTTGCCCACCAGACTGTCGACCACCTCGCCAGGCTCCCGCTCCGCCGTTACACTGTCGTCTACAGAGAGAGAGAGACGAGGGGGAAACGCTCAGATTTTGTTCTATCCTCATGAATTCTAACGTCCTTTTCCAGAATCTTAAAAAAAAAAAACCTGGGCACATTAGGTATATGTATTATTTTCATTATTTGTTAATCTGCAGATTATTTTCTTGATTAATCAATTCATTGTTTTGTCAATAAAACATCAGAAAATACTGAAAAATGTCCACAACAACAACGCAAGACAACAACCTTAAATGTCTTGTTTTGTTCGACCGTCAGTTTACTGAACTGTGAGGCTAAGAAAAGCTTCAAACGTTCAGAATTTTTGCTTGAAAATATTCTAAATGATTATTTAATTATCAAAACAGCTGCTGATTAACTGTCAGTCAATTGTCTAATCAATTAATCAACTAATGTTTTCAGTCTAATGTTAAACAAATATGAGAAACCAACCGAACAAAACTGTGTCTATAGCTCTGATTGGTTATGTCCTCTCTGATCAGTAGAGAGTTGACTGTGAGTCAGAAGAAGTTGCTGATAAATGTGTCTTATTGCTCATTCACTCTGATGTTGGTTCCTTCTTCACTTCTGTAGAGTCGTTCTAACAAGTCTGGACCTGGGACCTGTGATGTTGTGGTTTGTGGTTGACACCTTAAAAACCCAACTCCAAGACACCTCAGATAAGCTGATCCTGGATCTTTAAGGCCTGTACTGATTTTCTTCTCGTCATCAAATCGAGTATAAATCTATGTTAAAACACTCACTGGAGTCGGGCATGATGCGGAGGTCTCCCTCCTTGTAGTCATCCAGCAGCTGGTACATGTAGAGAACCGGGTCTTTCTCGTATGTGATGTAGAACCAGGAGGTCATGATCGGAGCTCGGGCCAGAACCATCCCCCTCCACTCCTCCTTCGGCCCGTCCTCCGTCTCAAACATGTGCTCCACTGCTTTGCCGATCATCGTCTCCGCCAGCAATGAGTCGCTCACACGGGCTGGAGCTGGACCAATCACAGACAAGAGACAGGGAGTTTATTTATCATTAGAGTTTCTTCTTCAACTATTAGTTAGTAGACTAGAAGTTAGTATTTTAGCAATACTGGTTCCCTCAACCCAAAGTCAGTGTGTTCCTGGTTAAATGTCTGAAATAAGGTCTGTGGTTTTAACACAAGCTCAAGACATTTTCAGGTTTTATTCTCCGACATAAAATGGGTCAGTAAATCCCCCACTCCTGATGTTTGAAGCTTTTACGTGTCTTAAAAAAGGCGGTTGCTAACGAGTGTCTAAATGAGACTACAGAGGTTGTCGGGGACGTTAACATGAAAACCCATCTACTCACCAGTCCACCTTTACAGCCTCGTTGTGTTTCTACTCACGCTCTTTCAAACTCTCACTAACTTTCTAAGAAGAAAGGCTTTTGTAGAAGAGCTCAGAGCTAAATGAAATGACCAGTTGGAAGCTTAGTGGTGGAGACGTTGACGTCATGTGACCGTGGTGTAGTTGGTTTATAGCCTAACATTAGCTTCTTACTTCAAACATCAGAACAGTGGTGTTCATCTGTGAAGATGATCTGATCAACTAAACCTGAAGGATCAGAAACTTTAGCTGCTCAAAGTTTATTTTCTGGAATAATCCAAAATACTATGAAAAAATCCCATTGGCTTTCTGTGGAGGAACCAGGCTGATGCTAACTTCAGGTTGGACTACAGAAACACATCATCCCTGCAGGACTCTGTTGGGCGTGCTGATAAAAGTGAGACCAGTGCTGCTATGGTTTAACGTTAAGTGCTGTTATACCCCACTTTTCCAGCCCACATAAGTCAAAAATTAATTTTAGAGTTGTATGTGTTCGCTGTTTGTTGCTAAAATCAACAGAAAACAGTGAATCAGTCAGAGCTGAGGTGTGTTGGGCTGCAGTTCCTCTTATGACCACTAGATGATGCTGTGTCCAGACTCGTGTGTCCTTCCTCACCCACTCTGTCGGGCAGCACCTCCAGCCCCACCACCCGCTCGTCGCTGTACAGCTCCAGGCCGTAGATGCAGTCGAAGCCGTCGTATTTGATCAGGTAGAGGGAGGGGTTGACGGGGACCTGGTCCAGGACCGTTCCCTTCCACTGAGACGACTTACCTGAGAGGAGGAGGAGGAAGCAGAGAGATGATGACGATCAGATTAATCAGCTACACAGGAGAGAAAAAGCTGGTTTCTTTTTTTAAAATGTCAAACATGTGACTTACTGCCCTCCTTCCAGATGTGCTGGATCCTGCAGCCCACTATGTTCCTTCTGGGCTGAGCCAGAGTCTTACTGGGACCAACACTGGTCCTCTGTTTCCTGCAGGGGGAGAGGGAGGAAAACGAGAGAGACCTAGGTAAACACGAGTTTGTGCAGGAGAGGGAGGAGGCTAATACCCGGAGATGACTGCGTCTGAACAGATATCTGACTTACTTGTGCGAGTTCTTTTTCTTCATCATGTTTGCAGACACACCTGAATGTCCTGAAACACACAAACACACACATTCAGCATCTCTGCCACCACATCACACTGATAGAGTAGGCGGTGTGTTCAGGGACACTCTCACATCTGAGGTCAGTGAGTCAAAACAACCAAATTCACACAGTGGTTTATCAGCGTCTGTCAGATGTTGAATGTGCTTTAATCTAAATTTATTTTTAATTATCTCCTAAATGTTCCTCCTGGATCATTTAATGTGGCCACGGGTTCCTGTTCTGACCATCACTTTGAATTATTTACACTGTGCTTCTAATGAATCAGGTTTTTCTGTCGGTTTGGTGACGTACTACAATACCCATGAGCCTCAGCTGCTGTTGCTGTGGATAGAGGTGTGAATCTGTTTCTTTAGGTTTCTACAAAGTGTAATCTTTAGTTTTTGGTGAAGGTGAAGCTCTGTGATTGGATGTTTGTTGGTGAAATGCACCTTGGGAGTCGTAGTTCAGTTTTAATTCACGCTCATTTGTTTCTGTCTGAAACTGTGTGCGTCTCAGTGTTTGATGCGTTCAGGGACTCACCCCCGTCTGCTCGGGGCCGCGGGGCCGCTGGGCTCTTGAATGGGGTCTTCATTCATCCACCTGTAGGGGGCAGCCAGCCAGGCCGCCGGGTCCAGGCTAAAGGCTGGGAGTCCGGCTGTGTGACACCAGGGCCGGCGTCACTGTGTGTGTGTCTGTGTGTGTGTGTGGGAGAGACACGGGGGGTGAGGATGGAGGGAGGGGGCAGGGGGGAGGAGGAGGAGGAGGAGGAAGAGGAGGAGGAGGGTAGGGAAAGGAGGGAGGAGGAGGTGGGAGAGAAGGAGCACCAGGGATTAGGCCGGGCCCTGGACAGGCTGCATACAGGCTGGGTACAGACTAACACCTGGAGACTGAGGTGACGTCACAGCCGATGGACTCGATGAGGAGATGGTGAGTTCAGCCTGTGGGGGGGGGAGGGGGGTTTGAGCATCATCATTTTAAAAGACTGAATTAAAACAAAGAAAAACTGAAACTGACACCAGTTACAAAAAGCTGAGGACTGATTTTCTCTCAGTCACAACATGAATTCTTCTCGTTTCACTAAGTCTTAAGCTGCTTCTGTTTTGCAGCCGTTTGTGTTCAGGCTCTGAATCAGTTAATTTTTGGGTTTTTAACACTTGGTTTATTTTCATCAGTGTGAACAGAGCCTGAATCGAGCGTTACTCTGTGACCTGAGGTCAGTGTGTGAACACAGTTCATCATGTCTGTGGTAAAGAACAGACTCAGGCTGCTGAAGCTGAGTTTTATCTGACTGATAACGACTTTACTTCCTCTGAACTCAGTCGGCTCCAGTTTCTCTCACTGAATCTCTGACAGGAAACACTGCGACTGTTGCTCCTCTGGAGTTTAACTCATTGTTCCACACATAACCACAGGTCAGGGGTCAAAGGTCAAGTCCTCCATCCTGCTGCATGGTTACAGTCTATTTAACTGAGCAGCAGCAAAGGACGAATGTAAAATCTGAGAAATAACGGCTGAATCCACCAAAATAAAAGTCTTTTTTTTAATGGTTCCTTATGAGTTTTATTGTGACATGTACTGAACGAGATATTTTAAGATTAAGTTTATTTATTGAAAACATTACTGATGCACTGACATGTAGTTTTCAAGGTGGACCTGGACTATTTTATATATATGTATGTTTATTTAAGTTAATCTTCAACAGTGCATCATTATGTTTTATAAATGTGTGATATGTGTTTTTCATAAAATCTTAATTTGCAAAGTAACTCCTTTCAAAGTTAAAGCTCTGATTACACTCTATCCCCGTCACTCATGCTCTTAATTTGTTGCCAGGTACAGTCTCCTGTTCCTGGTCACATGTTTGAGTCAGGAGCACAGGTGTGAAGAGGGGGTGTGGCCAGGGAGAAATGTTTGGAGCAGGTGAAACAAAGACAGAAGATCTGAGAAATAAAATGAGGACTCATTCACGTCAAGGATGTTGGATCCAGAGAGAGGAGATCCAGGAGCAGAGACCAGGTCTAGACCAGAGTATGAACCCCCAGTTCAGCTTCTGGTGAGTTTGTTTTCTTCTTTTTTCTTGCAGTGCACTGTTGTTACTGGATTGAATTTTTTCTTTCAGATGAGAACTAAAAGACATTTTTCTGTATTTGTAAATTACATTTTGGACTCTGTGGGTCGTTTATTTTTGAGTTGGTTTAACATTAAACAGTCGAGTGAACCAGAGGCCAAACACTTTCAGCCGACATCTCTCTGACTGCTTCAGGTCACGTTATTGTCACTTTTTCTAACCTTATATCTGTAACCTTTAATCAGCTGAGCTAACGTCAGCAGCAGAAACTCTGGGTTCAACATGAAACTGTTCTATTCAGGGTTTTTACTGGTTTTAACCATCAGGTCCTTTAGAAAACCTCCTGAATGACTGATACTGAAGGAATATGGAACTACAAATAAAATGCCATCAGTTGTTTGACAATGGAGACGACAACTCCCGCAATCCCACAACGTCGTCATCAATCTACGACAAACTAAATGGACTGGAGAGAGCACTGCTGGAAAAATATTATAAGGTACTTCAACACCAAGGTTATATTGGTAAAGCATCCAAAAATCTCAAATCCCCATGAACTTGGAGAATGGACCATGCTGTCTTTTTAAAACAAAGGAAGAATATTAAGCTGCTCCAGACAGCATAAAATCAAAGCACAAGCACAAACCCAGTAAAAGCTGCTGTCCTGGTGTCTGAAACATCACTGTATATTTTCTTTCTTACCATAAACTTAATAGAAATCCTTTGTTTCCAGCGTTTCATTATGACTGCGACTCTTTTTAACAACATCACCAAATGAATCACTTCCTCTCTCTCTCTGAGGCTCAATAAAATCTATAAAAACTGATATTTCCTCATTAGAAAAGGTCACCGCCAGGTACGAAACAGACCATGTGAATAATAACTCTGTTCTCACTGATTTGGTTTCAGAGCAGAAAACATCGAAATGTCAGTAAAAATCAGGATAAACTTTAATCCAACAGGCAGCGGAGGGAAAATCCCCCGATAACCAGAGAAATATTCTGTCTTTACAAGGTCACAGACGCTGGCAGCAACAAAACACAGAGACGGAGCCGGGGCTGCTGGGAAACGGGATGATTTCCCCCCTGAAACTCTCCTGATGTTTACAGCTTTATTGTGATAAAACAAGAGATAAACAAAGAGGAGTTCTGCAGAGCTGCAAGTAGCACAACAACAACCACAACTGCAACACAAACCACAGACCTCCTGCTGCTGCTGCTGCACGAGCTGCAGTAACTCTACACTACACCAGGATCAGATCCACATCAGACCTGGATCAGCAAGACCCAGACCAGAGACACAGCAGGAGGCTCACACCTGACTAACTGTGTCTATACAGAGCGCTAACACTGGGCTGGTTCCATTTTAATTCTGAGGCTACATCCAAGCTAATACGGTCTAGTTTTAAGACCCACCTCTGTTGCTATGGTGACGCCTGGCGTTCAAGCTACACCAAAGTTCTTGAGCCCCTAAAACCAAGACTTTTGGAAACGCAGTGGGACCAGTTTTATGGTGCGTTCCATTTATGTCGGAAGTCTGAACTGGGAGTGACGTCACCTCCGAGTTGACCACGTTCCAGGTGCAAATTCAGAAAAACATGGACGCTCACAGGAAAGCCTTTGCTGTTGAGTATCTAATATGTATATGGAGGATAGTAATATGGAGGATTAAAGGCACAAAACATCTTTGTTTTCCAGCGTATTTCATTGTGTAATAAACGCTTTGATTACGTTTAGTTTGTCATTCTGTTACCAAAACACAAAACAGTTCACAACAATGTGAAACAAATTGCGATAAACATTAAGATTAAAGAGTAGCAGCCATCTTGAATTCTTATGTCAGGGTTGCTCTGACTTTGCAGGTTGGAAAACCGACCTCAGGGCGGTCCAGTTGAAACTTCCGTCCAGGAACTCGGAAATTCCGACTTCTGAGCACAACTGGAACGCACCACTAGGCTTGTAATTGGTCATGTGGGTGTGTGGGCGGAGCTCCGATACTACAAATTTCTGTGCGGCTGCAGCTAACAAATTTTTATATTACCGATTAACCTGCAGATTATTTTATCAAGTCATCGTCTGGGTGGAAAACATTCAAAATGTCACTAAAAATTACGTCTTTAAATGTTGTGTTCTGTCCGATCAACAGACAAAAACCCAAAGAAACTGAGTTTACTGCAAAATTAAACAAAGAAAAGCAGCAAAACTCACACTGCAGAAGCTGGTGTTTGGTGTTGAAGCTTGAAAAATGATAAACACAATAAATTCTAATATAAAATAGTGGAAAGTTATTTGACTTATTGACTCAGCTGCATGTAATTTGTTTTGATTTTTTCAGAATAAATAGACTTTAATTGTTGGTCCTGCCCCTCTGCACATATTCTCCACTCCCATCACATCAGACTACAATGGAGGGTTTGAGCTACTGACAATGATATTTACGACCAGACTCCTCAGGAAAGATAGAGAGGTATTTTGGGAGCGACCACAAGGCGTTTCCTACAAAAAGGATTTCATGAGTAATGTGTAAATGATGGACCCAGTGCGAAGTTAAATTTAGGATTTTTAAAGAGGCTTTTATAACCACAGAGAACTTTAATTTAATCCCAATTTCACAGCCTTCAAAAATATCTCTTAAAAACCCTTTTTATGTACTAGTTAAGTACATTAATTCTTTGACATTTTTATCCGCACATTACAGCGGTCTAGAATGATTGTTACTAACACATAATACATATAATAACCTGGACCTGGATAAGAAGCTGAAAAAACAGAAAATAAAATTATCTGAGGCCTGAATATAAATCTTATCTAAGTCTAGAGGTTTGAAACAAAAGTCCTGGAGATTTTCCATTCAACAAACGTCTACTCAGACTGTTGGAAATTAAATTTATGACTTTTTTGGTACATTTTAGGGTTTTTTCTCTTTTTACTCATTGACTCAGTCTATTAAATGTCTATATTCAATGTAATAAAGCCCAGCATCACTATAAGTCTGTCTGATCACGTCATGTGCAGAAGAAGCTTACCTGAGTTTACCTGAGCCCAGACATACACCTTTTTCCCTGTGTTTCTCTGCATGTCTTCCCCCCACACTGATTTAGTATTTACAGAATAATAATGACCTCCTCCTCCACACTAACACAGCCCAGTGTAATCACTTTAAAGTGTGCAGGTCCCTCTGAAATAACAGCAGGCTTTGGTTCGTGTGTTTGTGTTGTTGTGTTGATGAGTTGCTGGTTGTTTTGGCTGATGATGATGATGAAGATGAACCAGCCAGAGGTCACAGTTTACCCTCCTGTCTGACTGACCACCGCCTCCCGCTCTTTACGCTACAAATATATCAAAATATCTGCACAGGTAATTGGTTAACAGCCCCCAGACGGCCGCCATATTGCGCCAGTATTTACAAAACCCGCATCGGTGCAAAGCAAGAAAAAAAAGGCGCAAGCGAACAAAGGGAGAGGGGAGGTCTGTTAGCAGAAAAACACTGGCGCTAAGCTAGCTGCTTTGCGGTAAAACGTCGAAGCGGACAAACTGCCCGGTAACCGGGTCGGTCGGCGGTGCCAGAAGCCGCAGTTTCTTACCGATACAGCAATCAGTGTCGCCGCATAATCCCGATCAACCGCCGTGGCTCCAAATTGATCCGCTCTGCCTCCGTTTGGTTCTCCGCTGCATCAAGCTAACTGCGCCAAGATGGACGGCGGGCGGAAACGAGGCGGCACGGCCTTCAAAGTAAAAGCCTGGATTTTTGATGCAATGCGATTTTTTTCTTTTGTATTTTTTTTTTCAAACAAATAAATAAAGATTTTACTTTTTAAAAAGACTAATAAGAACTGCTTAACCTGCTGCCACTGCACCCGAATGAGCAGGAACAAATGGATGGAGAAAACAACAATAACATGTTTAAGACGTCTTAGAGTTCACTTCCACCAAAGAGACCTTTACCCTCTAAACATGGTTTCATTTTGCAAATTATGTGAGACCCAGAAAGAAAAAATGATTTAGTTATAGTAATAGAAATTAGTGTATCAGACCTTTATCTTTCTTTTTTCTTCTCCGATGAACCATGTGACGACCCCTCAGATTTATCTGGTGACCTCTAGGTTGGGACCCACTGGACTAAACTATCTTACCATATCTGATGCAGTTAAAACCAGCTCTGCATGGAGCAGCAGCAAAAACAAAGATAAAGCTATAATCTGGATCCTTCTGAAATTAGATTCAGTCTCTCTGAATTCAAATTGCTGCAGAAACTGTTCATATTTTAGATGACCTGGTTTATTTTCAATCACTTTAGTTGTATTTGTGATTTTATGATTGCACATATTGTGGCATTCATTGTATTATCAGTCTTATGTGGTTTTCCTGTAACAACATTATTATTTGCCTATCATGGCCAGGATGTTTGACAAGAGATTTTTAATCTGAGATTTTTCTGGTTAACTAAAAGTTTAAACAGAGTGATAATTATTGTTGGTGTTCAATTAATGGAATTGTTTTCTTTCTTTTCATCTTTCATTTATGTGTGTTTAATGACACTTTTAAATTAGTTGATGACCTGAAAATGTGTCTACACAATACTTAGCTTCTTAATTGTGAGGATTTGCTACACTTATTTTTCTTCTGCAACAGGATCTTCAAAACCACTTGACTTGGAATTGATAGAAATAATACAAACAAAATATTTTCTTTTTCTTTTTATATATTAAATGTATAGTCAAATTTCATTTACATAGCCCCAAATTATAAATCACTTCTACTGGGTGTAACATCATATACATGGTATGACATTCCTCGAATCACACATGGAGAAATTCACAAAACACACGTTTGCGCATAATGATAAAGAAATGTTATTAAGACATAATGGTTTTAATGTCTTCTTCAAATCATTAAGTTTGATAGTCACGTTTCAGCGCTTTTAATCAAGCTTTTATTTCGAAAAACTCTGGCCGGATGTGCGGTGTATGACGCCGGTTGTCTTGACGATGGTTGTTGTGCAGGTTTTGCATTGAAGCCAAAAATTCTTGCACCGCCGAGTCCCGCCTTTCTCGCTCTTGCTAAATAGTGATCCGGGAGAATGTCGGCAGCGCAGTTTGCTGCTGGGTCTTCCTGCCAAATACAGAGACTCTCTGATGACCCGTTTTTCTCCCTGGCGGAGCCGTGACAGCAGAACCGTTTAAACACAAACAGTATTCGGTCTCTATTGTGCGCTGAGACGTTCAACACGCCGACCTCGCGCGCCCTGCGTACCGTTAAGTTAATAAAACGCTCACTGCATTGTAGTGCGGGCGGCGGCTCAGCAGGGGGCGCGCTTACCGGATCAGGAATGACTGTTAACGTATGTGCTGATCCAGAGTCAGAGCTGTTAGCTGTTAGCTAAAGTTATTCGGAAGAAAAACTGATCTGGGAACAGCTAGCACCGCGCGCCGGCGGACATGCGTTCGATATGTTTATGGGGACTACCCATAAGGGCGGTGTTTATCACTTTTAAACGACATTTAACCGATGTGAGACAGCGCCGCTCACCCGGGAGACTCTGGTGATAAAACCCACCGTAGCAAACTGTTAAATTACAATCAGAGCAGAGGAATTTAGGTAAAAACGAAAGCTGAGCTCCGGTCACAGTTTACCGCTCCGGTGGCGAGTCGACTACAGCCGAAGTCCATGATAGCGCAGCAGAAACGTAGTTATAATCCACGCAGCGGGACACCCTGGAAGAGGCGGAGAACCCTCAGGAGGATGCCGGGACACGCGGACTCGATGTGAAAATCGTCACGGCAAGATGTGAGATGAACCGGGAGAAAACAGCGACCGAGGCCAACGACATCATGTTGGTCCGGAGCTCGGTGAGTGGGGCTGCTAGCTTAACTCGGTTAGCACCGCCGGCTAACGCTCGTCTGCGTGGAAATCTAAAATAAAAACAAACAGTTGGCGAACGGTAACGAACGAACGGTTAGAAAACGACATTTAGTGACGTTTAGTTGATCAGTTTGGCGTCGTTACCCGTAGACAAACACTAGGAGCTAATTCAGAGGGTTAGCTAGACTGGTAGGTAATTCTTCCGTTTTAGTTAGTTAACTTAAACTAGCTAAGTAGTTCCCTCAGCTAGTTAGCACATTTACTGTAGCTAAACGTTAAGAATTAACCGTTAGTTTAATGTTTTCCGGGTCCAAACATGAGCTGTCAGTCCTTTGTGTTCAGAGGATGGAAGTTTAAGATCTAGAGATAGTTTGTCAGTAATGGAAGAAGTACTCAGATACTTTATTGAAGTAAAAGTACTAATACTAACACTGCAAAAGTACTTAATTACATGAGAAAGTTCTGTATTGTAGATGTTACCAAATTTACTCAGGAAAATGCACGTAAAGTATTAAAAGTCAGAGTAACAGTGCAGATTATTACACATTATCATCTATTATATCATTATTTATGATGTTTATAATATCAATAAATATCAGAAATTAAAGACACAGCTGGATAAGACGGCGCTAATTCTTTATTAAAGGACTACAACTATTCATTATCTTCATTTTATCCAACCCACAGTCTAAACTAAAAAATTATAAATATTATTTAAAGGTAAAGCATTAAATAATCATATTTCAAGAGCTGGTAGAATGAAATATTTGGTATTTTTACATGAAAAAGAAGTTATTATGAAAATAGTTGCCAGTACAATTTGATTAATCTCTTCAGGTAGTTTAATTAAAACAAACATCATATTTTGTTCAGTACAAGACATCTACAACTAAGGGGAGTTGTAGTTAACTAGTTCTTTCTTTTCTAGTTAGCTCATGTTAATAATTAACAGGTAGTTAGTTTGATGCTTTGTTTGTTGACAGATGCATCAATGTGTATAGAGGAAGATTACACAGCGCTGACTGTGTTAATGCTGATTTTCTCGTGATAAATTTGCGTGTAATCCATTTCTCTGCGGGTCTTTTCAGTCAGCCAGAAGGGGAAAGTTTTAAACAGCGACTGAGTTTTGGCCTCTACTATCATACACCAGCTTGCAAAGTAATTTATATGACTTTTACATGCAAAAGGCTCCATGCAAACTATGTCTGCGTCGGCTCGTGGCATTTATCCTGCTGTAAAATCCAAATAAAACCTTCCACTGGACTGTTTGTCATGAGCTCAGCTTCACATCCAAAGAATCTGTTATTGTTCTGGTTAATCAAGTTCCCACAGTCAAAGGTGACATTTTCATGTGTCTCGTCTAAAATCCAAAGAGATTCACCTGAAATCGACAGATTTCTGAACAGAGTTTGGTCTGCAGCTCACTGTGCATGAGACATGATGAGCACTAGTTTTATTCTGCTGCTAATGGACTCTACTGTTTATTTGATTATTTATTTATCACTACAGTTATCTGTCTTTCGTAGAAACGGTTACATCTTATTGTTACCTGTGAAGCCACACCTGTACACAGCTGGGCAAGTGAGAGACAAAATGAAAGTGAAGGTTTTTATTATTATTTCAGTGTCTTAACAACACTGAGTTGATGTCTGAGTTCCTTGTTGAGTTTAATGTGTTGAAGCTGCTGAAATGAGGAATAGTGAATGAAATGATGAACTGAAACAATCATTTTTTAATTGTCACCTATAATTTCCTGTTGCCAGACACCAGGACACGATCAGCACGTTTTAGTTATTTTGGTTTAATCTCAGTTTAATTTGGTGAGTTTGTTTATTCCTCACTAGTCCTGATTTATTTAAAACACGTTTGTTTAGGGTTTTGATTTTGTTTATGATAAAACAGTTCGGCCTGAAGCAACAACAGTCATCATCTGTTCAAACCTGTCATTATTGCTGCTCTAGATTCTTTTATTATTTTTGGAGGGCATAGAATTTATACACTAAAATAAAATGATGTCCAGTAAATGTAGTGAACTGCACAGTAACTGTAATTTCAGACACAGGCCTTTTCTACCTGGACACGTTGTTATGTTTTTACATTTGTGGAAGTTGTTGAGGTTGTGGCTTCGTCGACTTCCTCTTCATACAGCTCAGCAGAAACAGAAAATAACAGCTCCATCATCCTGTTTTTTAGACTTTGAGCACAAATACCAGATAATTTGAGATGTTTTACACAACACATACTTTATCAGTTTTAATGACATGAAAATATTATCGTGTTAAATAATGCATTAACATTCCTGTTGCATTGCTTTGTTTGTCTTTTATTGTTTGCCTCTGTGTTGAATGAACAGCCCTTTAGCAGCCGTGTGTATTAATGTCGTCTACGTTAACAAACCAATAAATCAGTGGATGCATTTGTAAAAACATGACTGCAGACCTGGCTTCCTGCTGCTTTTGAAGTGCTTTTCTAAACTCTTATCCAGTGCATCTTAAAATGAGAACAGTAACAGTAAACATCCACATGAGAACAAACAGCAGAGGTCAAAGGTCAGGTCTGTGGTGTCCTAATGTATCTGTACAGTCCTCCTGTCTGAGCTGTAGCAGGACACACTCATTAGTTTCCTCAGATTGAACAGGAAGTGAGTTAACTCCTGCAGATGAATAGTTAATGTTTGTCTCCTCTCTCTCTCTCTCTCTCTCTCGCCGCAGCCCGGCCGAGGCCGAGCCAGAGTGGCTCACGCCGTGGTGGTGATCTTCCTGGAATTCTTCGCCTGGGGGCTGCTGACCACGCCCATGCTGACCGTGAGTAAACAAAAACCATCCACATCCACACGTCAGCTGAGCATCTGAAGGTCGATCACCTGGAGCCTGATCCTCAGGTGATCCTGATATCTGCAGGATTAACTCAGGTTTCTCCTGTGACATGAAGCCGACTCACTGACCTCAGAGGATCAGATCAAAACAACAGCTCAACTACTGACCAATCAGATCACAGGTGTCATCGCTCCTACAGGATCCCAACAGGGACAAAAGAGTTTACAGCAGACTTTCTGTGTGTCTGGTTTTAAAACAGTTATAGCAGATTATAGCTGCACAGAAACCTTTGTTGCTCACCCAGGCAGCAGGTTGTGAGTCTGAACACAGCATCAGACGTCTGACGGCCATGACACCTTCCTCAGGGTGAACTGGGAAATCCCCCGCCTCCAGCCTCTGTGCTAAGCTAAGCTACACTCATCTCAGTTCATCATTAACAGTTTTTTCCATAATAAAACCATGTTCACTGTAAATATCTGAATAAATTAGTAATTTAAAGGACAGATTAAATAAACACAAAGTTACTGGAATTCTAAATTATACAACACAATGTAATGATTTCATTTAAGATCAGACTGAACGTGTCGCACACATCTAACTGTGTGTGACCCAGTTTAATGAAACTGCTGTAACTGAACAGCTCTGAACATCAGTCAGGGCGACAGTCTGTCCTGTTCTGTCCTGTTCTGTCCTTCAGCTGCAGGTCTGAGTCCTGATGCTTCAGTCTGTAAGAAAAGAGGAACAGTGTAACAGGCACATTCAGTCATGTTTCTACGGTGCATTCAGTCACATTAGTCACACAGCTGACTCATTTAGATACCATCAGACATCATCCACTGTCAGTCAACATGAGTGAGAGATGGAGAGGAAGAAGACACAGTTATCAACATGTTAATCTTCTGTTCTTGTTGTTTTCAGGTCCTCCATGAGACGTTTCCTCAGCACACCTTCCTGATGAACGGCCTGGTTCAGGGAGTGAAGGTGAGATGTCTTTCATCAACAGGAGATGATGAATCATACAAACAGAGAAAGAACTAAACCTGTTATTTTACATATGATAAAAGGACAAACAGCTGCTGTCACACAGACTCAACACCTCAGATTATCTGATACCAGGACTTAATCCTGAATAAAATCTGTACACTGTATAAATGACAAGAAATTAAAGTGCAGGAAAATCAAACGTACTTTATTTTGAAATTCTTAAAAAACTAATTTACTGATGAAAAGATACTAGAAATACATTTTATTTGTAATGTGCTTCTTAAGACACTTCTCATGATAGAGTTCAGGATTGTGATGTCAGTAACACATTGCATTATGGGTCTTTTGTTCACACGAGTTCAAGCAGTGTAGACAGGAAGTGGATGGAGATACTTAAACCAACTGATCAGCACGAGACAATTGTTAGAAAACAGGATTTAAACAAGCACCTTGTGTGGGCGTGGAGAGTGTCTGCTGCCGGGCTGCTGCCGGCGTCGTCAGCCGCCGTTAACTCCAGCCAAAAAATAAAGAAACACAACAACAAACAATGAACAACAACAGTGAGACCAAGAAAAACATCAAATTCTCACATTCAAGAACCTGGAACCATCAAATGTTTGGAGGTTTTGTTTAACTGTTCATGACTCTGTGTGATTTCATGTTGTGTTCCTGTGCAGGGCTTCCTGTCGTTCCTATCGGCGCCTCTGATTGGTGCTCTGTCAGATATCTGGGGCAGAAGGTCCTTCCTCCTCATGACGGTCTTCTTCACCTGCGCCCCCATCCCCTTCATGAGGATCAGCCCCTGGTGAGACGATAATTATCTGTGTTAAGAGTCGATGCAGTAGGAACTGATGTACGTTAAGGTAGAAGAAGTAAATCCAGCTCCTGAAGTAAACGTTAAATCCTCCAAAATAATAATACACGACGAGAGAGACAGAGACAGTGATGTGACCTGGTTGATGGTCCTGCTTATTATACCTTACAGTATTTTTTTCTCTGAGGTACTACTACTTTTACTTGAGTAAAGAGTACTTCCTCCTCCACAGGAGCGAGGCTCAGTCTGAATCTGAATCCTGCTCGTCATGACAGTCACTGTTGCTTGAAGTTTCCTCAGAACTGAACTGATGTTAGCGTTTGTTCGTCAGACTCTCCGCTCCGTCACGCTCCGTCAGTTCCTGGAAATAATCCAAACAGAAACACTGACGTCGGATCAGTTCGGGTTACAGAGCAAACACTACGTTACTGCTTCTACTAAAGATGAAAAGTGTCGGCTGTGCTGTAGAGAGTTTAATGCTGGTGCTGATGATTATTTCATCATTGATTAACCTGTTGATTATTTTAACGATAGATTATGTATTTATTTATGTATATTTTTTGCTTGATGAATTACTTCAGTCATTAATTGATTAATTGAAATCGAAGAACAGAAAATAAGTAAAAGTTCAAGTCAAAGAATCTTAAAATCTGTTTCCTGCTCATGCACTGTGAGGATTTGCTGCTTTTCTCTGTTTCTGTTAAAATAAACTGAATCTCTTTGGGTTTTAGACGACTGAAGGAATCAACATGTTTTTACTAAAATCATTAATGAATCTAAAGGTCAGTTTCAGCTGCAGTCTGATCTGTCAGAGGTGGGAGGGTTTGTTGAGGCGCTGCAGCAGCTTCAGGCTTCAGACTGCTGGAGTTTGACCGGTCACATGCTTTTCATGTGAGCAGCATTAAAACCCTCTCAAACTGCTCTCTGTTCATCAGCCATGAAACACGAGCAGAGGTGAAGTGTTGTCTCCTGGATCACAAAGAAAACAATAACCAGGTCTCCGTTTGTTTGTTTCTCATCAGACAGAAATTCAGTTTTTATTTTAAAGTAGTTTTGAAGCCGTCAGACTTCAGGCTGCAGACTGCACTGCAGCAGGATCAGGTCAGCTGATATCAGGCCTGAGATCAGTCACATGGTTCATCACATCACGTTACACAAACCCTCGGATCAAAATAAATTTACTTTGAGTCAAAGCCAGTTTCCCAGGATCTACAGAAGGTTCACTTTCTGCAGAAACTCATGAGGTGATTGAGTTTTATTTTGAAATCTTCAGACTGTCGTTCATCAGTTAAAAAAGTTTCACTGTGTAATTCTGCACAGCCGAGGTCAGTGCAGCAGAGAGAAGCTTTCATGTTAAAGGATCTGAAGATCAGGATACAGACAGGATTACGTTTGGTCCTCGTTGAATTGGACGAAGCTCAGACGACAGAATCAGCTCTGAGTGACTCAGTCTGAGTTACAGTGTGAATCACCTGGTGTGTTGTTTCCTGTCTGTGTGCAGGTGGTATTTCGCCCTGATCTCCGTCTCCGGGATCTTCGCCGTGACCTTCTCGGTGATCTTCGCCTACGTCGCCGACATCACAGAGGAGCACGAGAGGAGCACAGCCTACGGCCTGGTAACCACAGCTTCACACTGCAGACTAGGTCGCTCAGCGTCACCTCGGCCGTTACGACAGGAAGTGACCTCAGCTTCGTCTCTCAGCTGTTTAACAGAGCGACAGAATTCAGACGAAAAAACCAAAGAAGCCGCGACTTCCCAGGTTTTAAAGATTAGAGTCGGAGCTGGAGTTGAAGTGGCTCTCAGCTCTGATACCCGACTAGATATTATATCATTATGTCGACATAATGGAGCAGACTGTGTACTTACTGTAACAGCATATTGTGTGAGTATAATGGAGCTCCTGCTCTGAAGCTGTGTCATGTTGTTTCCTGCCATTATAGAGATCTGCAGTGAATCAGGGCCACGGGCAGGTCAGGAAGTTCGAGGAAAAAAGGACTCTGGACTCTTTATGTCGAGGTTCAGAGACCAATAGAGACGTGTCTCATATATATGTGTGTGTGTGTGTGTGTGTGTGTGTGTGTGTGTGTGTGTGTGTGTGTGTACATGTGGGTGTTTCCTCATTTCCCCTTGTGCAACAGTTAAAAGCTGTGGCTCTAGAAGAAGCCTTGACTTTTGAGTTGGTTTTAGTAGCAGTTTGATTAGTTTAACTGGTTATCATCACGTTAAAGATCAAAAATGTATATTTTAAGATATTTCTATGGTGGCCCTGAAGGTCAAAGCACAATGACAACACAAAACAATAAATAAACGATTCCCTCTGTGAATGTAGAAAACAGGAGCTCAGTTTTTTACCCACAGTTTTTTAGTTTAAATGTCGAGTGAGTCAGAGTGGTCGGGTCTGAAGACGACAAGTTTCACAAGTAAAAAAATCCCCCCTCTCATCTCTGCTGCAGGCACCTACTAACATAACACACCCAACTCTGTGGCTGAGTTGCATTCTGGGTAATGTAGGCACAGGAAAGGTGATATATCTGTTTCTACAGCACTGATTTGTCCTCCTGCGTCTCTGTGTCGTCAGGTCTCGGCGACCTTCGCGGCCAGTCTGGTGACGAGCCCGGCCATCGGGGCCTACCTGTCGGACAAGTACGACGACAGCCTGGTGGTCCTGATCGCCACGGTGATCGCGGTGGCCGACATCGCCTTTGTGTTCTTCGTCGTCCCCGAGTCGCTGCCGGACAAGATGAGGCTGACGTCCTGGGGCTTCCCCATCTCCTGGGAACAGGCCGACCCCTTCGCTGTGAGTTCACCCAGACCGAGACACCACAGGGGTCAGAGGTCAGAGGTCACACATAGTTTGTTTTGTCACACAGAAGGTCAAAGATGCCCCGGAGGAAAAAACAAAAGAAAGTGCTGATAATGGAACATCACACCAGAGCTGTGTAGTCAGTTTGTTTGTCTTGTAGATCATCTGATTTTCTGCAGGTTTTCAGCTCTAATCTTCTCAGTGATAAACTGAAATATTCATGACGGATGATCTGTCATCAGAAAACAGACTCTGTCCTTTAACACAACGAGTAGAACCTCCAGTTATTTACAGGTCGAAGCAGGAGGTACAACACATCCTTTAAGACTTCAAATTTTAAAGCCTTCAAAAGTCTTTTTAAATACGAAAGGTCGTCTCAACCACAGACAGGATTCAACAGTTCATTTTGCGATGATGCTAAGCTAAGCTAAAGGCAACCCCCACATGTGAGGAGCAGACTTTTTAAAGCTCAGCACAGATATGTCCAGACCTGCTGAGATTAACGCTAATAGGTAAAAATATTATTAATATCCTGATAAGGTTCAGCCTTAACGCCCACTTTAACGTTTGTCAGAGTTTTTAGATTTGATTTGGAGAAACTCAGTAAGGACGTGGATCCTGCCAGTAAATGGCCGTAAGAGACGTCATCAGTAAACACACGGGTACAAACAGTCATTAGGAAAAGAAAACAACAACAACAAACAACAGAGGTGAATAAACAACTGTTTGGAAGATAATTCTGAACAGAGGTGGAAGAGTGACGGAGCAGAAAATAAAGTAGAGGTATCACTGCCAGGATGACTGTGTGTGAATGTGTCTGATTGATTATTGATCAGTATTGACAGCTGATTGTGTTGTGTGTTCAGTCTCTGCGTCGTGTTGGGAAAGACACCACAGTGCTGCTGATCTGTGTCACAGTGTTCCTGTCCTACCTGCCTGAGGCCGGACAGTACTCCAGCTTCTTCCTCTACCTGAGACAGGTAACACACTCTTATAGTTTTTAAATATATTGTGATATTTTATCTTGGTTTATATCTTCCCCTTTTCTATCTTTGCTGCTGCGACACTGAATAATAAAGGATTATCTTATTTCTAACCTGAGACCTGCCGAAGCTTTGTCTCCTCCTACTGGCAGTGAGAGTAATCACACTCTTTGTCTGTTCTGTTTGTTTACAGGTGATTGAGTTTTCTCCTGCAGCCATCGCTGCCTTCATCGCCATGGTGGGAATCCTCTCCATCGTCGCTCAGGTACTGAACCAGTTCGGTCTGTTTGACAGTGTGGTTATAGAATAATATGTGAATCTGTGGCTTCATCGTACGTCATGGACCATGATCTGTCCTCTCTGTGTCAGACTGTGCTCTTCAGTGTTTTAATGAGGACCATCGGTAATAAGAACACAGTCCTTCTCGGTCTGGGCTTCCAGCTCTTCCAGCTGGCCTGGTACGGCTTCGGCTCCGAGCCCTGGTGAGTCCAGTCTCTGATCCTGGTGTCACTGAAATCAGGTTTTCACTGTGAAGTGAATGTAGGATTTAAAATAATTTTGAGGTCATTTATGTAGATATTTAATATTTTCTGTTCTGTTCGATCATTGATAAACTTCTACACGTGCAGCCATTCGCACCTTTAGACAATAATATCTATAAAATATTGATACTTTAACACGTTAACATCCAGGTGATTGATAGTTTTATTGTTGTTTATCTTCCTCAGGATGATGTGGGCAGCAGGAACAGTAGCAGCCATGTCGTCCATCACCTTCCCAGCAGTCTCTGCTCTGGTGTCACACAGTGCATCACCTGACCAACAAGGTGAGCGCACCTGTCTGTCTGTCCACCTGTCTGTCTGAAGGAAAGCAGGAAGCCATCTTTACCATTTCGTGTGTGTGTGTGTGCGCGCTCAGGTGTGGCTCAGGGGATGATCACAGGTATCAGAGGTCTGTGTAACGGTTTGGGTCCGGCTCTCTACGGCTTCATCTTCTTCCTGTTCAACGTGGAGCTGAACGACATCAAGCCGGTGGCAGGAAGACCCACACAGAACACAGAGGTACACACTCATGGACACACACAAACACACACCACAGCTCTGCTGAACCCAGACCTGAAGAGTCCTTCAGGCTCCGCTTGGTTTTGGTTTTGAACGTCACCCACTAAGTTTTTGAGGAAACTGAGGCCTTGAAGCTTTGTTCTGGTTTCTTTTCAAAATAAAAGTCTTGATATTTTTTCATGATATAATCTGTCTCCGTCTCTGTAGAAGTCGGTCATCCCCGGTCCTCCCTTCCTGTTCGGAGCCTGCGCCGTCTTACTCGCTCTCCTCGTCGCCGTCTTCATCCCCGAGCACCACCACTCGGCCGACATCAAGACGTGCTCTGGCCGCAAATTCAGTGGCTCCGCCTCCAATGCCGCCGGGCACGCTCAGAGCGCCAGCCCTCAGGCCACGCCCACCAGCGACGCAGAGGACATCGAGCCGCTCCTACAGGACAGCAGCATGTGACTGACAGCCGGGCTGCTCGGCCAATCACGGCACTGAGGCCTCAGTCCCACCCCCCTCCAAAATAAACCAGTGTCAGCTTTTATTTTTAAAGTTACTTTTTTTAATTTCCTCAGATTCAGACTGTTCAGGTGACGTCAGGTGACGTTAGGCGGCAACCACACTGACGAGCTGATTTTAGTTTGATGTTTTGGACGTGGAGAAAAAGGCGGAGCTTGACAGCACGTACATGTCAGGGTCTGTCACCATGAAACTCAAAAAGAAAAACCAGAACCTGGTCTGCAGCAGATCAAATTTAAGCCTTTTAAAAATATTGTTTAGTTTATATTTTTGCGTTAAAGGTCTTTTCACACCGGGGGCGTTTCTTCCGTGCGATCAATTTACTCATCAATTTTTTTTTGAGCTGTCGTTTTTGAAAAGACTGAAGCAAACTTCCCTGGACGACAGGTGTCAAAGTTTTATAAAATGAGTCGATTTTTATCAGTCAACTATTTTGGTGATTGATTTATCACTGTGGTTGTTTGACAAGCAAAAATGCCAAATATTCTCCAGTTCCAGCTTCTCAAACAAGATGATCTGCTGCTGTAGACGACATTAACCTGAAGGTCAGACAGAGAAGGGCTCTGATAGCAACTTTATTTTAACATAAACGAAATGATTCCCAGGTGAAAGGAGAAGGACCAGACTCGAGTGAAAACATATCATTTGTGAGCATCATCTCTCAGAGCAGCTTCTGAAATCACTCGTTCGTCACAGCCGTCAGTCTGGTTGCCGCCTGATCACCCTGCAGTCAGTTTGCCTTCCCTCTGCTGCACCTAACTCCACCCGTCAGGTCTGCAGAGGTCAGGAGATCAAACGCTCCTGCTGAGGTGGAGGTGTGTTGAATTCATCGCACACCTGAAGACGAGAGACTGTTGTTTTCAAACTGAAACTTTTCACCGGGACAGAAGAACAGGGACAGGACAGTGAGGTCAGTAAGTTGTCACCTGCAGGAGGCAGTGTCGGCTCCAGGTCCAGTCTCCACAAACTGATAGTTTACACGCTGGATTTCTTTGCTGTGGATAACTGTTACCATGACAACATGGCCGCCACACTGAGCATGTGCGACCTCCGGCTGTGACATCATCATCCTCTCCACATCGAGGAGAAAAAAACAGCGTCTGGTCAGAAATAACGACGAATTTAGGAAATTAATTTATGCAGTTTGAAGTGCTGTTAGGTGGACGAGTACGGAGGCTGAGAGATGTCAAAAAGAGGAAAATTAAATTGTGTTTATTCGTTTGTGCTCCTGATTTAGTCATTCAGGCCTTTGACTGAAGCCATGAACTCATTTGGATTCTTGATTAAGTAACCGCAGCTCTCGGTTTTGAACTTCGGGTTTAGTATTCAACCTCTCAGTTTCCGCCTGTAGAGGGCAGCAAACCTGATGCTCACTGATCTCCAAGATCAAACGATGAGTGTGTGAGGGCTGCACACAAGACGAAGCTCATACCTTGAAGCTGATAAATTGTTTTTAATCAAGAGCACAAATGAATAAATAATACCCAAAAAACCTTTTTATTTTCTTTGTGACTTCTCTCACACTCCGTACGCGTTTATTTATTTCACCAGATCATTTCCAGTTTCTATCGACGTCTCCTCGTCTCTTCTTCTTGTGTTTAAATACTTGAAGCGTGTTTTTAGCCTGTTACTTATTTTCAGGCTGTTTTGATCTGAAAGTGCTCCTCCTCCCCACCCGCCTGCCTCCACTCCAGGTCGGATAAATCGAGTGCTCCCGAGTTACTGATGTAGTTTGAATGTGTTGTTTCCAGTCCAGGCCTGAAGGTCTGATCTTCGTTTGTGCAGCGAACGCTCCGCTCTCGTCGTCTTTACTTTGAGATCAAACCACAGAATCGATCTGAGGGGAGTCGGCAGGTTGTTGAGAACCAAATTGTGCCATGTTTTTTATTTTTCTTTGACTTTTTTTGTTACTTTTGCCTTCTGTTTACCGAGTTTTTAAGAGGTCAAACCACCACATTCCAAAAAAATCCACTGATAAGCAGGGACAGGAGATTTGTAGCAGCTGAGCTAAAAGATGCAAAACCTCCAACGTATTTACTCACATTACAGGATCACATGCCGAGTCAGGACTGACCCGTTTACACTGGTGTTAATGATGCGATCTGGATCCAAAGACCTTAAATCACACAAAACAAAAACAACAGGTGCTAAACTTGACTTAGGACTTGTTGGTCTTGACCTAGGTCTGGTTACCATGGTTACCAGATAAGGGAGGATCTGCAGGTCCGTGATACGACCACAGGTGTGAACGTTTCTAGATACAGATTGCATTTTAATACCAGGTCAGTCAGTGTTCTGGATGTTACGTTAATCCATCATCACCTTAAACAGATCTTTGTTCATCCTCACGTTTGTCACTTGGTCCTAATTATTATAAACAGGATATGTGCTGCGTTCAAATTATATCAGATGTGTGGGAAATTCAAGCTCCTGCCTGGTGAAGTTGGCTCATGTCTGCCCCCTGGTGGCTTGAGAAACAGGAAAAAAAAGGAACCAGGACTTTACTTTAGTCTCTGTGTCGGCTTCCTGGTGTTTTTCCACCAACCAGCATGACACTGAACACAGCATTAATGTCGTCACAGCTACAGAAACACCTGAACGTCCTGATGAAGATGAGGTAGATGATGGTGTGTAGTTTCATGAAGCACAATCACGCTAGAACCACAGCAGATTTGTCCTTTAATGCAGCAGAGAAGAATCTCTAAAATTCAGATTTCAGTCTTCATCTCTAAAACGCCTCATTATTATTTTTATCTTCAGCTTTTTCTGTTTCTGAACCAAACTCCTCGACTGAGACTTTACTCTCGCTTCATGTTTTGTCTCTCTGTCGCTGAAGATGTCAGACAAAGACAGATGGACCTACAGTATATTTTTCTACAGTCAGTCTGAAGCTCTGCAGACAGAGTTGTTACTGAATGTCCCTGAATCCACCACGTTGTTGTTATTGTTACTGGACTCGTCCTCATCCTCCTCCAGTTCAGCTCTGTCTCTCTGGTCCTCACGTCTTCACGTCGCAGTGGAAAGTTTCTCTCGAACAACGTCACTTCTCATCACATGATTTAATCTACGTCCGATGGCTTTAGATACAAAAACATATATTTCAGCCAAATACTGAAGGCCCTGCTTCAAAAATATGAATAACTTCGATTACTGATCTGATTGGAAGGAAAGTTTAATTGCTGAAACCATAGATCCTCCAGAGAAAAGACGTCTCACTCTGTTGGATTTGTTTGAACTACAGAAACGACTGAAATCTGAAAGATTCTGGCTTTCAAATCTGTTTTTGAATTTAAATTAGAAATTATTTTTCTGCTTTTTTGACTGTGTACAGGAACCATGGTAACATCCAAACTCTGTCTTCAGAACTTATCTTAAATTTTCTATTTTTAGAACATCCATTTATTTTTACAAAGTTGTTGTACATTTAACATTTGACAACTTTTACTTCAGTAAAGTATCTGATTACTTCTTCCACCACTGAAAGTCACACAGTAACACAGACACACTAACAGATGGAGGCAGTGGGATTCCAGCAGCTCCTGGTTAAATCCCTGTTTTTGTCAGTGGAGTCTGGTACTGATATAGAGAGATGTTTCTGGTTAAACTAAAAGGATTTTTAATAAAAAGCTGTAGGAATCCTATCCATAATGACACAAAAACAAGCACTTTAGTAGACGTCTGCTGACACGGACACGGGCGATTTTCGTCTCTATCAATCAATTACACCCAGAAACATCAGAAAAATTTACCCTTTAAGCTTTGAAAAGATGAGGTGCGTGTTTTAATTTTCCTGTGGGACGTGAAGATGACAAAATGGCCGCCAGAGAGAACATCAGCGATTTAACAAACGTGTGACTGAAGCTTTTAAAAAAACGTCTTTGTACGTCAGCGAAAAAGTAACTGATGCAGTCAGATGTTTCCAAACCCCCCCCCCCCCCCGTGTACATGATGCAGAACATTTGCTGATTGCTGCACTTTAATGTCTCTGAACGTTGTGCCTCTAATCATTCTCCATGTTCATATCTGTTTTTATATATAAACAAAGAGACGCTGAATGACGTCCACGTGTTGTGCATTTTGCTTTTATCTTATTAAGAACATAATTTTGAAAAATATCTATGATAATAAGAATAATAATAATAAAGAGAAATGTATTGAATTTGACATTTGGACTTTTTTGTTTTGATTTTAAGTGCTCGTTGATTCATTGATTTTATGATTTGAAAAAAATTATAACTTTTTGAAATTATGACAATTTTTTTAAATTGCTTGAAAAAAAAAACATTTCCTAAACCAGGCTTGTGCTCAACCATAGTTTAACATTTTGTTAATTATGTTTTTGAAATAAATATAAAAATCGATATGAAAAAAAGAAAACACTTCATTTTTCACAAACCACTTTTATTCAATTTAAAAAATGTCAGAATAAAAACACAGACTTCACTATCCAAGTATCACACAGAAACTTCAGTAAAAATCAAACAAATAAAAAAAATAATAAAAAAAACTTTAATTTTTATTTTGAAGAGACCAAATCTGGAAATAAAATCCTGTATCATGTGTTTTAATAACAGTAATTTGTACTGTACATATTATTGCAGAAATTAATCAAGATCCATATTCAGATTTTTTTTAAATAAACTAATTGCTGTATGTTGACATTTGTTATTTTAGTTCAACTTCAAAACAGAAAATTTACAACTTCACAAACTATCTAACAAATAAATAATCCCTATATACACACTGTTTAAACCTGTTAATCAAACCATTAGACTCATACTTGTTAAAAACTTTCTGTTTACTGACATTTTTCTCTCTTTGGTCACAACTTTTACACTTTGAACTGATAAATCCAGTTTATCTCAAACATCCAGTCATTTAAACTAAAACAATCAAACCTTACACAGAAACCAAAATAAACCAAAAATATCTTTGACTTGAATCAACCTGAGTGTAATACATTTATCTGAAATACCTGAAATTCAAACATTTATAAAATATTAAATAGTTAAGTGTAAAATATGGGACTGTTGACTAAAGCTTTAATGTCTGAGTTGATGTTGTTCTATTTAAATGTTGGAAATCTGATTTTGGAATGAAAAATTCTTTTTTGAAAAGCAGAACTTTATTTGAAAACTTCAATAAAAAAGATTTGGTAACTGAGTCAGTGGAAATTCATTAAATTGAATAAATTCACAGATCATTAGCTTTTAAATATGGAAGTTCATTTCTGCCAAAAAAAAACCTAAGTGAAATGTTAAAAATCTAGAAATCCAAAGTCAAAATGATGATTCTGAAGTCAAATTTCTAAAATTGTTCATTTTATTCAAAATCTGCTTTCTATAAAAATGTTGTTTGAACAATTTAGCTTTCTTAATTTTATTTTTTTCTCATTTTTTGATTAAATGTTGCTTTCATATAGAAAATAAAAAATGAAAAAAATCACATTTAAATTTGTGGCTCAAATTTATGACCTAAAATTGAAAAAGTTTAATTCATAAAATTAAGAGTTTACCTACATTTTGACTTGGATATGATTTAACATTTTTCATTAGATTTTTTTTCTTTTTTTTCGTGCTGTATCAAATCATCTTTGAATCACTCACATGGCGTCAGACTTTCAATCCAACCTTCTTTATCTTCCTCCTCATCTTCTTCACAGCAGGCAGGAGATGGAGACCATGGTGGTGGAGTCGGGGACGGACTCTGTTGAGGGACAAACAACATGAGTCAGTTCTGTTTTCATCGTGAGTCAGTTACAATGATCTTTGTCAGTATCTGAGTCTCACCTCTGTCCTTCAGCGTGCTGATGTACGCCTCAATGAACTCCTTCTCTCGGCCGTCCTTCTTCACTTCCTCCTCTCTCTGCTCTTTCCACCTCCTCCTCTTGCTCATCTCTTTCTTCTTCTTCTCCTCTTTCTTCTTCTTCTCTGCACTTGTAGGATTGTCGTACAGCCGAATAAACCTGCAGAAGAGGGTTAGAGTTAGAAATGATTATTACAGTCTGAATAGTAAAAAAATTATCTTGTGTGGAGTTCCACAAGGATCGATTCTGGGTCCTTCACTCTTTACAGGCTCTACTTCCTTATAAATAAATGCTGCAAAAATTTCCTCTAACTGAATCAGGACAAAACTGAAAGTCTAGTTTTTGGTTCATTATAACAAAAAATAGAGTAATTAGAGTGATCCAAATCAGTTACCTTGTGAGGTAATCAACCAAACTGAGCTCATAGCTGATTGGCGGAAAATATAGAACTTTTTTCCTGGACTTGCCCCTGAGTGTTTTGATTTTACTCTATTAAAATACAGTTTGTTTGTGTTTCAGTCCTCAGATTCTCAGGCTAAGGCCATGTGCGAATAGAAGAACAACAATGGCGGGCTGTCAAGCTGTGTTTGTGCTGTAGACTCATCAAGTTACACCTGTTGGCCTGGCATCATTCTACTGCATTTTCATTTGTGTTGCAGATCAGTGTGAATGAAGATCGTTTTTACATTATCATGTAAACACTAACTTTTTAAAAACATTTCCATTTTTAGCAAAGCTGTTGTCGTGTAAACAGGACCTACATATACTGAAGTTGCCTTCAGCCCTGACTGGACCTAAACTGGACTTGGTGTCTGTGCAGTTTTCGTACTTGATTTCAGGGCTTCTGCACAGTTTGGAGGGGAGGCAGGTGAGCTCATCGCCGCTGACGACAACCATCTTGAGCGTGGAGATGTTGGCGAGACACTGAGGGAGGTAAGTCAGGTTGTTCTTATGGATGAACAGCGTCTCCAGCTGCTCCAACCTGAGAAAGACACAACATTTACTCAGATACACGGCGTTTGTTTGTTCATCAATACGCTCAAATAAAGCAGAAGGGAATCTCTGATGATGTTTTAAGGAAGATCTTGAATCTTATTTCGACTGCTTCTGAAAGACTTCTGGCTTACAGACATTTATAGAACAACAGGACCAGACAGTTGTTGCTCAGAGTAATCAGATTACAGGTGGTGATGACATCATCAGTTACCTGTCCATGTCCTGCGGCAGGTCGGTCAGACTGTTGTTGCTCAGGTCCAACAGCTGCAGGCTGCTCATCCTCAGAGCACAGATCGGGATCGAGACAAACCGATTCTCCGCGATGTCCAGGTGAACCACCTTCTGCAGGCTGCGCAGCTGCAGACGGAAGTTACATCAGCGTGACATCATCAGCACAGTGACATCATCACAGCAAAACCAAAACTGGGAGGTACGTCAGCTGCTGATGGTAAAGACGCAGTTTGTTCATTGGTTCATCGTTTGCGCCTGTGTATTGTTTTTCTCCTGTATTCCTGTAGAGCCGACCTTTCTCATCATCAGCTTAAGAGACGCTAGCTACACACCAAGCTTATTGGATCCGATGGTTGGTTTAGGATTGAAACCTAATGCTGGCTTTAATTGCTATCGACCATTTTCGTTTTTTTTTTTGTTTTGTTTTTTCAAATAAAGAGAAAATCAATGTTTCAAAACCAAAGTTTCACAACATCATTAGTCGTTTATTAGGTACCTTTCTTTCTTTCTCTTATCTGCTATTTACAAAACTCCTGCAGTTGTCAGAGGAAACAGAAATGCGACATCCAGACTTACGTCAGTGGAGAAAGTTTGATTTTAACTCTCAGCATCTTCTTTATTGTCTAAATGAGGAACTGAAGTATGAACAGTTAAGCTAATAAGCTAACTAGCTTAGAGTTTGATGTTCAGATTGATATTGCTCTTACGCCTGCAGGAAACTTGTTTAATCTGGAAAGAAACTGAAGTGTAGAAACTACAATTTAGTGATTTTGGGGAGATAATGTACCGGACTTGGTTTTGGCTGAAATGTATATCTCCCACAATGTTGAACTAGTCTCTTACTCTTACAAATCATCACTTGTGTCCAGTCTCTGTATGTTTAACCAAACTAGTTTTCTCTTTCTTCACCAGATGATCCGTCCCATCCTCCTCTGTTTCTATCTCACCTCAAATGGCAGCTCCGACAGGTTGTGGTTTCCCGCCAGTTCGAGCCTCTCCAGGTTCTCACAGTTTCCGAGCTCTGGAGGAACTTTGGACAGACGGTTGTAGCTGACGTTCAGCTCCCTCAGTCCAGTCAGTTTACCTGAGGAGACAGGTGATGGTTGTTTGAGTCGAGTAAATCTCTATTTTTCACCTGACAGTTCTGCTCTGAGACCTTCATCATGTTTTAAATTTGTTTTTCAGCCTCACCGATCTCAGGCGGCAGCTCGGTGATGGTGTTTTTGGGGATCTCGAGCACGGTGAGCTGGGTAAACAGAGCCAGGTAGTCCGGCAACTGGCGGATCTTTGTGTCTCTGATGTGCCACTCCTTCAGGTAGGTCATCCACTGCAGCTCCCTGGGGAAGTGCTGGAAAATATTCAGGTATCACAACATATTTTCTTCGAGTGTGTAAGTCTCACCTGAATTTGTTATCTTACCGTCCATCGCTCTCCATCCAGCTGGAAGATCAGTTTGCTCTGATCTGGCTCCTTCTGATCCTGCTGGGCTTTCTGGTCCTGCTGCTGGTCTGCTTCTGACAGATAAACAACAACAAAAACACCAACAAATGCACAACATCACATCATCAACAACACAGATACAGTCATATTTACCTGTGTACACCTGTGTTTACCTGTGTACGGCTGTATATCAGTCGCTGTAGATCTCTCCAGGTAATGGTGCAGCAGGTTCAGCTCAGTCGTCTTCAGTGTCTTACAGTAGATGCGATACTGCCACTGCTGGTCGATCCTGCGCAGACAGTCGTGTTAATGCAGCGGCTGCAGCGTTGTATTGATTTCAGATCAGATTTCCTCAGACTGGATGTTCCCACTCGTTATCCAAACTTGTGACCTTTCTGGTCTTTGGAGACTCTGACCTGCCATCACTGTTCTACCACAGCGCTGATGTTGGGATATTAATAGCAACCTGTGTGTTCATATTTCTAAAATCAGCCCTGACCCTCATAGATCATGAATAACAACAGTCAGCTGTGTCTGACTCAGTCAAGTAAAATAGTTTTAAGTTTATTACACAGTTTGTTCACAACCTAAGCCACTTAAAGCTCATGTAAGAGTGTCCCTGCTACATACGCTGAGTTTAAAAAGAAACACTTCAAGTTGTAAAGATGAAATCTGGCACATCGTCACTTTATATAAAGTATGTGTCAACATGTGAACAAACAGTTGTTTATTTTCACTTCCAGCAGTTACAGAGCAACATACACATTCAGTACTCTGAAAGGAAATGTGCCACAAAACCAAAACAAAGAGTTAAAAGAGGCTGAAAATCTCTAAAGGGCTGAGGAGCTGCTGCTAATTCTCTGTGGGTTTGGTACCTTTCATGTAAAAGTAGTAATTTGACTTTTTGTCAATTTAAAAATATTGATTATAAAAGTTTTAAATGAGTTTTAACCCCTAAAAACATCTGAATTTTAACAGTGTTTACAAAACAAAAAAGGTAATTTGTCATTACTTTCTGCTGAGACAAAATTTCTCATGAATACAGACAGAGCTTGAGAATAACGTCAACATCAGGTTTATCCGAGTTTCACTGAGAAATGTTTCCATCCTACAGTATCAGAGTAACAGAGATTATTCACGATGGCTCTTTGGTGAATTAAAGATAATGGCCTGGATCTGCTGCTTCCTGTCAAACCTCAGAGAGATTAAAGCTAACGGTGCGTTCAGGTGCTTCTCTCCAACTCATTAAGGCAGAAAAATATTAGGGTATCACCAGTAACTTGGCTTTTAACTTTTGATAAAATGTTTGAGCCCAGAGATAAAGCTGTACAGGTGTTATCCTCTTACCTGGCGAGCGCGCTCTTCTCGACCCTCTCCTGCTCCTTCTTCTGTCTGTGTCTGTATTTCTTCACTCGGACCTCCCAGATCCCTCTGATCAGAGACAGATCGTAGACCGGAACGTCCACCTTCCTCTCCAAACCCATCTCTGCTGCTGGAGACAAGAGGAGGAAGAGGTGTGATTATCTCTCTAGTGCTACTAAGAGATAAGACAGGGCTAGCTGGTTAGCATGCTAACTTCAGCAGAGGAAAAGAGGTGATGTGTGAAATAGAAGCAAAATATCAGAGTTTCCTTCCACCTCTGGAGACAGTGAGTAAAGGAAGCAAGATTGGTGCTGAAAGCGCAACGTTTCTTTTTTTGATGCTAATGCTAGCTTTGTAGCATTAGCAAAAACATACATATAGCACCTTTAACTCAACCTTTTTCAAACCACATCTCACAAAGTTTGCAAGCCACTGTTTCCAAGGTCTAGAGGGAATTTAAACCCAGTATGTGCAGTAAAAGAAGACACTTCTATGGTCTTCTATGGTCTTCTCTATGGTCTGAGTTTTAACCTTGGTTATGAAGTAAAACACAAAGGTTACGTTGGTTTTAAATCTCCAGAGTTGATTTTATCTGAGTGTATAAACGTTCAGATGAAGTAATGCAGAGTCAGCGCTGTAGTTCGTCCTCTCTGGTCTCTGGTGTAATGAGCTCTCTGACCTACATAAAGAAGTCAGTGAGTCTCATCACTCATCAGGACATTAATATGACAAACATGGCTGCTGCTGCTGGAGGCTGTTGATGTCGCTCACGTTGTGACACGTCTGCCAACGTCTCAGCAAAGTTCGCCGTCCATCACTGAGAGCAAAAAGCGCTTTTATTTTGATCTAAGATAGTGCTGCTGATTTAGGGGTTTATGAAATAACAGCTACTGGAGGGAATGTCCTGATGTTTGTTTTACATATTCATGAGTCCCAGAGGATTAACCCTGATGACCAGTGATCCTCTGACTTTTCCTCTGGCGACACCTTCAGGTCTTCAGTTAATGATGCACTCCACTCAGCCTCAGCATCTTAAACTGACTGATAAATGTTAGAGGTGAAACTCGACTTCCCATGAATCAACAGTCATGTTTACAACCTGTCTGCTCGCTGGACAATAAACATCATCCAGCTGTGTATGAAAGAACTTACTTAAGTACAAGTAGAGAAGTACTACCAGCAAAATGTACTGAAAGCATCACAGTAAAAGTTCTTCATATAGTTAAAGTATGACAGTAAATATCCTCCTGTAGTTTAAGTTTTAAAGTAAAAGTACTTCATGTAGTTTAAATATGATGATAAACGTACTTAATGTAGAAAAGTGTTAACAGTACAAGTAATTCATGTAGTCAAAGTATGACCAAAAAAGTACTTCATGTAATTAAAACGACAGTAAAAGTAGGGGGCGGGGCCCCTAAAGCGTCGTCACATGATTCATTGGAAAGAAGAAGAAACACAAAGTTCTGATTCATTGATCTGTTTTCTTACTTTTCTCTCATCTTTGACTTTGACCTCAAACATTTCTGTAAATGAAACCATGTGAGACATTTGTCTTGTTCTTTGATGGAACGAGACAAAAAGTTCGGGAACACCTGGTTTAATTTTTAACATTAACTTAATAATTTTCTAAGCTCATGCATTAATTTGCAAAGTAATCACAGCTGTCAGATAAATGTAATTCAACATTTCAGTTGTGGAGTATAAGTGTAAAAGCAGCAAAAACTGGAGAGTAAAGTTCAAGTAAATGTCCTTCAGAGTGAAATGCATGCTTCCTGTGCCGTCTCTGTTTATTATTGTTGTGTCCAATCTGGTTATGAACAAACAGTGAGTCCAAACTGATAAAAACAAACTGTTCTCACCTGTTAACGTCCTCCTGTCTGTTCTCTTTCACCGGCTTGTTTACTGAGACTAACTGTGACTGTGTGTGTGACACAACATGCTATTTTTACCAGCCGAGATGTGATACCTGATGTGTGTCTGTTTGTGTCACATGATGCCGGTGCCTCCGTCCCTGCCCACATTCAAGTATTTCTCTGGATCACAGACCTACAACTGGAATCTCTTATTCACTAAAGTATTCAGACCCTTCGCTGTGGATCCACGCTGTGTTCAGGTGCGTCCTCATTGTGGCCACACCTGCAGCCACACAGCTACAGCAGAAGTCGGTAACTCCTTGTGCACCGACACACTTTAGTTTTCCTAGATTTTGACACTGTTCTATGCTCATATTACAACAAACACGTCACTCAGTTTGGTATTTGGATTGTTTTGGCTTCAATTAGGAGGATTTTTACTTTGATTTAATGACTGCCCTGTTTTCTTTCTTTTTCTCATAGTTAGTGTGTTAGTTTGTTTATTGTGTGGGGGGAGGGTTGCCGCCCTAAGTGAAAGAGTTTAAGTATCTTGGTCTTGTGGTGCATTCCAGTTGTACTCTGAAGTCAGAATTTCTGAGTTCCTAGTCAACCTGAACGCACCCTGAAATCAGATTTCAAACTCAGAAAGTTGGAGAAACCCCACCAACCCCAACTTAAGAATCCAAGGTGGCTGCTCCTCACATCAGTTCACTGAAAAACAAAGGTATCTGTTGCTCCTGTCCTCTTCATCTGACATGTTCTTCTGGTGGAGCAGATTTGTTTTGATTCTTCTAAAGAGCAACAACAACAACAGTCTTTTCTGTGAGTGTCCATGTTTTTCAGACTTCTCAACAGGAACGCCGTCACCTCAGAAGTGACGTCACTCCCAGCTCTGACCTCCAATGTAAATGGAAGGCACCATTGTTCACAGTGAGGAAGGATGGAGCAGGAGATCGTCAGGTGAATCGGTGTAGCATCAGCAGTGTGCACATTGTTTCGGATCATTGTGGTGAAGAGGGAGCTGAGCCTGAAGGCAAAGCTTTCGATTTATCCATTGATCTGCATTCGGACACTCACCTGTGGTCATGAGACCTGAAAGAGCAAGATTGTGGACACAAGCGGCTGAAATGAGTTTCTGGGCTCAGCCTCAGAGACAGGGTGAGGAGCTCGGAGTAAAGCCACTGCTCCTTGGTGTTGAAAGGAGCCAGTTGAGGTTGTTTGGGCATCTGATCAGGATCCTCCTGGGAACCTTCCTTTGGAGGTTTTCTAGAACTCTCTGGATGGATTGTCTGACCATCTGACCGGGGAACACCCCAGGATCCTCCAGGAGGAGCTGGAAAATGTTGCTGGGGAGAGGGATGTCTGCCAGATTAACCCAATTAACCTGCTGTGACCATGATCTGACCCTGGATAAGCAGAAGAAAATGGACAGATGGGTTAATGCGAGTAACTGGTCTGATCAGTCCCTCTCATTCTGTGTTTTTTCAAACTCAAACCATTAAGACCAAGGAACTTTGTGGCAAGGCTTAGATCAGGGTCAAGGTCTAAAACCATTTCTAAAGATATGAGTGTTCCCTGGACTCAATAACTGTAGAGTGGAAGAAGTCTGGAACCATCAGGACTCTTCTAGAGTGTCTGAGTAACCAGTCATCAAAGGTCTTGGTCAGGGAGGTGAAGTAAATGTGTGACAACTAAATAATACATATATACATACTATAAATACAGTTCATCCTGGAGGGAACATGAATATCTGAATATATTTTACAAAAAGCTAAAAATGTGAACCTCATGGTGGCGCTACAGGAACGTTGAGATCTAATTAAGTATTGTTTTTGAATTTAAAGAGTCCTTTGGTTTTGTAAAAGGAGATTTAAATCAAATTTAAGATTATTATTATTAAATGAAGCTGAGTTTTAACAGGTTCAAAATGTCGTGTGTTTCAAAACCAAACAGCTGTGAGTGACTGTGTGTCTGTTGTTCAGTGCAGATCTATAAATATCCGGCTACATGACATTTACAGTCAACACAATGTAAAGACATTTACGACATGTGTGCTCACCTCCTTTAAATACATGTGCACACACTGATGGTATATTTAACCTTCACAACTACAAACAGAAGCTGCAGCAGGAAGAGTCGAAGAAAGTTTAAACAAAATTATTTTAAACGTCTTGAGAATCGCAGGGATTAGAAATAATGTGACAAAGATAATTGTGATATAAGATTTAACATTACCTGATGATCGTAATGTTTCTTTAAATGTTGTGTTTTAGGTCTCGAAAATTCTGATACACTGAAGTGTTATGAGTTTATTTGAGTGTTCAAGCCCCATAAAATGAGCAGAGAATATTCATCATATTTTGAAAGAGTTTCTTAATTAAATTTAAATGTAATTAAATAAAATGCAGGATAATATAATTCAAATATTACTGTTGAATGTTGAATGTGAAATGACATTTATATGGAAGCCCCGAAAGGCAAGAGATATTTCTTTTAAATTTCATTTATTTATTTGTTATCAATGAAAACTGGTGATTTTTTTTCACCTATATTTAACCTTTATAACCTGCCCTGTCTTGCAGACAGTCTCTGCAAATTAAAGTACATTTTTAGCCAAAAGAAAAGACTTTCATGTTACATAAGTTGCTAACACACACAGTGTGTACATCCTCTGTTACCTGGAAGAAAACATCAGTTTAGTGCTTTTAGTCTGATCTACTCAGGGGTATCGGTGGATGTAGATCAACCCCTTGTGGCCAAAATGAGAATTACAAGACAAACACTTCAAAGTATCCTGACAAAAAATCTCTCTTACCTTTCAGAGCTTCCCTACATTAACTGTAAACAGACTAATAACATGGTAACGACGGTAAAATGATATTTTATCTGTTTCACCCTCAGCTCATTGAAAAGTTTAATGAGTAGCAGCTTGTGATGAAGCTTCTTCAGTCCTGGTGTAGTTCTACTGCTGCTCCACATGAGGGCGCCACCACACAGACAAACACAGAGTCTACTATGCTCAGAAACTTCCACAGTGTAACTATAAAAGTGGAAAATAACGCAGACATTTTAATTTTGTCCTGTCATATAACATCGTGTCAATGTGAACTCGTTATCTCTCAGTTGTGTTTCCTAACTCCTCATCTGTTGTTTTTCATATGATGCAGATGAAAATAAATCTTCAGCCAAGAGTGCTTTTCATAAAAATAAAAAGTATCTGCTGTAACGAGGACACACAGCTCGTATCGTACGACCACGAGATGAAATTTGTGTCGTGATATTTCAGGTATTCATATTTTCCAGGTGTGTTGTGAGTCTGAAGTGACTGTTATTTATTGTGATTGCTTTAAGAGTCAGATATCAGCGGCCGTGTGACGCTGGCATGTTGGAATTATAACAGACTGCTGTTTATATTAGTACAGTGTGTGTGTGTGTGTGTGTGTGTGTGTGTGTGTTTGTTTTTAACACCCTGGGACAGCATCAAATCACGCCCCGAGAGGGTTGAAATGTCAAACATGTGTTATCACCCAACTGTCCGACTGTGACACACACACACACACACACACACACACACTCGTAAAATGTGTCCTGAAGTTCATGACATCATTGTAAAAGCAGATCACTTTCTGTTTCTACACACTCAGCGTGCCTTCATGGTCTGCAGGATATATATGTCTACAACACACACACACACACTGGTCTCTCTGTAATTGTGAGGACACTTGTCGACATAATCCCTGATTCTGACCTGAAGCCTGAAACCAGGTCATAATCCCTGAAAGTGTCCTCACAATGATGGTTTTCAAGTAAAAATTCATCCAGACACAGTTCTGTTTTCAGCACTTTCGAGGACACCACATAGAATAAAATAGATATTTTGTGTCTTTGAAAAATAACCAACGATAATTTGACAGTTCGAGATGAAAATATAGAATAAATATAGAAACTGGCAGAAATTATAAATACAAGATAAAACATGACAAAATGAGGTTTTTATTTATTTCATATTTATTTATTTTACTCCGACACTAACCTTTAACCATGTCTTCACTTTTAAGATTTTATGGTCTACTTTATGGGGACTTGTGTTTTGTCCCCAGGAGTCCCCATAATGTGACTGTGTCCCCACTACGTGACTAATACAGTACACACACACAGATCATTGTGAATTGAGTATGACATCAGTTTAAACTCAGATCATTTTCCTGCACGGTGTTGAGTCCTTCTCTCCAAACACACACTTGTGTGTGTGTGTGTGAGATGATTGACGTCTCATCACTCATGTTGTGGTCTGAGCTTTTTTTATTCATCAGGTGGCGTTGGCTTGGTCGTCATGGAAACTCAGATGTTCCTCCATGTTGGCATCTTCACTGCTCGTCAACATCAATACCATCACGTGCTGGTGAAAACAGTTTGAGATGATTGAAAGCTCCAGAGCAGCTGCTAAATGGACCTTCAGGTGAGAAACAAACCAAAGTTTAACGATCTTTTTCAGATTTAATTTGAGTAGATATTATTTATTTATTTGTTCATTTATTTGTCTGTGAATTGTTGTTTCCAGTAAAAACTTTATCCAAATATTTTAAGGCAGTTTTTTTTCTCACTTCAGCAGCTCCTACATTCACCAAACTTTACAGTTTTATTCACGTCTATGTTATGAAAGTTTGTACAGAGAGGTTTGTTCATGTATTATTCACAGCCTGATTTATAGAACATTTTATTCTTAAAAACACAGTGAATTTTTTTTTTTAATGTATTTTCTGATTTATGGAGAGATAAAAAGACAAATCTGTAAAAAGCTTTGGCTCTGATATGTCAATAAATGAAACAAGAGTTTAGAACCTGGTTTTACTCTATTCACCTGTAGTGTCTCACTGTAAATGATGGACCTTTGCTTGTAATGGATTACTTTGGATTACTTTTAGAGTGTCTTATTAGTAATTTTATTTAAGTAAAGGACCTGAATACTCTTCCACCTCTGACTTTTTAACTGATAGACTTCAGACCCAACCAACATCACTGTAGGACATCTGTCGGCTTCACACAGTTTCCTCTGTTTATCAGTTGTACTCTTGGAAACACCTGGAAACAAACACTGAGGTGTAAAGTCTTCTTTCCTGTTTGCATGTTTCCTTGAGGTCTAATAATTTTGTTGAATGCATTTCCTTTCTCATAAAACATGTGAGGATGATTTCTTGAAAAGAAAAGAAAATGTCTTGTTTCCATCAGCGAGGAGTCGTCCTCCTCTTCTTCTTCTTCTTCACCATTTTTCTGCTGCATCCCTGAATTTCCAACCATTGATCAGCTGTGTCTGAAATCTCTCCCTCGTTCACTCATTCAGTAGATTTTTAATTGTTGTCACTGTTTCTTCAAAATCATCCTCACGATGGTGCTAGATGAAAAGTCAGAGGATCACCACAGATTCATCCTCTGGGGAGCATGAACGTCAGTGCAGCGAACAGTTGTTGAGATATTTCAGTCTGGACCAGAGGTATGGACGTCACAGCTAAAACATTCTTCCATAGCACCAATAATGTTTGTAAACCTCCACGGGGAGCGTTTAAAAAGACGTTTCTGAAACTTAAAAATAGTAAAACGACTTCAGAGCTTCACCAGCCAATCAGAATTTAGACTTGGACCGAGTCAGGCGATAAAAAACTGCATCTATAAATAAGTTCATTCACACCTCTGAGCTCTCCCTCCATCCCTCCATCCCTCGCCCTCTCTCTGTTCATCCATGTCTCTCAGTTGCTGCCAGTCCAGTTAAATCCCAGTACAGAGAGTTCACTGTGAGAACTGGGAGAGAGATTTACTGACCAGAGTTCACATCTAAAACATTCGTCTGTGCAGAGGAGGGAGGGAGTCGTAGTTTCATCCACGCTGTGAGGCTGACGGACGCTCAGCTGAAGGTCTGATCGAAGGTTTGTGTTTTATCTTTTTAGTATTTTTACATTTAAGTTTTTTTTACGTTTCTCTGGTTTCAGTAACTTTTTAACTACAACTCATTAACTTAGTATAAAACTGTAAAAGTTAAAAATGATATTCCTTCTACTCCTGTGTCTGCAGCTGTCTGGAATTATGAGGAGGTAGATTTAATTTTACATTTCAGTATAATAAAGTTTATAATTAAGTGCATGAAACATTGTGAACAACTGATTTTAATTTTCTGCTTTACAAAGGTGAAATACTTATTGTACTTGGCCTTTGAAAATTTGAGTTTTGACCTTTCTGATGTCTATTTTACTAAATTAAAACAACATAATCCCAGAGAAACATGTATTTTATGTAAAAACTTTTTTGTAGGTTTTACTCCTTTTTTGTATATTTATTCTGCATTTTGGTAAAACTCTGTGGACTGAAGCTTATTACAGCTAAAACCAGAGCGATATATGAACTGTAAACTAGCTGTGGGATAGCCACAGTTTGCCTTAGCTAAAACTAGGTCTCAGTAGCTGCTTCTTGTAAGTTAAAGTATAATATTGATTTCAGTATGAATATTAACAGTACTTGGATGGGCTGGTCCAGATCCAGTCTTAAAACCTTCTGAACTGCTCACAGACTCATCGTCAGCATCCTGATAATATCAAACATGTTGGCAGTTAAAATCTGGATGACTATGATTACATCTGAACTTAAACATTATAAGAGGGAGCCTAGCAGGACTTTAATGTTAGCATTACAAGCTAACGTTAGTCCTGGAGCAACTGATGGTGTTGCCAAGTAACAGCAAACATTCTAGCCCTCGAGGCTAACGTTAGCTAGCATATTACTGTTGACAGAATAATCAACCCTTTAGCCTCCTGCTTTTGTTTTCTCTCACTGCAAAGTTTTTTTTTTATTTGTCACCGGAAATTGTTGCACCACAGCCTCCATTTTGTTTACATCTGCCTCCATCATTTTTCAGATGTTGTTGTGTGTGCACATTTGAAATGGGAGAGATCTGAGAAGTTTAGGATTTTAAACTCCTGGATCTGTCATTAGCTGAACACTGTGGCTGTGAACAGTTTGTTGTAGAGCAGTATCTAGTTTTTAGGCCTTGTGTGTATTCTACAGCAGTGATTTTTTTGGGATAAAATAATCAATGTAAAAACTGTTTCTATAGTTCCTGACTAGTATGTGACCATCATTAGTGATAATTTAAATGCCTGTAAAATAGTGTAAACAAGAAGAGAATCAACATGTGATATCATTAGTATCAGTGATATCTATCGGTGGAAAACTGTGATTAATTTCTTTTTATCCTATTTAATATTTCTTTTCTAGAGGAAACTATTGTACTGTTTACTTCACTACATTTATCTGACAGCTGCAAATTTGGATTTTACATGATTAGATTATGTTAAACTACCAAACTGTGTATGAAGTAGTTGGCATTGGCGCCACCTCGACCTGTTGCAACAGAAAAATGTTGTTTACATCAGACTGTAGCTTCTACTAATGATTATTTTCATTAGTCTTTCAATATTTTCTTGATACAAAGCTGCAGAATGTATTACTACAAGACAGCCTGTGAGCTGGTGTTTTTATGTGGAGGACAGTCTCCTTTAATCAAAGTATCAGTGGCAGTATCACCGACAGTTAATGTGAGTGTTATGTTGTTGCAGATGAACTTGGCTCTGATCCACGACAGGCTGCATATTAAGTCGTTCTGGGAGAAGAGGATTAACGCCGACTGTCAGTACGCTGAGAACGAGGAGCAGAGGATGAACAAGAGTGCACTTAAAAAGTCAGTAACACATCTGACGGCTCAACACCACACAATAACACACAGTTATAAAATAACAAAATGTGGATTATTCAAGGTGGAAAACGTTTCTGAGGTAGGATCAGCTCTCATGTAATCTATGTATATAAAAACCAAAGTGGAAAAAACTATTATAGGAAAAAGCTACCGAATATCAAAAATAAAATAATTTTCTGAGTATTTCAATGCTGTTATGAAGAGAACTGAATAAAGAGTGAGTGAAATTTGTAGGTGGAGTCGTGAACATATGAGTAGGAAAGAAAAATTATTAAGTGAACGTGTTTAAAAGATATATTTCTTTGTTTTCACAGTTCAGGAGAAGAGGTTGATGTATAAATGACCACATGCTGATGTAGTTCACACCAACAACATTAGAGTTCAAGGAAATCCCTTCAGTTGTAGACAAATGGACAAACCTTTAATTCAAATCCATAAGAAGTGCATGGATGGTCTTTCTAAAATGATTTTCTGTTGAACTATGTGGTCCAGAGATAATGGATTTGTAGACTTAGTTTCCACCAGTCCATCCATCCATCTAGGTCCAGGTTGTGGTGAGAGCAGCTACATACTAGACCTCCTCCTGGAGGACCCTGAGGTGTTTCCAGGCCTGGTGGGATGTATGATCCCTCCAGTGTGTACTGGTCCTACCTCTTGGTTTAAGCCCAGATCAGATCCTCAGGAGGTCAGATGATGAACCGCCTCAATCACAGAAAGGTACACCAGTTTGTCTTGGACATCTGAGCCTGTCTAACCAAAGGAAACTCATCCTTTTAAGAGGATTTGATGTGATATCTGCACCATTACAGACAACCCAGAGAGATCTGCCTACTCCGCCTTACCCTCAATAAAGAACAAATCCCTGAGACACCACCCATGGGGCAGCAACTGGCCCCAACACAAAGGGGGCAGTCCCTCACATTCCAGAAAAGTACCACGGTCTCAGACATGGAAATGCTGATTCTTAACCCAACTACTTTATTTTTGCCCATATTTGTGCTGGAGGTCATGGTCTGATGAAGCAAAAAAAATTACATCATCTGCAAAGAAGCATCTTGAGTTAACTGATTCATACACCCACCACTCCTGCTATACCCATTCTGTCCAGGAAAAATCACGAGAAGCAAAGCATAAACTTGGCTGAGGCAAACTAAGCTAAACCTTAACTCATTGCCCCAGATGTGGACACAGGTGTTTGTCCAGCTTCATTCACGGGCTGATTGGTTTATAGAAATGCATCGTTCATCGCATGAGTGGTCCTCTTCAAATAAATGCCAGTGGTCTGTTTGCAGCTTCACAAGTTCCTTTAAATGTTCCTTCTACCACTCAAGAATATTTTCAATCAAGGTCAACACTCCTTTTTTTGTGCTGAGTTAAACCAAGTCGTACAATGATTCATACAGTTTGTACGATGATTGGTCAGCTGTGTGGAGGTGGGACCTGGATTTCAACGTTCTCTCAGCTCTTTTTTCATTCTTTACACAGATATTTCTTTCTCTTTGACGGCTGGTGTTTCAACTCTTTTTTGCGTGTGCCAGTTTGATTTAGCTATAAGCACTTTTTCCTACTGATGTAGGAAAAGGGAAGGTAAGTTTGTAGGTGCTTAACTTCAAACTCATCTCCCAGGCCTTGATGCAGAAGGAGACTGTCGGTTCTGCCTAATCTGGGAAAAGTATCTCTTTTCCTGAAGATGCTGATCCATCGAGGTCTTTGAATGTGTTATCTGTGACCAAACTGAGAATGAATGTGGTTTCAGTTGTGGTAGACATGTGACCGTCTGGCAAATAGACACATCTATAAACAGATCCTCTCATTACAAACAGCCTCATCTCTCAGCGAGGTGGAGGACATACCAGGACAAACACACACACTCGACCCTCGCAGACAGTCTGGTTGTTAAAGGTCTCAGTAATGATGATCACTAACGAGCGGAAACATCAGCCACACTGTAACCTGAACCTGAAAAAAATAAATGACCATCAATAGAACATAATGAAACATACATCACTCTGCAGATGTTTCAGCTGCTCACTCAATCTGCCTTCTGATTTATTTTTCATACAGTAGCTAAAATTTTACATACTTTAAATCCTCTCCAATTTATTTGTTAAAAAAAGTTGTCCTCAACTTAATATCTCTAAAGAATAATGCGACACAAAAGTCTTTTCTTCCATTTGATAACCTAACACTGTCTCTGAGAAATGATAGTAATGTATCATTTAATTCTGTTTCCAGTTACATTGTGGTTGGATTATGTTCAGAGGTAACATGATTTTGAATGAATGAAGTGACACATTATTGAGTCCAGACTCTGTGGTTTAGGCTGCTAAAGCTCTTTGGTTAAGGTTAGAAAAAGATGATGGTTTTACTTTGATCTTGTTCTGTATTAAACCAGAACAAGATCTTTCCCTAACTTTGAATTCAGTGTGTAATTTCTGCTGTTTGGGGTCAAAGCAGTAACAAAAGATGGAGTTTAATGACGATGTGAAGTAGTGTGGGATCATGGGAGTTGTTTTTCCTGTTGATCATTCAGGAGGTTTTTACCAGGAGCTAAATTATCTCCTCCTCTCCAAAACAAACAGAACAGACGACTGACAACTTAAATCCTTCTGGTTCTGGTTAAAATATATAGGTAAAAACCGCCAAAGTCAAAAGTACATCTTAAAAATGAGACTTAAAACTAGATAAAAATTTTATGCAACCACAGCACTAACACATGCACAAATAGGTGTGATGCCATCGACAGATGACCAAATGAAATGGACCGTTACCTTGGTTAAAATTACAGAGATGAAAATTACTGGAAAAATTTGAGATAATGTAAGAACACAATTTGACACAATATATAACATAGATCAAGTTGTTCTTAGACATTTTAACGCAGAAAAATTACATATTAAACTTTGCTGTGAGAGTCTAAACATAATCATTAAACTGTTTAATAATACTGTAGTCATTACAAGATCAGATATTTTGGCAGAAAACAATGTTGTCCATGAATATTTTATGGATATGTTCAGTATTAACATTTTTGTGACTTCCCAACATTATTAACAACATTTCCTTCTCTTTTAATAGAAAACGTTATGTAGTCGTATCTTTAACCCATCCTCTCTATTGTTGTTAATGTTAATTAATGTCTTCTGTGTATTTATACTATTTATACTAACTTGCTTTGATCAAGTTCCACTGAATCACTTTTTCTGCAGTGGACAGATACAGAACTGTTTCAAACATTATATTGAAAAAAGTTACTGACATGTTTTTTCACTTATTTAAAATTAAAAACAAACATTACTACTTTGTGATTTAATAATTTATACATGAAAAGGTTAATTCGCCATCTGTCAGTCTCTCTTATAATGGGATTTTCAGGTGTATGGTAAATATCCTCCTATTAAACCTTCACTTCTTACACCAGCAATTAGCCCTATCCCTCCTAACCCCAGTCCCCCCCCCCCCCCCCCCCCCCTTAACCTTACACCACCTCTTCAGCACATCACACCTAATCCCCCTGCTATCCATTACCCTGTACCCCTAATCCCCCACCTATCAATACCATGTATCTCCTAATCCCCCTGCTATCTATTACCACGTACCCCCCAACCCCACAACCATCCGCCCCTCCCGTCGCCTCTAACCCGACTCTAGTCCTCGCTAATTGTGTACGTTATGTGTGACCCGACCAGAGGCTGGAAGAACGAGCTGCAGAGGGCGGAGGCGATAATCATAGAGCGATGAGTGATGGAGGCCGACAGAAACACAGATACACACAGGCTGAAATTAGAAGATATTCTCATCTAAATATTATATATATGTTACATATTTTTAGAATCATGTTGATGCAGAGTTTCCATCAACTATCAAGCTGCGACTAAAAACTGATTTTACTCTCTCTGCTCTCAGTGTTTAAATGTGTGGGGGCTTCAACAATTAGTCGACTAATTGATTGAGTTGATCTAAAGCGAATTAATTGGTGACTGTTTTTGATCATTGATTAATTATTATAGTTATTTGGAGTTCAAATGCCAAATGTTTTAATTTTCCACCTTTGCAAACAGAAGAATTTGAATCTTTTCTCCGTTTTATATCAAAGGTTAAAGAGCATGTCGTATTCTGTGCAGATTACAATTCTAGGAAAGTTCAGATTTGAGATGTTGACTGTGATGCCAATGATCAATGCATCGGGTTGATGGCTCCATGTTGCTCTTTGAGGCTTAGCCCAGCCAGGCCCTGTGGTTCAAGGTCCAGCCTCTGGAAGCTCCCAGGTCTGGTTCCAGAGGAGGGCCCCCTGTTTTACCAGAGTGTGGTGAAGAGGGAGCTGAGCCAGAAGTCAATCTACGTTCCAACTCTCACCCAAGGTCATGACCTTTTGGTAGTGACGAATGAATGTGATCGCAGATACACCAACCAAAATGGGTTTCCACCGGATGTCTGGGCTCAGGCTTAGAGACAGGGTGAGGAACTCGGAGTAGAACTGCTGCTCCTTTGTGTCAAAAGGAGTCTGCTGAAGTGGATCAGGGTCCTCCTTAGTACCTTCCTTTGGAGGTTTTCTGGGCACGTCCAAGTGGGAGGGGACCACGGGGTGACCCAGATCTCACTGGAGGGATTACCCATCTGATCTGGCACCTTAGGATCCCAGAGAAAGAGCTGGGAAATGTTGGAATACCTCTGGAATACCCTGCTTAGTCTGCTATCACCACGACCCAGATAAGAAGAAGATGGATGGATGGACTGTAATAGAACAGGAGTTTCAGATAAAACAAGATGTATGTCGATGTATTTTGGTTGTAATGGTCTTTCAGGAGGTTTATAGTGAGAATTTAGATGATTTTTTAGGTCCTCTAAGTGGTTCAATACCTATAGGTGATTTTGTGGTGTGTTCGACACAGTCCACCATCATCCGAAAAAGACCAAAGCAATTTTGTTGTTTAACAGAAAAGAGGACATGGAAGAGATTTAACTGTTTTTGTTGTTTGGGTGTTTGTGGACAGAGCTAAAACCACCTTTATGGCTCGGGTTAAGGGTTATGTGTCTGTCAGCCTCTGTTGAGGTCAGGGGGGATTATCAGCAGCTGAGAGAACAAATGGAATAATCCAGGAAACTCGACAGGAAGGTGGCGAAGAGACAGTGAGGACAGCTGACAGTCAGGGTTAGGTTACACTCACTCACAAACAGTAGGTCTGTACTTTCTTTGTCTTTCTGTCTCATATGCTCACTGATGCACGTTTGCATTTTCCAAACACACACACTCTGCGATGTTGGTGTGCGTTTGATTGATAGTGAAATAAAGGAGCAAAAGGAAACGCTGATGTGACGGTGATAACACACCAGCTGTCACCAAGATACCAGATCTGCCGCTGACTCAAAGTCAGCCAACACCACGGCAGCACATTAAATGATAAATATTACATTACTGCTGCTTACACACACACACACACACACACACACACTGCGGTCAGGTTCATAGGGAGTTAGGCATTGACCGCAGGGCCGTTTTAATGTTCTGTGAGCAGGATCTTGACCGGTCAAGGCTTTAAAAACATGACAGTAAAATCATCCCTCGAACTGTAAAAGTGACGAGTGACCAGTGATGAGCTGGTGCCATGTGGTCGCTTCTCTTAAAGGACAGAATACAAGTGTGTTTTTATTAGTGTTTAATCACCTAAAAGTAATAATCGCTGTGTTTACGTCGGCTTAGAATAAAGAAGATATTTGTATCTACGGGCCAGGTCCACCAACAGACAAACCAAATGCCTTTTGCATTTTGATGTTGATTCCTCAGCTAGAGTCCTGCAGGACTGATCCTAAAACCAGGAAGTCAGTTAGCATGTTAGCATGTTAGCTCTTCCTGTTGTCAGTGTGTTTCTGGTTAAATGTCTGAAATAAGGTCTGTGGTTTTAACACAAGCTCAAGACATTTTCAGGTTTTATTCTCCGACACAAAATGGGTCAGTAAATCCCCCACTCCTGATGTTTGAAGCTTTTACAAAAAAATTTTTTTTAATATGGCACCGCACGAGTGGCAGCCTGTTGCAGCAGCTCCTGCGTACTGTTAAGTTTTTTCCTCTCTTGCAATTCCATTTCAAAATGTTCAAAATGTGCAATATCTGTATTTAGTTCACTTTCTGTCTCTATGTATAAAGTTGTATATTTCTCTTCTGTTAATATTTTTTATTACATTGTCATGTTTGTACTGTTGTGGATATTTTTTATAACCTTATCTTGTTTTTATTTTTGCCCTTACTTGTATTTGTCTTTCTATCTTTTTCAATCACTTATGCTGCTACCACGATGTAAATTTCCCCATTGTGGGACTAATAAAGGATTATCTGATGTGTCTTAAAAAAGGCGGTTGCTAACGAGTGTCTAAATGAGTCTACAGACGTAAAACTAAAAACCTTCCTGTGTGTTTTCAGGCTGAGGGGGGAGTGGCTGGTCCGTCTGGAGAACCGAACCAAACACCTGAAGAACCTCAACGACAACTATGTGAGGAAGGTGAACATGGACGAGGCAGCGGACCAGACATGAGCAGGGAAGAAGATGCACCTTAATCCTGAGAGAAAAGACTAACTATGTTCATCCTCCTGTTTAAATAAAGTGACTTTTTTGGATCGGCTTCATGTTGTGTGTGATTTTAATTCTGTCAGTTTCTGAGGTGAACGATTCAGTAATTTGTTGACAGGACTAATGAAATTGTGTGCACGACATATTTAAACCAATAGTTTTGTGGGTTTTTTGTGTATTTTTAAAGATACTGAAGGATGAAATTAAAGCTTAAAGTTTCTTCAGATCCAGAACCTTTCTTATAAAATCAAACATCCACGTCAGTATTTTATTGCTTTGTGTACATTTAAATTTACTACAATCCAACCGCTTAATAAAATGAAATACTTTCTCTCAGAATAAAAGCTCCTTTCTTAAAGCCAACCGTTCTTTTCACAATAAGAGTCCTCTTGTTGAATCCCAGAGAGGCGTCAAACCCTCCTCCCTCCCTGTGGTCAGTAGAGGCTGTGCAGAGGTAGGATGGAGGTTTTTTTGGTCTTTTCCAACAGTTGCTCCCTCAGCGTTTGTTTCCGGACTTCCACCCACACGTATCGAGGGTTTTCCACGGGCGGAGGTCGCCCTGTCGGCGTCCACTCCACTTTCTCTCCGTCCTCGTTCCGTTGGACGTGGTCGGGCACCAGCACCACCAGCGTATTGAAGCACACGCCGTCCGTCTTCCCATGCTGCCGCCCGTTGTGCTGCAGGCTGAAGACGCCCAGCGTGTTCACATCATGGTCATAGTACGCAGATGGCATGGCCTCCTGCACCACCATGTTGGCTGCCCAGGTCACCGCGTGGGTCTTCACCGCCGCTGCTGTGGGCAGGTGGAGCGCCGGGGCTGCAGGGGGCACATAGAGCAAAATTAAAGCGCAAACATCTGAAGGGGCACTTAAAAGTCTGTGGATACACAAACTGGACCAGAAACTCAGGAGGATCCTCAACAAGCATCTGGACTTTTCAAGTTGTTTCTGAACGATGGAGAGTCAGAACAGTTTTGTACCTTTGATGAGCAGGATCCAGATCTGATCCTCAGCGTTGATGAAGACCAGGACGAGTCTCTGCAGGACATGACGGCAGCTCAGGTCCACAGGTAACGTGACGGGATGCCAGGGATCCTGACGGTACCTGAATGCAGCACAGCAGAGTTGGTATTCAGCTTCTTAGTCTCACTGTTTCCATCACTACGAAGAATTTCAGACCATGTTTACTGAAGATATAGAAAACCCTTGGTGACAAAAACCAGGACCATCAGTCTTGAGGTTTAGTTAAACCCTCCTGTTCTCTTCAGAGTCAGATCTTTAAGTTTCATCTCTGTTTAACCCGCCTCAGCACAAAGACAAAGAGGTTTAATGTCGTACTTGAGTCCACAGTCGATGAGACGGAGGATGTCTCGGCCTCTCAGAGGGAGGGCGGACTGTCGGTCCCACCAGGAGGCCTGAAGAGACTCCTGATCTGCTGCTGACAGAGTCTTTATGCTCCCACCTGACACACAGAGTCATCCTTTATTGTTCATATTAAAACAGGGTTATTGTTTTAGGGATCATATGAGTGACCTCTGACCTGTGATTTTGGCCAAGAAGATGAAGCGGATCCACTGTGGTCCCTGCTCCTGGATCAGCAGCAACGTGATTGGCTCGCACTCAAACCCCGCCTCCTCCTTCACCTGCAGACAAACAGCTTCAACTCAGGTAAACCAGACAGTGTGTGTGTGTGTGTGTGTGTGTGTGAGAGAGACTCACCTCCCTCCTCAGCGCCTCCTCCAGACTCTCCCCCACCTCCACCCTCCCTGCAGGAAGGTACCACTGTTTGTAACAGTCGGGCTTCGCCTCCTGCACCATCAGCACCTCCTCCTGACGGACCACAGACACATTAAAGAACATTTAAACATTTAAATTTAATTTGTGGATGAATTAAGTCGTGAAACACAAAACATGGACAAAAAAGTTCAGCTTTTCTTGTGACAAAATGATGTTTGGATTTTAAACAGACAGAATGAGCTTTGTGAAGACGTCACCAGAACCAGAGTTAATTTATTTATTCCACACAACAGTTTGCTGATGATGAAATTAATAGTTATTTGCAGCTGTAAACCATCCATCCATCCTCTCCCTCTGTCTGGGGTCAGGTTGTGGTGGCAGCAGGTTAACCAGGATATCCCAGACGCCCGTCTCCCCAGCAACTTTCCAGCTCCTCCTGGGGAATCCGAAGGCGTTCCCAGATCAGGGTCAGGTGCCTTGTAGGCCGGATAGCAGGCAAAGGAGCAGCAGGACTCAGGTGTTCTGATACCTGGTATCGTAGACTGGTTGTAGAGACGTGGAGCTGTAAACTAAGTCCTCCCAACGTCACCTGTTGAACCCTGAACCCTGAAAACAGACGAACCAAACACAAGGTTTTCATTTTCAGAACTAAAACTGTGAGAGAGTCTCAGGACGAGTCACCTTGTCGTTGAAGATGACGGCGCAGACGATGTACGTGACGTTCTTCCTCAGAGTCGCCGGTTTGCTCTGCTCCAGGCCCACGTCACAGCCGGTGACCTCTGACCCCTGACCGCTCAGTAAGGTCTCCACCTGCTCCTCCACCTCCCGCCGCTGCTCCTCCGTCACCTCCATGACTACACACACACACACACACACACAGAAAACACACTTTACCCTCAAACGGGCACTGAACTCAGAGGAGGATCTGGCGCCTCCTGCTGGCAGGATCCAGTTTCATGCCGGACTCCCTCAGAGGGGGTTCCTAATAAAGTGATCACTGAGTGTATGTGTGAGATTGTGAATTAAGAACATCTCCTTCCGGTTATTCTGATCAGATACACCTGGGATTGTGTGTAACATGGAAGGTTTCCGGTAACTGGGACAGTTCCCGTGTGTAACAACGTAATAAGCCCCGTATTCACGGTAATGTGATGTAACTACGGAGCTATGACGAAAAAGAAGAAAACAAATAAATAAAGTCATATTTTTAATTGGTTATTTAACAGTCTGGTGTTGCTAAAGTAAATTAGTGAAGTCAGAGGCTCTGGCAGCAGCTAACGTCGACGGAAAACCGAGTGAATCCGTTTTTTCCCGTTTTCATTAAACGTTCCAACCGGAAACAGTTTTTATCAAACACTCCGAAAAACTAAAAGACTAAAAAGACGAACCTTTGTGTAGCTAACAGCAGCTTTATGTTTCCATTCATCAGCTGATCGCTGCTGCTGCTCTGTTTTGACATTTGACACCTTGAACCTAAACAGGAAGTGTACTTACGCCTTCCGGTTCGAGATTTTCAAACCATTAGCGTTAGTTAGCCACAGGACTGAAACACGCACTTTTACTCAAATACTAACTTTACTTTCACCTGTGATTAAGCATTTATCCTTTGTTGTATGGGATATCTTACTTAAACAGTGGCTCGGAGCAGGTTAAAATAGACATAATGTATCTTTTATTGTGAAATCTGCTGCCGGAAGTCACATGTTTTGTAGTCTTAGCTTCACGGTGTTGTAACGTGGAGTAAGGTCACACAGGCAGTTTACAGTAGCTAACACCGCATTTAAAGTCAGTTCGCGTTAAATTAGATTAGTTTTACGGTTAATTAATGTTTCACCAACATGAACCAGTGAACACGCGTTAATCCGCAAACAGGTGAGTTTACCTGGTTTGGTTCTTTCACTGTTTTATCCTCTGCTCTCCTTGTTTAATTAAATTAACGTTATGTGTGTTTCTGTTGCTGTTAGTTAATTAACCTGCATCTCTGTTACTGCTGCTTCAAATACTGCAGCTACCACTACATCTACTACTACTGAAAACATACTGTGTATCTGTACCAGGAGAGTGTCTGTATTACTACAGGAGAGATATTTCACTGGTGGAAGAAGTACTGATATTCAGCACAATCAGTATATTCCGTACTCCCTTTTATGTACAAAACTATTTGCAGTAAAATGTCCTTAAAGTAAAAGTACTCAGTAGGTGTAATATCAGTCTGTATTCAAGTAAAGTTAATGTCAATTTTATTCAGTTTTAATATTATTTTTATTTATATTATTGATGCATTAAGGTGTAATTTAATCTAAAACGGCATTATCTCTTGTTAACTGGTCACATTTAACGTGTGCAATACAAGTAACTGCAGCTGTTGGAAAAATGTGGTGGAATATAAGTATAAAGTAAGATAATAGGGAAATACTCAAGTACAGTATAAGTACATAAAAGTGGTACTTAAGTACACTGTGAAACCTCTGGACCTTAAAACTATGGAGCCCTGGAGTGGTCACATCAAATTTATTTTCCCTAAATGTGCGAACAAATTAGCTAAAATGTGAGAAAGAATTGGTTAAAACGTGGGAACAAGTTGTATTTCATGTACACGTTTTGTCTAATTTGTTTGCACATTTAGAAAAAAAAAATCACGTGAGCACTCCGAGGCACCGTACAAAACTGTCTCAAGTAAATGAAAAATATTTAAATAAATCATTACATTTGATTTTTTTGTCCATCATTCATTTAAATAGTTAAAAAAAATACTTATCATCTGTCAACGAACTAAACATCTCAGCTCTGCTTATATGAACTGTTGGGTTGTTTAATGTGTGATAATATTTTAGATACAATAAGTAGAAGTACATTAAATGTAAATTTCCCCATTGTGGGACAAATAAAGGATTATCTTATTAACAAGAAAAGAAAATACTCAAATAAAGTAAAATTATAGAACTTGAGTGAATGTATTAACTGACTTATTACCCATGATCCTCTTCCTGGCTGGATATCAGAGACGAACTCTGGTTTTTAATGACTCTTTTTTTAACTGAGCTACAGTTCAGCATCACTCTGGAACCTTTAACCCTGAATGTGCTGCTGTTTTATTTTCGTTTTGACTTTGTCAAATTTCTTCTTCTTCTCCTGCAGTCGAACATCAGCTCAACACCTGTAGAGTTCAGACAACACCTCAGCCAATCAGAACTCCACCTGCTCCTCCTCCAGCTCAGAGGTGACTTTGTTCGATCAGAGCTCAAACGATCAAGAGGAAAGAGACAACGCTGAGGGTCGTGGTGCATTCAGGGTCCTCTGTGTTCAAGCTGTAGCTCATGACACATTCAGGGTTCAACATCACCTCCAGTGTGTCTGGACGAAGCTCAGTGATCTGCTGAGAGCTGAATTCTGTCAGAGAGAAGTTGGAGGTTTTCCCATTCACTCCAGTTCAGTCAGACTAGTGGCTGTTAGAGGAACTGCAGCTGAAGAATCTTGAATCCTGGTGTCAACATGTTTTTTTAGCCTCCTGCTGAGCTGGTTTCTGATTTTCCTGCGTTTAAAGGAGAAACTTGTCTCTCGTGAACTTGAGTTTTTCCCGATGTCGCGTCACAGTAAGCTGCAGAAGCAGGTCCTGGCTCTGTACCGGCAGTTCCTCCGGGCCGGTCGGGACAAACCGGGCTTCATCCCCCGAATCCGAGACGAGTTCAGGGAAAACTCCCGGATCAAGAAGACGGACGTGATGCACATCGAGTATCTGTACCGGCGAGGACAGAGGCAGCTGGAGCAGCTGAGGGACGTCAACACCAAACAGCTCGGCTCCTTCGCCAAACCCAAAGACCAGAGCTGACCTCTGACCTGCGCCGTGTCACATGACCTCAAACGACACCGACACATACCTCTGAAAGACTTTGTTACTCTCAAAATGCTGAGATGCTGCGTTCAAGTACAGTGGGGGAAACAACCACCCAGTGGGAAAATTAAATGTGATAACAGTAAAAACTTTTGACTGTCTCTGTTCGCATTTTTTTTCTGGGATTCACAATAAAATAAAGATAAAAAGTTGTAAAATCAAATGTGAATTAAAGTGTTGGAATGTAACTAAGAGCATTTGTACAAGTACTTTACTTAAATACAAATCTGAGGTACTTATACTTTATACTTCTGCTTCACTACACTTCAGGAAGCTAATGTACTTTCTTGTTTACTCCAGATTTACTTTTTTTTTTTTTTCTTTTGGAAGTGCTTTACTTTTTACTCCACTACTTTCATCTGACAGGTTTAGTTACTTGAATGTAACTGAGAGTATTAAGTATTAGTTGAATGAAATTTCATGGCTCCAGCATTTTAAATGTGAAGATTTGCTCAAGATTTGCTTTAAAAAAAAAAAAAAAAAATTATATATATATATATATATATATATATATATATGTAATAACATAATATATTATGTAATAACATAAAATTTTTTCAGTTTTTCCAGCCAGTTTTCTTCGTTGAGTACTTTTAATCTTTTGAGCACATAATCCTGGTAATAGTTGGATACATTTACTGAAGTACCAGTCTTGGATGTAATGGAGTATATTTCTGGTGTGGAATCTAAATCTAAATAAATTCCTCCACTGATAAAAATACAGATTTTTTGGACAATGATGAAGTTAGACGCAGCTTTAACTGTGGGTGTTTTGTGCAGTTCATGTGTTGACCGCTGGGGGCAGCAGCAGACCCGAGTCTCTGAGACACCACAGAAGAAGAAAAAGCGTAAACAGGAAGTGAGAGAATCCCAACATCCTGAAGTCGACAGTGATTATTGTTGTGTTTTTTCGGTGTATTTCGGTGAGAATAGAGAGTTTAGCTGCAGTTGGCGGCTTCAGGTGAAGCTGTGAGGTTTTGTTTTAGTTAAAATTGTCATCTGTGTTTTTGTTTTTGTCGTTAATTCGTGTGTTTTTCAGTCATGTCGTCTTCAGGAGGAGAAATGACAAACGCCCAGTTATTTCAACAGGTAAGAAAATCAAAACACACAGAGTACAGGTGTGTTAGTTAACGTTATAAAAAGATTAACAAGTTAAACAAGACATTTGAAGACTTTGGGATTTTTAAAAAATTATTTTCTGACATTTTCTAAACAAACAAAATAATCAGATTCACCAACAGTGGCAGTAATAGTTCACTTCAGCCCTGAAACTCCAATTCTCACAGATTTCTGGATATAATGTATATGTATGAATATATGTTCTTAATACATGTGAAAGAAATATGTGTTAATGAATCAGCGATCTAACAGCAGACATTATTATAAAGACTAATCAAATTTAACTACAGACTGAAATGACTGGTTAAGACAGTTTATGCCCTGAACAATGTTTTATAAATAGAAGCAAGACATTTGTATTACAGTGATTACTTTTCAAAGTAACTGAGTAAATAAATCTTTACTTGATTACTACAACAGTTAAATAAATGTAAAGCAGTAAGAGTTAAAGTATTTGCCTCTGAAATGTGAAGTAGGAAGTAGAAATACTCTGTTCTTAAGCTCGTTACTTTAATGTAAAGTAACTACGCTCAGATGAAGCTTTAGTGGATGGATTACTCACCATGTTGTGATCGTGTATGTAGCATAAAGTAAATCAGTACGATCAAGTAAAAATACTTCATTACAGGCATTTACTTAATGTGAGAGTACAGACACATTATCACTTAAAGTACCTGAAGTAAAAGTCATGTTTATTTGGCTCCAAGTTTGGCGGGAAATCAGAATAAACCCTGAGTGTGTGGTTTGTAAACTGCTCATCAGTAAAGTGTAAATGACCTGTAACTAAAGAACTTCCTCCTCCTTCCTGCAGATAGCGCTGCTGCGCTGGCTCTCCTCTCAGACCGAGGAGGACCGGAGGATTTTGGCGGCGGTAACGGGCGTTCAGGTGGGCAGAGAGCTGCTGAACCGGATCACCGGCCAGGACAAAGTGGACGCTTATAAGGTGCTTTATCCTCAGAATAACATCACATCACCACATTAACTTCAGCACACTCACCCTGTGTGTGTGTGTGTGTGTGTGTGTGTGTGTGTGTGTGTGTGTGTGTGTGTGTGTGTGTGTTCCTGCAGAGAGAGTGTATCCTCGGCATCTCAGAGTTTGTGCGTCTGAACCCGAGAGCTTCTCAGGCCGAGATCAACGCCGAGGTGGAGAAGAGAGTCCTGGTGTTCGCCGCTCGGGTCAAAGCTCTGGAGGCGGCTCCGTTATTCTGAATCCACCTGTGAAAACCTCGACAAGCCTGGGCACATTTTATATCTGTCTGAAACTGTTCGTTCTACATTTCAGACTCTTTCTTTTATATTTGACTGTGACTCTCGATTTAAACCTATAGATTTTAATTACATTTAAATGTGTTTCTATTACTAAATAAATGAGTAAACATGTATCAAGTTTCCAGTATTTTCTCCCCGTTTACATACATGCAAAAAACCAGATATTCCATATTTCATATATTTATGTCCAATTAAATTTCAAAACAAATATAATAAACTATAAATAGAAGCTTATTTTTAATTAATTCAATGTTTACATGTGGTCTACTGTGTTTCCAATGAAATCTCAGGAATCTCTGGAAATTGAAAAAACTTCCCAAAGCTAAAATTTAGTGACATTCCCTGGAAAGTTTGTGGTGTAATGGAATTAAGCTCAACCGTTTTAATCGATGACCCGTTCCTGCCCGGAACTACGCTGCTGATTGGCTGCGCTTTGCTGTTGGTCCCGCCTACTGCACTCTTCTGTGTCTCCAATTGGACACTGTCGTTGTAGCGTCACTACATCATTCTCTCTGATAGGCTGGAAAAAAATTGGCGGGTGGAAACGCTGCTGGTTTGAATACAACAACACACAAACCAAAACGTCTTAGTCCACAAACATACGTTTATTCACCGGGAGCTGTTTCTTCTTTCGCGCCGGTGAAACCGTCACTTCGTCAGGATGGATGTCTCTCACCGTGACGGTGAAGTTGCGAAGATTTCCGAGAAGCTGGAAAAGTAAGTAAAGATGACGTTAATGCCCGTGTCGCGGCTAGCTGACAGTTAGCATCCGTGCTAACATCCCACTGGTTAACACTGCTGAAAGGTTAGCCACATGTCTGCTAACAGAGGACACGCTGATTTGTGTTTGGAGATAGTTTCTAATCAGAAATCACAGAAATGAAGCTGAAAACAACAAAACACATAAAACTGATATAAGTCACTTTGAACAGGGCTGACAGTAATGTTAATCTCACAGGACTAGACACCGTGTGTGTCATCTGTTACTGATTTAAGGTCAACTTCGCATTTTTGTTGTCGTTTTCCGGTGGTGGAAAGAAACAAAATAGATCAGGCCTGCAGCTAACAGTTATCTTTATTGTTGTTCAGTCGGCTGCTTATTTTCAGGATTAATCGAATCCGTCGAATCGAAACAGTTAAAACCCCCCAAAACAACCTGTACAGAAATGTAAGACAAAGAAAAGCAAACATCTCTCACATGTGAGATCCTGGAACCAGGAATAATTTAATTTCTTCCTGAGAAAGTATTAAGGATCATTAAGGCAGATCAATAGGTCACTAAAACAACGATGAAAGTAAACAACAACAACAACAAAAACAAGGCTGAATTATATAGATAGGCCCATAGCTATGTACTGGACATACACTGTACAATGGTGGTAAGATAATATAATACACTGCACATTAGTGCAGGTCAGTCTGATATAACAGATGTGATATTATTTCCAGTCGATTAAGTGACTAATCGTTGCAGCTCTAAAGTACATTTACTCAGGTAATGTTACTACCTTTTCAGGTACTTATATTTCAGCATTTCCATTTTATGATGCATTTCAAACTGAAGTAATGTAGTATATACTTCACTATGTTTATCTGGCAGCTGTAGTTACTGGTTAATTTTCAGATTTAGATATTACATTATTATTAAAACATCTGATAAACTTATAAACCAGTGGTTCCCAAACGTTTAGTCTCTGGTTTGTGTCTTTGTCATGTTTCGGATGTCTGATAGATGAGTAGATCGATAGATGTGTGTTGGATATCTGTACACGTGGATGTCTCTGATCTTGACTTTGTCTCTGCAGGTCTTTGTCCATAGATACAGACGACAACATGGAAGCATATCACAGGTAACTCTCAGAAATTAAAGACACTTGTTGATGAGATGATTAAAAAATTCCTACTCTAGCTGACTCTGAACCAAGGCTGGCCTATGTACAAGTTCAAAATTATTGGCACCCCCGAATTTAAAGCATCTGATGTGGTGTTGAAATATTAGCCTCCTTAGTGTAGTGACTCTTTCTGACCAGCAGATGTCAGACTACTTTAATGTGAGTGGTCCTGAAACTGTGGCGAAGGTGAAGTCCTCATGAAATTCTTCAGAATAAGGAGGTCTCATGGGCACAGACCACAAACCCTGATGCCCTGGTTTCTGTCTGCTCATATTTTCCATCATCGATGGTAGAAGTATTCAGATACTTTCTTTAAGTAAGAGTTGTATTACTATGTTGTAAGTCCTGCATTCCCAATTCTAATTGAGTAAAGGTACAGAAGTATTACAAGAAACAAATTACTTTAAGAAAGTACTAATTTTAGAGGAGTTTTAAATTATGGAGTCCCTAAGGTGCCTAAAGATGTTTCTTTTATGCTTGTGTGCATAAAATAACATTTTGTCCACATGGGTTATTATATTGTTTAAAAAAAGATTAAATATAGTAATTTTTCAGGACTTGGACTTGGGGTTGCAGCGAAGTGTTAGTTTTGTTATCGATTAATATGCAGATTATTTTCTTGACTAATCCATTAATTGTTTTGTCTAAATAATATCAGAAAATGGTCAAAAATTTGAGAAGCTGGCACCAGAGAAAATAATGAGTAAAACCATTACCATGTTACATTTCAAGATTTATCTCATTGGTGACATCACTTTAATCTCAGCAGAGCTTCTAATCTGTAATAATGAAGCTGCTTTTATGTTTTGTTTGTAAAAGTACATTTGTCTTAAGTGGAAGTATAGAGTACCATAAATTGGAACTTCTGATGTAGAATACAAGTACCTAAACATAATAGTTTATTAAATGTGCTTAGTTAGTCAGTTAGTTTTTTGGTGATTTTTTTCTTCATGGGTGAAATTATAACAACGATTTTCTTCCAATTTATAACTGAAAGTGACTGACCAAAAGATTGATAGAAATAGAAAGAAAGAAGGAGTAGTCAAGACAATAATTACTTGATTAATCAATAACAAAAATAGTCATAAACTGCAGGTTTGGTTTAGACTGTTGTCTTATTTTTAACTTGCTGATGTCCTTTTATTCAGGTTCATTCAAGATGGTAAAGATGCTACCAGACAAGGGGACCTGCACAAAGCGCTGGAGCTCTTCAAGCTGGCATACAACCTTCACCAGAGTGAAAAACTTGAAAAGAAGATAAAGAAAATTGAAGAATTTCTTGCTCAGAATGAATCGGAGGATGAAGATGAGGAGTTTGTCAATGTAAACAACAGCGGTTTAATGCTTTTTAAAGAGTTATATGACAAGCTTTACGACTACCAGAGGAATGGAGTGGCCTTCTTGTACAGTCTCTACAGAGATGGTCGTAAAGGTGGGATCCTGGCGGATGACATGGGTCTCGGTAAAACCATCCAGGTAATATCATTCCTCTCTGGTATGTATGACAATGAGCTAGTTAAACACTCACTATTGGTCATGCCAACTTCACTCATCACAAACTGGACCAAGGAGTTTGCCAAATGGACTCCTGGCATGAGGGTCAAGGAGTTTCACGGTACCAGCAAAGGAGAGAGGACCAGGAATTTGGAGAAAGTCCAGAGGAGAGGTGGTGTCATCATCACCACCTACACTATGCTCATGAACAACTGGCAGCAGCTGTCGTCATACCATGGCAGAGAGTTCACGTGGGACTACATGATCCTGGATGAGGCACACAAGATAAAAACCACAACCACCAAAACAGCCAAAAGTGCATATGCCATACCTTCAAAGAACCGAGTCCTTCTCACAGGAACTCCGGTTCAGAACAACTTGAAAGAAATGTGGGCGCTCTTTGACTTTGCTTGTCAAGGCACTCTCCTCGGCACCGCGAAAACATTCAAAACAGAGTATGAAAACCCGATCACCCGTGCCAGAGAGAAGGATGCCACTCCAGGGGAAAAGGCTCTCGGCTCTCGGATGTCTGAGAATCTCATGGCCATAATAAAACCCTACTTCCTCCGCAGGACAAAAGCAGAAGTGCAGAAAAACAAAATGAATGGCACACATCCTTGCAAAGAAGATGAATCGGACAATAAGGACAGCCAAGTCCCAAACCACCAAAAAGACTCTGGAGCAGTCATGCCCACACTGACGAGAAAGAATGACCTGATTGTCTGGACTTACCTGAGCGCTGTTCAGGAGGACATATACCGGCAGTTCATTTCTCTGGACCACATCAAGGAGCTGCTCTTAACCACCAGGTCACCTCTGGCTGAATTAACCATTTTGAAAAAACTGTGCGACCACCCAAGACTGCTCTCTGCTGGAGCCATAGCCAAGTTGGGCTTGGAGGAGAGTACAGCTGAAAGCCAGGAGAGTGACCATGTGGACACCGACACTCACAGCATCGCCAACGTACCTGACGACACTTTAATATCTGAGTCTGGGAAACTTGTTTTTCTGTTTGCACTTCTTGAAAGGCTTAGACAAGAAGGTCATCGCACGCTCGTCTTTGCACATTACAGGAAGGTACTTGACATTATTGAACGCATCCTGGGCAACAGAGGCTTCAAAGTACTGAGACTGGATGGCACAATAACACAGATTGCAGAGAGAGAGAGGCGCATCACTCTGTTCCAGACAGATGAGCGTTACTCCGTCTTCCTCCTGACTACACAGGTTGGAGGAGTTGGCATCACCTTGACAGCAGCAAACAGAGTAGTGATCTACGATCCCAGCTGGAACCCAGCAACAGATGCCCAGGCTGTTGACAGAGCATACCGCATCGGCCAGACTGAAAATGTTGTCATCTACAGACTGATCACCTGCGGCACAGTGGAGGAGAAGATCTACAGGCGGCAGGTTTTCAAAGACTCCCTCATCAGGCAGAATACCGGAGACAAGAAGAACCCGTTTCGATACTTCAGCAAACAGGAGCTGAAGGAGCTCTTCACCCTGGAGGACACTCGGTCCTCGTCCACACAGCTGCAACTTCAGGCCCTGCACTCCAGACACCGACGGACAGACCCTGAACTGGACGAGCATATCGCCCACCTGCACGCCATGGAGATGTTTGGGATTTCTGACCATGACCTCATGTTTTCCCTTGACATCGACCATGACGAGGCCCCAGAGGACCAGGAGCATCACTACATCGAAGGACGGGTCCAGAAGGCTCAGGAGCTGATGAGGGCTGAGTCTGAGTTGCAAATGCAGCTGACGGAGAATATGGCTTCGAGCACGGAACCAGCCTGGCTCAGGCAACCAGTGGACAGCAGGGAGCGGTCGAATGAGAAAAAACCAAGAAATCCAAGACTGAGTCCTTCATATCCACAACAGGACAGCAACTCAAACAGCTCACTGGTTGTGGTGGAGTTGGACCACTCGGATTCTGGCAAGGAGGATGGTCAACAGAATTTGAGTAACCAAGTCATTGATCTAACTGCAGGTGAGAGTATGACAGAAGAAGAACAACCTGTTGTAGAAACAATCCAAGACAAGCTTTTTGAGAAGAGCCTGGATTCCCCAAAACACCAGTCTATTAAGCAGGAGAGGAGTTACTTGGAAGCAGCGGATTCTTCTCCTCAGGAGACGATTGATGAGTCTTTGGTGATGTCGGAGGCCGTTGATGCTGCAGCAGGTGATGTGGCAAATGCCTCCGTTGAAGAACTAATGAACCAGTCAGCGATGTCTGAGGCTGCAGTTGTTTCAGCAGGTGAAGGCAGCCTGGCATACATCACAGCAGTTGATGAGCATAAACACCTGCTAAATGGAAGTTCACACTCAAAATGCAATGACTCCCAGATGGACTTGGGTCACCCTTACAGCACACCACTGCAGAACAAAAGACTGTCTATCTTGCAAACATCCAATTCAAGCTTCAAAGCAGACGCATCATCCAGAGTCAGTGCTGGAATTGAATCCTTTGAGGGAAACTTCAATTTACAGCTGGAGGATAGCGATATGTTCTCAGAGAACGGCGTTCAGGATCCTCAAGAGGCCGATGTGGAAGAGAGAAAACTGCTGTCGCAGCTGCAGATCAATGAGAGTTTTGACGTGAATAAATCCCTTTCTGAGTGGCAACATAAAGAAGAAGGACTCAGACAAAGCCTCAACAATGGCCATGCCTCTAACATGGAGGAGTTAATGAATGATTCTATCATAGTCACCAAAAAGAAAAGAGCAGCAGTGATTTATGATAGTGATGAAGATGAAGGTGGTGATGATAATGATAAGAGACAACTTGAAAACTCCTTCCAGGTGCTCGGAGCCTCCACACCTCTCCAGTCAAGAAAGAGCTTTGGAGGAAACACCTCTGTGGCCTCCCGCCACTCGCTCCTCCAGTCCATCATCGACGACACGGATGACCTATTGGGTGATGAGGATGAAGGTGTTGACGACGAAGATGACAGTTCAGAGAGGCATTCTGATGAGGCCGAAGAGGACAACGTCATTGATTCATCTCATGATGAGTTTCAGCTGGAGGAGACGACCGGAGAGACTCTGAACACAGAGGGGGAGGAGGAGCAGTCTGAGTCACCAGGTGTAGTCGACGAATCAGGAGAGGAAATGAACAGCTTCCTCGAGGATTCGACCTGCGACACTGAGCTAGCCTCCTCTGAGAGAATGGATCAGTTGACCGTTGACGCAGGGGTCAAGGCGAATGGGACGAAAGACGCCATCGAGTCTGAGGATGAGAACTACAACTCCCTGGTCAGCAGAGGAAAAGAGTGCTACAGCAAAGGGAAGGTGGACGAGGCCCTGAGCTTCTTCCTGAGAGCTATCGATATCAAACCGGGAGATCCTGAAATTCAGCTCATGGTCATCCAACTGTACCGGCAGCTGAGTCAGAGAAGTTAGAACCTTCCTGCGAAAGAAAAAAACATTCAAAACAACAGCCTGAAATCAGATACAGACTCGTTCCTCTTTTGTTCAGACCTGGATACTGTGCTGTAAAAAATACAACTTTAAATACTAACCTGTCAGGTTGAATCAACAATTCTATTGGTCTATTGAACGGTATCATACAATACCTGATTCTTTGCACAAAACCATTTACCATTTACTAGTTTTTCTGTCTGTTAGTGTTAAAAGTGTGTATCTGTTCAGTTTATGCAGTTATGTTAAAAAAATTCTCTGGCACAGTTAATCGGGAACAGATTTCATCTCTTATCTGTTTTTGCAAAAGAAAAAAAAAGATTTTCTTGCACTTGTATATATTGACCTATTAAATTTTCAGTCAATGTGTAAGTTTAAGTTGTAACAAAGAAATGGTTCCTTTGAAATCTTTCACCTTTGTTTTGGTTGTGATGACAAAAATTTGCAATACGCTGCTAATTTGTCCATAACCAATCAATGAATATGGTTTCTCAGAATATTGTTTATTTTTACTGTATTAAACTGAAAAAAGAAGTTGGAGTGAAATTTCTACACTCTTGAGTTTCCTAGCGACACTTGAACGCATCAGTAGGATCATATTACAAACTCTCCTGTTTCATAGGCTGAGCGCGCGACGCTTTTAAAACGTGCGTTTGAATAACGCGTCCGGTCGAACATCGAGCGGACAGTTTCACCTTAATGATCAATTTATAATAAAGTAATGATGTGAAGAAGGCGGCGCTCGGTTAAATGGCGCATGCGCAGATGAAACCTTTTTTTCCCCAGCTGGAGATTAGTTTTGTCACGTGAACAGAAACAAACCCAAGTTTGACTTCAAAATAAAAGCCCGTCAGTTTACAGTGAGAGCAGCAGCGATGTCAGGAAAAAACAAATTATTACGAGATTATTTTACAGGTTTTGACAGATGTACTTTATTATGTATTAATATACAACAGGATTATTTAAGTCTGTAATAAAATACTTCAAATTAACTATAAAATGAAATAATTGATGTTACTGCAGCACAAGAGAATGAGATGAATAAAAAAGCTAAACTTACCGTAATATACATAATAATATAGTACAATATATACATAATAACACTATCAGACATGTTCTATCCACAACACAAATACTTTAAATATAAAAATAAGACAACAAAAGGTGAAAATATTTATATGCATCAGTATAATGAATGATATACATTTATAATGTTTTCACTGTAAAATAATAGATTTGAGAGAAAATCTTGTGATACTTTTAATAATACTTTTAAAATATGCATCAATCACAATTGGCAGATTTATTTTTGCTTAAACATTTTTAAATATATTTAATAAGCTATACCATATAATCTCATCAGTTAGTTGTTTACAGTTACATATTTGTTTGTTTTATATATTTGTCTGTTTTCATTCAGTGTTTTTGAAAGCCATCATGAAAGTGTACGATACAGTGACTTTCTTTCATTTGTATTAATGTTTTATTTTACAATGACTTGACTTGACTTTCTCATCCATCGATTGACTGTTTGGTCCAGTGTGACACAGTCTGATGAGCTCCAAACTTCAAAATTAATAAAAACAAATCAAAAAATTTAAAAAGGAAAACCAGCAAATTGTCTCATTTAAGAAGTGAAATGTTTGACACGTCACATGAAAAATTACTTAATTATTAGAATATTAATTGACTAGTTATTTTGGCTGTACTTGTATTTATTGTCAGGTAGTAATTTAATTTATAATAAAGTATCATATTATTTAAACTATGTTTTGTATATTAAAATGTGTTTTCTATGAACATTTAATACAGAGTACTCAGGAGTGTTTTGATTCTACTTTAATATACTTACATACTCCAGATATTCCTGATATTAATAGTTTGTTGTGATTTGTCTGATTTCGCTGTTTGTAAGATTTCAGGTTTTTCCAGTACTCTTATTTTGAAGTTCTCCACAGGGAGCAGAGAGCGTTTCCGGTGACTGGACGCTGGTTTTAGATGGTGGAGTTTCAGAGGAGACGAGTCTCCTGCTGCACCGGGAGAGGACACGCTTTACTGAGCCGGAGGAAACGGACCGAGTCACGGTTTGTCTTGTAACGGACGGAGATAACGAGTCGAACGGCGGCGGGAGACGTCGGAGCCGCGGCGGCCCGGTAACGGCTCGGTAACGGCTGCGGCGGGTCATCAGCTGGGACCGTAAACTGGGACGGACCGAATGGCTCGGCCGAGGAAGAAAACCACCGCTGGGTGTTTAGCATGAGGCTCTGCGGGGGGAGACGGCTGGAAAACAACAACAACAACAATAAAAACAAGAAGAAGAAGGAGGAGAGGACGGTGTGTGAGAGAGGAGCTGCGGCCCGGTGACATTTATTTAACCACAGAAGAAGAAGAAGAAGAAGAAGAAGAAGAAGAAGAAGATGATGATGGGAGGGAGAGTGGAGCTGCTGGAGGTCTGCTGTCTGCTGCTGCTGCTGAGTGGAAACTCACTCTGCAGAGGTGAGGAGTACACAGTACTACACTGTACTACACTGTACTACACCACAGTACTACACTGTACTACACTACACAGTACTACACCTACAGTACACAGTACTACACTGTACTACACACAGTACACAGTACACAGTACTACACAGTACTACACCACCAGAGTACACAGTACTACACTGTACTACACACAGTACTACACCACAGTACTACACCACAGTACTACACTGTACTACAGTACACAGTACTACAGTACTACACTACTACAGTACTACACACAGTACTACAGTACTACACCACAGTACACAGTACTGTACTACACCACAGTACTACACGTACTACACTACACTACACACAGTACACAGTACTACACTGTACTACACACTACACAGTACTACACTGTACTACACAGTACTACACTGTACTGTACTACACACACAGTACTACACACAGTACTACACACAGTACTACACTGTACTACACAGTACTACACACACAGTACTACACTGTACTACACAGTACTACACCACAGTACTACACTGTACTACACAGTACTACACCACAGTACACAGTACTACACCACAGTACACAGTACTACACAGTACTACACTGTACTACACAGTACTACACCACAGTACACAGTACTACACCAGAGTACACAGTACTACACTGTACTACACAGTACTACACCAGAGTACACAGTACTACACTGTACTACACAGTACTACACCAGAGTACACAGTACTACACCACAGTACACAGTACTACACTGTACTACACAGTACTACACCACAGTACACAGTACTACACCAGAGTACACAGTACTACACTGTACTACACAGTACTACACAGTACTACACCACAGTACACTGTACTACACAGTACTACACTGTACTACACAGTACTACACCAGAGTACACTGTACATTACACAGTGTTGTACTACAGTAGCTTCCACTGCAGTACAGTATGTAATGATGACTGAATATTTACTGCAGTACACTACAGACTGTATGTACAGTTGGAGATGAACTGAGTTTAATATGGTGGTCAAAGGTCAAAGGTTAAGGTCAGTGACCTCAGGTGTCCACAGTCTGATGAGCTGCACCTGGATGGTTTGTTGGTGGACAGGTGTCTCTCAGCCTCCTCTGTGTCAGAGGTTTAACCTCTGTGAGTATGAATAAAGTTTTACAGACTTGATGTTTCACTGAGGAAGGAAACGCAGCCCGACTGATTTCTCTGTCAAATTCCAATGAGTCAGATCCTTTAGTTTAACCAGAATCATCTCTATATCTCTCTACCAGACTCCATTGACAAAAACAGGGATTTAACCAGGAGCTGCTGGAATACCACTGCCTCCATCTGTCAGTGTGTTTACATTTTGTCGTCATGTTGTCAACGTCATGTTCTTTTAATAGCTGATACAGATCAATAGGTATTGATTTGTTGGTTTGTTTCTTCAGGGACTGTTGATCCACCACGTCTCCTCTCAGAGTGTGTGGTGTGTGTGTGTTCAGGTTGTTTGTGTGTATGTATGTGTGTATTTTCAGGTCTTTTGTGTGTGTGTGTGTTTTGGCGTCTCGTTCAGGCAGGTTGAGCGTTAAGCAGCTTAGTGTCCGTCGGCCACCGAGTCCTGCAGCCGACAGGAAGTAAACCCTGTTTAACACTCGAGTGTGACAGTCAGTGTGTGTGTGTGTGTGTGTGTGTGTGTGTGTGTGTGTGTGTGTGTGTGTGCTGACTGAGACAGAAACACTCAAACATCCAGAGAGTCTGAATGAAGCTGAGTGATTACATTTACAGGAAGCAGCAGCAACTTTTACTGTTCAGCCAAACACACACACACACACACACACACACACACACACACACACACACACACACACACATACACACACACACACACACACACACACACACACACATACACACACACACACACACACACACACACACACACAGTTGGAGCAGCCGTCCCTGTTTCCCTGAACGATGACTCACTCTGTTTTTTTTCCTCTGAACCGAACATGAACAAACCTTCAGCTCTGAAACACTCGTTTTCTCTGTTAAAGGACCAGTCTGCTGTTTTTCTGTGTTTCTCTTATTGTTGTTATTGTGTTAGCCTACAACTGCGCTCATCGTTTTAAAACTCGTCACTGTTGCTGTGGTTACGCCTCCACACTGCTCCCAGAGTTTACAAGCCCCTAAAAACAGACAAAAGGTAGTGAAGTCTAAAATCAAAATCAAGAAAATGTAGGGAAAGAGATCGTAAAGAGCTCTAGATAAACGTGGAAAATTTACAGATTAAACAAAACCTGGGGAAATATCAAGATTTTTATATAAAAAGGATCTTGAGGAAAAAAATCCACATCAAGGGGAAAATGTAGACACGTCCTAAAGAGAGGAACTCCAGAGAAACCTCCAAGGAAATCTGGAGATTAAACAAAATCAAAGGAAAACAAATATTTTTAGAGAAACCTAAAAACAATATCAAAAGAAATATTCCAAAAAAAATTCTCAAGAAACATTAAAAACACATAGAAATCCCCAAAAAGATCCTTCAAAGAAAAGCAGAGAAACCTTTCACGAAGCCGACAGAAAACCTGAATAGCACCGAGAGAAACGTCCGATCTGAACTTTCACAGGTCAAAGTTCAGATCAGAGGTGAGTGTGTCTCGTCCTCTTCAGACATGATTAGAAAGCAAATTTTGGTCTGGCCTCACCATTACAGAGGTCAGGTGTGGTTTCTGATTGGCCGGTTGTCAGATGTGGTTCAGTCAAGGTCAGGTCAGATTCCTGAGGTTCAGAACGGCTTAACCCACTTGGCTGATCCACATCCAGAGCTGGTACTGAGGTTTTCATCAGGTTTGGTTTGAGGACGGGAAGAAAAAAACACATTCTTGAACTTTATACTGAACTTTTCTTTGAGTTCACTTCAGGGTTTCTTAAAGTGTTCTCTCCATCCCTTTTTATTTGTCTCAGTTTTACAAAGGTTTTTCTAGATTTTCTTTAAATATATCCAGAATTTCTTAAAGCAGCCTGTCTACTCTAAACATTGAATGGATTTCTGTTTTTCTAGAGTTTCTTTAGATTTCTTGAAGTTTTCTGGAGGTTTTTCCAGTTGTTTCACAGTTTGTCTACATTTTAAAGGATCTGGATTTTTACATTTATTTTTCTGCTTCTTAAAGTTTCCACTAATTTTCTTTGAGATTTCCCCAGATTTTCTTAGAAACCTAGATCTTTTCATAGATTTGATTTAATCTGCAGGTTTTCTAGGTTTATCTAGAGTTCCTTTACAGTCTCTCTTTAGGATTTCTCTACATTTTCTTACAGATTTCTCCTGATTTAGATTTCAGATTCCTCTACATTTTCTATTTTGTTCAACATTTCTCTTGACGCTTGTCTGGTTTGTTAGAAGAAGAGAAAGTCAGCAAACGAAAGCTAGATTAAATTAGATTAGACAAATCTCCACTGATGTTCGGGGGTTAAGTGGATTGTCAGCAGACCAGCAGAGAACCGGATCCAGATCAGACCGGAAGACGTCTTAGGACAGAACAAAACAAGAATCAAACACTCTGATCAGCATCTTTTTAACTTACAGGCTGATGAATGTGTGAATGTGATCAATCATCTGAGTCAGTCAGTATTAGGCCTTAAAATCAATAAACTGAACTCAGTTCTTTGTGTCAAGGTAAACATACAGCAGATGTAGATTTTATTGTCACAGAAGCAGTGATGCATTTAAATCTTTCCACTGTCGACACTGAGTGAGAAGCTGCTGTTAAATTGCTGAGCTGTGGTGTTTGCATTCTTTGCCCAGTGTGTAACAGCTCTGGTTTGTTTCTGGCTGGTTTGAAACCTCAGACTGACCGGAGGTGATCTCTGCACGAAGAAGTGAGAGCTGCACTGAGACGAAAAAGTAGGAAGAGGGTGTTGGAGAGAGGATGTGATTCAGTGGGTGGAGGTTTCACATGATGAGCTGATGGCTGTTTGTCCTCATACCACTGTAATCCCGACAGAAAAACCTGGAAAACATCCTCGAAAAAACGGAACGCTGTGACTCAGATGGCAGTGAAAGAAATATGCAAAACCTGAATTTAAGTCGAAGTGATGGACAAAGTGCAAAAGTACTGATCAGTCATATTCACACTGAAAGTGAAGGCAGACGTGTTTGGGATGTGGTCTCTGTGAAGTTATTCAATCTCAAAATGACAGTATAAAAGTCTCTGTTCAGCTTTGTGTAAATGTTTGTGGTTTTAGTTTGAACTGTTTCAGTTCATCCAGATGTGATTCATTTCAAACTAAAAAAAACAACAAAGAATCAGTAAATTTCACAAAAGTCCTTTGAATACGACTTAAATGAGAAGTGACAATACACACGTTTTTTGTTTTAACTTCTCATTATGAGGTAACTGTTGGTTTCACAATGTAATGGCTGTAGAATAATGACGTTTAGATTCCCCATGAGCTTCATTTTCACTTTCTGAAAACTGCTGGTTTTCCCCAGGTGGATGAAATGAGAGGAATTTCATTTGTTGAAGAAGGCGAACGAGGTGAAGAGATAAATGGAAATTATGGTAAAACGAGTGAACCTCAGACAGAAGCTCAGACCTGGACAATATGGATTTTTTTGTCCTGGAAAAAGCTCCAGGACTTGAGAGGGTTCAAACTACGGACGAGAAGAATTTTGTAGATCGCAGAGAATTGAATTGTTTGTATCAGCGAGGTTGTGTTATGTGTCTTGAAGCAATACAGTGATTTTCCATATGTGGCAGCGACCAGCAGTTAAACTGAGCTTCCTTCAAACTGAAATCAGAGTTTTGGGGATTTCTTTAAATTTTTTCATAAAGGTTTCTCTGGATTTTGTGAAAGTTTCTTCTTTTCTTTGGGATTTCTCTAGAGTCTTTTAAAGATTTTTCTGGATGTTTAACAGTATTTCTACATTTTTCAAAGGTTTCTTGACATTTTCTTTAAGATTTTTCTGGATTTTATTTTTAGGTTTCTTTAGATTTTATCAAAAATCTGGATCTTTCCCTAGATTTTGTTAATCACTGGACTGTCAGAAAGTTTTCTTTAGTTTTTATTTGCAGTTTCTCAAGATTTTCTCAAGAGGTTTATTTCGAGTACTTTTAAGATTTCTCTAGATTTTTAAATTACTGTTTTCTTCCTGATTTTGATTTTAGATTTCTCTAAAATTTACATTTTGATTTTTTTCTCTAGTTGTTTTTTTTTTTTTTTTTAGATTTTCCTTGGCAGTTTTCTATCACCACTTAATAGTTACTGGTATCTGCGGACGTTAGATTGACGTCGTAAAAAACATAAAAGCGACATCAAGACGACCTCAGACTGACAGAGAGAGTCTGTTTTCACTGAGAGATAAATTATTATCACAAACACTAAACACACACACACACACACACACAGTATCATAAATGGTTCATTCATTCCATGAAACGAGGCGAACAAACAGCTGCTAAGCCGGCAGTAATATGAACACAAAGACTTTATGTAACAGAGGGAGGAACAGGAGGGGGAGGTCACTGAGGTCGCTTGTGTTTTTATTCCTTGTGTTTTATTTTCTGACGATCACAGAATCAAAGACAAACAGTGTTGGATGTTCATCAGAAACACAGAACACTCCATCAGAACACGTTCACTTTTCAGTTACACTTTATTAACCAGGTAATCTATTACTGTCACAGTGGAGCTCAGATCTCTGTGGGTTTTATTTAATCCACATTTTACAGAATTTTACAATTTTACAAAGTAAAACAGTTACAGTTACAATATCAGTTACAATATTATTGTTACACCATTACAGTTTTACAGTTACAACATTACTGTTACGTTACTGTTACAATTCAACCATTACAATATTACTGTTACAACAGTACAGTTACAGTTATTAAGTTACAGTCAGATGAAAGAAGATAAATCAGGAATAGAATCAGTAAAGACGTTAAATCAAGTTACAGAATCACAAACTGTAGATTTACTGTCGACCTTCTTCCTGCACGGAGCCAAGATGGCGGCTCAACGTTTGTGTTGAACATGTGAGACACAGCTTTTATTTTGGAAATGTTTTCAGAATTATTAATAACAGAACATGATTAATGTTTTTTAGCGACAGAGGATGAAACAGTAAAAACAATAGATGAAATAGAAACAGGAGTAGAATAAAAAGTGGGACTAAAGCTGCTGTGGCTCCGGGCAGGACGTCAGGACAGAGAGGTCGTTAACCAGAGACTGCAGCTGTTACCATGGTTACAGATTAATGTGTGTGTGTGTGTTGTGAACAGACGGAGGCAAACTGTTAACGTGTGTGTTTACTGAGTATATTTCTGCCCTTGTCAGGACATTTTTTCTGGTGCTCACGTCTTATACACAAACACACACAGTCTGTGTGTTTAAAATAACTACACACTCTGGGTATTTGTGGGTCTGGAAAAGCATTAAATTTAAGGCCTTAGAAGGTTTTAAAAAGTCTTGATATTTTCCTTGCCTCCTGCAGACAGACAGCGACGACAGGAACCTTTAAGAGTCCATGTTGTTATGGGATCAGTTCTGCCGTGACACAGGCCACATGTTGCTAACATGTCCACAGTAATAATGTGAATAATTTAAAACTTATCCCGCAGCCCAGGAAAGGGTTTTAAATGGTCTTTGTTTGGGCAACAGAGTCCTGCAGGACTGATCCTAGAACCAGGAAGTCAGTTAGCATGTTAGCATGTTAGCTCTTCCTGTTGTCAGTGTGTTTCTGGTTAAATGTCTGAAATAAGGTCTGTGGTTTTAACACAAGCTCAAGACATTTTCAGGTTTTATTCTCCGACATAAAATGGGTCAGTAAATCCCCCACTCCTCACTTCCTGTTTCTACCTGCAGACTCTACTCAGACCGAACACCTCTCCTCCTATCAGCTGACCGTCCCTCGGCCAATCGGAGGAAGGCTGAGGCGGGACGTGGACGGACGACCGCCCAGTCAGGTAATGAGCTTCAACTTCCCTCTGGGTTGTTTTACTGTCTGGTCGCTGTGTGACCTCTGACCTCAGGAAATACAAACTCAGCTGAGTCGTCAGGTCCACTTCCTGACGGCGTGACCTCTCCTGACCTCTGCTGAGTCAGACAGGCAGGGAACCAGGGGACTAAAGTGGTACTTCTTTAGGAAGTACTCTCACCACCAATACCTTAACCACCCTTACCTGAAGTACTTTTACTACTCATATTTTATTCATACTTTACCTAAAGGAAGTATCTTTACTGCTGAGACTTTACACAACAATACTTTCACTTGAGTAGGATTTTGAATGTAGGACTTTTACTTGTAATGGAGTATTTGTACATTGTTGTACTGTTACTTGTACTTCAGTAAATGATCTGAGTACTGCCAACAAGTATCTGTAATTTAAGGTGGACCTGAGGCTCCTGCCCTCAGCTCCTCAGGATGAAATCAGTTCATGTAGCAGAACCACCTTAAAACTCAGAGACGTGTTGTCAGAGGAGGATTTAATCTGGAAGCTGCTGACTCTGTGTGTGTGTGTGTGTGTGTGTGTGTGTGTGTGTGTGTGTGTGTGTGTGTGTGTGTGTGTTGTCTGTCTTTCCCGCCCTATGTGCTGGAACATGTTCAACACACTCACACGTTCACACAGATTCACCCTCTCACACACAATCTGTCAGCGCTGTGTTTTCAGTCCAACACACACACACACACACACACACTGTTGAAATGTGAGATCGCTCGCAGGGAGTGACGCCATGTGAAAGTATGATATTAGGGCGTGTGTGTGTGTGTGTGTGTGTGTGTGTGTGTGTGTGTGTGTGTGTGTGTGTGTGTGTTGCCTGCGGCCATGTTTTTCTCTCCTCCTCTGTCAGATGTGTTTTTGTTCTCTGCAGCTTTAACAAACAACGTCTGAAGATTCTTAGTTTTCATCTGTTAAAACAGAAAAATGGGTCAAATATTTTCATTTAACTCACAGTTTCTTCTGTTACAGTTTAATCCTGGTGATAATCTGACTGAGCAAAACCTCTCATTACCTGGTATCACGTCTGTTAATCCCCCCCAGAAATACCCCAGACACCCCCCACCCCCACCCAAAAACACACACTCCTGTAGATTTATAACAGTAACCTGCAGGTAGCAGCAGCGAGGAGTTTGATATTGAGCAGGATTCAGATTCGCTGTATAATAAGGGCCTAAGCATTTTGGGCAGCTCAGTTGGAAACATAGATATAATGGATGGAAAACTCACCAGCAACATCTGAAACGTAAACACATCAGTGACCGCCCTCGGTAACACCGCTACAGCAAGAGCTGTTATTCACTTGTTAAGTCGTGACGTCACGATGGTCCAGCTTCTCTGAGTCTCTCCTGTTTCCAGACGCTGCAGAGCTGAGTCCGTGATGTTTGAACAGATCTGAGTCCAAAACTGTTCAGAGTCATTCTGCTGTTTCCACTGTGACGAGGAAGAGAAGAGGAAATGACTGCAGCTGAGAAGTTAAACAGAGTTCGACACCAGCCTTAGCTGGCTAACGTTAGCTCCTGATATAAACTCTGGGTGTTTCAGTTGTCAGTCCTTCTCTGTGCTGCCCCAAAAATAAAACAGGTAGCTATGACTCTGTTTTCACCTTAGCTGGGTGATGATAGCTACCTAAGTCCAGCTTTATTCTCCTTAGCTGGGCAGCACAGAAAAGAACTGACAGCTGAAACATGAGCTTATATCTGGAGTACCTGCTTTTACCAGCGGGTGCTAACGTTAGCTAGGTTAGCTGGCTAACGTTAGCACCCGCTGGTGTCGAACTTTGTTTTTCTTCATTGGTTTAAAACCTGTAACTTCTCAGCTGCAGTCATTTCCTCTTCCTCGTCACAGTGAAGCAGCAGAATGACTCTGAACAGTTTGTTGGACTCAGATCTGTTCAGACATCAGACTCAGCTCTGCAGCGTCTGGAGAGAGATCTCAGAGAAGTTGGACCAGGAAACAGGAAGTCCACACTCTTACAGGCAGAAACTCTTCTTATAACATTCAGACATATGAAGCTATGGCAGCTGGTCATCTTAGCTTAGCTTAGCTGAAGTGCTCCTCTAACACTCGCTGATTAACACCTCGTTTGTTTAACTTTTATTTCTTTCACCTTTGAAATCAAACCTGAAGGTGACTCAGGGAAACTCTGAAATCTGATTGGCTGTCGTCAGCTGCAGGTAGTGAGCACAGTTATTTATTATCCTTTGATTTTTCTTTCTCATTAATAAACAGATGTTTACTGTTTACTGATGTTGAAACGTCCCCCCCCCGCACCTCTGCCGACCTTTGACCCCCACTGTGTTAGAGGACAGAGGAGCTGCTGCTGGCAGCTGGGTGATGTAGTCCACCGCTGACTTCCTGTCCTGACTCACCTCAAACACACACACAGACAGACAGGTGGTGTGTGTGTTCAGCCCTGCAGGAGTTACATACCTGCTGGTTGCTGCAGCTCACACACACACACACACACACACACACAGAGGTAAATGTCTGCCAGGTGAGTCAGAGGCTCAGGTGACCTTGGAGTTTAGTTTTTAGAGTTTCTGGACTTGCTGTTCTGTGTTTGGAAACATTTTTATTTTGTGATGTTTTATCACAGCACCAGACAAAGTGGGTGGGATCAGTTCACCTGTATTATTACACACTGTATTATTGTGATTGTCTGTACTGTCCAGTGAAACATGAATATTTTTACATGTCTGGTTCCTCAGTCAGACTAAAATCAGTGTCTTCAGGTTCTTGACTATTTTTATCACAAAAACGTGACATTTGAAGACGTCACTTTGAGCTTCTGACGTGAACGGACAGATAATCGATCAATAATAAAAATAATCATAAGTTGCAGCCCAACATGTAACATGGAACATTTTAAAATTCATGTGGTTTTTAATGAGAGAAGTGAAGCTGAAATATCTGCAGTGCCCCCTGGTGGCTGGCTGCAGTGTAGGTCATAAACCCCGCCCCCCTCTTGGAAGCTGATTGGACAGTTGAACTAAAATAGTATTAAAGATGGTTTCTGTCAATCACACTGTTTGTTCAATTAGTTTTAATTCGTTATTTAATGCTGTAAAAAGCGAGTGTAATGACACGATTGATGACTTGTGATTGGTTGAGTGGATGTGTGGGCGGGGCTTCCACATAATGGCTCCACCCCCCAGTCACTACAGCGCAGGCTCTGGCTCCAAATGACGTCATCAGCACAAACATGGCGGTCCTCGTGTCCATGATATTTTGGCTCCATTTTTGTAGGAAGGGGAGACGCGGCGGCCATCTTTGTTCACTGGTTCGGGTGTTTACGTATTGACGACCTTTTCCTGACTAACGAGTTCTCTCTGTTTCTTCAGGTGTCCTATATCATCACTGTGGATGGAAATGATCATGTCGTTCATCTGGAGAGAAACGAGTGAGTCATGTGTTCATCTGTCTGAGCTGTAAAAACAAAATGGCTGCTGCTGATTTTTAAACAAATGAAGAAAAACAAAGTTTGAGGCCAGCAGCTGCTCAAACAGAAATCCCTGTTTGTATCTTTAGCCTGAATCTTTGAGGGGGTTTGTGCACTTGTTCAGTGGATGAATGAATGAATGAATGAATGAATGGTGCAGTAATACAGATGTAATGTGGTCACAGGTGTGTTTACAGGTTTCAGCCAATCACAGTCAAGGTGTTCAGTGTTTTCATTCCTCTTCATCAATGTTCCACTCTCATGAACAATATCTCAGGAGCACATTGAGGGAATTTATTCAAATTTGGTACAAATGTTCATTTGGACTCAAGGACAAACTGATTCAAATTTGGTGGTCAAAGGTTAAAGGTCAAGGTCACTGTGACCTCACAAAACAGGCCAGTTAACTGTAGCTGGACTGACTGGTGAAGATGTCCACTAACCAGCTTTTTCTGGAGCTTTCAACCACCTCTCGTTCTGAAGAAGACCTTGAGAGGCAGTTGAAAGCTCCAGGAGAAGCCTGTAGGTCCAAACAGACGTTATAAGAGTTGTTTAAAGACCTGTTTGTTATTTATTTCTGTCTGTGAGACAGAACAAACATCATCAGTAAACCGAGCTGTCTGTGCCTCAGATCTTGGTCTCAGTAAATCTACATCATGTCAGAGCACAGGATGAACTAGGACATGTTATTATCTAGTCCTCTGACATCATATCAGACACTGCTGATTGGCCAATCAGATCCATCAGGTTGTGAGGTCATCAGCTGAAAACACACCTGATAATCTTTTTATTTCCAACTGCTTTTTTTCTGTCTTTAAATTACATTTTGAGCAGATATCTGCTCTGTCAGCAGTGAAACAGATCAGCTACAGATCAGCAGGAGGCTTAAAAAGACACAACAAACAACAATAAGACATGAAAGGAAGAGACGAGGCAGGGTTTTCCACAAGTGTATAAGATGTCCAGCTGGGTGACAGAAGTAGTCAGATTGATTTCATTGTTAAACAACTCGTATGTTAGTGTTTAATTTCTAGGTTCAGATTCCTTCAGTGTTGATGTTTCAGGAGCTGAATCCTCCTCTTCAAAACAAACAGAGCAGCTGATTAAAATCTGTAAAAACTCCTTAAAACACAGTGTTTCTCTGTGACGTTCAGGACGTGGAGAGCAGCTGTTTGTTTCTCTGATTCCTGAAGATCCAGACGTCTGACGACTAAAATCCTGCATCTGGTTTCAGATCAGAGTCAGAACTTTAGAAAAAAGTGACGGTGACTTGAAACAGAGAGAAAGTCGTCGACTGAAACTGTTTTAATGTCCAGTCGACAACCAATGGAAAACCCTGAGAGGAGGGACCCTGTTCCAGGACGGACAGACAGGAAGTAGATGTCGTGTGAACAGAATAGAACAAAGTAGATTTACAGTCAAACGTTACAGATTAACATTAATGGAGGAGGAGGCTGGGACTCCTGTTGGACCCAGACCCTGAACATCTGGCCTGAGGGGCTGACAGCCAGGAGGGAGGGAGAGGTCCCAGGACAGAGAGAGGACGGGGGGAGATTCAGAGACCTGATGTGGGAACAGTAACAGGGAGTTACTCAGTCTGATGTGAGGATGGAGGTTGTTCAGAGGAAAGGGAACAATAAGAAAAGGTCCTGCAACAGATTAAATATTTAATTTTATTCCCATAAAAATGAAAGAAGACACTGAACCTACTTATATTAATGAAGTAAAATAACTTTCACACCTGGAGAAAACTCACCTGTCACCAACCTGTTGTTATTGATAATATATTTTGACATTTCTGTTACAGTCACAGTTGTTGTTGTTGTTGTTTACAGGCTGCTGCTGCCTGCAGACTTCACCGTGTACTCCTACAGTCAGAACGGATCCCTGATCACAACCAGACCACCTGTACAGGTAAAACACACACGGCCTCAGCACTGCAGCATCTGGGAACAGGAGACTCAGAGAAGTTGGAGCAGGAAACAGGAGTTTATTTGGTTCCCTTCCCTCCCTCAGACTCTCCACCTGACAGACTCCACTCAGGGCTTTAAAACCCATAATAACCTCATGGAGACTCGAACACGTCTCGGCCTGTTGCTCCTCTCTGACAGAGTTTGATTTAGTGATGACGTCGTCTCTGCTGTGGAGGCTGTTGAGTTTATTGAAACAGAGATTTTTCCCACAGAGAGAGGCATGATGGGAACTCCCTCTGAGTGTGTGTTTAGTGAGTGCACTGATACTTCCTGTCTGCTGACCTGCTGACCCTCCGAGTCTGCCGGGTTTGGTGATCTGGTATTTGATGAATCATTAATGATCGACAGACTCTGGACTCGGCACTCAGACTCAAATATAATGACGTGTAAATACATCATGTAGTTGATGGAGTTCACAGTATTTCAGCTGTTTCCTCCTCCCACCATGAAATGAAATGAGTTTGGTGACAATGGAGAGAAACATCATCTTTATTGGCATCACAGATCAGTCAGAACTGTACAGAAGATTATACAGAGCTGCAGGATTGAGTCTTAAAACCAGGACGTATGTTAGCATGTTAGCATGTTAGCACTTCCTGTGTTTTTGGTTAAATGTTTTAACACAAGCTCAAGACTTTTTCACATAAAGGTGGACTGGTGAGTAGATGGGTTTTCATGTTAACGTCCCCGACAACCTCTGTAGTCTCATTTAGACACTCGTTAGCAACCGCCTTTTTTAAGACACGTAAAAGCTTCAAACATCAGGAGTGGGGGATTTACTGACCCATTTTATGTCGGAGAATAAAACCTGAAAATGTCTCAGACCTTATTTCAGACATGTAACCAGAAACACACTGACAACAGGAAGAGCTAACATGCTAACATGCTAACTGACTTCCTGGTTTTAGGACAGTTTCTGAGGATCATGGAGGTGATAAACTCAGGATATGTTGTTTATTTTCTCAAAGAAAACCTGTGAGAAGAAGGTGAGAAAAGTATCTGATTACTTCTTCCTCCACTGAAAGTCTCACAGTAACACAGTCACACTAACAGATGGAGGCAGTGGTATTCCAGCAGCTCCTGGTTAAATCCCTGTTTTCGTCAGTGGAGTCTGGTAGAGAGATATAGAGATGTCTCTGCTGATGTAAAGGATCTAAAGTCTCATGGGAAATTAAGGCCCAGATTCAAAAATACCATCTTTTAAAGTTGGGACTTTGAAGTTCCTCTGAAGTCTCTGCATTGTTTACTATCACACACAGGAAGTGTTTTCTAAGCTCCTTTGGGAGTGACACCAGAAGAGTGTGTGTAAATCCTGTCACATGTTTATGTGTGTATTTCCAGTCAGCTGATTACTCATACAGTCACTGTCGACTGTTTTCACTCAGGTCCTCAAATCCTTGTTTTGAAATGTCTGTTCCTGGGAGCAGTGTAGCCTAGAAGCTAACAGCTAACAACTAGCATGGACAGAAAACAAACCTTATCAACCTGTGTTCAGTTAGCAGGAAGTTTGAGGTAATTTCTCCCCTAACTAACAACTGTGTCATAAAAATGAAATGTATCCACATCAGATGGAGCATGTGGCATTTCTCTGTAGACTGAGAAAAAAGCTTGTAAAAACACTAATGCAACGCCATGTACAGATATATACACAGTTAGCTAAACAATCTAAATGTTTTTAAAAAATATTTTACAGTTTATTCTGGATAAATGAATAGAACAGAGCAGAAACAGCGTCACAGCTGAGCTAGCATCACGATAGCTAGTCTCTTAAATTGTCAATGAAATGCTGTTAGCTAGTTTACATTTAGCACGTCTGATTTAGCAGCTAGCTAGCAGTTACTGTATAAACATTTAGATTCATTTTTTGCTGGTTAAACTTTAATAGCACAGATGTAATATATTAATACAGGGGAGAAATTCAACTGAATTTACATTGAATCTGTTTTTTTAACCAACATTATGCTGCAACATGTTTTTTTCTCAGTTACATTTAAGTTCCCTGTTATAGGCTAACCTGTGATTGAGCTAAATTCCAGTTTAATCCTGTTAATGCCCATGGAAAGATTCCAACAATGACCCTAAGGTTCAGTTGTGGGGTCAAAGTTTTCAGGTGTGTGTGTTTTGGGGGGGGGGGGGGGGGGGGGGGGGGGCGCAGGTGAGTTCTCCATATGCAGGATCACTTTATTTTACAACAGTGTGGAATCTGGTGTATTTTTACCTTTTCAGTATTTAACCTTTGAATCTTCTTTCTCTTCTTCTTCACCTCATGTTCCAGTGAAGCCTGTGTCTGCCCCCTGCTGGTGTCTCTCAGTCACTGCAGCCTCTAACTGAGTGTTGTTGTGTTACAGAACCACTGTCACTATCAGGGCTTCGTTCAGGACGTGGAGGGTTCGTCTGCTGCTATGAGCATCTGCAACGGCCTCAGGTAACACACACACACACACACACACACACCTGGAAACCTGTGATAAACATGTAGATACACCTGAGATACTGTAACTGTTCACATATTCAGAATCTGCTCTGTTTTATCTTTGGGGGGGAAAGTATAAACACACACTTACTACACACTGTACACACTGTACACACTGTACACACTGTACACACTCCACACACTCCACACACTCTACACACTCTACACACTCCCCTTCATCAAGGACAGAGTTATTGTCCCATTTATATTCTCCTCACAGATGGTTCAGTGTGTGTCCACCTGCTGTTTCGATCTGTGTGATTCCTCAGTAATTACTGTGGTGAACGTCACACACACACTTCTCTGTGTTTTTGAGCCTGGCTCTTATTTTCCATGTTTCAAGGTGTAAATGACTGATAAGTTATTTTTTATTAAAGAGTCAGATCCTTTAGTTTAACCAGAAACATCTCTATCTCTCTACCAGACTCCACTGACAGAAACAGGGATTTAACAGGAGCAGCTGGAATACCAGTAACAGTACCACACAGTAACACAGACACACTGACAGATGGAGGCAGTGGTATTCCAGCAGCTCCTGTTAAATCCCTGTTTTTGTCAATGGAGTCTGGTAGAGAGATATATAGAGATGTTAGAGAGATACAGATTTTTCTCCTCATCAGTCATTTACAAGCAAAAACATGAGAAAATAAGGTTCAAAAACACCAGTTATCCTTTAGGGTTTTAGCTGAAGTCTACATTAAACTACATTAGAAATGACACATTATGCCTTCGCCCCGGTTTGTTCCTCTCATCACAGCTGTTAAAAATCTCTCGTGATCTTTAACGACACTTGCAGCTGCTCTGCAGATATTTCTTCCTAAAAAACTCCTCTGACCAGCTGGATAAAAGATATTCAACACTCTAACCTCGTTCTTCAGAAAATAAAACGTCTGGACGAACAGGCCGTGATGTCTCACTCTGACTGAAAAATCAAAACCCAACATCTTTTTTCTGGCTCTGTCTCTCTTTGTTCAGAGGAGTGTTACATCTCACCGACGACAGCTACGGCATCGAGCCGTTAAACTCCGCCCCCCACCAACACCTGGTGTACCGCCTACAAGACGTGACATCACAGCCCCGGGGGTGTGGAACGCCACATTATGACCAGCAGGGGAACGCCACTGAGCACGCTCAGTACGGAGAGGAGGAGATCCACCACGGACAGCACAGCAGGGTGGGTTCTCACACACACACACACACACACACACACGGTGATGGTTTTTCATTGTCGTCCATTTTGTTGCAGGTAAAACGAGCTGTTCTTCATAAAACTCACTACGTGGAGCTGCTGCTGGTGGTCGACAACGACAGGGTGAGACACACACACACAACCTGAAACTGTGACATCATCAGTGGGCGTGTCCTCTAGAGAGCTCCAGTCTAAAACCAGGAAGTCAGTTAGCATGTTAGCATGTTAGCTCTTCCTGTTGTCAGTGTGTTTCTGGTTAAATGTCTGAAATAAGGTCTGTGGTTTTAACACAAGCTCAAGACATTTTCAGGTTTTATTCTCTGACATAAAATGGGTCAGTAAATCCCCCACTCCTGATGTTTGAAGCTTTTACGTGTCTTAAAAAAGGCGGTTGCTAACGAGTGTCTAAATGAGACTACAGAGGTTGACTTCACTGAGTTAACTTTCACTGAATAAATATTTCCTGTGTTTCTCTCTTCAGTATAATTTCATGAACAGGAATGAAACAGCAGTGAGGGAGGAGATGGTTCATCTGGCCAACTTCATAGACAGTGTAAGTGCACACACACAAACAGGGTAGTTCCTCCCTTTGCTCTGGATGCTTGTGTGTGAACTTGTGTGTTTGTGTGTGTTCAGATCTACGTGCAGCTGAACATCCGGGTGGTCCTGGTCGGTCTGGAGATCTGGACTCAGCAGAACCAGATCAGCACCGAAGGAGCGGCCGGAGAAGTTCTGAGCCGCTTCACACAGTGGAGAGAGAAGGAGCTGGTTCCCCGACGCCGCCACGACTCAGCACAACTCATCCTGTCAGTACACACACACACACACACACACACACACACACACACTGTGTTTTTGTTTTTGTCTTACATGACATAAAAATATATTTTATATAATTGAACTAAACTGTACTTTTTACTAACCAGCAGGTGCTACCGTTAGCCGGCTAACCTAGCTAATGGTAGCACCTGGTGGTTAAAAACAGGTACATGTGATATAAGCTCTGAGCTTCACAGGACATTTCTTGTTATGAGCCCACAAAAATAGAGAAAATAGTTAAATATGTCTGTTTTCTCCTTAGCTGGGTGAAGACAGCTAGCTAAGTCCAGCTTTATTCACTTTAGCTGAGAATGAAGAAAAACAGTTCGACACCAGCAGCTGCTAACGTTAGCTGGCTAACATTAGCACCTGCTGGCTAATAATTAGCTAGTAGAGTTGAATTAAATATAGACAGTGTGTTCATGGACATTAACACAGCACACAGACATTTTACACACACTGATGATGATGATGATGATGATGATGATGATGATGTCATCTCCTGCAGGAGGAGGAGTTTCGGAGGAACAGCAGGGATGGCCTTCGTCTCCACCGTCTGCTCCAGAAGTCATGGAGGCGGGATCAATGCGGTACGCTGCTCCTCCCATTGGCCGACTCACCTGTGTCGCCTCGGTAATGAATGCTGCGTTCAGGTCTGTTTAGAAAAGCTGGTAAATTCAGCTCTCGGTCTTTATCTCCGCCTCAGTTCACCAACACCAACCTCCCGTCCTTCGCCTCCATCGTGGCTCATGAGCTCGGACACAACCTGGGGATGAACCACGACGACGGACGCCAGTGCACCTGCCCCACCAGTGCCTGCATCATGCACTCTGGAGCCACGTAAGACAAACCTTTCAACCAATCAGAGCCCAGGATTTAAAGCGGTCATGGTATGCACAGGACGATCTGATAAATCCTCCTCCTCTGCAGAGGATCCAGGAACTTCAGTACCTGCAGCGCTGATGATTTTGAAAAGATGATCTTGTTGACGGGAGGATCGTGTCTCCTGAACGTCCCCCGTCCTGACGAGGCCTACAGCGCCCCCTACTGTGGGAACCGACTGGTGGACATGGGGGAGGAGTGTGACTGTGGATCTCAGAAGGTCTGTGGAGATTCACTTTAATAAACTGAGAAATAAAACATCTTGTTGTGTCACTGTGAGTCTGAATGAGGCTCTGCAGCCTGTTTCAGATTCAGAGTTATGGCCCTGAGAAGTTTGTTTAAACATTAATATTAATATTAATCAAATATGAATGAAATGTCAAAATGATCTTCTAAACATATTAATGAAATTGATAAAATGTCCAAAAAAAAACCCAAAATGTTATAAAATTAATAAAATGCCTGAAAATTTTTGTTTAAAAAAATGTTGAAATTATCAACAAAACATTTTTCAACAAAAATCTCTGAAAAATATTTATAAAAATAATCTCATCTCAAATTGATGTTTTGGACAAAAAATGTCATAAATTTATTAATAAAATGCCTGAAAAATCTTTTTAAAGTTTGATAATGTAAAAAAACTCTGATATATATGAATGATTGATTTAAACAATGTCTGAAAAATGAAAATAAAATTAAGGAAATGTCAGAGAAGCTTTGTGAAGAAGTGAAGCGTTAAATAAAACTAAAAACCTGTATGTGTGTGTTCAGGAGTGTGAGGACGACCCCTGCTGTGAGTATCAGACCTGTAAACTGAAGCCTGGAGCTCAGTGTGCGTACGGAGAGTGCTGCTACAACTGTCAGGTAAACTCACCTGCTCAGGTAAACCTGTTTTACACCAGAGAAGAAGAAGAGTTCAGATTATATTTAACGTGAGCAGTTCTCACCCTTTATGTTTACATTTAGTTTGACTTTACTTTTAGATTCATTTTCTAAACACGTGACATCTCAGGTGTATTCAGGTGTGTGTGTGTGTGTGTGTGTGTGTGTGTGTGTGTGTGTGTGTGTGTGTGTGTGTGTAGTATCAGCCAGGAGGAACAGTGTGTCGGTCCAGTACAGATGACTGTGATCTACCTGAGTACTGTAACGGCTCCTCAGCCCTCTGTCAGAGTGACGTCTTTGTCCAGGTGAGACCTTTACCTGTCTGTTTACCTGTCTGTTCACCTGTTCACCTGTTTACCTGTCTGTTCACCTGTTTACCTGTTTATTTACCTGTCTGTTCACCTGTCTGTTTACCTGTTCACCTGTCTGTTCACCTGTTTACCTGTTTGTTTACCTGTCTGTTCACCTGTTCACCTGTCTGTTCACCTGTCCTTTCAGAACGGTCAGCCCTGCAGGAAGAATCAGGCGTACTGTTATAACGGGAAATGTCAACACTACGATGGACAGTGTCAGGCGATATTTGACTCCAGTACGTTCATCCACCTGTCAGTCTATCTATCCATCTATCTATCTATCTGTCTATCTGTCTATCTGTCTATCTATCTATCTGTCTATCTGTCTATCTATCTATCTATCTATCTATCTATCTATCTGTCTATCTATCTATCTATCTGTCTATCTGTCTATCTATCTATCTATCTATCTATCTATCTATCTATCTGTCTATCTATCTATCTATCTATCTATCTGTCTATCTGTCTGTCTATCTATCTGTCTATCTATCTATCTATCTATCTATCTGTCTATCTGTCTATCTGTCTGTCTATCTATCTGTCTATCTGTCTGTCTATCTATCTGTCTATCTATCTATCTATCTATCTATCTATCTATCTGTCTATCTATCTATCTGTCTATCTATCTATCTATCTATCTATCTATCTATCTATCTATCTATCTATCTATCTATCTATCTGTCTATCTGTCTATCTGTCTGTCTATCTATCTATCTATCTGTCTATCTATCTGTCTATCTATCTATCTATCTATCTATCTATCTGTCTATCTATCTATCTGTCTATCTATCTATCTGTCTATCTATCTATCTATCTGTCTATCTATCTATCTATCTATCTATCTATCTATCTATCTGTCTATCTGTCTGTCTGTCTGTTTTCCTTTAATTGCTGTTAAAGACACTTCTCCTCCTCCTCACCTTGTTTCCTCTCCTTCTCTCCTCTCCTTGTCTCCTCCTCCCCCCTCAGAGGCGAAGGCAGCTCCTGAGATCTGTTTTAAGGAGGTGAACAGTAAAGGTGATCGTTTTGGTAACTGTGGTTACCATAACAACGGCTTCAAGAAGTGTGAGAGCAGGTAACACACACACACACACACACCTGTCAGTGTTACCTGTCAGTGTGAGGCGTCTCCATAGCGTCGTGACGCTCGTCTCCGTCTCCATAGAAACGCTCTGTGCGGGAAGCTGCAGTGCTCCAACGTTCAGGCGGTGACGGTGTTCGGCATCGAACCGTCGATCATCAGCACGCCGATCGCAGGAGCCAAGTGTTACGGAGTCGACTTCATGCTCGGATCAGATGTCCCCGACCCCGGGATGGTGAATGAGGGGACGAAGTGTGGAGACAACAAGGTGAGGAGGAGGGAGGAGGAGGAGGGGGGGAGGGGGGAGGAGGAGCAGAGGTTAATGCTCGTTTTCTTCTTCTGTGGTGTTCAGGTTTGTATGAACTTTGAGTGTCGCAGCGCCGACGTCCTGAACTACGACTGTGACGTGGAGAAGAAGTGTCACGGACACGGGGTGAGACACCTGTTCACCTGTTCACCTGTTCACCTGTCTACCTGCTCATCACACACTCACCTGTGTCTGTCTCCACCAGGTGTGTAACAGTAACAGGAACTGTCACTGTGAGGACGGCTGGGCTCCGCCTTTCTGTGAGGTCAAAGGTTACGGAGGCAGCGTGGACAGTGGACCCACCTGGAACGGTACCTGTTCACCTGTCACTTCTTCTCTGCTGTATTTTTGATCACTGCTGTCAACGACACTTCCTGTGGAGACATTTCACAATAAAAGCACGGTGTTTAGGCTTCAGTTTGACCCCTGCGGTCCAGGTCCTGATCGACTCTGTCGTCCTCAGATAAGGACACGTCCCTCAGAGACGGTCTGTTGGTCTTCTTCTTCCTCGTCCTCCCTCTGCTCGCTCTGGGTGCGTTTGTTTTCCTGCGCAGGAACGAGCTGCTGCGACGACTCGGGCTGAGCCGCAGGAAGAGGTCGCAGGGATACCAGTGAGTGCGACCGACTTTTATCTGATGATTCTTATTTTCTCTGTCGTGCAGTCGAACTCCAGCCTCATTTACTGACACCTGTGGAGTCTGAACAGGTGACTGACGGCGTTTACAGTCGGCAGCAGCTGTTGTTTCTATTAATACTCAGACGAGACTGACGGCAGCTCTGAGCAGCACCACACCTGTCCTTAAACAAGGCGCCAACACCTGCTCATGGGGCGTTCAGGGACAACCAGACATTTAAAATCTGCTGCAAGACAGAAGTGTGAGGAGAATTTAAGCTGAAGCAGTGTGTAGTCCCACTCACTGAACTGAAACAACCCAACAGTGTTTATTACCCATGATCCTCTTCTCCTTCTGCAGCAGGAAGTGCTGTGGCTGTAACAAACACCAAGCTCCGTCTCTAACTCCTGATATTTGCGTCAGTTTCCTGAAGCTGTGATTTTAAAGTTTAATAATGTCGCTTTAAAACCCAACTGATCCTGACAATAACACACACACACACACACACACACACACACACACACACACACACACATACACGATGCTGTTGTTAACTTTTCCTCGCTCTCTGTCGTCAGAGCCGACGGTGCAGCTTCAGCCAATCCCAGCAGAGGACCACCTCCCAGAGCGCAGCCTCCATCTGTTGCCCGGGGCAACGCCAACAACATCGTCAGAGACGGGGTGAGTTAACGGCCTCCAGACCGACAGGGTGTAGAGATGATAGAGTGTGTGTGTGTGTGTGTGTGTGTGTGTGTGTGTGTAACCCAGACTAAACTACTGATACAAACGACTAAAACATTCATTATTTCCAAACGTCGTCTTCTCTGGACATTTAGTAATTGTGTTGTTTTATGATGTCAAAACTTGTCAAACTTAGATTAAACTTGACCTGGTATCTGTTCTGGTTGACTCTCTCGGCTCTCATGAAGTTGTTTTTTTTTCCCTGATCGATCATCAGGAAAATTAATGATTAATCCTAGAGGTTGAAGCCAACTCTAACTTAACTGGACCTAGAATTGAAGGCTAAGCTAAATTGTCCTAGAGGCTAACTGTAAGCTAACTGGATCTTGAAGGTGAGGCTAAGCTAGCTCTAAGCTAACTGGATCTAACTGGACGTTTTACCCTCAAGATGTTTAGATTCCTCTCCATCATCGGTCCCATCAGGAGGCGACTCGTCAGTGTTGTTTCCTGTTTCTGCTGAAAACAAACTAAAAACATCAGTTAGCACAGGTTCACCTTTCTGATGAAGGTCTACCTTTATTCTGACAAGTTATGACCTCATCAAACACTGAACACATACTGCTAACATTAATTTATCACCATAGCAACACTCCTGATAATTAGTGCCGTTCCTTCAGCTTTTAGTTGATTTGTTTACTTGTTTAGATGTTAAGTAAATACACAATAAACATGTTAATCTGTGACTCTGCTGATCAGGAGGCTGATGATGATGATGGACTCCCGGTAAGCCTCAGGTTTAGTTTAGTTTAGTGTAGTCTGTCATAACCAATAGTCAGTCATATCAATAGATCAATAGACCCATTGATTAGCTGCTGTAGTGTAGTGATTAACATGTTGTGGATGTTTCATTAGAACTAATTGAAATGAATGGGTCCTAACATCCTCTGCTCTCTCTACATGTGAAGCACCATGCTCAGCTACTGCCACCACAGGAGGTAAAATACTCACTGTAATACTACTACTCTAATACTCCTACTACTACTGTAATACTGCTGCTGTAGTGCTCTGAGGTCTCTGCTCTGCTGCTGCTTTTAGTGAATCTTCTGTCTGTGTTCGACCTGGTTCTCAGGACTGTAACTGTTGATCTTGGAGGAAACATGATGCAGGGTTTTGTCGTTGTCCATCCTCTCTCTCCCTCCTTTTATTTCCTGTCTCCTCTTTAATCTGTTATTAAAATAAAGACAATGCTCCATTAATGTTAAAAAAGATAACAAGAATATAAGAAAGAGACGTGAGTATTTAACTTACACCCTGATGTCAAACCAGACTTAACCCAACCATCATGTAGGGAGATAATAATAATAATTAATAAGAACATTTCCTCTGTGTGATCAGGTGGTGGAGACCAGCAGAACGGCTCCATCCTACGCTGTGAGGCCTCCTCCTCCTCCTCTGTAAGAACAACAACACTAAACTGTCACTAACACTCTTTACAGCGTCTGAGCAGTTTGAAAGTCCCTGTGAAAAGATACAGTGCAGTTACATTTCCAGTGAATAAAGATCCATCATGATCACAGACAAAGTATTAATACGTTCTGATAAATGTTAGCATTGCCTTTAGCTAGCTAGTTAGCCTTGTTCCAACAAACCATCATTTCACTTCTTCTTTTCATGATTTTGATCATTTTGTGTAATTTGTGAGCCAACTGGTCCCAAGCTAAGCTAACTGGACCCAAAGGTTAAAGCTAAGCTAACTGGATGCAAAGGTTGAAACTATCTCTAAGCTAACTGGACCTAGAAATTGAAATTTAGCTAAATTGTCCTGGAGACCAACTATAAGGTAACTGGACCTAGAAATTAACCTCTACTCTAATTCGACTAAGAAGTTGAAGGTAGTCAGTAACTTTAAGCTAATTTGGCCTAGATGCTAACTTTAAAGTTAGCTGTTAGCCTGACAAATATGTCGTAGTTTGAACTAAAAAGTAGATGTTGTGTTTTTAACGTTTCTTTTTTTTATCTTTTCCTCAGAAAACCAAAACCTTCTGCTGCATCACAGCCTCTGGTGCCTCAAAGACCTGCCCCCGCTCCACCTGTTTAACTCATTGGGGGCCCCGCCCACCACACCTGGATGGCACCTCCCTTCTCTTCCCCCTTCTCTTCTTCTTCAACCTCAGACCCTGTCCGCTCAGAGCTGGTTACCTAGCAACAGCCAGGAAACAATTCTGGAGCCAAGATGGCAGCCGGCCAGCCCTGAAGTCTGCCGGGGGCCGGACTACAAACTGGACCATCAGGAAACTGGACCCAGTCAGACCGGACTAGGAATTTACCAGGACAAACAGGAAGCAGCTATCCTCTACAGTCTGTCTTTACTGTGTTTCTTCTTTCTTTAAAGATTAAAAAACTCAGCTCCGGCAGATGAAACATCATCTGTCACCAAACCAGCCAATCACATTTCCAGAACAGAGTCAGCTGTGACATCAACAAGCCAAATACCAGATTAGCGCGTCATTACGTTTCATATTCCTGCTGTAAAAGCTTCCCTGATCTCTATTGGTTACTTTGCATGCTAGGTAGCTAAGAAGCATTTGCCAGTTAACAGGGGTTAGGCTTACAAGCTCTGTAGCTCTGAGCTATGTAACTACAGTGTGTCCCACTTTTCATGCGAGCCAGTTTGTTAACTATTTTTTGGCAATACTATGAAATGTACAAGTGTACTCAAGCTAATGCTAGTATGCCTTATCACCAGTAACTGCTGAGTCACTGCACTGAAACATTTCATCATCGACATTTTGTACACTAAAAACAAGTGGCAATAACTCACTCCATTGACTTTTTTACTAATAAGCTAATAACTAGAACTGTTTAGCTAACTAACTTTGCTAGCTAACTACACTAGCAGGCTTACAAAGTTATGAGCAAGTGCTATGCAGCTACAGTGTATCCCACATTTCATATTACTGCTGTTAGCATTCTGAAATATAGCTAGTTAGCTTTGTCACCTGTTAAACTGAGGCTTAATTTTTAGTCACTCAAATATTTCAGCATTATCAACTTGTACTTATGTTGTAAAAAGCTGTTTTAAAATTTACTCTTTGACCTCCAGCACTGCTAAACTAAGGTTAGCTACTTAAAGACCTGGCTAGCTAACTAATGTAACAGCACTACTAAGCTTAGCCATCTTGCTAACAAACGTTTGCTAACTAAATGCAAATGTAAAAAGGTCATGAGCCAAGTCCAAGCTAATTATCTACAGCATGTCTTTACACGATGAGTACACGTCTCATGAATGAACTGCCAGAAGTTTTCACTACATTGTTTACATATAGCAGTATTTACACTATATTGTATTCTACACCACGTACATTATATAGTGAATACACTTAAGTGCAGTAATACACTTTATCAGCTAGCTAGCTAATTGATGTTAGCTTCATAAGTTGGTCAAAACATTTTAGTGTTTCCGACTTTTCACTTCAAACTGGGAAACCTGCGAAAAACTTTGTTATAACTCTAAGTACATGACAATACTAAGATGGAGGAGAGTTTCACTCTGATTGGCTGGTTTGAAGACAGAGATTATTGTTACTGGAGGTGACTTTCTTTCTTTCTTTCTTTCTCTCTATGAATGAAAGCACTGGTGCCGCCTCATTGCACCTCCCCTCTGCTCAGCACTGTCTTAGGAATGTAACGCACCCCTGCTGCTGCTGCTGTGCAGGTGCGCTTGGTCTCCACCACTCGCTCGGCGATCTCTCTCTCCAGAATTGTAAAATCACAGTATGCAACAGCGTCTGAGTGCAGAGCTGCTCTGGGTTTCAGTTCCTCTCCTCTGGATCTGGTTCTGGATCTGGATTTGTGTGGTACGTTGATGTTTGTGACTCTGCTGGCTGGTGTTTCTGCAGGGAATGTACACTCACCTCTTTACGTTCTAAACCTCACCTGAAACACTTCAACACTGTTAAATCTGATACCTGGAATTAGATTAAAATCTTTCGATGTCTGAGGTCGAAAGAGAATCCCTTAAACCAGATCCAGTTCTGGCTGTTTAAAAAAACAGAAGCATTCTGGGGAATATAGGCAGTCACTAAATGTAAGTTGGATAAATTTGAATACACATCTTTTCTCACCTGAAGAAGTTAGCTGTTGAGAAAGTGAGGTCTCTAAAAGATGGACGACATGCCTTAACTTCCTCCAACTGTACAAAATGGAGTCAAAATATCGCACATAGGAGCGCTGCCATCTTGGTGTGCTAGCGATGTTGTTTGGAGCCACGGTATCAAAGTCCCGCCCATACACCTGCCCGGCCAATTGTGAGTCAATCACATCTGTCAATCATGAAGCTACACCCACTTTTTATAGCGTCAAATAACTAATCAAAACAAATGTATCAGTAGATTTAACACGTAAAAATACAACAGCGTGATTAGAACAACTTAAATCAACAGAAACCATCTTCGGAAAAAATGTATGTGACGTACTCATGTCCAGTCAACTAACCCTTAAATCTGGAAACGTGGAGATTTTGTTTTAGTGTTGAGAAGCTTTTGGAAAATTATGTGTTGGGTGTGATGCACTGTTTTTTTTGTTTGCTGTATTTTACTGTAGTTTTAGCGTAGACAGATTTCTGAGAACACCCAGCAACACATTGTTTTCACAAGTAACCAGGTTTTGAGTCCAGCTGGATCGGTTTGGATTTAGTGGAGAGGAGGTGCATTGTGGGAAATCTGTTAACAAGCATTCACTTTTGACACACCCAGTACAAAGTGGTTCTGTTTCTTGATCCCATTTGTTCCCAGTCCTGATCCTGAGCTCTTCTGAAGTTTAAAACCAGGAAGTGAGGATCAGTGTGCATGGGAAGCACTATCAAACATCCCTGACTGAAGGTGTAACAGTGTTGAAGTGTCTTAAAGGTGGAAACTATCCGTTAAACTCTTAGTTCACCACTGGATCACCTGCATCAAAGTCCTGAAAGTGTCCAGACTTCCTGTCCCCGCCGTCTTTAAACACCAACATCACCTGAATGTGAGAAACTGAAGGACTCATCCTTGGACTCTGAGCTCCGGTTTGCAGACTGATTCTGATCATTTGAAAACATTCAGGACAGTTTTAGTTTCTCCGTTGTCGTGTGAATGCACCGCGGCCGGTCACTCAGCTGCTCACCTCCTTCGCTGACAGTTTTCATTCAAACCAGGGATTTTTACTCCACCACCAGGGAACCAAATGTTTCTGACCGACTGGCTTCCTCTGACTGTTAGCATCGATAGCCAGTTAGCCGCACACTGCAATTTAATGAACCTGGATGCACTGTGTTGTGTGAGGAGAACATCATGTTGATATTTTTATCTGCTTTAGTATATTTTTAATTTGCTTTCTTGAGTGTTTTTGCACAGAAATGGGTGTGAACCAGAGGACTGAGGATTCAAATAAGTCACTCACAGGGCTAATCTAGTGCCATTTGATTGTTTTTATGCCAAAAAAATATTCAGACCAATCAGTGTTTCTTCCTGAACTTGAGTGTGGAGAACAGACTGTTCAGACTGAAGTTATTTACAGACACAGAGCAGCTGAAGCATCAGGTTACAGGCTGTAAACTGCTGCTGAGTTTAAAGGTGTCTGGTTATAGTCTCCATTTTCTTTAAAAATCAACTCATGTTCAGATCCAAACCAACAGGTAGTTTCCTCTGAGTGTTTCTACAGCCTGATAGGTTCCTCTGAGCCACACAGCTCCAAGTGTGGATTAATCCGCCGCTAAAAATAGTCCCCAGCAAATGCAAATCCTGTTTAGAATAAATATTACATTATTATATGACAGAAATAAAACTCACAGTATTCAGGTGTTTTTAAGATTAGAAAATGAACCTTACATCTGTGAGGATTCATGTCTTCAGTAGGAACCATTCAGAGACAGAGGAGGGAAGGTTTTGAGAGACGGACGAACACACTGTTGGATTGAGTCTGAACATGTTGGATTTGTTTAAAAACACCTGACTGGTTCTTTAAACGGTCCTGATCCAGCTGATAGTCTGATCAGTCTGAAGGAACATGTTTGGCCCTGAGTTCAGTCTTTCAGGCAGAGATTCCTCCCAAACCCGAGCAGGACCGCAGGCTTAGAGTCGAGGTGGAAAGTAACTTAGCTGCATTTACTCAAGTACTGCATGTAAGTACAGTTTTCAGCTACTTGTACTTTCTTTGAGTATTTAATTTAATTTTCTGCTTTTTACTTCTTTTACAGTTATCTGACACCTGCAGGTGAGCTGTAGTTGTTATAGACAGGTCCTAACAGGTGAATGGTCATTAAAATGTCATAATTCAGAAATTCTCCATACTGAGTAAACTCCCCGTATTTTAGATTCTTTTAAGTTCATTTTGGATTTAATTTGTTAATACTTAAGTACTTTTACTTAAGTTAACTATGAAAAACCAGGACTTGTAACTGAGTGTTTCTTCACCGTGCTACTTTATTGCTGCTTTTACTTCTTCCGTCACTTTGAGCCTGCTGGGCAGTAACTTTTTAAAAATGGGATGTGTCTGCAGCCTGACAGGTAAAACTCAGGGCAAAGTTTGTATTGATACTGAACCTGTGTGAACTCACTGAATGAGGGCGGTATCACAGGTGTCACCTGGTCGCCCCGGAAACACTGATATCACCATGGCAACGCAGAGACGCTCATCACCTTTTTCTATTATAATAAATGATTTTGTGTAGGATTTTTTTCTCGCAGGTGTAAAACTGTTTATCTGTGGTAAAGAAAAAACTCTGAGGAGTTTTATTCTATGAAATGTTGCTGTGTCACGTGGGAAACTGAAGAAACCTTTGCTTCTGATCTCAGACCTGTCGGACATCTCGTGGACGTGTCGTAAACGGACAGTTTCAAGTTACTATAGCAACGGTCGTGGAGCAGGTCTGCGACTGAAAATGCCAAAACTCGTGCTGCGTTCAGGTGCTGTTTGCTGTGAAAACCCCCAAACTTCCTGCAGCTTCACACGATAATGTAATAAACTTTATTCAAACTGAATGTCGTTATGTTTTATTGGAAAACAACACAGAAAAGTTGTGACTGCGGGATAATTCACCTTGTACGAAGCCAGGAGGCAGAATTTAAACCCTGATTCGTCCGATTTACTGTGTGGTAATGTGATTCAAATTCATTCAGGAATATGTGACAGAACTGAAATATTAGACTTTAACCTTATAACATGTAACTTTTCCTCATTAAAATGTCTATTAATGACTCTACCTATGATATATATCTTGTTATTATTTATATTTTCACACGTTTCCAGCGGTTTTCAAGCCTATAGACAAATCTGTCATTTTAATCAAGATAACAGTTGGTTTCATTTGGTCAGTGGCGTCATATCATTTAATATTAATATATATTTTCTATATGTCATACTTGAGTAGTATGACATATAAGTGTGTTTATTCTACTCAATTTTTAAATCAGTTAAATTAATCTCGAATGAAATCAAATAAAAGTTGCAAATAAACACATTTTACCATCTTTAAGTACCAATTAATGTATAGAATATTAAATATAGAAATAATATAGTTGCTTCTTTAATTTGAATATTAAATAAGAATTTTCTTCGGGAATAATAAAGTTCTATCTTATCTTAATGGTTCGATAGAATAATTTAAAATAGCTACAGATCTAAAAAAATATTTTAAAAAAAAGAAAAACTATGATATAATGAAATATATATATTTATTTCAGTCTCCTACAGACTCACACATACTAAACTTCATTCATTTAATCTTACATTTTTTAATTATTTTTTATTTATTTATTGTTTTAGTTTTTATTTATTTTGGTTTTGTTTTATTTTTTATTTTTTTTTTTACAAAAAATTGACGCGAAAGATTACGCCCCCCTTCTTTGTGCGTCGTGACGTCAGGATCATCACGTCACTTCCACGCAGGCCTCGCTTCCAGGCTCCGCGCCCGGAGCTGTCATCGTTTCACCGGGAGAGGCGAAGGGCATCCGGGATACCGGCCGAGAGGGGAGCCGCTAAAACGAGTTTCTCGAGGTCAGTAACCGGGACTGCGGACCGTGTCCGTGCGGAGACGGTCTGATCTGCTCTTTCACACGGAGCCAGATTCTGGATCCAGTTTAGATAAGTGTTTAAGTAAAAAAAACGTTTTGAGGAAATTTGAGAAAGACAAAAACCTGTTAGCATGTTAGCCGCGTGCTAGCTAACACAGCCCGTTTACACTAATGTAACCGTGAGGCCCCGGCCGTCGGGCACCTGCTACAACTGTCGGTGCTGAGAGAAAACTAGGAGCTCAGCTGCAGGAGAAGCTGATTTTAACCGCGACGTTAGCTTCTTTACTTCGCTTTTATAAGTCAACTCAAGTAGCAACGTTTAGCCGCTAACCGAACGTGCTAATGGTAATTAATAGAATAAGCAGAGACATTTCAGCTAATTACATAACCCGGCTAATCACATAACCCTGCACTTTAGCTCTGAAGCTAACCACGCAGAGGAACGAGCAGCGCTCTTTTTAGCGGTTAAACATTCAGAGGAGGTGATTTTACAATGTTTTGGTGAAGCTCGTCATTTTCGGGAACTCCTGACTCGTGAAAGGACAAATTGACTGACAGGTGGCGTGGCCAATAAAAACCCGCGGAGTCCAATTTCTGGGCGGGATTTCGCTCAGGCATCCAATCGGGAGGCGCGGTTGGCGGTGGAGGGCGGGTCCCGGGCCGCGGGGTGAGGGACGGTGAATGGAGGCAGGGAGTGGAGGCTCAACAAGGTCAAAACACAGAAACTGCAGCCGAGGCGACACATGGAGACTCAGCGGAGGTTTCTGGGCCCTGACACTGGAAATAACCCGAGTTACAGCTTCTGTTCTGGATTAAAGTCCTCTGAAGGCTGTTCCTGAACTTTAGCTGCTGTTTGCAGGGACAGAGTGCAGCAGTTATGAGGATGAGAGTTCACTTTACATGGAGTCACACTTGGCAGGTTCTCAGACTAAACACCTGTGACCTCAGGTGTGTCAGGGCAACTGAGCTTATTTTCATTACTGATTAACCTGCTGATTATTTGTTCCAGTTAATTAACACAGTCAGACACTAAGCTGATGTTTTGTCTTAGAAACAGATTCCGTTTATTGTAACGTGAGAAGCTGGAAACAGCAGAGTTAATTTTTTTCCTGAAAAATGACTAAAATAATGAATTAATTGAGAAAATAGTTGCTGATTAATCTTCTGTCGATCAGCTAATTGATTAATCAACCAGTCACTGCAGTTCTAACTGACTGATGTGGTGTTTGATGCAATTCATAAAGTTGTAACATAAAGTTGTATAAAATGCGATCAAAATGTTTTTCTTACACAATGAAATACGCTGAAAAAGAAAGATGTTTTTACGTCTTTTCATCAACAACAAAGACTTTCCTGTGAGTGTCCATGTTTTTCCGACTTCTCAAGTGGAATGTCATTAACTCGGAGATGACATCACTCTCATTTCTGACGTAAACTCCGATGTAAATGGAATGAACCATTAGCTTTGGCGAAAAACTTGAAAACTGTCGTTCCACAGTCCCGATCGTCTTCCGAGCAGATCAGGGCGGGTAGTCCTGGACCTGTTCCCTGTGGTTACGTGTTTATACGTTTGAACCTTCCTTTAGTTTTGTTGTTTAGTTTTTTTTTTTGACGCAGTGTGGATATAAAGTTATCAACAGAAACCAGTCCCTCGGTGCTTAGATGAGTCTGAGGTGTTTCCTCCTTTTCGTTCCAAATGTCTCCACACTCGACTCTTGTCCTGTTTGTTTTCCCCCACAGTTCACAGCGAACCTGTTGCTCCACCTGTTGCCGCCATTCAAAGAGTTGTTGTTGTTGCTGTGTTTGCCTTCAGTCTTCTCTTTGTGTTCAGTGTTGCTGTCATGTTAATCTCGGGCTGGGCGATATGATAAAAAATATGACCAAGATTTTTTCCCCATATTGATCAGTATCGATATTTATCATGAAATGTAACTGAAGAGTATCCCAATGACTGAAGACTAAACAAACAGTGAGCTCATTAGTTGAACTTTGAGGATATAATCCCTGATTTCTTTGGTAGAACCTTCTATGTAGAGCAGATTGGTTTGGTTCTCACTTCTCTTTGAAGAGAAGACGACAGGATAGATGTTATTTTTGGTCCGGCCCTGTTAGCTGTTAGCCCTATTAGCTGTTAGCTGTTAGCCCTGTTAGGACTTGGTGTGGACGGACAAACAGCATCTTCATCCGCTCTGTGTGGTTGCTGGGATGAAACCTTTTCAGCTGACTGTAAAGATTTGTTGTGTTTCCATCTTTGTTGGTACCGACCGTCTTAATCTGGGCTTCGTCACAAAACCAAACCACTTCCATATAATTAATGTGCTGTGACCTTTGTTGTCAACAGTTTCCTGTTTGGACAATAATGTGAGTTCTTCACTTTCCTGCCTCTGGTTTTTCTCTGGTAGTTTCGGACTCGTCCACAGCTTTCTTTACCTCCGGTAGGTCAGGAAATGGTTCTGTACTTTGACGTGCAGCTGCTGCCTGATTGGCTCTTGTTGCATTAATGCTGCTCTGTGATTGGTTGTTATACTAAAAATGTCCTGAGCTTATAATCTTATCTTTATCACAATCCCAGATCCAGATCATTTTATCGCCCAGCCCTAGTGTGACGTTTTCAGGTCATGTGACTTTGTTATAACTTGTATTTTTAGCTTCAGCGTGACTTAAACTTTGGGAGTTTATCTCAGGACAGAAAAACTTTCTCCTCAGTGAAAATGAAAATGTTGTTTGTTCTGATGTCTGAACGAGTCCTCGTCTCTCTCTCTCTCCCTGTCTAACACAGTCTCTCTCTCTCTCTCTCTCTCTCTCTCTCTCAGTGGACAGACTGACCAGTGGACGGTGGACGTTTCCTTCCTCCCTCTCTGTCCTGGTTCTGACCTGGAGTTTTATTTCCTGTTGTTGTTCTGAGGTCGAGGACGTCCGGATAGTCGGACTGACCACAGCTGAGCGTGTGTGATACGTTAAGGACTGCTTATGCATCGTTTAAGGACTTGTGCGGCGCGGTTGCGCCCACTAACCGCCTCGCAGGCGGCTCAGACTGTTGGCCAGCAGCGGCCAATCACAGTCGCCTCCCCGGGCGGCACAAGGACGTTTCAGCCAATCAGGTGCTATTCGGCACCTGTGGCCTCTGAGCCGTTCCTGAACGGGACGAGCTCCAACTACGTGGAGGAGATGTACTACGCCTGGCTGGAGAACCCCAAGAGTGTTCACAAGGTAAGGAGCAGTGGAGCCCCCTGCTGGTGTGGAGAACTACACTACAACAGATCTGCCATGGCGGTTTACTGGTTCAACTAAACGTAAAGGGAAAAATACATGTTAAAGATTAATTCTGGAAATGAAGAGTTCGCTAACGTGGCTATAAAGTAATGTGATTACTCTTCTCTAAAGCAAAACTAGTTTAATAAATGTACTGTAACACATGATATGAACAAACAGCTGTCAATAAAAGTTTAAGCGTTTTCGTAGCTTTACCATCTCTGGAAAACGTCAGTTTTGCTGAGGACAGATGAGTGTTTTAGCTACGTATCAGAAATAATCTAACACAACTGAAGACACAGATCACGTGACCATTCACGTACACTGGGCATGTGCGAACTGGTGTAAACAGGAAGTAGATTGCTCTGCAGAAATCACTACAAATGAACTTTAAATGTTAACACTGAGGCCAGAAACACCTGTAATTATTCTCCATGTTACATTCATCACTGGTAGTTGAGGCTGAGATGGGTCACGTGACCGGAGGGTGACCAATCAGGGATCAGGATACGTTGTGACGAATGAGAACCAATCAGAAGTGAACGTGGGCGTCTGTGTCATAGTTTCTGTCCATCCAGACTAAAACACAACCCAACAAAAACTATAAAAGGCACAAAATGAAGAGACAAAAGACACTCCGCTATTGGAGTCACACAAAGTTTAATATCCTGTGTGAATTTAAAGAGAAGGGATTTATTTGGTTGATATTTATGGAGCAGGTTAACTTATAAATTAAAGGACAACATCTACATTTACATTTAAAAACATAATCTGACTCTGCAGGAGGTGTAGCGCCCCCTAAAGGTCTGAATGAAGGTGGTGTCTCAGTGATCTGTCTTCAGGGACACAAACACATTTTAACAGAGTGTTCAAAGACGACTGGGATAATTTTAGCTCGCTGAGGCTCAGTCACATGACAGAGCTTCACAGGGGAAGTGAAGGAGGCTGATCAGAGTCGTTCGCTTCCTTTAACGGTTCATTAACTATGAGTTTAAATCAGAGGTTTGTCCCCAAAAATCAAACTTTTACAGAGTCCTGAAATTAAAGGAGGAGTTTCTAAAATGTTTAGAGACGTATTTTAAACAAACCCTCAATATTTCTTTATAGAAATGGGGCAGTTAGAGAAGACAATTATTTCTTTTATTGTGTTTTTAACGTCTGGAGAAAATGAGACATTAAAATTATAATAGATGATATATGTGATTCGCTCCAATTATACATGACACAAGAGAAAAGCAAAACAGTTAATTAATAATTAACACGTTTAATAAAAAGACGTTTAAAAAGAAACTGATTAAAATTAAGTTAAAAATAAAAAATAAATAAATGAGAGTGAAGAGTGAACAGATAAATACTGAGCTGACATTAACTCTGAATCTGATCGTTTTATATAACCTGTACAGAAGTGTAAAGTAAAGTGCATCAGTAAACAGTTCAAGGAAAGTTTTCATATAAACATTCATTTATCAGCAAGTGAAACAAGTTTGAAACTAAAACCACCTGAGTGAAATCAATAATCAATAGTCTGTGTTGTCTAATTGTGAACATGTATGTGAACACACAGTAAATCCTACAGTGAGGTGTGTGTCTGTGTGTGTCACTGAGAGGTGTTGTGTTACATGTCACAGTTATGTAATGATCACTGTGACCTTCCTGTAGCTTAGCAAAGTAGCTGTTCACTTACACAATACACACACACACACACACACACACACACACACACACACACTTTCTTTGCCTTCAAAATAAAAGTGTTAGAAAGTTCTGGGGGTTTTGCAGCATTTTTTTATTTCGAGGTAATTGAGAGCTTTTATTCTGAAAAGTTCTGACTGAAGTTTAAAGGATTCTGTTTCTGCTCGACCAATAACCAACATGGCCGCCATCTTAACGGTTTAGAAAACAAACTCTCCTGAGGTCAGACTCACCTGCCGACTCATCATGATACTGTTGTTTAATGCTGATACGATTATCGTGACCAGAGGAATTCTGGGATATGGTCCATAGTGTGTAAAGAGGGTCCATAACCACATGTACAGTTTTTAGTCTCATTGTTTTTCAGCCCCAGTCGAAACAGAAACCACTAACGTGAATAAAACAAACTCCAACTGACAGTTCCTGTTAGCACACACTTTAGCTTTATAGGTTAATTATTTACTGACTGAAATCTGAAGGAGACAGAATTAAATTATCAAAATAAATGACAATATCTGGAGATTGTTAAGATCTGAGTTCTGGATCAGGAGCTCCAGGACCTGAATCACGTAAAATCAGGTTTAAAGGTGAACAAGAAAAATTCCAAACTTTCTCCTTTAAAGTGAATGAAAACACACACAGACGAATAAATAATCACTTTAAACAGCTCAGTATCAGAATTTAATTCCCCAAAATGTCAAGTTTCATTTCATTATTAGTCTGAAACCAGAGTTAATTAGCCAACAGTTGATCCCTACATTATTCTTCTTATCTAATTCTCAGACTTTGGTTCAGTCATTGTAAGGTGGTTTTTTCCTGTGGTTCACTGACATGTGGTCTTTCTGCTTTAAACCAGTCTGACTCATCCTGCAGCTTCATTCTTTAATTACCAGAACAAAGTGGAGGCAGTTTCCCTGCTCACTGAGGCCAACAGAACCTCCTTCAACGAGAAAATAAAAATATGATCCAGATGTTTACATGTGTGAAACAGCCAGTTCATACTGATGAATGTTCAGGTTTTAATATCTGATGTTTTCGGGGACTATGTAGGATGAGTTCTCTGATGGAGAGATGTCTGAAGGTTGTGAGATTTATGAGACTGTACTCCGATCAGAGACGACCCTGGGGTCAGGGTTGTGTTGATGATGCAGCTGTGGACGTCCAAGGTGATTTATCGTTCACAGATCGGTCTTATAATGGGAATTCATTTCACCCCTCGGCCTCGACCCCGGACCTTTCATCTGCCACAAAATGTAAAATCTCAGAGATGGTAGCTGGAAAGACTGAGGAGGTTCCACACTAAGGATCTGGTTTGATGAGTTGTTGTGATCATCAAACTCTCTGCCCAGTAAAGTGAAGGTCTTCATGTGAAGTGGGTAAAAAGACAAATATGTGCTGAAGTGGTAAAAGCTGAAACAACAGGAGGAGGCTGCAGCAGAGTGAGATCTGGAGTGTGTTTGGAAATGTCTTTGATGGTGGCGAGAGCGGAGTTCATACTGGGAATACGATGTTGATGAACAGAGTCCATGACTCATGAGTCCAGAATGAGCTGAATAACCACAGTGGAAACCAGAAAGCAGTTTGTTCTCAGGCAGCGATAGAGAGTATTTCCTGTCCTGGTACCTTCCCTGTTAGGGCTGTGGACCTTAAAGCCGTCTGTAACAAGTAAACAGTGAGGAATGAAAGGAATCCAGAATCCAGAAATTCCGGTTCCCGTCATTCCCACCGTGTTGCCAACAGTCGTGGCCCGAGGCGTCATGTTTTCAGGTCGTCCACAAACATAATATCTCTGATTTAACACAAACATTCACACAGACTCAAGGATGAACTGGTTATAATTCGATCGTCAGAGGTCACTGGTTGGTGGAGTTGCACAACCATGAGGTGGTAATTCTGGTTGGACCGAGGTGATTCTGTAGAAATGTGGGACAGCTCTGGAATAATTTGACGTTGAATAGAAGTTGCGTGTCGTCACTTTCAATATATTTCTTGTTCTGTGCACTTTTAATTTTTTTGTTACCTATGACACTGCAAACTTTAGCTGTTAAATAATCTGTCAACAGATCAGGTGAATGATACCTGAAACAATAAACACAACTTGTCAGTATTATAATTATAAATTTACCTGTTGCCGTTGAAGACAGTTTCCTGTTCTCAGTCACTCAGAACGCTGTTGTTGTGTGAACAAAAGGCCAAACCTCTTTACTGTTTTATGCAAAAACCACTGTCATGTGAACAGGGCTTCAGGGTTCATCTGCTTGTTCAGTCTAACGTCACGACCTGTTCAGACCTTACGGACTCAGATCTGCAGCATCTGGAAAACAGGAGACTCAGAGAAGTCGGACCAGGAAACAGGATTTTCATTGGTAGTAACGTCAGACTGAAGAAGCAGGTTAAATTGATTTGACCACAACGTTAGCCATCATAGAAAAACAGGTTGTGATATCAAACCTGTGGTTGGCGTCCACACACGGTGTACCAGGCGTAATGAAGCTTGAATGAAGCAACTCTTCTTCTGTAATTTAATGTATGTAGTTATTAACAGACGTTCTCGTTTTGTCTCCCTCCTCCTCCTCCTCCTCCTCCTCCTCCTCCTCCTCCCCCTGCAGTCGTGGGATGTGTTTTTCCGGAACGCTAACGCCGGTGCTCCTCCTGGCGCCGCCTACCAGTCTCCCCTGGGTCTGTCGGCGGCGTCCGGCCTCGTCGCCCCTCAGCTCTCCTCTCTGGTCGGAGCTCAGCCCAACGTGGAGAAGCTGGTGGAGGACCACCTGGCCGTCCAGTCCCTCATCAGGGCCTACCAGGTACGAACAAACTCAGTCCTGCACCCCGAGAGCACAATGACCAGGTTTAGTTTACACGTCCAAGGAAATCACAGCGTTCCTGTTTTTCACTGTCTGAATTCAGTGTCTTATGCCTTTGCTGTCACACAGATCTGGTTCTTTTTGCCTGATTCTGCCTCCACTCCAGCACAGTGGTTTAGTTTGTGCAGCTCACAGTGTGAAAAATGACATTTTAAATGAATCCACTGTGAACTGTAAACAAAACCTGAAAAAGGAAAAAACTAAAACCATCTGTGTGGATAAATATCACCTCAGGAAGTGTAGGTGAAAACAAAACTCAACAAACAAACTCTCAGTTCTGTTTAATGAAATCTTCTGTTGAGCAAGTTAATTTAATTTGAAACAGAGCAAGCTGCTGCTTGCTGATTTAATCAAATTAATTTAAAGTTGAACGCAAAACTTTAATCTTTCGACCTTTATTTCCAGATCCGCTGATGTGATATTTAACTTGTCTTTTCCTACAGGACGTCCTGTAACATCCTGAAACTCCTGACTGTGTTTCAAATGTTTATGTGATTTTACTGTTGGGATCTTTGATCGTTTAATTCTACTGTTTCTGATTCTTTACACTCACTGTATCATTTTATTCATGTAAACACAAATCTGGTGTGTTTTTAAGGTATTAATAATTTTAAAAAAGTAAGTAGTAGTTAGTAGTTAAGAGTTTCTCAACCTTGGGGTCGGGGCCCCACATGGAGTCATCTAATGAGCAGAGGTTGTATCACAGAAACTTCCTGAGTCTAAAATCAGATTTTACAGAATCAATCAGTCCAGACTAACTACAGGAAGACAGGTGAGTTAGAAGTGTTGGCAACATCTGAATGAACTGTGGAGATAAAGGAGAGAGGGGGTTAAGATGGCCGACACAGGAGAGCAGAGAGAGCCCCATAACTACAGGATCACAGCCCGGGATCTAGACCAGATCTGCTAACGAGTGTTTGGTCGTCAAACAGCGACACGTTGTCAGAGTCAGACTCCACCTGCTGACAGGCTGTCGACTGGAGAAACAAGAAAAGAGCAGCTGTACGGTTCAAACAGATTAAACTTGACCTGCAGGTCAGGAGGTTTCTGTGATACGACCGCTGATGATGAGAGGGTTGAGAAACCCAGATCGCTGACGGAGGTCTCCACAGGTCACACGTTTGAACTGAATCCAGAACAGTTCTGTGTGACCTCTTTATCAAAGCTCCGAGTATAAAACCGTGAGTTTTCTCAGCTCGTTTACAGCGAAGGTTAACGGGGGTTGGACCTGTGCAGACCTCCAGGTGTAGGAGCTGTCGGCGTTGTGATAACCAGGTGTGTGTGTGTTTAGGTGATGGGGCATCATAACGCCCTGTTGGATCCTCTGGGAATCAGCTGTGTGAATTTTGATGATGCTCCGGTCAATACCGGATTCCAGGACGTCGGTGAGAACGAAAAAAAACAAAAACAAACAAACAAAGCTTGTGGTGTTAATGTTGCTTTTCCCTCCCACCCTCCCTCTCTTCTCTTCTTCTCTCCTTCCTCTTTTTGTCAAATCTCCTCCTTCCTTTGGTCTTCCTCTCCTGCTGTCGTCCGACGCTCCTTCTTTCCTCCTCCTCTTCTTGTTTTTGTGTCAAATCCTGTTTCAATGTTGATCTTTTTCTCCTTTTCTGTATCTTTTCCTTTGTTACTCGCTCAATCCTCCACTCCGTCTCGCTTCTCATCCACTCAACTCTCCACATCCTCCCGCCTCCGTCTTTCTGTTGTTTCGTTACATCTTGTTTCCTCATCCTCCTCCTCCTCCTCCTCCTCCTCCTGGGTGGGCTCTGTACTGTTGTCACTCCCTGTAGATCCGAGGGCACCATGTGGCCCAGTTGGACCCCCTCGGCATCATGGACGCCGATCTGGACTCGTGTGTCCCCACTGACATTATCACCTCCTCCGACAAGCTGGGTGAGGAGCTAACCCCCCCCTTCGTTCCCCCTGTTCCTCCCCCAGGCTGCCTCGCAGTCTGGCTGTTTCTAAAACTTCCCAATATTCCAGGGGGACGTTGGTTAAAGTTTAATGTTTTGGAATGTTTCTGAAACCTTCTTGTACAGTGGAAGATTTTTATTTAACTTCCTGTGTACTATGAACGTTTCTGAAAGTTTATGTTGAGGTGAAACCTTTTTGAAAACTTCTTAAATGTTTTCATTTATGTGAATGTTTCTGGAACTTTATCTGAAGGATTCTCCATCATGTAAAGTTCCTGAAACGTTCTGGTATATGATGTTTCTGAAACTTTCTGTACTGGAAAATTAACCTTGACGTAGTCCTTAAACCTTCTTGTATCATCTAAATCCTGAATCTGTCGATTTTATAATTAACTTTCTTGCATATATCAAATGTTTCTGGAACTTTCTGAAAACAGGAACCATCCTGTTAATTGGCAATGAACTAGTCCCCCTGCAGGACTAAAAGCCTCCACAAGGTGTCACCAGAATGTTGTGGAAACAGATTTGGCCTTTGGTTCTGGATTTAAAGGACGAGTCCTTGTTTTATTTTTCTTGTCAAAAAAAATCTCATGTGCAGATCCAAACCAACAGTTTGTCAGTTTGTCCCTGATGAAGGGCTGGGCTATAAAACGATAATGATAATTATCACAATATAATTTTATATTGTGATAAGAAATTATGTTATAATTTTTTTTAGTAGAAATATAACAAATAGTTGATAATGTTTGATATAATTATGGTGCATTCCAGTTGTACGCTGAAGTCAGATTTCCAACTCAGAAACTCGGAGCAACCATAAGAATTCAAGATGGCTGCTACTCACATCAGTAGTAGTGAACACTCTGCTAATTTTACTGTTTATAGCAGTTCTGTCTTATTAGTTTCACATTAAGTCAATTTTGTGTTTTGGTAACAATGAATGACATTTTAACGTCATCAAAGTTCGCTGAAAAACAAAGATATCTTCTGCGACTTTTCTCTCTGAGGTTCTTCAGGTGGAGCAGATTTGTTTTGATTCTCAAAGAGCAACAACAACAAAGGCTTCTCCTGTGAGCGTCCATGTTTTTCTGACCTCTCGACTGGAACGTGGTCAACTCAGAGGTGTGAATGGAATGCACCATAAATTTCCATGTTTACATTGCTTTAGTCACTTCGTAGGTATAGAAGTACAGTGTTTGTCGTGTTCCAACCATAAAGAAACCTCAAAGCAATAATAGTTTGACATTTATCATCAACATTGACTTATATGAAAACTTTAATCGTGATATCATCTTTGGTCATAACAGATTAATACTCAGGGTTTCCCCATGATTAGAAGACTGAGGCACAGCACAACCTGAAACTTCAACAATGGAGGTTGTCTTATATTCCAGAACGAGACAATTACATTTTCTTCCACAATAATAGAATAGAGCGACTACTAGAGTTACTACAGCTTTATAAAGCTCTGCAGTGATGATGTGTTTCTGTAGTCCAACCTGAAGTCAGCATCAGCCTGGTTCCTCCACAAAAAGCCAATGGGATTTGTTCATAGTGTTTTGGATTATTCCAGAAAATAAACAGTGAGCAGCTAAAGTTTCTGATCCTTCAGGTTTAGTTGATCAGATCATCTTCACAGATGAACACCACTGTTCTGATGTTTGAAGCCTAAATCCAACCTCCAGAAGTAAGAAGCTAATGTTGCTAACATGCTAATTTGCTTCCTGGTTTTAGACTTGTTCCTGCAGCTCTCTGTTATGTTGCTGGGTTAGTCAGTATTTCCAGTTTGTCTGTAGAGTCCAGTTGAACCTGCTGGAGTTTCTGAAGCTGCTGTAACATGTTCTGCTGCCACAGAGGAAATACATCAATGACGCGTCAAAACAAATTAAAAGCGTCTCCTGACGTCCCAAGAAAATCTGTCAAACAGCTGAAAATTACAGCTGTCACAGGTGATGAGATCTGAAAATATTGACTGTCAGAGAAAATGATGGTAAATGTCAGAGGCTGTGGGAACACAAGTGTCCTTTCATTTAGCACACAGTGCAAAAACTCGCAAATAAGCACATATCAGGCACTTTGTCATTTGTTTTGCTTCTCTTATGTAAATATTGCAAACATAATAGTTCAAAATGATCAGACTGTCAACAGTGCAAAGCCTCTCAGAAACCCAGTTGTTGGGACTATTTTCAGTGGCGGATTAATCCACATTTGGTGCATTTGTTGGTTTGACTCTGAACGTGAGATTTGTTTATGGGAATATAACCACCAGGATGAATCAGTACACTTTGAAAAACAAGATGAAACGTTTTGACATTAATCAGGAAAAGAATAAGTTTCTGACGTGTTCTAGATTCCTGCTGACCTTTAATAACTTTAGTCTCATTTGGGAGACACAGGTCATGGGTCAACATCAGCTAACCCCTGCAATACAACAAATATTTTTATTGCTTGGTGGAAAAATCTATTTATCACAGCCTGGCTGTTGAGCTGTGCTAACCTGAAGTAGCTGCTCTGGAATCTGAAGCGTTTGATCTGTTGCCAGAAACTCACTGCTGCAGTTGTCAGACGAGTTTTAGCTTCTGCCCTCAGGAGTTTGGCTTCTGCTTTGTGGTCTCAGTAGTTGGTTGTATTTGTAACCTCTGGCTGTTTTTGTTTCTGTCGGCTGATCGCTGTAGAGACGCTGAGGTTTGTTGGACCAGTTTGACACCAGTTGTTGGTTTTTATAAAGAAATCTGAACCTGTTTCCAAGCCTGGAAATAATGTACCCAAAATAAAAAGGTTACTGTTCGGATTACAGTAACAACCTTGGTCTTCTTTGAAAGGAAACTCTTTAATTTTTACAACCCAAGAGTCAGAATAAGAACAAGAGGCAGGAAACCAAACTTATAGAGACACAAACATAAAGAAATGTCAGGTTTTTGGTATAGAAAGGGGAATAAAAGGCCTTTAGTTGCAGTTTTAGTGTGAAAACACGTGTGAGGACCCTAAAACAGTTTGCAGGAACAGAATCAGGAGCTTTCAGACAATTCAGTCAATTTCAGACCAGAACTCACCTGAAGCTCTAAGAAGGTGACATGGTGGATTTTAAAAGGTTAAAACTGAATCTGCTTAATAGTTTCATATGAGATTTGAAAGGACAATGTCTTATCTACCCAGTTAATCTCCACTTCATCTTTAATTACTTATTTAGTCTATAAATGTTAAAAATTATAAAAATAGTTTAATTTGCTTATTTTGTCTGACTAACAGCATAAAACCTTAATATTTAATTTAATTTACTGTCATATACAACAAAAAGCCAACAACAAACTGTCACATTTGAAATCTGAAACTGCAACAAGATAATATTTGGTACTTTTGCTTAAAAAAATGACTGAAAGCAACAAGTCATTACTAGAATAGTAGATTAATCGATTAAATGTTGCAGGTCGTAGAAACTCCAGTGTAAAGTGACAGACACTGACACTTAGAAAATACTAGACAGCTGAAGGTATAAAACGCCACAGTTCAACAGTAGAGTTTCCTTCTTATCATCCATTATTGTCGTGACGTCGACAGTGTTTTTTTCTGTCAACTCAGAATAGTTTACTGGACAGTATATTTGTTTTTATGTTATCAGACTTGATAAGTCTATAGAAGTAAATCAGTTTTTCTGATGTGAATATATCAGGTCCTGGTCAGTCTCTACAGTCTCTTTGCCACTAACCGCTACGAGCTTCGCCTCACATCATCTGCAAAAAGAAACCGACTCTGTTCTAAATACTTCACCTGCCTTTACTGTCACCTGTCACATCAGTTGATATTAATCCAACCTGCAGAGTTGCAGGGACAGATTGATTCTTTCTGGTTTGTGTACAAAGTATTAAACACATGTAGTAAACATGGAGGTGGTCGGTGTTGTGTTCTCAGGGCTCAGTGTCGCCCCCTGCTGTAGTGAAGGTGACCTGCGCAGAATGGCTTCCTGTTTGGGAAAACCCTCAGTGTGGGTTGGTTGTGGTGTTGCTTCTGTATTGAGGACTATTTAACTTCAGCATGGTGTTAACTGCATCCTTCTTTCTCCACCACTTCAGGCCAAATTTAAACTTTTTTCTAAACCAAACTCTTTGATTTTTTTCCTGTAAATTTGTGATTGAATTTAAAAGGTGGTGGAGACGTCGAGATGCTGGTGTTTTGCTCCGTTCTAGCTGTAGGCGGTTGTGCCGGTGGTGTAAAAAAATTGGTGGTGAGTGTCGGGTTTGAATGTAGGTCGTAGGTCACTAATGGTGTCCGGGTATCTCTCCCTTTGCTGCCCCCTGCTGGCGACCCATCCAGACGTGGCTGTTTTCAAGGAGAGGCTGAGAATCCTAACGGTAGGAGGTACGAGAAACGACAACGACAATGGCGCTGGTGTGTCACTGCGCAGTGCTGTGAAGCCAGTAGTTCATCTTTAGTTGAGTGTTTCCACTGCAGTAGTCTACAGGTAACATGCAGGAAGTCCAGGAGGTGGGAGACAGATGCTGCTGTCTGCTGGGCCGACGGCTGGAGCAGATGGAGGCAGCATCTGTTTCTGACGTCCTGAGGCTTTAGAGGAGGATAAAAGAGATGTTTCATTGGGTTCAGTGTCTTTACTTTGATCAGAGTGTTTCAGGAGTTAAAGAATGGTTAAGCACCAGTGTCACTGACTTTTGGGAACTTGTAGTCACCACAGCTACACCAACGATCTGTTTGTTAATTCGTGACGTCACGACCACTGAAAATATTGTTTCTCTCCAAAAAAAACTATTCAGTGTCATTTTACTGCTTTCACTGAGTCGAGGAAGAGAAGAGGACATGGCTGTAGTTCATCTCAATTCTTTGATGAATGAAGAAAAACAAAATTTATGCCAGCAGATGCTAATGTTAGCCAGCTAGCCCTAGCTAATGTTAGTACCGCTTAGCACCCACTGGTAAAAGCAGGACCCCTGATATAAGCTCTGGGTTTTACAGGGTGTTTTTTTTTATGAGCCACATCTTCATGTTCCAGTTGTCAGTCCTTTTCTGTGCTCCTCAGTTAAGGTGAATAAAGCTGGTCTTAGCTAGTTATCTTCACCCAGCTAAGGGGAAGATAGACAGACATATCTAGATGTCTTTGCTCTTTTTGTTTTGCCAGTGTTTCCTCTTTAACTGTTCTTTACTCCTGTGGAAACTGTTTGGGTTGCTGGGGGATTTAGACATTGAACCACAGTGAAATATCCCTTTAAGATCTCAGCACACAGGAGACATTCAGAGGACAAAAATATACACCTAAATATACACCTCTGACCCCTGACCTCCTCTCAATGTCTCCTGTATGTTCTGGTTGTTGTAGTCAGCTTTGTTAGCTTCTAGCTGCTGTTAGCACCCTGCTCTGTGCAGTAAACAGTAGAACCGTTTGTAGAGCTCTGGGATAGATCAGTTCTCTCTCAGAAACCTTAAAGGAAAACTCTGGTGTTTTGAAGCTCTTATGTCGTTAGTGTAGATGATTGACAGGGACAAAAACCTCCAGAGACAGAGCTTTTCATTAAAGAGTCAGTTTAACCAGAAACATCTCTATATATCTCTACCAGACTCCATTGACAAAAACAGGGATTTAACCAGGAGCTGCTGGAATACCACTGCCTCCATCTGTTAGTGTGTCTGTGTTACTGTGTGACTTTCAGTGGTGGAAGAAGTAATCAGATACTTTACTGAAGTAAAAGTACCACACAGTAACACAGACTTTTGTTTTCCAGCAGCTCTGTGTTCTTCTTGGTAAAGTTACTGTTTTTGTCAATGGAGTCTGGTAGCAAGTTACAAATGAACAACTTCCTATACGTTCCCCTCAAAACAGGAAGTCTCACATATATATATCAAATTATTTTCTCAAACTACTCTTAAGCTGTAAGTGCGATCTGCATGAAACTTTGCATGTATCACCTGTGTCCTCTCATGATGACATTTTATTAAAAGATTAAAAAATGCAGTAGTTATAAAGCTAAAACTTGTACTTATTCACCTGAAGTCATCTCACAACTTAACACATTTATATCTGATTAAAACTAAACTTGAGCTAGTGGTTTGTTGTACCTCATTGACATCATATAGAAAATGTCATGCAAATTTGCCGCTAGGTGGCGCTGTTACACATAGTTTAAAAATATGCGATGCTTCCCTTCTTGAAGAGAAACATTTCAACCTTAGTGAAAAGATTTGCCTTGTTAGCAATGTTTCTGGTTAAACTAAAAGGATCTTCCTCTTTAATAAAAAGCTCTGTCTCTGTAGGAATCATCATGTTGTCAGACACTTTAAACAATCGGAGTCTGTCAGTGGCAAAAACAAGAACTTTAGTGGACGGACTTTGACGTGGTGGTTCACTGTTCTTGATCAGTACTGCACTGATTCCAAAGGTTTTTGTTCCTTTCAATCATTTACACCCAAAAACATGAAAAATAAAGTCCAGGCTAAAAAATACTGGAGTTATCCTTTAAGTCCAGGTGGAGCCAACAAGGTAGCATCTGAGGATTATTTTTAACTGAGGCCAAAAAAGGATTAAGAACTAAAGTGTAGACAATCTTAAAAACGGTATTTTCCAACAAATATACCACTCTGATATTAAAGTTCTGTCAAACTGTGGTCATTGGAATATTTATTAATGATGCCAGAAAATACCTTTTTATTAAAAGACTCTTTGCTTAGCTCGCTGTTGTTTTCATGAGCTGCAGGTTGTCACAGTGAGAACACAGCGTGGAGGCGAGTCGACAGATGCTCGATGCTTCTTCATGTCTCAGCTTGTGTAACACAAGGAGCTTTAAATATATAAACAACAAAGGCTTAAACATGACAAGAACATTTTTCTTCAGAGTGAAATATAAGTCTGCACAGGTACATGTTCCCTCTTGACAATCAGCGCAGTAAAATAATGAGATATAGATTTATATTTTATTAATCCCAAAAGGAAAATGTTACTGTTAACTTTCTATAAATCACAAAACAGCTGAAATAGATGTGGAACATACAATTAAAATCTGAATTATACGCAACAGCTACAATAGATAAATAAAATATAAAGTAGCATAAAATAGAAACTGGTATTAGAGACATAAAACAGGACTCTAACTCTTATGTGCTGAATATACAATACACTGTACACTGTATATAACAGCAGATCAATCAGTAACATCACAGATGACGTGAGGTTACTTATAGTTGTAGCAGCTCAGTTGTGGCCTTACTTTTAAAAATAATCTTTATCATATCACCTGCTGGTCACTCCAACTCTGACCTTCAACACTGGCTGAAGTTTTCCTGTTTGTGTCTCACAGTGACTAATTAAAACTCGTCCTTTTTATTAAAGAGGAAGATCCTTTTAGTTTAACCAGAAACATCTCTACCAGACTCCATTGACAAAAACAGGGATTTAACCAGGAGCTGCTGGAATACCACTGCCTCCATCTGTTAGTGTGTCTGTGTTACTGTGTGACTTTCAGTGGTGGAGGAAGTAATCAGATACTTTACTGCAGTAAAAGTACCACACAGTAACACAGACACACTAACAGATGGAGGCAGTGGTATTCCAGCAGCTCCTGGTTAAATCCCTGTTTTTGTCAATGGAGTCTGGGAGTGATATAGTGATGTTTAATGTATAGGATTGTGTCTCAAGTCTGAATTGTTTTTTTTTTTTGTCTGGAGAGAAGGAAGTCAGTCATCCATCAGTTTCTAAAGGATGATGATGAAAACTGATGTGTGTCAGATTAGAGGCGTACCGGCCCTTTAAATCCTCAGTATCAAACCATGACGCTGTGTCGTCTCTGTGATATATAGAGATGTTTCTGGTTAAATTAAAAACTTTAATAGTCAGTTATAAATTAATTATTAAATGTAAATATGAATTACCTCAGAGAAAATGTTCAGCTGGTGTTTTTAGCTTTTAGTTTCTGGTGGCTTGAAGCAGATCTGGTCTGAGCTGGAGCTCTTTCTGTTTCTCTTTATCTCTTGATTTTATTTCTTTCTCTTCCTCTCTTGTTCTCTGCTTGGCTCCAATGTTTTAGCCTTTTAACCTGTCTGCCTCAGAGTGAGTTAAAATAAGGACAGGAAGCTCAGCAGCTCTAACATACCAGCGGGTAGTCTAACCAGCTGAGCAGGAAGACGCTGACTGCAGCTTTAAATGTGTAAATGTTTGTATCCTGCAGGTCAACCTGGTCTGTTTGTTTAGTGTGTGTTAAACTGAACTCGCTGTAAAAACAGGGTCGATGGATGGAAAAGAATAAAAGCCAGGACTCTACTGAGGCTGTAGAAATATGAAGAGCACATACACCCACTCTCTGAGCACTTTATTAGGAACACCTGTACACCTGCCGATCACATGGCAGCAGAGCAGATCCAGGTCAGGACCTGCAGTTAATGCGACCTCAGTGACTTTGACCTTTGACCCAGACGAGGCTGGTTTAAGTATTCCTGGGATTTTCACTCACAGTTCTGAGAGAGGTCAGAGGTCATGGTCAAACTGGAGCTGACAGAACTACGGTTACTCAGATAACCACTCTCAGACTCTTTATTTACTAATTGTGATCGCTGAGTGTAAATGTATTTTTATTAAAACAACAGTAAAAATCCTCTTGGACATTAGCGCCCCCATCAGGATGTAATGTTTATTACACCTCAGAAAACTAAGGTGATGTAGGGATGGTGTTTAGGGCTTGAAAACATTGTACAACATATTTACACATAAATAAGTTTATACTAAGTTTGGACATTTTAATAACTTTCTGCAGTCGAATAATCGAGCCAGTTTTAGTTGATTAGTCATGATGTCATCGTTAACTAAAAGCACATTATCTGAAATCACTAAAATCACCAGAGCAGTTATTTGAGCGTTTAGCTCAAACACATCCAGTCGTTTTTTGTTGTCGTTACTGAAGCTCAGCGTTTTTGTGACTCTTGCTTCATCCCGCATAACGCTCAACCGTAAATAATGCGACGCTTCGGTTCTTTTTATTGACGACTTCTGTTCCAGTCTTTTGCTTGCTCAGTGCCATAAACATTAGTTCCACGTCTTTATGAAGTAAAACTTAAATCTCCTCCCACCCAAATAAAAATTAGTCGATTAGCGGATAGCCAAAAAGATGTAAATGAACAAATGTCTTTACATCTGTTTATTACTACATTATAGTGTGTTATAAACCTTTTAATCATTGTTTATATATTTTGTCTTCTGTCCATGTCCTGTGTTCGTATCCTCGTTTCCACTTAGTTCGTGGAAACGCGATAAATAAAGTGTTGTGAATGTGTGTTTCAGAGTCAGACTGCCACTCACACTTTATTGTCGGCTGCAGAGGGAGCGGTAAAGATCAGAAAACCTGTGTTTGTGCCTGTGGAGCTGTTTGTGGAAACAAAAACAAGCCTCGGCTGCAGAGATGTGACGAGTGTTTTTATCTTTCCTCCCTCACCCCATCGCCTCCCCCCTCAGTGGGGGAGGAGGGAGGGAGGGAGAGTGCTGATTTTTAGAGAGACTCTGCTTTTTGATTGGCCGGCTTCTTGTCAGTCGTGTGGTTTCTGTTGGCTCGTCAGAGGTAGTTTTATAACCTGCGTCAGCTTCGTGATTGGCTGAACCAGCTGTCAGTCTGCCCAGCTCAGCCCTCTGATTGGCTGTGAGTGTTCTTCTCATGGGGCATCCTTTAAGGTCATTGGTTGTTGGATTTAAGGACACAGGAATCTGAAATAGATGTATCCCCCCACACACAGACACAAAACACATCTTTCTACTTCCTCTCGATCTTTCCTCCTCTCCGTCATAACCCCTCCTCCCCCCTAACTGCCCCATAATCAGTTTGAAGTTTGCAAAATAACCGATTAAATGCCCATAACGCTCCTACCTCCATGTTCCCGCTCAGTCATCGCTGCTGTCATGAACACATTGCTGCTCTTTCTGTGGTGAAGTGGAACTTCTTTATTTTATTTATGTTCTGATTAAAGTAAAAAACAAGCAGGAAATCCTCTTCAGCTTGTGGACGCTTCACCTCTGTCCTGTCCTGCTGCACGAGACCAGAGCTGATGTTCAGAGGTCAGCAGAGGTCAGCTGATCATCGTCGGGCTCGTGGATGTCGAGGATGTCGTCTCAGAGATCAAAACGACGCACAATTCCGATTTCGATATTTGAGGTTTAAAAAACAGCTGTTAAAAAGATCCTGAGCAACACTGAGGCACTGTAATGTCGCCCCCTGGTGTTTGATTTTATTACAGCGCGCCGCCATCTTGGAATCAGAGGCGTTAACGTAATGGCTCTCGCTTTGATGACAAGTCGATTTGGCGCTGTGGCTAGCGTTTCAAAAGGGTGTAAATTTTCCAGTGAATTGTCTGAACTTTTTCTTTCAAAAACTTTCCACGGGAAGTTAAGCTGGGGAATTTTGGAAATATACCAAGTTGGAAACTTTCCATGGGAAATAAGGGGAATATATGGGAATTAATTAACAGGAAGTAATGGAAATTAATGGAATATTTTGGGGTAATTTATACAAACTATCAGACAAAAATGACATTTTTGACTTACTTAGATTTATTTGTGAGTGGAACTTTGATCGATTCTTTCAACCACATTCAAATTCCCTGTTATAGACCAAACTGCAGTTTAGCTAATCACCAGTTTATTCCCGATGGAAAGTTTCCATCCACCTTCGTACCTTTTCATTCAGAACGGCGAGGTGAAGCTGAACGTTTCCGCCTTTACCAGACTGAATGTTTCTAATGTTTCTCCTCCACATCCATGAGACTGAAGTGTGAAGTTTGAACCTCCTGACTCATCGTCTCAGTCCAGAAAACTTCAGCTCTGGTCTCTTGTTTCTCTGTTTTCTTTTGTTGCTGAAAACCAGATTTGACAGTTTGATCCTGTAGATGTCGTCCTGACCCCGGTTCTGTTCCTTTAGCCAAAATCTAAACTACTACTTTGACAAACTCAAACTTTAATAAAGAGACTTTTCTGTTTTTAAATCAAAGTTTTGAACAACCAGCAGCAGTTTGTGGGGAAACCCTGATGTCTGAGGAACTTCCTCAGCGTTGTTGTAATCTAATACAAACCTGCTGCTGCCTGGAAACATGAGAACAGACTTCCTTTATAATGTGCTGATTAATGATAAACACTGATCAGATCTGCAGCCAAACAAATGAAAAGTAAATCAGTAAAATTTATCTGTATGTTTCTTTTAGTGGCCGATCACAGAGTTTAAAATCTTAAAGGATAAATTCTGATGTATTTAAATCTGGGTCTTATTTTACGTCCACTAAAGTTCTCGTTTCTGTCACAAACTCAGATTGTTAAGTGTCTGATAACATGATGACAGGATTCCTACAGAGACAGAGTCAGATCCTTTCAGTTTAACCAGAATCATCTCTATATATCTCTACCAGACTCCATTGAGAAAAACAGGGATTTAACCAGGAGCTGCTGGAATACCACTGCCTCCATCTGTTAGTGTGTCTGTGTTACTGTGAGACTTTCAGTGGTGGAAGAAGTAATCAGATACTTTATTGAAGTAAAAGTACCACACAGTAACACAGACACACTAACAGATGGTGGCAGTGGTATTCCAGCAGCTCCTGGTTAAATCCCTGTTTTTGTCAATGGAGTCTGGTAGTGATATATAGAGATGTTTCAGAGCTGTGTCTGGTTTGATGTGTGAACCCGCTGATTGGCTCAGATTATTGACACTAACGATGTCTCTTCTTATTTTTACTTTTATTTTTCATTTGTTTTCTGCCCCCCCACCACCACCATCACCTGATCCTCACCCTCCTCCCTCCTGCTGCTGTCACTTCCTGTCTTCTTCTGATCACCTGCTCTTCTCTGCATATTTGAACTAACGTCTGTTAACGATGCATTTTCATTCGTCACTAACTCACATGTTGCATGTTCTCATTTGTCCCGAACTGTTTGTGTGTCTGTGCATGTTTTTGGCGTCCACTTCCCTCCATCCTCCAACCTGTCCTCACCTCCTTCCCTCTTTCCTCCTCACTCCTCCCTCCCCCCTCCTGCCCCGTGGTGCATCATGGGACATGTAGGCTTCTACGGTCTGGACGAGACTGACCTGGACAAGGTGTTCCGTCTGCCGACCACCACCTTCATCGGAGGCTCGGAGAGCGCTCTTCCTCTGAAGGAGATCATCCGCCGACTGGAGGTAAACACAGAAACACAGCTCTAGTATCAGTAATGATCACAATATGTATCTGAAAGGATTTATGAGGAAGTAAACACATTAACCACACACACTGTGTCCTGCTGAGTGAATGTAAACAAAGCTTAGAGAGGCTTTTAATTTGAAATTTAAACAACATATTCAGTTTATTTGATCCTAGATAAATCAGATAAAGGTTTGTTCTGTTTCTAAACTCTCATGTTTCATATTTACTCCTCAACTGGGCAACAAGTTCTTGAATAAACATCACACAGATTCACTGTGTTTAATTTATGTGTCACATTAACAACTAGATTGCTGCCAGTTGCTGGCGGCTGCAGCTCACAGCGATAGATGCATCAAAAAAAAGGATTGAATTGTTCCATTCGCTGCTTTCGTTCATGTGGAAATATGCAACGACAATAAATGAACCTTGAACCTTGACTCTTTCTGGAAAATGCATTTTCTGCTTCAGCAGCAATCACACAATAAAAGAGAATAGGATGTATAAAGAGACTGTTCTGCTTCTTGTCCAGCTCCTAACCAGGGTTTTCCACATGTGCACACAACGTCCAGTAGTCGCCTTGATTTCACTGTTTAACAACTCATGTTTCATCTGTAGGTTCATTTTCTTTCAGTGTCGATGGTTCTACAAAACAGACCTGATGATTAAAACCAGTAAAAACAGTTTAATGTTGTAAATCAATGTTTCTGTGTGAAGCTCTTGGACAAACACCATGTCCATGTTTCCTATAGTCTTCAACTTTAAAACTCAAGTTGAGTGGGTTGTTGGATGGAGGATGCTCCTGACTGCTGCTAACGCTAACCGTACTGTGTTTGTGGTCTTGGTGTGCAGATGGCGTACTGTCAGCACATCGGAGTGGAGTTCATGTTCATCAACGACCTGGAGCAGTGTCAGTGGATCAGACAGAAGTTCGAGACTCCGGGAGTGATGCAGTTCACCCTGGAGGAGAAGAGGACTCTGCTGGCCCGTATGGTCCGATCCACCAGGTGAACACGGAGGAGGAGAAGTTTACCTGAGCTGCTCTGACCTGCTGCTGCTGCTGTAACATGCTATGAATCTATGTGTTGATCAGGTTTGAGGAGTTCCTGCAGAAGAAGTGGTCTGCAGAGAAGCGCTTCGGTCTGGAGGGATGTGAGTCTCTGATCCCTGCTCTGAAAACCATCATCGATAAATCCTCTGAGAACGGAGTCGAGAACGTCATCATGGGAATGCCTCACAGGTAAAACACACATATAAACACACAGGTTTCATCCTTGTCTTTGTTTGTGTCCTCACCTTCTCTCTCTCTGTCAGGGGTCGTCTGAATGTTTTGGCCAACGTGATCCGTAAAGAACTGGAGCAGATTTTCTGTCAGTTCGACTCCAAACTGGAAGCTGCTGATGAGGTGATTGAAGCTGCTGTAATTTTAAATTGTTTTATAGCAAAATATCCTGGAAAAATAACCAGGTTAACTGTTGATGGACAAAGCCAGACTTGGAGGGAAGTATACTGAGATCCAGTCATGTGATGTGACTCAAAGTTACGTCGGTTTGGAACAAACAAATAACCAGATAGAAATGTCTGATGAAAAACATCTGATGATGTGAAGGTCAAGCGTAACATCGTCTGCATACGTTTTTATAAACTTTAGCTCTGTTAAAAATTCTGTTTGTTTGTTTTTTTTTTTTGTTTATTTTAATCTGGTTTCTGAACTGACCTCTGACCTTTGACCTCCTTCCTCAGGGCTCTGGAGACGTGAAGTACCACCTGGGTATGTACCATCGTCGTATCAACCGTGTGACAGACAGGAACATCACCCTGTCTCTGGTGGCCAACCCGTCTCACCTGGAGGCCGTCGACCCTGTGGTCCAGGGGAAGACCAAGGCTGAGCAGTTCTACTGCGGAGACAACGACGGGAACAGGGTGAGCCGCCACAGCGAACCGCCATCTTTGTTTTTTACACAGTAAACTGCGTTTTCACTGAGCTGAGAGTCGCGTGTTTGTGTTTACGTACAGGTGATGTCCATCCTGCTTCACGGAGACGCAGCGTTTGCAGGTCAGGGTATCGTCTACGAAACCTTCCACCTGTCTGACCTGCCGTCCTACACCACGCACGGCACCGTGCACGTCGTCGTCAACAACCAGGTAACAAACAAACACACACACAAAAATGAACACGCTGACGAACGTGACTGAGCCGTGACGTGTTCTGTCATCACGTCTTCCAGATCGGTTTCACCACAGATCCTCGTATGGCTCGATCGTCTCCATACCCGACTGACGTGGCTCGAGTCGTCAACGCTCCCATCTTCCACGTCAACGCTGACGACCCTGAGGCCGTCATCTACGTCTGCAAGGTGGCCGCCGAGTGGAGGGCCACGTTCCATAAGGACGTGGTGGTCGACCTGGTCAGTCCACACCCTGTTCTGTCTGTTTTAATTCTGCTGCAATGTGACTGGAATAAGACACAATCACCTGTCTCTCTCTCTCTGTGAAGGTGTGTTACCGTCGGATGGGTCACAACGAGATGGACGAGCCGATGTTCACTCAGCCGTTGATGTACAAACAGATCAAGAAGCAGAAGCCGGTTCTGCAGAAATACGCCGAGAAGCTGATCGCAGAGGGAGCAGTGAGCCGACAGGAGTACGAGGTAATGTTACGCCTTATCGATTATTTCACTACATCACAAATCACGGTCTTTACGACAGTATCCCTAAACACAATGTGGATACAGGGGTAACGAACAAATATGGAGGAGATTCAAAACAAGGAGCTTGTACTAACAGAGGGTCGGCTTCTGTTGTATGGACGTGGTTTGGGTTTGGAAATAATTATACCAAAGACACAAACATTGTCTGTCATCTTTATAAACTGTCATTGGCAGCAGCAGTTACCCACAGAATCACTTTAATGCCTACAAAATAAAAGCATTGGAACATTTATTTCTTGCAGCAGTTCTTCATTTCAAGCCAACTGAGAGCTTTTATTCTGACAGACACTGAAAAGATTCTGTTGCTTCCTGACTGTAAAATAACCAGGATGAGATGTGATAAAACCAGTTCAGTAAAACATTCAAACTTAGACCACATCTGGCAGCTTGGGGTGTAAAAATGGCCTGAGATGGAAGATGATAACAGCTGCCATTAAAACTTATATCTGCAAAGACCTGGCTTCAGTTTCCACGGTCGAGAAAACGTGGATTCATGAGTTGGTGCTGACAAAAAGAAACAAATCTCCAGGAGCTCAGTGACGAGGCAGAAACGTTACAGGTGTTTGTCTTGTCGAGTTCACTACGTTATATCGCATTATTTCCACTGTCCTCAGACCTTCTCTCTGTTTGTAGGAGGAAATCGCCAAGTACGATAAGATCTGCGAGGAGGCGTACGCTCGCTCCAAAGATGAGAAGATCCTCCACATCAAGCACTGGCTGGACTCCCCTTGGCCCGGTGAGGACGGACGTGTCTCAGTTTGTCTCCAGACTGAGTTCATGGACTGAATTGTTGACTTTGATTTGTTGTCGTCTTCAGGCTTTTTCACTCTGGACGGACAGCCTAAATCCATGAGCTGCCCCTCTACCGGTCTGACTGAAGAAAACCTGAACCACATCGGACAGATTGCTTCAACCGTCCCTGTGGAGGACTTCACCATCCACGGAGGTCCGACACAGACCGATAAACATCAGTTTCTAACAGAGAATCAAAGTAAAGACCAGATGACTGGTGGAAGCGCTGCGTCGTGACCGTGCTGCGTTTTGTTGTTTCAGGTCTGAGTCGTATCCTGAAGGGTCGAGCCGAGATGATTCGTAACCGGACGGTGGACTGGGCTCTGGGAGAGTACATGGCCTTTGGATCGCTGCTGAAAGAAGGGATCCACATCAGACTGTCGGGTCAGGACGTAGAGCGAGGTACCTTCAGGTAAACAGATCCTGAATCCTGAATCCTGAACATGAACCTGAATCAAAGGTGAAAGTCCTGAAAGTCCAGTGTTTGTTTGTCTCCTTCCAGCCACCGTCACCACGTCCTCCACGACCAGAACGTGGACAAGAGGATCTGCATTCCCATGAACCACCTCTCTCCTGACCAGGCGCCGTACACCGTCTGCAACAGCTCGCTGTCCGAGTACGGAGTCCTCGGTCAGTCCGAACTCTCTGCTGCTGCTTCAGTAAACCTTTTTTCAGTAAACCTTTTCTTTCTGCGGATTTATCGTTGTAAATTTCTGCGTCGTCAGGTTTCGAGTTGGGCTTTGCGATGGCGAGTCCAAACGCTCTGATCCTGTGGGAGGCTCAGTTCGGAGATTTCCACAACACGGCTCAGTGCATCATCGACCAGTTCATCTGCCCCGGTCAGGCCAAGTGGGTCAGACAGAACGGCATCGTGCTGCTGCTGCCGCACGGCATGGAAGGCATGGTGAGGACAACGCTCGCCTCAGGGTGTCGACAAGTCCACAGAGTTTACACTGGATGTTTTATTTTCAGCTTCGTCCACTGATCTGATTCAGTGAGAAATATTACAGTTTGGAAAATGTGACTGGGGCAGAACAGCGCCGCCTGGTGGACAGTTTAACCCACTACACTGTTTATTCCTGGCAGTTTGTGTAGATTTGATGTGAACTGACTCTGTTTGTGTTTTCAGGGTCCAGAACATTCTTCAGCTCGTCCAGAAAGATTCCTCCAGATGTGCAACGACGACCCAGATGTCATGCCTGTAAGACACACACACACACACACACACACACTCTCTTCAAATGCGGTGTCAGTAATTCAGATTACAAAGATTAAGAACTACCGGACAGATTTTGGTCTTAAACGTCAGTCCTGACCTTGTGTCTCCCTCCGTCTCTCTCAGAACATCACCGAGGACTTCGCGGTCCGTCAGCTCTACGACTGTAACTGGATCGTGGTGAACTGCTCCTCTCCTGGAAACTACTTCCACGTCCTCAGACGACAGATCCTCCTGCCGTTCAGGAAGCCGGTGAGCCTCAGTCAGATCGTCCAGCTGCTCAGCTCAGCCCTCTGCGACGTTACCAGACTCAAATCTTAAGATATTAATTTTAGCTTTTTGAGGCAGTTTTATGAATAGAAAGACAAATATGTGGAGAGCTGAAGGCAGCTGGACTGCTTTTAGGTTTCTTTAAGACGTTTCGTGACGTAAACAGGAACGTTAGCACAGTGTTCACTACTGTTGATGTGAGGAGCAGCCATCTTGGATTCTTATGACTGTGACTTCAGGGGGCGTAAGATAAAACTCCTGTTTGTCTCTGCAGTTGATCATCTTCACTCCCAAATCTCTGCTGCGCCACCCAGAGGCCAGAGCCAGCTTCGACGAGATGCTGCCTGGTAACATCATCATCATTATTATTCAACAGCTGTACAGTTTTTAGTGCTCAGTCTGAGCCTCAGCGTCTCCTCCTCCACTTCTCTCCTCTGCAGGAACTCACTTCCAGAGGTTGATCCCAGAAGGAGGCTCGGCGGTGGAGCGTCCAGAGGAGGTGAAGAGGCTGATCTTCTGCACAGGGAAGGTTTACTATGAGCTGACCAAAGAGAGGAAGAACAGAGGGATGGAGGGAAGTGTGGCCATCGCACGTATAGAGCAGGTCGGTAACACTCAGCTCATCTCTGAAACATCACTGTGTATCACCACCAGACTCCATTGAGAAAAACAGAGATTTAACAGGAGCTGCTGGAGACAGACAGTAACACAAACACACTAACAGATGGAGGCAGTGGTATTCCAGCAGCTCATGGTTAAATCCCTGTTTTTCTCTATGGAGTCTGGTACTGATATATAGAGATTGCTTAATAATTAATAACTAAGTTTTTTTCCTCATTTTTGAACTCATGAATATTTAATGTTGTTAATGTAAGAATGTAAGTACCTGGTAAAGATCTGGAAATGTCCTCTGAACCGAACCACTCGTCTGTTATTTGAAAGCTGGACCTGAACCTGAACCCTGCAGCCGAACGTGACCCAGGTCTGAGGGTTCAGGTTGGACCGACGAAGATCAAGTCACCAAATTAAAAGCCCGTCGTTTCCTCTTCTTCCTCCTGCAGTTGTCTCCGTTCCCGTTCGACCAGGTGAAGGCGGAGTCGGAGCGTTTCTCCAACGCCGACCTGGTCTGGTGTCAGGAGGAGCACAAGAACCAGGGTTACTACGACTACGTGAAGCCTCGCATCAGGACCACCATCCAGAGAGCCAAGCCTGTCTGGTAATAACCTTCACCATCATCATCATCATCATCATGTCTCAGTGTAATCTATCAGTCAGTGACAGGTGAGTTCACCCTGTGTGTCTCAGGTACGCCGGTCGAGAGCCGGCGGCCGCTCCGGCGACAGGGAACAAAAACACTCACCTGATGGAGCTGCGGCGTTTCCTGGACACCGCCTTCGACCTGGACGCATTCAAGGACCAGGAGTAAAAACCTGTGACCTGCAACACCTGGAGTCAACCCTCACCTGTCTCACCTCTGACCCCTGACCTCAGACTGCAGCATCAACGCACACACAGAACACACACACACACACACACACACACACACACACACACACACACACACACAGAGGATGTAATACTGCATACTGTACTCAGTGTGAAGTATAAGTACTGTGTGTACTGCCGCAGCAGCTTCAGGCTCAACTCCACCACCTGGCAACGTAGCAACGCAACTCCCTGAGTTGCCTCAGCGTCGGTTTAAGATTCAGTCTGTTTCTGTTTCTGTTTCAGAGCGAGACGATTTTTATTTGACTTTTCTTTTCCTGAAGCTTCACTTTAAACAACGTAAACACGTTTTTAATTTAAGAAAAGAAGCCGAAGTTCTCGGACATGAAACGTTGTCTGAATCCGACTCGTTAAAGAACGATAACGAAATAAATCTGATGAGTTTGACGCTGCAGAGATTCAGGATTAGAAGATAAACATGACGTGAAAGAGAAGAAAATGTGACGAAGTTTATCATTGATGTGCAGCAGTTTGTGTTTTCCAAAGGTTGTTGGAAAGTCAGAACGAAACACAAATGTCACCTGATTAAATCGAGTCTTAAATTCGCAATTTTTTTAGCTTAGAGTCTGGTGCTGTGGGATCAGACTGCCTGTTTTCAGTACCTGATGGCTTTTGTTGCTCCGTGCTGCAGAAATGTTCCAGTTAGCAACTGCTAGAACAACTCCAGAAGTTGCTCTAGAAGTTGTGGAAACATGAGGCAACTTGTAGCGGCAACAAGGAGGAAAATTAAGAGTTTTTCTCGATGAGGTGACGTCACTGGTGGAGTTGAGCCTTCAGCCTGAACCTTCATGACCTTTGACCTCTCAACACACGCACCTTCCTCCGTCCACACACACACACACACACACACACTCCTCCAGCTGCAGTTATCAGAGCAGACAGTTCAGAAAACAGTGTTTCCTCCTGTTTCCTTTCTCTCATCTTCATCATCTTCAACACTCCTTCCTCACACACACACACACACACACACACACACACACAGAAATCATCATCTTCACCTGAATCGTTGCAGGAAACATTTTATTTTTAGTTTTTTTCTTTTTAAATTGTCTCGTTAGCATAGTTAGCGCTCCCCATTGAAAACGAATGGGGAGTGTTGCTAGCTGGGAAAAGTTGGGAGTGTGATATTTGAGGATTGGTATCACTACAGCAGGTGGAGGTTGTTGTTTTTTGGCCTTTCAGCAGGTGTGTGTTCGCTCGTTAAGGAAAGTCTGTAATTAGTCACCATGGCAACGCTTAACTCGCACACAGATTTTATTTTTGTCTTTTATTTTGAAGGGATATTTTGGGGGGAATAAAATGGCGGCGATCCCCGACATGAACTCAACCCAATGCACTGCTGATGATTCTAATTTAACCCCTCGGCTTCTCTCTCTCTTCTCTCGGTGAGCAGTTATCCCGTGCCAAACTGGATCGGAACGTCTCATGTTTTTATTGTTTTTGGCGTCGAGCAGCTGAATGAACTGCGTCAGCAGGAAAACGTTAAATTCATCTCCTGGTTCGCAGCAGAAAAAAATCCACGACAGCAGATGAAATCAGCTGCAGGTTGTTGTTCTGGGCTGAGACAAAGAAAATGATTTATTTATTTTCATAGTAGGGGATTGAAATTCTCTTCATTATTTTGCTTCATTCAATAAAGAATACTGTATGTACTGAATCACTGTCCTGCTCATTTCTCACTTTAATGCAGCTTTGCTTTTATATTTTAGTCTTTTATGTAGCGAAACTTTCCATGGGAATTAACAGGAATAAACAGGTTAGCATGCGACAGGAAACTTAAAGGTAGTTGGAAAAAAACATCCCGCAGCGTAACCTCAGTTAAAACAGATTTGATATAAAGTCAGTTGAATTTCTACCCTGCAAAAAATGCTTATACAGCAGCTAGCTGTTAGCTGCTAAATCTGAGATGCTAATTGTTAGCTAGCTAACACCATTTCATTGACCATTTAAGAGGCTAGCTGCCATGGTGTTAGCTTAGCTGGTCGTAGGGAATCTGTTTATTTTATTCAACATTCATGTTGTTTTGTTCTTCAATGAAAGAAAAGATTAAATTTCTACTCACAAAGTCAGAAGTGTCATTTTTAAAATGTGTTTCCCGTTAATTCCCATGGAAAGTGTCAGATTTGGAATATTTCCAACCTAACCCTAACCCTAACCTTCCCATGGAAAGTTTGAAATAATTCTGTTTTCCAACCTAACGCCTGTAAATGCACCAAGTGTTCCTTCATTTTATTCTTATTAAAAACATTAGTGCTTCAGATTCAGCTGAAACACAGATCTTGCTACAGAAGCCACCAACCAGACCCTGTACATTTTTCTGCAAATTTAAGAAAATCACAAGATTTCAGGTTCAAGTAACTGTCGTCTTTACCTTGAAGCAGAACAGAGCAGAGTCCAGTTCTGTTCAAGCAGCCAGTAAAACTCCTGGTTTTGTCAATGGAGTCTGGCAGCAGAGGGAGGAGGTAATAACCACAGCGCCTCCTGCTGGACGTCGGAGAAACTGCAGCTCTCATTCCCTCCTTCCACTCCTCGCGTCTCCTTGTTTTGTTCGTTCCTTTTCCTCCCTCTCTCCTCTCTCCTCCTCCTCTCCATCTTTTCTTCTCTGATCCTCTTGTTGAATTCCTTTGTCCTGTTGCGTGTGTGTGTGTGTGTGTGTGTGTGTGTGTGTGTGTGTGCGCGCGTGTGTTCGGTTGCCACGGTAACAGATGTCACAGTGTGATGTCGGACTCTCGTCACAGTGATGTCATCAGCCTACACACCGCACGTCGGTCTCAGCGCTCAGGCTGCGTCACAGAGCGGAGGTAACCAGACACTGTCCAGGTGCATCATGGGAAATGTAGGATTCAGTGTTTTCAGACTAAACGTCGCCGCTGCTCAGATTCTGTTGACCCCTCATCAACCAGAGCCCCCCAGCGTCAGAGCCGAGCTGCCATGGTTCAGTGTTAAAGGTTAAAATGTTTTCAGAGAAAAATCTGTCAATTAAAAGATTTAAATGTAATTCGATTTAAATGATGTGATGATGATTCCCACACTGAGTTCAGTCTCTGCCTCCCCCCTCACTGTCTGTCTGCCTGTCTCCCTCCCTCCCCCCTGTCTCCCTCCCTCCGGTCGCTGCAGTTCTCCGGTCCGACCTGCTGGCTTTTCTCCCACCGGCAGCAGCGATGCAGAGGAAACCCGGCGCAGCGGCTCCGGTGTCGTCCTCCACACACTGAGCGGATCATCATCATTAAAGTCATTCTTTATTTTCTTTGTGAGTGTAAAGTCCCGGAGCTGAGGGGGGATGGTGTCGCCTCCTGAAGCCGGATAATCAGACGCAGAGGCCGGCGGCGGTGGCAGGGAGGAGGGAGGGTTACTGGCTGGTCTGGAGGAGGTAACCAAAGCCAGGGGCTGCTGGGTGAATCACGGCTTCCGCGGAGGATTGCACCGGGGCATTTTTGGATATTCGGGTCCGTGTTTGAGCAGGTTCTCCCGGCGGGGGTCGCGGACTTCGGGTGCGCTCGGTTCTTGATGCCCCGGAGGCCCGGAGAAGCTCAGACTGCGGAGCCCCGGAGCAGGGCTCGGACACCGGGGAAGTAGAGGAGGTAGGTCGGTGTGAGAAAACCAACATTTCTACCCGCTGCGTCCGTGTGTGCTGTTTACAGGTGTGTGTTTTAACTCGGGGACATGTGTCGGTAATTAAACCCCGGAGCTCTTGCTCGGTGCGGAGCCACATGTTCGCCGACATTCGGTGACTGTTTTGTGCTGGAGGAAGAAGCTAGCTGGCGGCTAACTGTTAGCCTCGGAGCATTCCATTGTCACAGCCCGCTGGGCTAGCTAGGCTAACAGCTAGCACGGTAACAGCTGTGGAAGGGGGCGATATTTTCAACACCGCGGTGAATTTAACACATATCACCTAACGTGTGAATACTCGCTTCGTGACAGTTTGAACAGCAGCGTTTGGTGATCTATTTCAGGCTGTTTAGCGGCGGTGGGCCGGTGTCGTCTCGTTAGCATGCTAACGCTAACAACGGTGCTGCCCACAGCGGGAGCAGCCTCGTTTCCCGGCCGCGGAGCGCAGGGAAGCTGCCTGTTAGCCTGTTAGCATGTTAGCATTAGCTTCTGCCCAACACTACAAGGGATCTCAAAATGTCTCCTGACACTTTCATTTTGTCGGAGGTTTTCATTTCACGGGTCAGATGGACGTGAGAGGACGAGGAGAACCGGGGCAACACGGCCCGGTTTGACCCGGGTTTTATTTTTAAGGTTTATATATTAACGGTAATGTTATTACCATGCGCGTGCGTATGTTACGTGCACGCGACTGGAGACATTGAACTAGTTCAGTCTTTACATTAAACAGTTTATCACAGAAATACTAATGTTTTCATTTAACAAGACAAAGCACCAACACTTTGTTTCACACCTCCTGGATTTTCCAGTAGATTTCCTGGAAATTTTCCTGATAATTATCTGGTATTAGCTGTAAATTCCTGGAATATTTCGCACAGTTTGGTCTGTCCATCAGAGTTTCCTAGAAAACCAAACAATAATTCATAACTTGGGTTTTTCTTCATTTACATTAGAGTTGGTACCAAAGTGCTCCGGTCTGCTGGAAACATTTGAGTCATTTGCAGATAAACATCAGTTTGTTTTTAGGAAATAATGAGGAAACTTTCCAGGAAATTAGCTGTCAGGTCTGAGAGCTGTAAAAATAAAGTGTGACAGATTAAAATATGTCCCTGGATCTGTTCATGAATCATCTGTAATAACGTTCAGAGTGTTCAGAAAGTTCTCAGACCCTTTTACTCAAGTAAAAATATAATTCTTTCATTAAAATGACATGAACATGTTTATAAAGCAGGTGTTACAGAGCAGGTGAGGGCTGAGCTCAGGTGAAGTCATGTGATCCGGCCGGGTGTCTCCAGGTGCTGAGATCAGATGTAAACAGCGGGGAGTGTCAGGGCTGGTTGGTGGTGGTTTGAGTTGTTTGACCTGTTCTGTTGTTTGGATTGTTGAGATTGTGACATGAAGGAGAAACAATAGCTTCTGTAAACTGTGGCTGTAGATAGAGATTAGACTGTGTGAGTTTATGAAGCTGTTTCCTCCTGTTTCATTACCTCTGATAAGAGTTATTCTGATCTCTGTTGATTTATCTGCACTGTTTCCTGTGATTGAGCCTTTTTTTAGACACATTATAAACTGTTTTCACAGCTCTGTAGCGCTAAAGTGATTGATCAATTAGTCATTAGCTGATTGATCTCTAATTGTGGAAAAACATTCGATCAGGGCCCTGACTCCACTCACAACCTGTGATCTGACGACTCGACACAGCAAAGAGGAAGATCCTTTAAAGCAACACAGACACACTAACAGATGGAGGCAGTGGTATTCCAGCAGCTCCCAGTAAAATCCCTGTTTTTGTCAATGGAGTCTGGTAGAGATATATAGAGATGGATCTGGATCTTCCTCTTTAATAAAAAGCTCTGTCTCTGTAGGAATCCTCTCATCATGTTGTCAGACACTCTTCATATTTACAGCAGTGGACAGAAGTTGTTTTTTTTTTTTTTTTTGGTGGATTTTCTTTAAATTCTGTTAAATTTCCTGCTACATGTGGATGGAGTTTTTAATTCAATATTTTATGTGCTGAAAAAATAAATCTAGCCCCTCGATCAGCTCCTGACCCCCCAGACTCTTTTGATCAACCAACAGTTTTATTGATTAAATTTGATGTGACTGGTTTAAAGAATTTAAAACTCTTGGATCTGAAGTGTCGGGAGTTTTCAGTCTGTCAGAAACTCTTCTGTTTTTCCTCTTGCTCTGTGTTTCCGTCTCATAGTGAACGTCATGCCAAAGTCCATTCACAAATCTGGCAATTAAATGTGACCTTTATCAGCGCAGCTACACGCCCATGAAGAAGTGTTTCCAGACGTGTTTCTGTGTGCGTTCAGTTGTTGTTGTTGTGAACTGACTGTAAAGCAGTTGGTGTTTGTGTGTTTATAATCAGCTGGAGATGGTTTATTAGAGGACGAAGTGTCACTCTGGGTCGTTTTGATGGTTCAGTGATAAAGTGGTGAGTGATCCTCCGGTCTGCTAATGAAATAAATCATCAATTAATCAATTTGATAAAATAAACCATCGGGTTGTTTCTGAAGGAAAATGTAAAGTATTTATCTAATCGAGCATCAGATCATTGGGATTTAGTGTTTTTCTCTCTTTTCTACGACTGTTTCTTTAAAAAGTCTAATGCTGAAGTGACAGAGCGAAGACGTTCAGTTGATGAGTTTAAAGATAAAATCTCTGGACTTCTGCCAAAATATTTCAGATCGTCATCATCAGAGAAACATCAGGATGTTTCATGACTCAGGTTTCATTCAGAGGAAATCCAAATATCAGGCTGATGATGCGTTCAATGACCTGGTAACATCCAGGAAGGTTGAGTCACTGATCTGAAGCAGAGTGACTCACTTCACTCTGTTAGTTTCTCTCAGTTTGACAGAAATATTCAACTTTTATTTCTCCACCTCCTAAAGGAGCGATATGTGAGTTTTTGCTACCGCTACATAGCTAACATTAGCATTAGCATCTGTTGACTCGTCGGTGTTGAGTTCAGCATCAAACTTTATTCCTTTACTCACCAGCAACTGTCGATAGAGGTGAGAACAACACCAATGTTTGCTTCTTTTCTTCTGCTGAAGTTAGCATGCTAACCTGCTAGCTCCATCCTGTTTCCTAATATGATGCTTTGCAGTCCCAGAGTCAGTGTGTTTCTGGTTAAATGTCTGAAATAAGGTCTGAGACATTTTCAGGTTTTATTCTCCGACATAAAATGGGTCAGTAAATCCCCCACTCCTGATGTTTGAAGCTTTTACATGTCTTAAAAAAGGCGGTCTGGAATTTGGTTTTAGTCATTTCCAGGTCTGAATAATTTTAATTTACCTGTAACTGGATACAGGTAAATCACACTGGGTTTGGATTTTAAAACGATTTTTTACATGATAAACATCTAGTTTTTTATACTCATGTGAAATATGAGTCTGGAAAAGTCTGGAATGTTGAAATGGAAAATGTGTATGAACGCTGGCAGCTGATGGACCAGTCTGAGCGGTCAGTAAACTAGTCTGACGGACCAGAGGCACTGACAGGCTGATGAACTGTCTGTGAGACTCGTTAAAGTCTGAAAGTCTAAACTCTGAGCTGATCACTGTGCAAGGCATTGTGGGTATTGGAGTCTGTATAATGGACATAACAGAAGATGTTGTCATGAATAACTTTACAACATTGTTGTAGTTTATCAGCTGACTGGAGATAATCAATTCCCTGTCTGTCTGTCCAGGAGTCTGTCTCTCTGTCTGATTGGACGCCGGCTCCACCATGAACCCTCTGAACCAGATGAAGGCTGGACTGGCCAACAACCCACACAGGTACAAACACACCTCACCCATACATCACTACCAGACTCCATTCACAGAAACAGGGATTTAACCAGGAGCTGCTGGAATACCACTGCCTCCATCTGTTAGTGTGTCTGTGTTACTGTGAGACTTTCAGTGGAGGAAGAAGTAATCAGATACTTTACTGCAGTAAAAGTACCACACAGTAACACAGACACACTGACAGATGTTTGTTTGTTCTGCTCAGTAAAATCCCTGTTTTTCTCTATGGAGTCTGGTAGAGATATATAGAGATGTTTCTGGTTAAACTGAAAGGATCTTCCTCTTTAATAAAAAGCTCTGTCTCTGGGGGAAATACTCCTAACCATCCAGACATGTTCTTGTCCTGCTGAGTGATGAACCCCACCTGGTTGTGAGTGTGGTCTGAGCAGTAATAACCCTGCACAGAGGAGCAGGTGTTGAGCTGTTGGTCTCGTGGCTGAGACTTGGAGCGATGCCACAAATAAACGGCTGAAGAAGAAGCAGTGAGATCGACTCTGGTCTTAACCGAGCTCTTCTCTGTAGCTCGCCTTCAATCACTGCAGTGACTCTAAAACATAAACCACATTAGATTAACTGATCTTCATCGGTCCTGGTTCAGGTCTCTGATTCACTGACTCTCCTCTGTGTCTGCAGCGAGGGTTCGTACCCCTACGACCCGTCCAGCTGGCAGCAGCCCACCAACCAGCCCACAGGATCCCTCTCCGTGGTTACCACCGTCTGGGGGGTGACCAATCCCTCAGCCAGCCAGGTATGACATCACCAAACAGGAAGTTGTCGTTGATTATTTGAACAGATTGATGTTGAGACTTCCTGTGTTTCTGTGTCTGTCAGGGACTGGGTGGAGGTGTGATGGGGCCTGGGGCCAACCCAGGTGGGGGGCCCATGATGCAGGGCCCCGGGGGTCCAGGCATGGCCGGCGGCCCCGGCGGCTACATGGGTCAGCAGGGCTACGGAGAGCCCAGCAAAGGCTACATGAACCAGGGGATGTACGGCCGGACGACTGGGGGCTACGCCGGAGGACCGGGGGGGTACACAGGGAGGTGAGGGCAGAGTGGTTTCTACATTCATTGCATTTTCACTGAAGAGCAGCATCAGGATTAAAACGAGAACTGTGAAACACACGTCGCATATTCTCCATCGCTAGCACCACCTACTGTACACAACTTCATACTGTCTAGACTCAACCGGTCGAGGCAGATGGCCCCTCCCACCCTGAGTCCGGTTCTGCTCGAGGTTTCTGCCTCTTAAAGGAAGTTTTTCCTCTCTACTGTCTCCTGGTGCTGCTCATGGTGGATCTGTTGGGTCTCTCTCTGTAAATACCTGTTTTAAAGAGTACGGTCTAGACCTGCTCTATATGTACAGAGCCTCCAGATAACTTCTGTTGTGAATTGGCGATATATAAATAAAATTTGACTTGACTTGATGACAAAACGTTCGCTCAAGTTTAACATTAATCAGACAGAAATATGACAGAACTTCCTTTTTCCTTTGTAACTTTTTCATTTTTTGGAGAATTTTCATAAACTGTCATCATGAGAGGACAAAGGTAAAGTTTCATGTAGATCTCACTTTAGGCCTAAAGGTCTTTTCACACTGAGGGGAGGTTATTTTCACGTCAGTTTATTTTTCAAGCTGTTGTTTTTCTTTGGAGTACTTTCACACAGACAGTGAATATTACACAGCGAAAAAACAATGAATTTTTTTGGGAGGTTGATTTTTCAGCTAGCATCCCCAGCAGGACGTCACACTGTCCCACCATCAACCTAAAATGTGTCCGCAACTGTATCGTGTATTCACAGGCGAGTGTTTCACATTTTTGTATTCTTTATTGGCATCACGCTGTATTTAACTTTAAGACTAATTAGAGAAAATAATTTTAGTATATATCACTATTATACCTAGTGGCCGATTCTCGGCAGGGCGTGACGAACTTTTGGAGTGACATACTTCCTGTTTCGAGTAGAACACACAGGAAGTTTGTTTGCAACTGATTATCAAAATTCTTTTAACTTTTAATCATCAGCTCAAAGCAGGAAACACGTAGAAGTAAGGTTTTTGAATGTGAGAAGTTTGATATGGGCGTTTCTAGCTGAAACGTGCTAATCTTGATTATAGCGCCACCTGCTGGTGGACGTATGTAATTTTTTGTTTCTGACGTGTGCACCAGTCTGAACCTCCACTGAAAATTTGTATGTTGTCGTACCGCTTTTACCTACGGAAAAATAAATAAAAATCCAACCAATTCCCAGACCGACCCCTGATTACTTTTTTATGGATCTTTTGTTTCCTGGAAACAAACTCATATTTAAGTCAAACTTGTCTTTCTATGTAGTTGGAAATTACAGTTAAACAAAACTAAACTTCGAGCATTAACGTTTATATTTTTCACAGTTTCTTTGCCTTTTTTTTCTATAAAAATGATCAAATTAAAATCTAAACCTAAAGAGTCACTCACACATAAACACATGAAATGTAAGCTGTGTCCTTCATGTCTGCAGTTACCCGTCTAACCCCGGAGGCTCCAGAGGTTCTGCTGACTTCACTCAGGCTGCCGCCGCTGCCGTCGCTGCCGCTGCTGCCACAGCAACCGCCACCGCCACGGCAACCGTCGCCGCCATCCAGGAGAAACAAAACCAAGAGATGAACTATGGACAGGTGAGGGAGGTCGTTTTCACCTGTAGACTGAGTGACAGCTGGGACCATGTTAGTGATCAGGGTTAGAGCTCCCCCTGCTGGAGGATTCAGGTGGTTTTATTTATGGGTCCCAGGTGTCTGCCGCCACAGCTGAGAGCCAAAGGTCATGTGGAAGTGAAATTCATCCACTGGGTCCTTGAAAGTCATGGAAATGTCCATGAATGTCTCATGTGTGATAACATGTTTTCCAGATGGGAGGTCCGGCCTACAACAACCAGTTCATGGCCCACTCTGGCCCCCGCGGCCCCCCCGGAATGGCTCCTGGAGGTATGGGCTCTGGTCCAGGTCCTACCAGGGGTCCCTCAATGGGCCCCATGTATGGACCTGGAGGAGGCCCACAGAGGGTCCCACAGCACCCGAACTATGGTCCTGGACCACAGCAGGGCCACCTGAGGCCCCCACAGGGCCTCAAACGTCCCTACAACTCTGAGTCTTTCCCAGGAATGTCTCAGCAGTACGGCGTTCCTGTCGGTTCCAATGTGAACGTGATGTCGGGTCCCGGTGGTGCCGGTGGTTCGATGGCGGGTTCAGGTGGAGGTCACGCCGGCCCCGGCCCGTACTCCGGACCTAACATGCAGTACCACCCAGGTAAGACAAAGTAAATATGTAGCAGTGTTTCTGGATAAACAAAAAGACGTTACTCTCAGAAGTCTTTAAAAACCAGAGTTCATCCCTGATATCCAGGAAACTGACGCAAGAGTTAGAAACAGAAGGAGAAAGGGATCATGGGTAATATGCACAGACAAACTACACTGTAACCCCAGGTGGACAACAGCTAAAAAAAGCCAAAACTCCCATCAAAAAGCCTCATAGCTCAAAAGTTCAGTGGGACGTGAAGAGGGGAGGACACGTTCCTCTGCCTCCTCATACACAGAGTCTGTGGGTTGGAAACTGGGGGAATGAAAAGGTTTGAATCAGAGTTTTTTTAACTCAGTTTTCAGAGGTGTCAGTTAGAGTGATGATGTCACACATTCTAGAACATTCAGAACATTCCGCGCAGCACACACCCATTATAAACTCTGACAGTATAAAAAAAAAATTGCAACTTAAACTGCGATTTTGTAAAAACCATAACAGCTTTCAACATGCACATTTAACCTTAAAAAGTCTCACGTCTTGTGACCTGTTTAAATTTCCAACCATGTTTCTATGTGAAAGTCTGATGAAATACTGTGGCTCCAAAGAGCGGTGGGTTTGACCATTTTTACGAGACCCCATTCATTTTCAATGGGAAATTTGACGCTGGCATCTGTTCTTTCCGTTTCCCTGCAGGTCCTGGTGGTCCTGGCCCCGCCCCTCAGCGCTCAGGCTCCTCCCCCTCCTATCAGAGCCATAAAATGTCCCTCCCTCAGTACCCCCCCTCTGGACCCCCCAACTCGCAGTACTACAAGGTGACTAAAGTTAATCCTGTTCAGGTTCAGGCAGCATCAGGAGGGTTGAACATGTCTGACTTCCTGTGTTTGTGCAGCAGGACCAGTTTAACGGTCAGGGCGGAGGCTTGAACGCTCTGACCACAGGGGGCGCTGGTGGTGTCTACAACTCCTTCAACCAGCCGTCGGGGGTAAGACCAGCTCTGAGTGTAGTTTATCTCTGTTTGTTTACTTTAAAGTGATGATACTCACCTCTCTCCCCCTCTCTCCCTCCCCCCTCCAGCCTGGTCGAGGGTTGCCAGGTTACCCCTCCTCCCCCGTACCTGGAAACCCGACCCCTCCCATCACCCCCAGCAGCTCCATGGCGCCGCCCTACATGTCGCCTGGCAACAGTGACGTCAAGCCGACGCCTTCTTCCTTCCTGCCAGACATCAAACCCAACATGGCCAGCCTGGCCCCGCCCCCTCCCACAGGTACACACACACACACACACACACACACACACACACACACACACAGACAGGTGATCAATAATCCAACAGGTCACAGTCAGACTCTGTTTGACAGTTACAAAGTACGAGGTTCATGAAAACGTCGAGATTAAAGCAGATTATCACAAAATAATCTCATTATCACTGAGGTACTCTGAGTAATCAGATTACTGCCACTCAGAGAATTAGATTATTACCAGTGAAACAATCAGATTATCTCTGAAAAACAAAACATGTTTTTTATCAGTTGTTACCATCAAAATAACCACGTTATCAGCTGTTACATAATCTGATTATAGTTAGCAACGTATCCTTAGAACTAATGAATAACAACAGATTATTATCAGTGAAATAATCTGACTCTCAGATTAACTGAGATTTACTCATAATCTCAGTTTTGTGTGTAAACCAATCACCTGTCCTCTCAGGTCGTTTGTGATGTCACAGGAAGTGTCCGGGTGTCTGACCACGTTGACTTCCTGTTTACAGGTAACCCCAGCGACGACCTGCGGCTGACCTTCCCGGTGCGTGACGGCGTGGTCCTGGAGCCCTTCAGGTTAGAGCACAACCTGGCCGTCAGCAACCACGTCTTCCAGCTGCGAGACTCCGTCTACAAAACCCTCATCATGAGGTGAGAACGATCTCCGACACCTGAGGAGGATGTTGATCAGATTATTAGATAATCCCTCATTTGCACATTTAGACATAAAATCTCAGAGATGATTGATGATGTAAGTCATACTCTGAGTTTCATGCTGATGGATGGAAGGTGTGTTTGTGTCGTATCAGACCGGACCTGGAGCTCCAGTTTAAGTGTTACCACCACGAGGACCGACAGATGAACACCAACTGGCCCGCCTCCGTCCAGGTCTGACCTTCGTCCTCCCTCTTCGTCCTCTTTCCTTCTTCCTCTTCCTCTCTCTTTATTCACCTGTCTGTCTCCTCTGCAGGTGAGCGTGAACGCGACTCCTCTCACCATCGAACGAGGCGACAACAAAACTTCCCACAAGCCTTTGTACCTGAAGCAGGTGTGTCAGCCGGGCAGGAACACCATCCAGATCACCGTGACCGCCTGCTGCTGCGTAAGAACGGACCCTACATCCCTCTGCGTTCACGTCAAATAAACAACGGCCCTCACTCTGACTGATGAATATGCCTCCCCCCTCTCTCTGCAGTCTCACCTGTTTGTCCTGCAGCTGGTTCATCGTCCGTCGGTGCGCTCGGTGCTGCAGGGTCTGATGAAGAAGAGGCTGCTGCCTGCAGAGCACTGCGTCACCAAGAGTAAGTCCAGTCGGGAACGGATTCGAGTTCATTCTAAAAGACTTTAACTAGTTCAAAAAATCTAAATCAAACAATTTTGAAAAGACTGAATTCATTTGAAGCCCCTCCCCCCAAAACACCACCAGTCATTATTTTCGGTACCTTGACAGTCAACAGGTGAGTCCTCAGATTTGTTTTTGTTGAGAACTGCGTTATCTTTATTCGTGACTTTGCGATCTATGGCATAGCGCCCAAAATATTTCCACACGTTACCTCTTAGATGTCTTTGAAGTTGTGCTCGTCTCTGCTCGCTCCCGCCGTCTGTTTCCATAACAACACTGTGTTATCATTAGCTTAGTTTACTGATGGAGCGCCCGCAACAAACCAACAGTTTCCAGAATCTTTTTATTTCCATTTTAAGTGTTTTTTTTCTCTGAGGACCAAGAAGAGACAGAAACTTCAGGGATTTTTTGACGGTCCAACGGTCGTCCATTGGGTCCTCTCTCTTTTCATTCTCTATCTTGCAGGATGTGCTTCTGTAGACTGATGTGACACACAGTCCCACAGTGATGATGTGTTTCTGTAGTCCAGTCCTGAAGTTAGCATCAGCCTGATTCCTGCACGTTAGAGAATCAAACCTTGTGTTAAAACCACAGACCTTATTTCAGACATTTAACCAGAAACACACTGACAACAGGAAGAGCTAACATGCTACATGCTAACTGACTTCCTGGTTTTAGCGTCAGTCCTGCAGCTCTGTATATGGATCATAATTTATTTTCTCCTCCAGATAAACTTGTCTCTGATTGTTTCTGATTCTCAGTTAAAAGGAACTTCAGCAGCGGTTCGATTCCTGGGACCCCCGGGCTGAACGGAGAGGACGGCGTGGAGCAGACGGCCATCAGAGTCTCATTAAAATGTCCGATCACTTTCCGCCGGATTCAGCTTCCCGCCAGAGGTCACGACTGCCGACACATACAGGTCAGAACGCCGGCCAATCACAGCACTCCACAGGCTGTGATGTCACAGCGACAAAACATTTTTCACCGTCGTATCATTTACTTTAACACGAGCTTCGCTGTGTGTCGACAGTGTTTCGACCTGGAGTCGTACCTGCAGCTCAACTGTGAGAGAGGAACCTGGAGGTGCCCTGTGTGCAAGTACGCAACAAACAACAACAAACAAACAAACACACATCGTTTATACACGTGTCATATTTCCTCTGTAACCTGTGTGTGTGTGTGTGTGTGTGTGTGTGTGCAGTAAAACCGCTCTGTTAGAAGGTCTGGAGGTGGATCAGTACATGCTGGGAATCCTCATCTACGTTCAAAAGTAAGAAACTTTATTTGTTCTGTCGCTCTGCGTTTGATGCCTTTTAGTTTTAAAATGCCTCGCTGTTGCTATGGTTACGCATGGTGTCTGTTTTAGTTTGATCCCTGATTGGTCACGCTCCGATCACATGACCCATCTCAGGCCTCGACTACCAGCAGTGAAATCAACATGGAGAATGAATGACAGGAGTTCCTCACCTCAGTTTAGTTAGAACAAACAACCAACTTCCTGTTTCCACCAACACGCACATGCTCAGTGTAGGTGAGTGGTCATGTGATCAGATACGGAGCTAAAACACTTTAAAGGTAAGCCCAGCGTATCCGTGTGGGCGGAGCCTGAGGTCAAACTGCAGTCTGACAACATCCTCTGTGTTTATATTCGCTTCTTCACTCTGACGTCACCACCGATGAAAACCCTGTCTCCTCCTCCTCCTCCTCCTCCTCCTCCTCCTCCTCCTCCTCCTCCTCCTCCTCCTCCTCCTCCTCCTCCTCCTCCTCCTCCTCTCCTCTCTCCTCCTCCTCCTCCTCCTCCTCCTCCTCCTCCTCCTCCTCTCCCTCTTCCTCCTCCTCCTCCTCCTCTCCTCTTCCTCCTCCTCCTCCTCCTCTTCTTCCTCCTCCTCTCCCTCTCCCTCCTCCTCCTCCTCCTCCTCTTCTTCCTCCTCCTCTCCCTCTTCCTCCTCCTCCTCCTCCCCCTGCTCCTCCTCCTCCCCCTCCTCCTCCCCCTCCCCCTCCTCCTCCTCTTCTTCCTCCCCCTCCCCCTCCTCCCCCTCCTCCTCCTCCTCCCCCTCCTCCCTGTCAGTTCGGAGTACGAGGAGATCACCATCGACCCGGTCTGCAGCTGGAAGCCGGTCCCCGTGAAGCCGGACCTCCATGTGAAGGAGGAGTCTGACGGCCCGGTGCTGAAGCGCTGCAGGACGCTCAGCCCCAGCCACATGGTCCTGCCCAGTGTGATGGAGATGATCGCATCTCTTGGCCCCGCCCCCTCCTCATCCACCTCCGCCGCCTCCTCCTCCCCGATGCCCTACCCCTCCCTACCTGCAGGGGGCAGCAGTAACAGCAGCAACACACCTGACTACCCCGGACCAGGTAGGCCAGGAGACGGGTTTTTCTACCACTTTATAAAGGGTAGTTAATACCAGACTCCACTGAGAGGAACAGGGATTTAACAGGAGTAACACAGACACACTAACAGATGGAGGCAGTGGGATTCCAGCAGCTGCTGTTAAATCCCTGTTTTTGTCAATGGAGTCTGGTGTGATATAGTGATGTTTAATGTATAGGATTGTGTGTCTGTGTTTTGTCTGGAGAGAAGGACGTCATCCATCAGTAACTAAATGAACTGATGTGTCTCAGATTAGAGGCGTACCGGCCCTTTAAATCCTCTGTCCTCTCTCTCTCCATCAGCTCCGTCCTATCCCGCTCAGTCCGGGACTTTCTCCGACTTCAGTGGTCCTGGGACTCCGGGGGTCGGGGGAGACTTCTCCTCCCCTGGTCCTCCCCCTCTCTCCTACCAGTCGGAGCTCTCCAGTGCCCTCCTCACCCCCGACAAGCCTCCCCCTCACCCGCTGGCTGGACAGGTACCGAGACTCACCTGGATCAGAAACAGATTCAAACAGAGTGAAAGATAAACAACTGAAACTTCACCTCCTCCTCTCTCCTCCTCTCCTCTCTCCTCTCTCCTCTCTCCTCTCCTCCTCCTCTCTCCTCTCCTCCTCTCCTCCTCTCCTCCTCTCTCTCCTCCTCTCCTCTCCTCCTCTCCTCTCTCCTCTCTCCTCTCTCCTCTCCTCTCCTCTCCTCCTCTCCTCTCTCCTCTCTCCTCTCTCCTCTCCTCTCCTCTCCTCCTCTCCTCTCTCCTCTCTCCTCTCTCCTCTCCTCTCCTCTCCTCCTCTCCTCTCTCCTCTCTCCTCTCTCCTCTCCTCTCTCCTCTCTCCTCCTCTCCTCTCTCCTCTCTCCTCTCCTCTCTCCTCTCTCCTCTCTCCTCTCCTCCTCTCTCCTCTCCTCTCTCCTCTCCTCCTCTCCTCCTCTCTCTCCTCCTCTCCTCTCCTCCTCTCCTCTCTCCTCTCTCCTCTCTCCTCTCCTCTCTCCTCTCTCCTCTCTCTCCTCTCAGATATCAGTCTCAGGCCGTCTGGACTCCACTTCCCATGGTGCTCCTCTCTCTCAGCAGCAGTCACAGGGTCTCCACAGCAACTCCCAAATGGGGGGCGGCAACCAGATGATGCAGCGTAGCAACCAGAATCCCCGTCTCCAAGGCGACGGCTCCTTCGGACTCGGGGGCTCTGCGGAGGTTCCAGAACCTTCTCTGGACGTAAGTAGAAACATCACTATATGTCAGTACCAGACTCCATTCACAAAAACAGGAATTTAACCAAACAGAACTCAGGAGCTGCTGGAATCCCACTGCCTCCATCTGTTAGTGTGTCTGTGTTACTGTGTGACTTTCAGTGGTGGAAGAAGTAATCAGATACTTTACTGCAGTAAAAGTACCACACAGTAACACAAACACACTGACAGATGTTTGTTTGTTCTGCTCAGTAAAATCCCTGTTTTTGTCAGTGCAGTCTGGTGTTTGTGAACAAAGTGCACAGACGTTTTAAAACAGGTGAAAATAAAACCCAGGTTCAGAAATGCTGCTGTTATCCTTCAGATAAAGTACGAGTAACTTGTACTTGAGGTCAGTACTTGAGTAAATGTACTTAGTTACTTTGAGAAGTACAGCTGAAGAACAGCTGAGGACCGAGTGCGGAGCCCTGAGGAACACCATAACCAATGTAACACGTTTGTTTCCACAGTTGCTTCCTGAGTTGACCAACCCGGACGAGTTGCTGTCCTACCTCGGACCTCCAGACCTCCCGAGCAACAACAACGACGACCTGCTGTCTTTGTTTGAGAACAACTGAACACACACACACACACACACACAAACACACACACACAAAGACACAAACACACTCTGTAAAATACAAACTCTTTCTCCTCGCCCACCAAACACGACCATCGGTCCAACATGGCCGCCGTCTGCACAGGATGGAGCGGACGATAAGAAGGAAACAAAAAACAAACACAACTTTTAAATATGAAAACTCTTTGATGTGTGACTATGAACTTGATGGTAACTTTATTTTATTGTTTTTTATCCTCTGAACTGTATTTTGATGCTTCATCCTTCATTCCCTGTCGGAGCTCACCGCCTCACTGCAGCAACTACAGACTGTTTAACGTGAGCGTTGGTGTTTTTAAACTGCAGGTCACATCCAACCATCTCTGCTGAGCCTCCTCCACCTCCTCCACCAGGTCATTTCCCTCCTTCAGACGATAGTCTCTGTTCATTTCTATGAAAATGCGGAGAGAAAAATGGCGTCAGTCCGTTGTGTCGCTCAGCAGCGATGAGGAGTTGATGTGATTTGTAGTTGAAGCAGTAAGGTCCTTTAAACCCAGAATATTTCTGGTCCTAATGAGTTTTTAAATGTGTTGGTATAAACAGCTGGAGATGAGCTTTAAAGGAGATTAGGTGGAGACACTGAAGGCGGCGCTAACGAAGACGCATCGTTTACACCCAGCCACAGGGTGGCGATGGAGGGGCGGAGTTTCCCTGTAAATGTTCAAATATTCCCCAGAAGATTCCTCTGAACTGCAGAGACGAGCTGGTTCCCTCCACAAACAGTAGGAGTGTAAAGCAGCACGGGAAGGAAATACTCAAGTACAAGTACCGCAAATGTGTACTTAAGGACAGTAAATTCCACCACTGGACACCGCGCGGATGAAAGGAGCGACGTCAAATGTCTGCCTGAACGATCGTCATTTGATGCAGTTTGACGTCACATCACCTGATCAATCACCTGACTGATCAGTGATCTCGCTGCAGATGTTGAAACGACGCCTCGTTAAGACGCCGTCTGTCGTCGTTCACCTCCGTCCATCTGCACATCTGGCTGAGTGTAAACAGGAGTGTGTTCGGTCACATCTGGATTTCCTCTGAGGCTGAAATGAAAAGTGTAAACGGGGCCAAAGCTGCTCGACTCGCTAAACCTGTTTCTGTAACGACGTCACTTTGACTCCGGAGGGCTTTTTGGCGGGAAGCGTCGTCGGTTTTTAAGCTCACCGTCTCCCTGACGACAGCGAGAGGAAAACAGGAAACGCAGTCGTTTGGTCGTCGATCACAGCCACAGCTTGTATATGTAATAATAAACCAGAGTTCATCTTCATCATCCTCCTCATCATCATTACTCTGTATGTTGTAAAGTGACTAGAGTCCAGACAGTTGTGGTGTCTCCATGTCCCAGTGAGTCCAGTGCTTCTGGAAAAAATAAAAACTGTACATGGTCACTCTGTATGATTCAGTAACGATGCTAATAACAGTAATAATAAAAATAATAATAACCTTTGTAATTTAATAAACACACACTGGAAAGACAGACAGAGGAGAGTCTGGTGCTTTGATAACGTATACGACAGTCACAGGTAATTATGAAATGTTTGGTTTGAGTGAGGAAGAGTACACACGTCAAAGAGATAAAAAATAAAATATAAACGAAATAAAACTTAACTGAGCAGCAGCAGAAAATGAAACATCTCTATATCTCTACCAGACTCCATAGAGAAAAACAGGGATTTAACCAGGAGCTGCTGGAATACCACTGCCTCCATCTGTTAGTGTGTCTGGTTAAACTAAAACTTTAACAATCTGAGCCTGGCGGGGGGGGGTTCATGATGCCAGCGTGCACCTCCTCCTCTGAGCATCAACCCCCGGTCCTCAAAGGTCATTAAAGGTCACTGATCGATACCACACCCCCACCATTGCCCACCTCATCTCTGTCAGGGTCTGCTTTAACACCTCACCTCCGAATGAAAACCTGAAAGGGACAATTCACCCCCCATAGCCCCCCAGCCCCACTGGAAAACCCCCAGTACTGTTTATCAAAGGTCCACAGCAAATAAAGGGACAGACACCACAAATAAACTTCATTTATTTACCAGCATCACTTGTGAGCGTAAGAACAGGCCTTACAGTGCGACATGTGGCGTCTAACCCACGACACCACCGACGGAAAATCTAGAACGTCAGATGTTTCTGTATTTTCCTGCCCAGCGCGCTCTGATGTAAACACACTGTTAGTTTTTCTCGATCCTCCCCGAGGACTTGAATGATGATTGGTCGGGAGTCAAACTTCAGGTGTTTCTGACCAAGAATCCAGAGCTGCAAGACTGAGTCTAAAACCAGGAAGTAAGTTAGCATGTTAGCATGTTAGCACTTCCTGTTCCCTCGTCCCAGAGTCAGTGTGTTTCTGGTTAAATGTCTGAAATAAGGTCTGTGGTTTTAACACAAGCTCAAGACATTTTCAGGTTTTATTCTCCGACATAAAATGGGTCAGTAAATCCCCCACTCCTGATGTTTGAAGCTTTTCCGTGTCTTAAAAAAGGCGGTTGCTAACGAGTGTCTAAATGACACTACAGAGGTTGTCGGGGACGTTAACATGAAAACCCATCTACTCACCAGTCCACCTTTACAGCCTCGTTGTGTTTCTACTCACGCTCTTTCAAACTCTCACTAACTTTCTAAGAAGAAAGGCTTTTGTAGAAGAGCTCAGAGCTAAATGAAATGACCAGTTGGAAGCTTAGTGGTGGAGACGTTGACGTCATGTGACCGTGGTGGAGTTGGTTTATAGCCTAACATTAGCTTCTTACTTCAAACATCAGAACAGTGGTGTTCATCTGTGAAGATGATCTGATCAACTAAACCTGAAGGATCAGAAACTTTAGCTGCTCACTGTTTATTTTCTATGAAATAATCCCATTGTCTTTCTGTGGAGGAACCAGGCTGAAGCTAACACATCATCACTGTGGGACTCTTAGTGATTCGTATTAAGAATCATTGTTATATATGTTAAATAAAGGTTCCTGGACAGTTGTTTGTGCAATGTTTCATGAACTTCCGGACAGAAAACGTTCCCGAGTAACGGCAGGGGAATGTCCCGGGAACCATGAGTCACGTCTAAAAAAAGTTCAGGTTTTATGACTTTTAGAGACACAATCATGAAACTTTTGTTTTCACTCTGACAGGTCACGTGTCAACGGTCGCAGTGTATCACCTGCGCAGCTCGGTGAAGTCACCTTTTCTGCGTCTTTCAAACACAAACTTCTTCACTTTTCTTTCTTTCTGCGGAGAACTGGACGGGCCGCGCCCTGAACCGCGTGACCGCGCGCACACACACATTTCACACTGTCAGCGGGAACGCGCTGCGACTGCGGGACTTTACCGTTCGCGCACCGCGGTGAGCTCGCGCCGCTATTGGTCGCCCGTGCTGTCAATCACCTGTACCGCGCGCTGCTCTGGCACTCGTGAGTTCAGGGTTTTCACGACCCGGACACCGAAACGGGGCGGTGCTGCGCGCGACAAAACCTGGAAACACCCAACCTCCGCCGTAGCGGTCCGCTCCGGTGCTCGAATCAAACGCATCGCGAGCTGCGTCTGTCCGTTTACAGACCTGTAAGATGGGAGCGTCAGGCGTCCTGGCTGCTGATTCGCTAGAAGCAACGTCAGTTAAACGCTCCCGTGTTGCTGATTGGCTGGCTGTGGTTTGACACCGCCCACCGGCGTCTTATATAAAATTTATCCACACTCCTCCATCTTTTTCGGTTCCTTGCGGCCCACTGTGTCCCTCTGCCGGAAAACTCTCAAGTCTACCGACTCCTGATCCGCCTGCTGAAATGGCAAAGCCCAGAGTATTCTTCGATATCACCGCCGGTGGGACACCAGTCGGCCGGGTTGTGATGGAGGTAAGCCGCGCCCTGTGGTGTACAGCGTAGCCGGGGTTGATGGATGTCAGGGCGGCTGGTGAACGTTAACGTCAGCCCCGTGAGACTCCGCCGGGTCTCGGCTATAACCGCCGCTGCAGGGGGGTCAGCCCGGGCTGCGGGACGTCAAACCCCCGGTGTCCGCAGCTCGCCGTGGTCTGCACGTATTATCTCGAGCGCTAACGTTAGCCGAGCTGTCACCAACATCTTGACGGGACCACGTGCACGTGTTTGTGGCGTCCAGCCAGCGCTGCTCGGTGCTGGTTAACGGGGCTGGACAGCGGACATGTACGGTGCTAATGTCGGTGCAGGTGGAGTAATTCGGCGCAGCTGCGGAGGATTTCCTTCCTGTTCATGTCAGAAATGCTCGTTAGTGTTTTGTTAAGAATATTCGTGTGATCCGGACTGACGCGTTACCGCCGCCATCGGGGCGGTTTTAGCCGCAAATCTGTAAATAATCCACCGACATTTGTTTGTGAACTCCCGCGGCCATAGACAAACTGCACCAGCTTCCGTCACGCTGAGGCCCGCGGCCCCGGTTTGAGTCGCTGAGAGGCACGCTGCCCGGGCACCGCTGGCTAATGGTTGAGCTAATGCTAACGACGCGGAAATCCACCGCTGCTCTTTGTTGCAGCGTTTCGCGGCCTTCGCTGAAGCCCGGGAAACCGCCGCTGCCCTCGGCGTAAAAACACATATCAACTCGGCAGAGGAGCTCTTTTATGTTGTCGTGTGTTGAACGTGTGGCGGGTTGACGCTGTTTTATCTCGGTTTGATCCGGGTTATAAGAAAATAAGTGGTGCCTGCGGCGTTTTGCATAAGCCGCTAAAGCTAACGGCGCCGGTTCCTGTGCTCGCGGACGGGGGGGTAGTTCTGGAAAGTTCCACGGTACTGACGCGGTGAGGCGGGGGGGGCAGGGTGGAGGAGGTCTGTCTGTACGGTAAAAATGCGGATGTAGGAGATGGAGCTCCCGGGATACCTGCAGTTCTTTGTCTTCACCATCTTACTGAAGCGGCTACGTTATTTTAACATCCGCCCGGTTTGACGGCGTTTAACTGCAGCCTTCACGCGCCTCAGCAGCCATTTTGTGTTCATGGCATTAACTGCGTCCCCCATTATGGGCGTTCCCGATTTTTCTTTTTATGGCCTGAATTTGAGCCTGAAGACCCGCTGGCTGCTCCCGGTCCTCCTGGCTTAGCGCGGTGTTGTTACCGGGAATCTGACCTCCTCCTGCCGCCTGCTCTTTAATTATGAATGCGTGAGCTCCAGTTGCCTCATTGGTGAAAGTGGACGCGTGTGAAAAATGAGGAACTCCGGTCACTGGAACTATAGGAGTGTAGTTCATGTACGCACGTTTCCACTGGTGCGTTTGTGTGTTTAAACAAAATCCAGAAAATAAAGAGTTACTGTGCAGAAGTTTCATGCTGTCTCTGCAGCGTGGTTTGCTTCTGCCGAGCAGGTGGATGCTCTGAGTTCAGCTGTCCAGCTAGTCTCCTGCTGCAGCCCCCACCCCCTACCACCACTCTCAGACCCCCCCCCCAACATACTTGCATGGTAGCGTCAGTGCTGTGCAGGGCATGCAGATATTCCAGTCTGCTGCAGTGCTGCAGTCGCTGCCTCACTGACATTACACAACAACCACACACTAACTGCCAGGTTCACTGGGCCTGAACTCGTACCCTCAGGTGCTGTTGAACTTGATCTGACTTTTTAACCATGTACTTGAATTAGTTTCTCATATGAACCTGTCATTTTGAATTGAGGTACATGTGAAGGAGTGGTTCTTCTTCTTCCTTATAGACTTATACAATCAGTTGTTTCACAGAACAAAGTGCAGAGTCTGATAAACCAGCTCTGGTTTTGGCTCAGGGCCTGGATTTCAACATGTTGTTCACTGGTCACTGAATGCACCACTTTTCTTTACCCCTTTGTTTTGAAAATGAACTGACTTCACTCCCTGTTTGTTCATACGTTGACTCACTTTTTGGGTGTGTTGGTTTCTGTGGTTTTTTGCAGCTCCGTGCTGATGTTGTGCCCAAGACTGCTGAGAACTTCCGCGCCCTCTGCACCGGCGAGAAGGGCTTCGGCTACAAGGGCAGCTCCTTCCACCGCATCATCCCTGACTTCATGTGCCAGGTGAGGCTGTTGTCTCTAGCTTTGAACATCAGGAAGAAATTAGTTCAAGAAACCAATGTTTGGATTAAAAAATGATTAAAATCTGACTCCAGCTTCAGGCACCTTTTTTCCAGTAGATTTTCAGATTATTTTATGTTAAAATGTAAGAAAATGCTTGGTAGAATTTCCTAAAGTCAAAGGTGACGTCTTCAAATGATGGTTTATTTTAACTTCTTCCTGTGGACTCACAGGGCGGCGACTTCACCAACCACAATGGAACCGGTGGAAAGTCCATCTACGGCAACAAGTTCCCCGACGAGAACTTCTCCCTGAAGCACAACGGCCCCGGCACCCTGTCCATGGCCAACGCCGGACCAAACACCAACGGGTCCCAGTTCTTCATCTGCACAGCAAAAACAGCATGGTGAGAGAAAACACACTAACACAGTTTGAACACAATCAGCTGTGACACCGACGCTTCAAATGCTTCACTTGACGAGAACTCAGCTCAAATCAAATCAAGCGTTCCTTCGAAGCCACCAGGGGGCGCACCCTGCTGTACCCTACTGTCAGCAGTAAAAATGGGCTCAATGAGACTAAGAGTTAATCAGCCAATCAGTCGGCTTAGTCCATTTCTGCCCAGAAACTCCTGAGTCATCACAACAGCTCATACGCCAAAGGTTGCTATCAAAAATGCCCTCACAGCTCAAAAACTACAACTCCCATCAGCACAGTGTGTTCACTCTGAGCTGCACAGAGCTTCAGTGAAGACTCTGATGTTTTATATGTGGACGTCCTGTTTACGGTTTAGGCTCCGTCACAGTTTTAAAACAAAGCTTCAGAGCTCAGTTTAACATGGCAGTCTATGGGACTGTGGGTCAGCGCTCTCTGTGTGGAGATTTATTCACAAACTGTGAGTCATGTGACAATGGGAGTCACACTGGGTGAGAGAGGACACATTTCTCTACGTCTTCATATAGAAAGTGTCTGTGTAGGTTGGAAACTGTGGGAATTAAAAGAGGTTTGAATCAGATTTTTTATTTATTTAGTTTTTTTGTGGCAGAATTTTCAAAGGTGGCAGTTAGTGATGTCACACATTCTAGAACATTTTACACAAATACACACCCATTATAAACTCTGACATGGTAAAGTCCGCTAACTTGAAACTGATTTTGTTGAAACTGTAACTATCAAAATGCAGATTTTTGGTGTTTGAACCAGTTGTAGTTTCATGGTGTGATGGTACAGGTGTATAGTTCACTGTGGTGATGTTAAGACGCTGAGCTGAGACCTGCTGGTCTGATTCTCTGCTCTGTGTGCACAGGCTGGATGGGAAGCACGTGGTGTTCGGCTCCGTGGTCGAGGGGATGGACGTAGTAAAAAAAATCGAGAGCTACGGCGACAACTCCGGCAAAACCAAGACCAAGATCATCATCGCTGACTGTGGGCAGCTCTGAGCTCCAGCACTTAACCCTTTCTGCTCGCCCTGTAGCCACACCCCCTGTCTTTAGGCTCCGCCCACCCTCTCATCTGCCATTCAACATTCCTATTGATGGTTGATTCAACTGATGCCCTCCTACCCCACCTGAACCCCCTCCCCCACCCTCCACCCTTTTTTATTCTGTTCTTGATGAAATCATGTTGCTGCATTTGTGACTTTGCCTTTAAAAGTTTCTTTTGCATTAACGTTTTTTCCCACAAAGTCCAAACGTTTTTTTTGTTAAGTCAAAAAAATGAATAAGAAAATAAAACAGAAAAGTTGCCTTGACAATTGAAACGCGTGTGTTTTTGTCAGAAAATCTTCCAGTTCTGAGGTCTGTGGTTCTGTTGCTTTGGGTCTGAAACTTTAACAAGAGAACAAATCATTTCTCTCCTGCTCTGATCGCTGTTGATTTAATGGCTTATTCCCTTCGTCCATTTTCTCTACTCCGGTTTAATGATTGATATTATTAGGAAGCGATCGGGGTTAATATCTGGATCTGTTCTGCACCAAACTGTACGAACTCACAGACTGGATTAAACTGGATTAAAGATCATTTTAGCTGCGACTCAGGAACAAAACTGAACCTGGTTCATTTTCAGTAGAGACATTTTAGAAAAAAAACTGTATAGTGACACCTGCTGGTGAAGCCTCAGTACGGCATCTTCATGGTGTCTGGCAGTTGCTTTACAGGTTCATTATTGATACATCAAATAAATTATTATAGAAGTAGGTTAGTTACAAATACATGAATAAATTAATAATATAATATACTGTGTATTATTGTGCCTCATGAGAACTCTGACTTTTCATACTTTAAATATATTTTGATGCTAAAACTTCCATCTACTCTGGTAAAATTTTGAGAGTATTTCTTTGACTTAAAGTAAAACACCAGACTTCTAAGACCTTTTGATGCTTTTTAAGGAAACTGGACTCAAACCCACAGCAGTACGTTAATTTAACTGAATATTTAAAGATGTTGCAGAGCGAGTCTCCAGCAGGAGGCGCTCTTTCTCTTTCTCACTGGAGCAAGCTCTGGAAAGGCTGAGGAAAAAAAAGACACTGATGCCACAAATATCTTGGATTTCATTCACATCCAACTTAAATATTTTCTGCTGTTACTGCAGTAATGTTTCTTAGATGTTTTTCTGTTTGAGTTAAAAAGTTTTAAATTGAAGTTGAACCTACAGAAACATGAACTTTGATTTAACAGTAAAAACCTGGTTCATCTGACAGTTAAACTACATTGTTATGTGACCTGTGAAGGAACAACTACAGACATCATCAGTGTTTTAATGTGTGGTTATTTTGTGTTTCTTTGTCGTTGTTTTTAGTCTCTGTGGTCATTTTATGTCTTTTTGTGGTTCTATGTTTCGCTGTGGTCGTTTTTTCTCTCTGCAGTCGTAATATTTCTATGTAGTCGTTTCACATTTCTTTGTGGCTGTGTTTTGTCTCTCGAGTCATTTTTTGTTTCTTTAGGTAATTTTTTGTGTTTCTTTGTTTTTCTTTACGTTTTGTTGTGGTCGTTGTTTGCTTCTTTATGGCTGTATTTTGTCTCTTTGTGGTCATTTTGTGACCCCTGCCGTCTCGGGGCTCTGGGTCGCATGAAATGACAAAGTTGATTTGGATTGAACCTTCTTCTAATTCAGTTCAGTTTGAAGATGATCACCTGTGTGTGAAGCTGTGCTGTTGTATAATTATGTTATATGTAAGAGCTCTGTTGAAAATAACAGCTGTGAGAGAAACACTGAAACTCTGAGATTTTAATATATGACACTAACTTTTATTTTTCAGAAAATAACTTGTATTGAAGGTTTGTTCTGAAGGGCCCAGGTTCTCCTCTGACTCCACGTGGAGAAAAAAGTTCATCTCCTGAAACCTCCAGCTAAAATCTGCAGCTACAAACTGAACCAAGCCTTAAATTAAAGTTTATGATGAATCCATCAGCAGCTCCTCTCCGCTGTCCTCCTCTTCTTCCCAGAATGCCTCGTTTTCCTCTGGCCCTGCCTTGGGAGGGGCACGCACACCCCCTGGCCCTTGTTCTTGCCCCCGGACTCCGCCCGGCTGAGGGCGGTGCAGGACAGCCCCGCGTCACAGTCGCAGCGCCCCAGGTTCCTCCTCAGCTTGGTGGAGCCTCGCAGCAGACAGGCCTCGCCCTCCACCGGGATCCTCTGACACCGTTTACCTGTCAGGTACCGGACGCAGCACAGACCGGCCGCGCAGTCACCAGACCGGACGCAGCTCGACATCTCCGGAGCTGAAACACACAGATACAGAGGTTAACTGGAGCAGCAGCAGCAGCAGTGCACTCTGGGAGATGTAGTCGAACCCAAGTCACTCACCTTTGGTCCTGTTGAAGCTGTCGGTGTCTGTGTCTCTGTCTGTGTGTCTGTCCACCGGTCTGTCCGGAGAGGACGGCCTCCTCTGGGCTCTGTTACTGCACCCCCCCCTCTGATGGACGGACGGACAGATGGATGGAGCATTAAAATCACTGATGATTGGAAATAGAGCTTAGCAAAGTGACCTTAACTAGAGGTCCACTTTCTATCTTTCAGCTGCATCTCATGGTCTTCATCTCCACGATAACGGAGAAAAAGAGAGATGTGTGTTTTTTTAAAACCATTTACTTTGGAAGTCGGAACTGGGAGTGACGTCATCTCCAAGTTGACGGCGTTCCAATTGAGAAGTTGGAATAACATGGACGCTCGCCTTTGTTGTTGTTGCATATGTCATCGTGTAAAAAAAACAGTTTGATGACGTTTAATTCGTCGATCGTTAACAAAACACAAAACTGACTTGATGTGAAACTAAGACTGAACTGGAACATCAGCAGAGTGTTCACTATTAATGATTAAGACTTTATTTATCCCAGTTGTGAGAAATTCACTCGTGATGTGAGCAGCAGCCATCTAGAATTCTTATGTCGGGGTTGGTGGGGTTGCTCCAACTTTCCAAGTTGGAAAGCTGACTTCAGGAGGCGTTCAGGATCAAACTTGTGATTAGGAACTTGTTCTGAGCACAACTGGAACGCATCATAGGGCCACATCCTACGGAGGCCCTGAAGGTTCATGGTGGAATTAGTTTAGCTCACTCACTGTAAGTGTCTTACTTCTTCAAACAAACATCAACATCAGAATAATTTGATGCTGTAACCTTAAAAACGTACTTTAAAGGAGCAGTGTGCAGGATTTAGTGACATCTAGTGGTGAGAACGCAGATTGCAGCCGACTGAATACCCGTCCCCTCAACCCTCCCACTACGTAGATATAAATGGCTCATTCAAAGCAATGAAAACACGACTGTTGGTTTTAGGTGATTACACACTAAAACAGACCTATGTGGATTAAATTCCATTTCTGCCAACAGATCCCTGTAAATGTTCCACACTGGACCTTTAAATGTTGATATTCCCTCATAAATCTGTGAATGTTTTCACAAATTTCCAAAGATTTTTACATCTGCACTGAAAAATCTGAACAGAAAAGTCTTTATTTCGCTCCAGGATCTGTAGGAAGGGGTCGTTCCCCATCGTTCCTCTCACACCTGAGACCTCACCTGTGTGGTACCTGTCTGTTCTCAGATAAAACAACTTGTGTCTGTAGGTTTGAATCCGGTGACGCTCTCGGTCTGACCAGGTGTCACTCACCACAGGTACGTTGCACTCAGGTGTAGAACATGGAGGTGCTGGTCGTCGATGGGAGTTGACATTTGTCTCCGTCCGGTGTCGTCCCGCCCGCTCCACCTGGTCACCATGGGAACGATCCTGATGGACAGGTGAGAGTGATCTCAGATCTCAGATGTTAAAGGTCAACACCAGTAACTAAACCTGGTCCAGGTACTCCTTATTTAGTTACCTAGTTACTTACTTTATTTATCAGTTTAAATGAATTAAGTCATACTCCTGTCGTACTGTTAGTGGTACAGCTGCTGTCTATTTCAATTCATGTACTTCTACTACTATAACTACTACTGTTATTACTAATGCTGCTACAATCTACTACTACGCTACCAAGTTTTATTACTGTTACTGATGTTCATACTCTGATACTGGTACTACTAGTACCACACTGCTACTACTGACAGTATTACAGCTACTTCAAAAACTAGTACTATTACTACTACCACTGCCACAGCTTTAGCTACTAGTATTCTAACACCACTGTAACTTCTATTACCACTACTTCTACTCATGCTACTTCTACTACTATATGTACTAACTGCTGCTGCTACTCTACTACTACCACAACAATAATAATACTTTTACTAGTTCTACACCAAAATACAATAACTTCATAATAAACTCTGAACTTATTAAAAATAAATCAAAAATGTCTGAGTTACTATAAACACTGTTTATCCTCGCAGGAATATTACAGTAATACTGCAGTACTATTGCACCGACAACACCTCAGGTCAATTAAATACATGCTGCAAGAAATTCACAGTAGAATAAAAGTAAATCAAATATCAGAGATATATACTGTTCGATCCAGGCAGGTGATTGTTTTTGTTTCTAAACTGAACAGAAATAAAAAAGTATAAAGGAACATAATCAGCTCTCAGACTTCTCATATCATCGCTTCACTGTAGAATTAGTAATATGAATATTACAGTATTTTCCCGTCCTATCGTATCTGAAGCTGTAAACAGATTTCATGAGAGTGATTTTGAATGAGTTCGCTCTGATGAAAGCAGCTGGAGACTCTTCAGTTCTCAGTCTGAACCTGTGATGATGTGAATGATATAAACTGATCAGTTCCAACATTAAACCGTCATCCATCTGGATGTTACGGAGCCTCGTGCCCTCCACCTGAATGCTGTAGACTAACATCCAATCACTGACGAGCTGAGCTTCTAACCGCTGCTCCAGCTACGCAGCGTTACGTCACTATTCGAGCTTTCGGTGGAACGTCTGTGACGATGGTTTTAATGACGTAAGTCACCGATGTTGTTACTGTGACGGTTCGAACCGTGGTTTTTTGGAAACACTTGAGTCGCAGCTTGACGGTTGCTAATACGTTATTAGCTAACGCTATTAGCTAACAGGGTTTGCCAGTATGTCGCAGATCAGTAGACTCAGCTGTGGACTGTAGAAATCAGAGCTTTGCACTGAACAAACTGTTAACAAACCACGAGCTGGTTGAAAGCTCTATTATTAATATCTCACTTTGTTATTCATTTCTTATTTGTGTCCCACGAGACATTAACCAGCTCCTCACTCCTGACGTCATCATAGAGTTTATCATGTGAGGTCTGTTATTACTGTACAGTTATTATTAATAAGATTCTCAGATTCTTCATTTGTTTGAATGACTTCACCTGTTGAAATAGAGACAGCTGAGTTCAGCTGTTGGTATTACAGCTGTCACTGCTGTGTACTGTACAAATACCACACCAATCCTACTGATAATATTCCAGCTACTACAGAGACTACTGCCATCACTGCACCTGCTGCTGTTTATCATGATTCATTTCTTTGTATTAGCTGAACAAAGTTTAAAGTCACAGTTTGAGCCTAAATAAACTGCAGGAACAACACATGGAGCTGAGGTGGAGGTGAAACAGTCCAGGTGGTTCAGATTCTCACCGGCTGCTCGGAGCTCTGCGCTGACGTCTCTTTAGAGGATCTGATGGTGTTTGAGTCCAGAGCCAGTCCACAAACCACCGACACACACAGTACGCTGCGCCACATCCACATCCTCTGATCGATCAGTCAATCAATCAATCAATCAATCAATCACTCCTCTGTGAAACGATCAGAGTCTCACCTCAGCTTCACAGATCTGAAACTTCTTCTCCTGAGCTTCAGTTATTTTTCAGAAAATAAAAATCACTCGTCTTTAATTCTGTGTTGACTTTCAGTCTTAAAGAAAACCTGTTTCTAAACCTCTGTCTGTCTGTCTGTCTGTCTGTGTCCTCTCTCTGCTGCCTTCAGGTGCGTTTGTTTTTATACCCCTCCCCTCCCTTCTGATCCGTCCTCGGTTTTCTCAGAAGTCTTGAAGGTGCGTTTGAAGCTCGACCGCATCAGTCGGGGGACACAGCGCCGCCCCTGCTTCCTTCCTGGAAGCCCCCTCGTGGCCTCAGGTGAGGCGGGTCGTTTGATACGTGACACCGCAGAGACCACAGAGAGATTAAAACACACCTGGAGACACGAGACAGGTAGAGCCGTCTGCAGCGTGTGTGTGTGTGTGTGGGGGGGGGGGGGGGGGGGGGGGTTTCTTTATGTGGTCTGAAATGTTACGATAAAGACTCATTAGAGCGGGATGTGTGTGTGTCAGGAGGCGGATGTGTGAGTGTTTACAGGTGATTAAAGCTGATTAACGCTCAGAGAAGTGAATCCGTTTCAGAGACCGGTGACGACACCGAACAGATGAAGAGTAAACCTGAGTCTGTGAACGCGGAAATCCAACACAATCGTTCTTCCAATAAACAGACTTTATCAACAGAGGTGTGTTCATGTGACTGACAGGTGTCTCAGCCAATCACAAACAGCCGAGAGGGGACCTCAGGATCAAGACAGGTCATTTCTACTGTGTCCAACAGAACACAGGTGAGCAACAGGTGACAATTGCACGAAAAACTTCTGGAACCACCTGGTGGTCAACATTATTGATCTGCACCTCTTAAGTCACAAGAGCTTTAGCTCAAACAGTCCCACAGTGATGATGTGTTTCTGTAGTCAAACCTGAAGTTAGCATCAGCCTGGTTCCTCCACAGAAAGACAATGGGATTATTTCATAGAAAATAAACTGAGCAGCTAAAGTTTCTGATCCTTCCAGGTTTAGTTGATCAGATCATCTTCACAGATGAACACCACTGTTCTGATGTTTGAAGTAAGAAGCTAATGTTAGGCTATAAACCAACTACACCACGGTCACATGACGTCAACGTCTCCACCACTAAGCTTCCAACTGGTCATTTCATTTAGCTCTGAGCTCTTCTACAAAAGCCTTTCTTCTTAGAAAGTTAGTGAGAGTTTGAAAGAGCGTGAGTAGAAACACAACGAGGCTGTAAAGGTGGACTGGTGAGTAGATGGGTTTTCATGTTAACGTCCCCGACAACCTCTGTAGTCTCATTTAGACACTCGTTAGCAACCGCCTTTTTTAAGACACGGAAAAGCTTCAAACATCAGGAGTGGGGGATTTACTGACCCATTTTATGTCGGAGAATAAAACCTGAAAATGTCTTGAGCTTGTGTTAAAACCACAGACCTTATTTCAGACATTTAACCAGAAACACACTGACAACAGGAAGAGCTAACATGCTAACATGCTAACTGACTTCCTGGTTTTAGACTCAGTCCTGCAGCTCTGAGAGAGCTAAGATGGTCGACACAGGAGAGCAGGGAGAGCCCCATGTGACCCGGGTCGGCCTCTCTAAAGCTGCCTGTAGCTGCTGGGCTAACTGCAGGATCACAGCCTGGGTGTAGCCTGGATCTACTAACCTGGATCAGGTTCACAAGGTGGATTTTCTTTGTCTGAAGTTCTACTTGTTTAGGGTCGTCATCCTGCTGATCTTCAGACGCTCTGACATCATCCTGGAAGATAAACTGAGAAACATGATTTTCCTTCTGGAGTCTGGTCTGTGATAACAAACCTCCTGCTCTACGCCTGCTGTCCAGTCTTACTGCCACTAAACCCCAACCTCCACCCTGCTTCACCTCTGTGATGATGTTTTCATGTTGGTGTGCAGAGCCCTTTTACACCAGACATGTAGCTTCATCAGTTCTCTGCAGTGTTGTGGAGAATCCCACATCAAGCCCAACAGGTCCCAAGTCAAGACCAGGAACAGAGATGCTAACCAGGCTACTTAACCCCCCCCGACCACACACACACACACACACACACACACACACACACACACACACACACACACATATATTATCTATGAAATGAACTGAAAACCTGCAGCTGCCTGGAAAAGGAAAGAAGTCTGAACCAGCTGATGGATGATCAGGAAAACAACCAGTGATGACATGAAGACGGCAGGTTGGTCTGACACACACACACACACACACACACATCTGTATCAGCTGTTACACTAATTTGTGTTTGACTGAATATTGTGTTTGTATTTTTGGACAATTTGTGCGACTTCATGTATGAGTGAACACACACACATAGAAGACTACATGCAGAGTAAACAGACCAGGTGTGTGTGTGTGTGTGTGTGTGTGTGTGTGTGTGTGTGTGTGTGTGTGTGTGTGTGTGTGTGGAGATGTGTGTGTGTGATAAGGTCTCCAGCCTGCAGGTTGTTCCAGGGCTTCAATAAAAGGACAGCAGATGCTCACAATTACTGACACACACACACACACACACAGGTCAGAGGGTGTATCATTTGCGTGTTCTGTGTGTAAATGTGTGTGTGTTTGTCTCCATATTGTCTGTTTTTATCATTATCAGAATAAAAGAGAGGAAACACCCTCCTCCTCCTCCTCCTCCTCCTCCATCCTTAACTCCCTGTCTCCTTCCTCCTCTCCTCTCTCCTCTCTCCTCGTCTCTCTCTCTCCTCCCCTCAGCTCAGATATATAGTCGCTCCGTCAGCAGCTGAAAGAAGAAGAAGAGCTTCAGTCGTCCAGGTAAGACGCACCTGTTCGTTTAAACCTTCATCAGGATAAAAACAGACGCTGATTCAGACAATAACTACATTTTAAATTCTAGATTTAGTCGGGCTTTTATTTTGTTAAATGATCATATTTTAAAGTTTTTTTATCAGCTGCGTTTCACTTCTTTTTTTCAATTTTAGTGGAAATAAATTCTTGTTTTAATTCTTATTTATTTCAGCTTTATTTTCTTCTTGAATGTTTTGATCTTCATAGATGCATTTTGCAGCTTTATTGTTTCAGTTAGTATAGTTAGTGGAGTTCCTATATTTAAATTAGATGTATTCATTTATAGTTACAGTTTACAGTTTCAGCTGAGCTTTTATTTTCCTACATATTGTATTCATATGTAGGTATTTTTAATTTTGCTTATTTCTTTTATTGATTTCTCGTATTTTAGTTCTAGATGAAATAGATTTAAATTAAATTTACTCAAGTAGTTTTTATTTCTGTGAGTGTTCAGTTTCAGCTGAGTGTTTATTTTCTGATTTATTTTATTTATATTTTTATTTAAATTTTTCTAATTTTTTCATTTTATAACTGATTGTTTTATTCTATTTTATTTCTATGTCTCTAATTTGTGTTTGTTTCTGTTGATTTTGTTTTGACTTTTATATTTCTACATTTTCCTCTGGGTTTTTAATTTGAGTTTTTATTCACATTTATTTCAGTCAGTGTGATGTGTGTGTGTGTGTGTGTGTGTGTGTGTGTTTCTGCTTTGTCGAACAAAAGATTCAGAGACAAAATTACATTTCACATCAATGTTCCATCAAACAGAACAGAGGAGAGAGAGGGAGGTGGAGGTGAAGCAAACGAGATGGACAGATAAGAGAATAAAGGGAGGTGTGTGTGTGTGTGTGTGTGTGTGTTTTAACTGTGTTAGCGAGGGAGGAAAGAGCCTGTAAACCAATCAGCAGTCAGAACAGACGTCACTCAGTTCACGTTCACGCTAACGAGGAAAAATCTAGAAACACTGAGGACGTGTGAATGAACGGTTCAAACAGACGCTGATTCTGTTTTCCTCTGTTTTTATTTACCAACAGTCTGATGTTGTGTTTTAGCGCCACCGTCTGGTCAGCGGCTGGTTTTCACTCCTGCGTGTAGACTGTAGTCAGGATGCAGTTAGCTTAGCTTAGCATAACAACTGGAAACAGGGAACAAACATCCACTCATCACTGACTGATGTGTTATGTTGTTATGACTTGGAACTTGACTTGGGAGACTTGTTGGTCTTCAGACTGTTGGACCATGTTAGTCTTACACTGGTCTTGACCTGGGACTTAGTTTTAACTTGGGACTTGGCATTGACTTGAGACTTGTTGGTCTTGACTCAATATTTGACTTTGGTCATTTGGTGCTGTGGTAAATATTTGTGAGTCTGAACGTGAGATTTAATGACATGAAGAAGAATAAAGAACATCAGCTTCCTGTCACGACTGAACACGACAGATCAGAGACTGAACCTGATGTCAGAGGCAGGGGAGAGTTTGGATGTGGTGGCTCAGACTAATATCTGGAGTCTGATAATAACAGACCATCTTGTTGTTTTATTAAAGATCAGCTGTGATATGACGGAGCTCAGCTTCTCTACAGCTGCTCTCTGACTTCACTCTGTTCCTTTACTGCAGCACAGAAACATTATGAAGCCAAATAAACATCACTCAGATGTTCATCTCTTTGTTTGCATGCTACGTTAGCTAAGTAGCTGTTTTAGCGTCGTAGCTGAAGCTGCTGCAGATGGAGCAAAAATACGTCCACTAAAGTTCTTGTTCTTGCCACTGACAGACTCAGACTGTTGTTCTAAGTGTCTGACAACATTGAATGGATAGGATTCATACAGAGATGGAGCTATTTATGAAAGTCTATCTCCATACCAGACTCCATTGAGAAAAACAGGAATTTTACCGAGCAGAACACAGGAGCTGCTGGAATACAAAATTGCGTGTCTGTGTTACTGTGTGGTACTTTTACTTCAGTAAAGTATCTGATTACTTCTTCCACCACTGAAAGTCACACAGTAACACAGACACACTAACAGATGGAGGCAGTGGTATTCCAGCAGCTCCTGTTTTCTGCTCAGTAAAATTACTCTTTTTTTCAATGGAGTCTGGTAGTGATATATAGTGATGATTCTGGTTAAACAGGAAGAAAAGGATCTTACAACTGTAAACACCATGAGAAATGATGAAGGACTGTCCTCTGACGTCATCCTGTGTCTGTGTGTGTTTTGTCCTGTGTGTGCGTCTGATTGTGTAGACATGGCGTGGCTCCATCAGGGTCGAGGTTCACCCAGACTCGTCCTGGTGGTGGTGTGTGTCGCTCTGCTGCTCGACAACATGCTGCTCACTGTGGTCGGTGAGTACACACACACAAACACTCAACCATCCCTCCGCCCACACCGACTCAAACTAAAATGTGATTGGTTCATTGGTTGTTTTTAAAAGCTTTTACTTTAAAGGAAAACTCTGGTGTTTTTGAACCTGGGTCTTATGTTCCAATGTTTTTGGGTGTAAATGACTGATATGGACAAAAACCTCCAGAGACAGAGCTTTTTATTAAAGAGGAAGATCATTTTACTGGGAGCTGCTGGAATACCACTGCCTCCATCTGTTAGTGTGTCTGTGTTACTGTGTGACTCTCAGTGGTGGAAGAAGTAATCAGATACTTTACTGAAGTAAAAGTACCACACAGTAACTCAAACACTTTGTTTTCCAGCAGCTCCTGTGGTCTTCTCAGTAAAACCCCTGTTTTTGTCAGTGGAGTCTGGTAGAGATATATAGAGATGTTTCTGGTTAAACTGAAAGGATCTGTACTTAATAAAAAGCTCTGTCTCTGTAGGAATCCTCTCATCGTGTTGTTAAATGTTCAGATACTTTGCATAAGTGTGTTCTTGTTTTGTTTTTTTTTTACTTTATTTAATTTAATGTTATTTCCTGTTAGTTGTGTGGTTTGGGATTGAAGGATTGTTCTTGTTGCTGTTTTATGTTAACTGTTTTGTGTTGCTTGGATTATTAATGTGTTTATGTTTGTTTAAATGCTTTTGTGTTTGAGGAGCTTCTTGAAAATGAGACAAGTTTATTCTCTGATTCAATTTGAAATAAATATAATTAGATTCGAAGAGTCTGTTTGACTCCAGAGAGGCTTCACGTAATGACCCAAGATGTAAATCAGAAGAGGGAAGTTTTGTGCACATACTGCGGAAACCTCGACACAGTTACTGGAGAGAGTTTATTTTTAGAAGCTTCTTTGTTTCCTGAAAGATTTTTATAATCCATGATGGAAGCAGATCTGTGACGCAGCTGGAAACCTCGAGGTCGAAGCTGTCGTCAGCCGTTAGACTCAGAGCTAACGCACTCGTGACCTCTTGACCCTGACCTTTAAATCCAGCTGGCTCAGTTCACCGTTGTCTCCTTCGGTTTCTTCTCAGATAAAATCTTCGCTGCTCTTTTAGCCTCAGTTGGGTTTTAGATGCTGTTACACACCTGTTTTTTTATATGTCCACTCTCTGGCCAGTTTATTAGGTACACCTTGCTAGTACCTTGGACCTTCTTTTACCTTCAGAACTGGGAACTCCTCAGGATCCCCCAGAAGGAGCTGGAAAATGTTGTGGAGAGGGAAGTCTGCAATACTCTGCTAACCCGACCCTGGATAAGTGGAACTTCACCGCTCTGCAAATAACACCCAATTATACCTGTCACCTCCACCAGACGAACGGACAGTCTTCGTCCACATGGATGAAGGAAAACCACCTTCAACTAATCTTCTCTAAGACTGAACTCTTAGTCGTTTCATCCAATCAGAGTCTCCATCACAACATCAACATTAAAATCTCCTCTTCATCTCTCAAGGCCATGAGGAACCTCGGGTCATTTCCTCTGATTATGTGCAACAGACACAAAAACAGAATAACACCTTTGTTTCCTGACTCAGTCCTTCAGACCCTGGTTCTCTCAGGTCTTCTGGTGGTCCTCCCTTCACAGACAGTCAAACCCTTATAGATGGTCCAGAATGTGTCTGGTTTCTGATCAGCCTGAAAGGTCACATGACCTCCATCGATCAAGGCCGCCTGAATCTAATCCAGGTCTCTGCTGCTGCCTGCAGAGAGACCTCTGGGTCTGAACTCAATCCTTCAGGCTTCTGTTCCTTCTCAGACTGTGTTCCTCCAGGGATCATCATCTCCATCCCTGACCACAAGCTGTTCTCAGTCCAGACTGTTCTGGTCTGTGGTTCCCTGATGGTGGAACCAGCTCCCGGATCAGAGCAGGAATGTCTCTCTCTGTCTTCAACAACCTGTGAAGACTCATCTCTGCTCAGATCTTTTAATGCTGCAGTTAATTTTTATCTTTATAAAAGATGATGTAGATTTGTTGATGCTGTGAATTTATTTTAACAAAGGAATCAATCAATCAATTAATCAATCACCTCCTCCCACAGTCCCGATCATCCCCACGTTCCTGTACGCCATGGAGCATCCCAGTCCAGAGCCTCAGACCGCCCAGCCCTCCCTGCTCCCTCTGCCCAGCCATGGTGCATCAGGCCTGGGCATGGTTCCCTCACAGTCCCCCTCCACGGACCTGCAGACCTCCAGTCAGACCTCCCAGCCCTCACAGCTCCCACAGCCCGACCCCGGTGCACCAGTCCTGGGTACACAGTCGTCTCCACCCGCCCTCCCTCCTCTGGTGTCTCTGTTTGACAACTCGACCTTCAGTCTGCAGGAGATCCGGACCGAGCCGACCCCCGAGCCCGAGACCACAGACCAGACCGACCTGACCACAGACCTGCAGGTCAACGAGACCACGGTCAGTCAATCATCAATAATCCGTAATCGATTCATCATTTTCATCAGAGATGCATGTGATTGATTCTCCTCCTCGCCTCCTGCAGGACTCCTCCTGTCTTCAGGACAGTGTTTTTCTGGAGGAGGAAAATGTTCGAGTTGGTTTGTTGTTTGCCTCTAAAGCTCTCGTCCAGCTGTTGGTCAACCCGTTCGTCGGTCCGCTCACCAACAGGTATCGATCTCTTTCAGTATTGATCCATCTGTCAGTTATTATCTATTGGTTTATCTATTGATCATAACCCTCTCTCTGTAGGATCGGGTATCACATCCCCATGTTCGCAGGATTCATCATCATGTTTGTGTCGACCATCAGTGAGTCAGACACACACACAGACACACAATCACAGCGGTGTGTTTTCTATGAAGAATTGTCTAATGACTGTGTGTGTGTGTGTGTGTGTGTGTGTGTGTGTGTGTCAGTGTTTGCGTTTTCAGGAACCTACGCTCTGCTGTTCTTCGCTCGCTCTCTGCAGGGAATCGGCTCGTCCTTCTCCTCTGTGGCAGGTCGACACTTCAACACAACAACAAACAAACAACAAACAGTCAGGATACAAACAACAAACAGTCAGGATACAAACAACAAACAGTCAGGATACAAACAACAAACAGTCAGGATACAAACACAAACAGTCAGGCTACAAACACAAACAGTCAGGATACAAACAACAAACAGTCAGGATACAAACACAAACAGTCAGGATACAAACAACAAACAGTCAGGATACACACTGCAACATAAACTGCACTCAGATCTGGGGCGCTGTGGTTTGTGTCCATTGTGTTAAAATCGTTTTAAAATGTGTAGAGTTTGTGAAGACCTCCCCTTTACTGTGTGGCCTCTGAGGTCACAAACAGCTGTTTCTCACAGAATTAAATCAAATGAACGTTAACTGATTATTTCTTGTTCACGTGAAGTCGACACTTCCTCTTTTGTGTATGTGCAGGTCTGGGTATGTTGGCGAGTGTGTACACAGACGACGAGGAGAGAGGCATCGCCATGGGCATCGCACTGGGAGGACTGGCTATGGGAGTCCTGAGTGAGACACACACACACACACACACACACACACACACACACACACACACCTAACCTCAGTAAAATTCCTGTTTTTGTCAATGGAGTCTGGTGGTGATGTATAGCGATGTCTCTCGGTTTCTGTACATTTTTAAGGTTATATGTAATTTGTGTGTGTTTCAGTCGGAGCTCCGTTCGGCAGTGTGATGTACGACTTTGTGGGGAAGAGCGCCCCCTTCCTGATCCTGGCCTTCTTGGCTGTGTTTGATGGAGGTGAAGGTTTTCTTCTCTCTGACCGACCCAATGCAATTCCCACTGCGTTAACAGACCGCCAAATTAAAAGCGTTCATTGAACATGTGATGCAGTGTGAACTGTCTGAACTAGACTGTTAACTTTGTTCCATCTGTGTATGTTTGTGTGTTGCAGCGTTGCAGCTTTGCATCCTGCAGCCATCAAAGATCTCTCCTGGGGTGAGTCCACTTTAAAACACTGATGCCACAATAACTCTAGTTTGAGCTGTAATCTGACATAACTCCACTATTTTAAATCCTTTTCATTAAAGAGTCAGATCCTTTAGTTTAACCAGAAACATCTCTATATATCTCTACCAGACTCCATTGACAAAAACAGGGATTTAATCAGGAGCTGCTGGAATACCACTGCCTCCATCTGTTAGTGTGTCTGTGTTACTGTGTGACTTTCAGTGGTGGAAGAAGTAATCAGATACTTTACTGAAGTAAAAGTACCACACAGTAACACAGACACACTGACAGATGGAGGCAGTGGTATTCCAGCAGCTCCTGGTTAAATCCCTGTTTTTGTCAATGGAGTCTGGTAGAGATATATAGAGATGTTTCTGGATCTTCCTCTTTAATAAAAAGCTCTGTCTCTGTAGGAATCCTCTCATCATGTTGTCAGACACTGAGAAGAACAATCTGAGTCTGTGACAGAAACAAGAACTTTAGTAGACGAACTTTTGCCCAGGTGTGTGAGGTGTCAGACTTTTTCTGTAACATCTGAACTCTGATCAGTCTCAGCTCAGTTTGTTGTGTTTCAGAGTGTGGAGGGGACTCCATTACTGACCCTGTTAAAAGATCCATACATCCTCATCAGTGCAGGTAAGAGACGTCTGCTCCCACTCACCTGTATCAACATATTTATTACCTCAAACACACTGATCTGCTGAAGTAAAAGGTGAAACCACCACAGTCGACTGTCCAAGACTGTGAGCTGGTGTCAGTGCAGAGAGACAGACGTCTTCTTGTCTTTTTCTCTGCAGGCTCTTTGTGTTTCGCTAACATGGGCGTTGCCATTCTGGAGCCAACGCTGCCAATCTGGATGATGCAGACTATGTGTTCCCCTAAATGGCAACTTGGTACGATCCACTGTCTGTCTGCCCTCCGACTCCTCCTCTCCTACTTCCTCCCAGCTTCTTTGGTCCAGATTTCTCTCCTCAGATTTCTCTGCTTCCATCGAATCCAGAGGGGCTCGTTTCTGATCAGTGTCCAGCGCTGTGCAGAAGGCCTGCAGTTCTTGAGTGCCAGAGTTGGAGGCAACTGGACTTCTTTTAGTTTCAGCTCTCATCCGAAAGACTTCATCAGATCTAAAAGTTGGTTGAACTGAACTGAAGTGAACCAACTTAACCCCGTTCACACCTCAACACATGACGACAGGGTGGGTCAACGTCTCAGCACCACCTCCATAGGTTAAATACCTGGGCCTTCCCAACCAGCCTCTCGAACTGATGAAGCTGTTCAGAGCTGCAACGTTTTCAAGAAACCTAAAAGAAGTCCAGCTGCTTTCATTCCTTCGCACTTTCTGCACCGTGCTGGACATGATTTGTTTCAGGCAGCGAACAACAAATGTTCCAGCGTAGAAAACAAACACAGGCTGTTCTCAGAAATCTCTCCAGGTTCAAGTGATTTCACAAAGTGTTTCCTCAGACAGCTTTTCCTCTCCTTGTCTAACAGGTGTGTGTTGTGTTGCAGGTATGGCCTTCCTTCCTGCCAGTGTCTCCTACCTGATAGGAACAAACCTGTTTGGGATCCTGGCCAATAAGATGGGACGGTCAGTGTGTTTCACTTTATTTTAACAATGAAAACTTTCACACAGTCGGTCGCTCAGTTCATCTGAGCGTCACAGAGGAAGATGTTTAATCAGCAGATTAACAGATTAACTTTCCTGGAAACTCTGAGTCCTGTTCAGACCTGATCCTGGAGGTTTCTGGTAAACCTGCAGGTGACGGACAGACAGGTGGCTGATGGGTATTTTTGTGTCTCCAGGTGGCTCTGCTCCATGTTAGGGATGTTTATAGTCGGCATCAGTTTGCTGTGTGTGAGTACAACTTCCATTCATCCAAACATCAATCAGTCTTGTCCAACCAGTCTTTAACCAGACATCCATTCATCTGTCCAATAATCTGTCCATACAACCCACCATTCACCCATTCACCCAAATTACCATTCATTTATTCAACCTTTCATCCATGCATTACTTCCCTCATCCAACCACTTATCATCATCATCTGTCCCTCACTCATCTATCAAATCAACTTTTAATCCATCCATCAGTCCAGTAAGATTAATATGGTGTCATAGTTAAATCATAAAACACTAACCGCCGTCATCTCAGAGTCAGATGAGAGTCAGCACCAAACTTCATGTTAAAAACATCCAGTTTAACCAGTGGTTTTAATGTGTTGCAGGTTCCTTTTGCGACGAGTATCTACGGTCTGATTGGACCAAACGGAGGTCTGGGCTTCGCTATAGGTGACCATCAACACGCTCACAGATATCAACAACAAAACAATGAAACTAATCATGATGTGTAACTGAGTGATGTTTGATCTGCAGGTATGGTGGACTCCTCCATGATGGCCATCATGGGTTACCTGGTCGACATCCGTCATGCCTCCGTTTACGGCAGCGTCTACGCCATTGCTGATGTGGCGCTGTGTATGGGCTTTGCAATCGGTAACGCACACAAACATGATATCAGTGATAGAATGTAATCAAGTACATTTTCTACAACTGCTTTAAGACACTTTGTTCTTACTTCAGGTTCATTCTACCTTGTACTTCTACTCTGCCACATCTCAAAGGAGAATGTCACACTTTTTACAACATTTAAGATCTGAATCTCTGGTCTTCATGAATTAAATCATGGTTGAGATTAATGCAATTAAAAATTGCTGTGTTGTTCCAGGACCATCCACAGGAGGCGCTCTGGTCCAGGCGGTGGGTTTTCCTTGTCTCATGGTGTTTATCGGGGTGATCAACATCCTGTACGCGCCACTGTGCTTCCTTTTACGTAACCCTGCAGTCCGAGAGGAGAAAATGGTAACTGACGTTTACTCCCCTGATTTTTGTCGTAAGGATTTCAGTCAGCTTAGAGTTAATAAAGAGGGAGGGCGCTAAGGAAGTTAGCTCTGTTGCTAACAGGACAAAATATTAAAATATATATGTACAGGGCTCCCGATACATTCACTGCACCCCCACCAGCAGAGAGCAACAACACGTTTGCTAAAATGGATACACCCCCATTAAAGAAAACAGTGTGTCTGTATTAAAAAGATAATTTTTTTAAAGGAGCTTTTAAAAAGTTTTTTCTGCTGCTGAACGTGGTTCCTTGTTGGGAGCAGGTGGTGGTGATGGTCACTGCCAACAGCTTCAGCCATCGTTGTGTTTACAGTAAAAGGTTAGAATAATCCTCAGAGCAGAGCTACGTCTTCAGCACAGTTTGGACGTTACAGTGAGGTGCTATCGGAAAGTGACGAGACAGGCTAGCTAGTTAGCATGCTAAACTTCAGTAGAAGAAAAGAAGTGATAGAACCAGAAGTAAACATTGGCATTGTTTTCCACCTCTGAAGACATCTGTTGGTGAGTAAAGGAATGAGATTGATGCTGAACTCACTGGTGAGTAAACAGCTGTTAATGCTAATGTTACCTATGTAGCAATAGCTAAAACTTATAGGTGGCTCCTTTAAATACAGGAATGGGTAAAATTTGTGTTGTGTTTATTTCTCAAAAACATTTTTAGTAAACACGTGGAATTCTTAACATTTTGAGGATTAGCTGTTTTGAGCGGGAAGTGAGAGGAAAGAGTCGTGGAAACAAAGAATCTTTCCTCTGGTAACAACCCCCCATAACAGTCATCATAACATGTCTTAAAAATGGCAATTACATATTTTCCCCAAATCTTTCAGCCCTAATTGTACACTGTGTTCCAAATTATTATGCAAATGATATGTTTCTCTGATTTTGTTATATAGTAAATGCAAATGACACTCAGCATAATTTTCAAGTCATCAACTGTTAGAATATAATTCAAATGTTTTTTTCTCTCCTTTTATGCCCATAGCATTAAAGGACAAATGTAAATACACACTTGGACACATCTGATTTATATGATGTATCAGTCATGCACTGTGTATGTTCTTTAGCCACTCCTTTTTAGTCGCCTTATTTTGCCTCAACAGGTTTGTTCTGTTTTATTCCAGTTACACAACTGTTACTCTTTAATAAACTTCTTTAATGGGAATGTGCTGTAAGGAGCTGCAGTCTTGAAGACTTAAATCCAGGTAAGTAAGTCACAGATAACTGCAGCTGAACTCTTTAATGCCATGGGGAAAAAAAGCAAAGAGCGAAGTGAAGACCCACAACCGTCCTGTACTGAGCAATAACCTTCTCTAACGAGTTGATAAAATGCATAACAATGCACTATCTCATGCTACAAGGAATACCTCTGCATGATTGGCTGCTATGGGCATAAAAGGAGAGAATCTCATGGTGTGGCCTCCATCCTCCCCTGACCTCAACCCTATGAACCTTTGGAGCATTCTCAAGCAAAAGATCTATGAGGGTGGGAGGCTGTTCACATCCAAACAGCAGCTCTGGGAGGCTGTTCTGACATCCTGCAAAGAAATTCAAGCAGAAACTCTTCAAAAACTCACATGTTCAATGGATGCAAGAATTGTGAAGCTGCTATCAAATAAGGGGTCCTATGTTAAAATATAACTTGACCTGTTAAGATGTTTTTGAATGAAATAGCTTTTGATGTCAGTAAAAATGACCTCCTAATGCTGCAAAGTCAACAAAGGACCACGTTCAGTTCAACCTATAAAATGTTTTGAAACTGTTCTGTGTAATAATTTGGAACAGTGCATTTTAAGTTTTTTATTTTTGAATGATCATTGGGAGGTTTGTTCAAAAACATTTGAATTATATTCTAACAGTTGATGACTTGAAAATTATGCTGAGTGTCATTTGCATTTACTATATAACAAAATCAGAGAAACATATCATTTGCATAATAATTTGGAACACAGTGTATAGGCCACAGCATCTCGTGTTCTTCTCTGGAAGGATACCTCACCATGTCGACACCAGACACTGATTTATCTTCTTCATTTAAAGAGCGCTGTACCGTGTTTTCAGAGCACCGTCATTCCAGGCTGTCAGATACACAGGCCCTCGATAGGACGCTTCATCCTGATCTATTTTTATAATAAGACTCTTTCTCCACTTGCTCTTTCAACACATGAAGCAAAACAGCTGCAGGGTTCAGTGAATGCACCGTGAACGAATTCCCAAAAACCCTCAGAATATCTGTCATGATCTGAGTTTTACAGGGAAAATTACACTGGTTATTAAAATCACACACACTCACACTCACACAGTGTGTAGTGGCAGGTCCAGACAGATCAGCAGGAAGTGTGTGTGTATGTGTGTGTGTGTTTGTGTGTGATGTTGAAGCCAAAGTGTTTGTGTGAAGTCATTACACAGTGATTAGACTGATCACAGATCAGAAGCTGCTGCCTTCAAAGCTGCAGAGGAAACATTTCGACTTAATAAACTCTCAATTACACACAGATTACAGAGACGTACGGGGGGGTTATTGATCCACTGTGTGTGTGTGTGTGTGTGTGTGTGTGTGTTGCAGGCGATCATCGACCAGGAGTGTGTGATGCACAGGAAAAGCTACAACACACAGAAGGAGAGTCGCGAGTTTCCTCTGAGCGACTACAGCGAAGAGGAAGAGACAGAGGAGTGACACACACACACACACACACACACACACACACACACCTGTCCATGTTGTTGATGTCTCTCCACGTTTCACCTTCATCACCATCAGACTTCCTGTCATCACAGTCAGAACAGAGCAGATAGTGGACGTTTCTTAAAGGGACAGTGTCAATGTTAAAACCTCTTACATGTCTTTAATTTCTACATTCAACAGAGTTGTGAAGTGGGAGGAACTAAATCAGTAACAACTGAGGTTCAAAACATCTGGTTCTATGATTAAAAGTCAAAGGTAGAAGCACAGATGTGTTACTTAGCGAACCTACAGGTTCCTCTGAGCTTCACCTGCCAAATGTCACTGAAAGAGACGCAAAAAAACCCACAACGGCCTCAAAGAGAGAGAACTACGAAGAGACATAAAACAACTACAAGGAGACTGAAAGAACCACAGCTACAAAGACACTTAAAACAACTACAAACAGATGCAAAATAATAATGAGGAATTACAAACAACCACAAAGAGGCATAAATCAACTACAAAGAGACATAAAACAACTACAAGGAGACTGAAAGAACGACAGAAATATAAAACAGTTACAAACAGATGTGATGAGACTCAACTCACAAACAACAATAAAAGAAAGCATTTCCAAAGACACAAAAACAACTACAAACAGTTTTGCGTCTCTTTCAGTGTTGGGTTAGGGTTTTTGTCCAGGGGCCCAACACACTCATAATCCACCAAAGGTTTCAAGGTTGAGACGTTCATTTTAAATCCTTCATTCAGAAACTATGGCACCATGTGTTATTGTCAGCTTTAACAACAAATTGTTTTGACGTTGATTCACATGTCTTACTGGCCTTTTATCCATAGCCACAGCAGCTGAGGCTCATGGGTATTGTAGTATTAAGAGTGACAAACAAAACATGATTTCTCAGAGACAAAGTTGAAATAATTGAAACTGATGGTTGTGACATAAACCTGTGGGATTGTTACACCATCCAGGAGAGTAAGAAAACTGCAGGTATTATTGGCACCTGTGCAGCTTCTCCCACTTCCCAACTCTGTGAACTCTGCTCTGTCTTTACGATAAAATACCACATTTTACAAAACCAGGCCCTGTGTCCAAAATCACTCACTTACTGCTCGTTATTTAACAGGAACTCAGAGTCCGACACTAATCAAAATCAGAGTTATTGTGGGATTGTTAGCAGGAAGTAGTGTACATGTTACTGACAACAGACACTCAAATAAAATGGTGGACAGTAAACGCACCAAAGAGTAAATAGGGGGTGGTTCTGGACTCTGCCTGGTTTGTAATGAATGATAGATTCATGGAGGCTGTGTTAAGAGGTTTATTGTGTGCAGGTTTACAGGTTCACTAATGGGAATTCTTCAATACAAATTCCATAAAGAGACGCCCGGTGACTGTCCTCTAAGCCCTGCCCCCATTTAGTTACTGTTGCTACACATGTTGATCTTTGTGTTCTAGAATGTTACAGTCACAGTTTCCCATGGTAACGGTTCAGATTCACCATCAACATTCACAGTAATTTGATTCTTTGATTTCAGACAGAAGCAGTTTTATTTTAGCCAACCATCAGTTTTTACTGAAATAACAACTAGAACTAAAACAGTTTGATTAATCAATCAGATGATTGGCAGAAGATTAATTATTTATTTTGATGGTCAATGAATAAACTAATAATCTAAGTATTTTTTTTAGCAAACACATATGGAGGGCTAATTGGGAAAATAAAGCAGATTAATTGATAATATAATAGTTAATAGCTGTAGCCCAAATGAGTTGCCATTAACAAATGTTTTAGCAGCTAGCTAGCTAACTAAATGAAATATGTGAGCTGGTTTAAAACCTGCAAATGCATCTGAAATATGCATTTCAGTGCTACATACATGAAAAAAACAGAAGCTAAAGCTAATAGGTCCCAGGCCCCATAAATCATCATCACCAGCTGATGAGCGATGGAAACAGGACTGAAACAACATCGCTAACATTTATGAACATTGACCTAAACTAGTATCATCAGGGCACAGTGCTCAGTGGATTTAACCTGTAACCCCACAAAATATTGTAGTTAGCTCAATGAAATGCTAACACTTGAAAGTAATGCTGATCTCAACTAAAACACGATAAAAAATAGGTTTTAATCCCCTTTCTCTTTGTATTTGTCTTTACATCAGAAGTTAAGGACTTTGTTTCAGGTGAAAAATACAAAATATTTTGATGTATAAATCCCTTCATTGTTTTAAGGGATTTATGACATTGATTAAAGAGATTTCTGTGTGAATGTGAGTTTATTTTGAGGAAGATCTTCCTTCATCTTCACTGATTCTTCATCTTAAAACCACTTAAAAAAAAAGTGTTGAGATGTGAAACTGTACCAGACTCTGTATCTGACCTCTGACCTGTGTCGCCATTAAACCTGCTGTAACCTGGACTACACCTGCTTACCCGTGAGTGTGTTTGCACCTGTCCTCACCATGTTTTACCCTGAGGAGTGTCAGACTGATGGAAATCAGCTCGTGTGTTTATATGTGTGTTCACATGCTTCTTATCTTCCCTTTAATTTCCTGTGACGGCTCGTTTCTTCGTCACAGAAAATGTCGACAGGACGAACAGAAGCTCCGTCAGATGGAAAAGTAAACAGGAAGTGGATGAAAAGCTCACACAGACTCAGTTTTTCTTTCATAAGGAATCATTTCATAGTGACCACAAATACTGATATTGTTCGCATTAGCTCTGGTAGGACTGCAATAGAAACCTTGTTACATCAGAGAGGATGAGTCATGAACTTTCAGTAAATCAGTTGACGTCATAAACTCAGCGTGTCTTCATTATTTTATACAACTAAAAGACTCTGTGTGCAGCTGGAGGTGCATTTGGTCTAAAAGTGAAAAAGATTTTTCACACAACTGATTCTTAACCCTGAGCTAACCTAGGGCTGGGCTTTCAGCTAATCTTAGCCTCCAGCTAACCTGAACCTTGAGCTAATCTAAACCCTGAGCTCACCTGAAGTTTGAGCTAAAATAAAACCTGTCTTAATTTAAACCATGAGCTAATCTCTAAGCTGATTTAAACTCTGAAATCTAAACTGAAAGCTGACCCAGCCTGAACCCCCTAACATTAGCTTTGAGCTAAGCTAAACCTTGAGCTAACTTTGAACTTGAGCAAAAATAATGCCTGAGCTAATCTAAACCTTTAGCTAACCAAAACGTAAACCCTGACACTAGAACTCACATTTGTTCTAAACTGAGTTTACCTGAACCTCAAGCTAACCTGAACACCTAGCTACGGTAACATGAAATAAAAACCTTGGCCTGATTCAAACCCTGAAATTGGATCTTGTGCTAATGATAAATAAATGAATAAAAACAGGTAAATAAAAAGTAAATAAAAACTGAACTCTGGGTAATCAAAACCATGAACTAACCTATAACCTGTGCTAAACTAAACTCTAAAAACCTAAGTAAAAGATAACCTAACCTACGATAACCTAAAACCAGAGCTAGCATGAACCATAGCTAAAAAACCCACCACAGCTAAACAAAACCGAAGCTAACCTGAATCAAGAGTCATAATTAATTCTGATTTCAAACTAAACTAAACCCAAAGCTAACCCAAATCCAAGGCTAACTTTAACTCTTGGCTAACGTAAACCAATCTAAACTAAACCCCAGTTTAATAAGAACATGAACCTGTATGTATTATTATTGCTTTTTATCTGAGTTACTGTTGAAACATCTTGTAATTTTAAATTCACATAGCTCAGCATTTTGTTCTGATAAATGCTAAAAGGTTTTCAGTCCGTTTGATGTTTTAAGTCTGTTTACACAAAGATTTCCCGCCAGAACTCACAGAAGGAGCCTGGGAGTCCCTGTATTTAAGCTCTTTACACTCTTATGTTTGTTGTTTGTTCTGCTAACAGCAGCTAGCTGAATGTTCAGGCAGAGAAAATCAAAACTTGACTTGAATTTGATGAAATAACCGTTGTTTTGGCAGCGTGTGTGTGGTTAATATTCTCTTTAACCGACTGTTGATAACATCCTCTGACAGCAGATCACAGCAGCTTCAGCCCACACACACAAACAGCTTCAAAACATTTCCTCCTGCTTTGAAATATGAATAAACACACTCTGAGTGGATACCATGCTAATCTGAGTGTGTGCAGTCATCAAAGGTGTTTAACTCTTTGTGTTTCGGCTCTGATGTGGTCGTGTCTGTGTAAACAGGTTGGAAACGGTTCAGTCTGAATCTCTGAGGCTGATTTATGGTAAACAAGAGGGGAAAAATCAGTTTTTAAATGTGTATATTGGCTTTTAATCTGCCACTAATATCACCACAAACACCTCTGCAGTCTGTCTCTGATGTTTGTTGGTCACATCTACACTTTGATATCAGATGATTCTCTGATGTGTCCAACACGTATGAACATGGTTCCTGTTCTGCAGTCGTGTTTATACAGAGGAGGTGACCTCAACATGTTTTTTAGTTTTTAATGACACCAGCATAATCACATAATTATATTTTTCAGACACAAGACTATAACACAAATTCTTCACTGTGTTTTCTATCAACAGAAATCCACAGTGACAAAACAATCCACCAGTGGAAGAAGTTATACATTAATTATTAAGGTAAAAAAATATTAGAATGACAGAATTAACTCATGTAAACCCCTAACATGTTGTCTGTCTCAGTCCTCTTTTTAAAAAATACATTTTGTTTTTAAATTTTATTTTCTTTGACGTTGTTGCAGATTTTTCTCTTATTAAAAAAACAAAAACAAAAACATGAATCCCTTCAGAGAGGTGTTATGAATGACTGTAATATTCCTGTAATATTCCTTTTATTTGTAAAATTATCACAAGATTTTTTTTATGGAAAATGCCTAATCATTGAATATAAAGCAAATAAATAAATTAGTAGATAAAAGGATCAAATGCCAACTATATTTTTTGTAGGTTTTTTACGTTTGATTTTTGTAGGAACCTTTACCGCGGAGCTTGTACCCAGCCGGAAGTGTTCTCCGAACGTACCGTCCCTCCTGTTTAAAACATCCGGAGGTTTCAGTCTGTTTGCTGCCAACGTGAGGAGATAATTTACGTGTCAAATTAAAATAAAATCTGCTCGTTTCTTCGCGTCGATGAAAGAAAATAAACCGAAGTGAGTGAAGCGGCTGATTTCAGGTCAGTTTTCATTTCACGTTTCCGTTTTGAATAAAAATCAGACGAACAGATACAAAACAAACAGGGATATTAATATTTCGTAAACGAGTCCAAGCGGACACCTGACGTTAAGCTAACAGAAAAATAAGTGTTCAGATTGAGAGTCATAAATCCGAGTTAAAAGACACAAACCGACAAGAGAGACGAAAAAAGAGAGACACAACATGACTTCAAAGAGAAGAGAGATGACCAAACAGAGATTTAAAAAACCGAGACACAGGACGAGCTCAAAGAGACAGATAGATGAAAAATATCAAAGACACACAGCATGACTTCAAAGAAACAATAAGCTACACAAAGAGACAAATGCTGACTGCAAAGAGACACAAAACTACTTCAAAGAGAGAAAATGACCACACACTGCTCCTGTTTCTGTCCGTATGTATTTTGTATTTCTTTGTGGATTTGGATGGACATGTTGTGATTCCATATGTTATTATTTACTTTGATAATCATGTTGAAATAATAAACTCATCTTTATTTCTCCAATTAAAAGACAGAGATATGAATTTATCTGATGATGAACTGTTTCTTTCTTTCTTTTTCCCTCCTCTTCTCCACCACAGGATGGAGCTTTCATCTTTACTCCATGACCTTCATCTCTCCTCCTCAGAGAAGCCCCTCCCCTCTCCTCCTCTCCCACCAATCACAGAGCTCCTGTCTCGGCTGCAGGAGAAGCTGATTGGTGCGTCCTCAGACTCGGATGCGAGTGGCCTGATCGGTCGAGTCGAGCGGCTCTTTCTAACAGCGGATCCTGATTGGCTGCTCTCTCTGGACCCGTCCAATGAGGAGGGCGGGGGGGCGGAGCTTTGGTCTGCATACAGGTCTCTGATTGACGCTCTAATTGGTCGAGCAGCTCTGCCGCTCTGCGAGGACGACTGCGGCTCCCTGACGCCTGCAGCCTATCAGGGCGTCCCAGCCCGAGCCGTCCCGGTCTGCTCGGCCCTCAGGGCGCTGCTGGGAACTCTGGGAAACGGTGACAGGACCGGTCTGCTGCTGACGGCGGCTCCACCTGTGTGTGTGTTCGCTGTGACGCATTTCCAGGTGAGTGTGGAGGGAAAAACGTCGCAGGTCAAAGATGTGAACTGATGTTTTTTAAGTCAGCGTGTCGCTCTGTGTTCAGGACCAGGCGTGGACCAACTCCTCCTCCAGGGCGGCGGCGCAGAGCCTGCAGGAGGCGCTGCTGCGGGCGGGCAGCTGGCGAGACTCTGCCCAACTCCTGATGGGGGATGGGAGTCAGGACGAGGAGGGGGAGGAGGGAGGGAGGAGCAGAGGGATTCTGGGAGGAGTCCTGGACGTCCTGCAGCCTCAACTCACCAAGTGAGAATCTGTTTGGTCAACAGCAGTGGTTCCTTCAGTCTTTTCATACAGAACAATGTAACACAATGAAAACAAAACAGCAGCTTCCTCCCTCCGACATGACGCAGGCTAACGGATGGATACGTCTGATTCAGAGGCTCAGACTGGAGTTAGTTTTTCACAGAAGAAGTTTGTCGTCACGTCCTGAGAGAAACCGTCGTGTTCGGTCATTAAATTTGTAGCTTGGATTGAACTGTGTGTGTGTGTGTGTGTGTGTGTGTTGCAGGGACTCATGGCAGCGTTGTGAAGCAGTGAAGCTGGTGTTTGCATGGACTCTCCTGCAGGTCAGTTCAGCCACAGTCAGTAAAAAGCTTTATTTCTCTGTGTGTTTATTATTCTGAGCAGCGGATTATTAACTCTGTAACTCAGAGTTTTTAATAAGCGGCGGCTGTTGATGTTAAAACATTCACTTCTTAAAATGTTTCTGTGGATAAATCAGCCTCCAGTAAAAACATCAGTGTTCACTGCTGTTGATGTGAGGAGCAGCCATCTTGGATTCTTGGAGCTCAGGAATTCAGACTTCAGAGAGGAGCTTGAACGCAGCATTAAAAACAAGCAGAACACCTGAGGTAATGTAGACGACGATCCTGCGGCTCCTCGTCGTCCTGTGTCAGAGAAACAGTTATTTTTAATGTGAAACTGCTTAATTCAGTGGTTTTACCAGTTTTCATTTTTGCGTCCGTTTGTTTCGGAGGAGAACTCTTAAACAAGTCCCATGTTCCCACTGTATTTGATGACGTCAGCGACTTCCTCCACCCGACTGGACGATGTATCCACATGTGGAAAACTTCCTGTTTTGCCTCCTGATGTTCAGTCAGAAGTTTGTCTCCTCTGACGCTGGCTTCATGTTTTGTACAGGTGACTCGCCCCTCTCTCTCCCCTCACCTGCCTCGCCTCCTCCCCCCCTCCCTCCTCCTCAGTGACCACTACAGACCAGAGAACTGCATGCTGGGAGTTCGCTGTCTGCACCACATCGTACTCAACACGGTAAGAACACACACACACATTTATTTTACTTTGTTCGGCCAGTTCACACAAGAAAATATGTGTGTGATGATGACGATGGTGTGTGTGTGTGTGTGTGTGTGTGTGTGTGTGTGTGTGTGTGTGTGTGTGTGTGTGTGTGTGTGTTCAGCCTGCTGCTGATCTCCGTCAGTTCAACAGAGCAGAAGTCGTCTATCAAGCGTTATTCAAACACCTGTACACCACAGAGGCTGCTGTCATACAGGTAACACACACACATTAACACACACACACACACATTAACACACACATTAACACACACACACAATAACAACAAATTGACTGTTTACAAAGTTAAAAGATAAAAAGACATAATTTTTAGTTAAAGTATTTTGTGTAATTAATAAAAACTATAGAAAATACTCAAGTAAAGTACAAGTCCAGAGTAAAGGTCTGACCCGGACTCTGTCTCTGCAGCTGGTCCTGTCCTGTCTGCTGGACCTGCTGTTGGTCTTGGAGAAACCCCCCTCCTCGCTCGGCCCCTCCTCCGCCCACAGGAAGCCCTGTCGCCACGACGACGTGCTGCGTCTGGTCCTGACTCACATGGAGGCGGAGCACAAAGTGGCGCTGCGACGAGTCTACGCCTCCGCCCTGCCAGGTTACATAGACAGGTGAGTTTATCAGGTGAGTCTGAACTCATCAAAAATGAATGGATTATTTTTTAACTGTTGGATTCATCCATTCATTTCCTGCTGCTGGAGCCTCACAGTCTCAGGGTGCGTTTGTTTTGTGTGTTTGGTTACAGGATGGGAGTGGCAGTGTGCAGACACCTGCGGCGGGTGGAGCGGGTGGTGCTGGGATACCTGGAGATCAGAGATCCACCTGAAGAGACGAACAGACTGAGAATCCTGGAGGTCCTGGAGAAAACCACCAGAGCAGCCTGGCCACGGTCTGAACAAACCCTTCCCTGAGCAGGCCTCAAAAAATCCTTAATCCTTAAAATTCATTTTGTCTCTGGAGACACGTCTTTATGGACCAGAGTCTCGGAGCCTTGCTGAATCTATGCAACAAAGAATTAGTTGCAGTAGTTCTGAAGGAAAAAGAGGGTCCAACCCAGAACTAGAAAGGTGTACCTAATAAGTGACCAATGAGTGTTAATCAGTTCTGATTCTGTTTTGAATTTATTCTTTTTATAAATGATAAGTTAAAACCTTCAGTTGTTTATTGATGAAAAAGAACCAGTAACAGTCTAAGGTGGACTGATGAGGATCTGGATCAGATAAAAACTTCTTCAAAGAACCTAAAAGAAATCCAGATGCCTTTGATTCAACCTTCATCTTTCTCCATGTTAAAGAAGTCGTGTAGATTTTAATAAACCTTTAAAATAAAAACACTTTTGTTTCTGTAAGTGATGAGTTCTGTCCAGATGAGACTGAGTGGAAACCTGGAGTGAAACAGTGAAGCTCAGCTCTGCCCTCTGGTGGACAAACCAAGCTGCTGCTGATGCTCTGAACTCTCTCTGCAGGATGGGCTGTCGAGTCAACGCGTTGCTGTGTCGCCTGTTGCGGTTGCTGGTTGATGTTTGCTCGGACTCTGATCTCAGTGATTCCGTCCGACAGCAGCTGATGGATCGAACCGCGCTCTGCGTCAAACTGCTGGACGCCTGCTTGCACGGAAAACTACAGGTGAGTTCACGTCTGCTGACGGTCTCACCTGTGATGATGTCAGAGGCTGCAGGTTCAGCTGTTTCTGTTCAGACCCAACACTCATCTACCTGTCTGTTTCTCTCTCTCTACCTGTCTGTCTGTCAGCCTCTCCTCCGGCAGGTCGACAGCAGCTGTTGCAGCCCCGACGTGCTCGCCTGCCTGGCGACTGTAACCGTGACGACAGAGAGGTGACGCACACCTGGAGCACCTGGCAGTTGGACTGTGACGGAGTGAAGCTGCTGTCTGCAGACGAATCAGAGCAGAGGTTGGAGATTCTGCTGATGTTGGTGTTTGGGACATTTGAAGCTGCACGAGAGAGAATTTCAAAATAAAAGTCTGGTGTTGTACTTCCTGTCATCAAAGCTGGTGTTCAGTGCGTCTCTCAGCAGCTTCCTGTTGGTGTTTCTCTGCTCTGAGGTTCCTGCTGAATCAGAATCAGTGTCTGAGGTTTAATGACGAGAAGAAAACTGAAGAGACAAACTGATGAATCAGAGTCGGACACAAACTTTAACTGATGAATATCATCATCTTTCACTTCCACATCAGCTGCATCATAAACATAATAACATCACTTCATGTTCAGCTCCGTGTTTAAAGCTGCTGTATAAATGGATAAGTTCAAACTCTATAAATATAAAATGAGCTGCCGTCTGACTAATCAGTTAAATAATTAATGAACTGGTGACTTGTTGCAGTGATGAATTTGTGGAGAGATTAAAGGCCTGAGTCTGCAGGTGTTTCAGAGTTTTTTTCTCTAAACTGATAATAAAATATTTTGTCCTTGTCTCAGTTTTCACCTCTGCTCCTGTAAACACACACAGATGGTGACGTCCTCACACTGTTGGTGATTTCTGCATCAGTCTCATGTTGTTTGACTGTGTCTGTTCATTATCTGCTTCCAGCTTCTCAAATCAAAAGAGTCGCTACTTTATTTTGTCTCGTATCATCACAACTGAAGACGACGCCTTGGACTCTGGTGAGTTTTGACTGACATTTATTTATATCTCACACACCACAGAACGTGTGTTATGTTTTATTTTTGAGTTGTGTATAAACCTGAAACAGAGCTGATTTACTGGACTGTGACAATTTTATGACTTCATGTAAAGTAAAAGTATTTCATGTGGTTGAAGTGTCAGTAGTAAAAGTACTGCACTACAGTCTGACAGTAAGTTTGTTGATTGGGCACCACCTCTGCTGAGGACTTTTGTTTGATATCTGTATCAAGAAGTACATTGATAAGTATATGTAGATCAAGCACAAAAGTAAAAGTACTTCACAGTGAAACAGTTCAGGTAATTCGTGTGATTAAAGTATGTCAATAGAAGTATTTCATTTCGTTATACTATCACTTTACCCACAGTTTGTGCAGTTATAGTTTGACAGTAAAATTACTTCATGCAGTCAATGTATCAGTCGTAAAAGTATCTAATGCAGTTAAAGTATCAATGTGCTTAATTAGTTAACTTATACTTTTACTATAAAAGTAGTTTGACATGTTGGTAAACTCTCAGTCTCTGTGATGCTGATGCTGATTAATCAGGTGGACTGATGACCTCTGTGACTTTCTGGTCTGTCAGTCTTGGTTTATGACTCTTGAACATTGAACCTGATTCCTGTCTCTGAGCTCTCAGTCAGTGTTGGTGGTTTATGTCTCAGACCGACTGACTGCAGAGGAAGATGAGGACAGAGCAGAATCTCCAGGATAAGCTTTATTATTGTATTGTAGTACAGTGTGTTGCAGTGCATTTCACATCAGACCATATAACAATAGTCAAAGCCTGGCTGAGGGTTGTTCTCACACTGAATGTGAATATTTTCACCCACTGACTTTGTTTAATTTGTTCTAGTGATCCAGAAATTTGTCTTCAGTTTTTTCCTCTGCTTCTCCCTCCTCAGTGGAACCACATACCGACTCTAACCCTTTGTTTATGACTAGAAACTACACATGGTTTTTAATTTAACAAATAAATAAGAAGCTGCTAACCTTAGAGGAGTCCTGACTGGGTTCATTATATTGTGTGTCTCCAGTGTTTCAGGTTTACCTCTCAAATTAAAAAAGATGAGTGATTTGGAGGAAGACGAGGACAAAGTATCAGTCTCCAGTATTCAGCTCTGTGTCTATGAAGAGTGACTGGTCCAAAGGAGATCATCCAGTTTTCAGTGATGAACCTCAACCCACAGACATAAAGTAAGACACTCTTTCTACTGTTTGTACAACAGACTGGATTTTACCAAATCACTGATCAATGGATGAACACTAGAGAATCTGACCCACTGTTGGACAAAGTCTTCACCTCTGACTCATGTAATACTGTTGCTCAGCTACTTGTTTTTGCCAGTTTGTGTAGAAGGCTGTATCCCCCTCTCTTTGCAGAACAGCAAAAGGCCAGATCTGAAACTGAACCAGATTCACCTATTATTTTAAAGTTGGTCATGGATGTGAACACAGCCAGGAGACTTACAGTGATTTTACAGCTGATTGCTGTTAACTAGTTATTGTTAATTTTTAAGCTGTCAGAACAAAACTTTGTGTCTTACCTAATAACGTTAGTCAAGATAAGATTCATTAATCCCTCAGCAGGGAAATGTGCAGAGTTACAGCAGCAAAGGGGATAGGGCAGCAGCATCAGTCAAGTACAAAAGAAGTAGATCACAGAAGTAATCTGGTTTTTATTTAAATAGTGTTGCGTTCATGTCCACAGAGAGATGGAGAGGAGTGGTGTTCCTGTGGAGGAGCAGCTGCCCTGCTGTTCTTTGTGTCAGGACGTCCTGAAGGATCCAGTCTCTACCAGCTGTGGACACTGGTTCTACAGACAGTGCATCACCTCAGACTGGGACCAGTCTGGTTCAGCAGGAGACTCCTCCTGTCTCCAGTGTGGACAAAGATCCAGATCAAGACCTGGACTGCAGACAGCCAGTCAGACCAGCACTGTACAATACACACGAATTCCTTGCTGACCTTCACTGTATTGCAGTTTTCACCTGTGAATAAGAGGGCCTGCCCATATCTTCGGCAGAGTTTGCCGAGGTAGTTAAGAAGCTGCCCAGTGGCAAGGCAACAGGTGTGGACAAGATTTGTCCTGAGATGCTGAAGGCTCTGGACAGTACCTGGGGAGTGGCAGACCGGGGTGGTTGTCACCAACTTTAAAAAGGGGGGCCAGACAGGGGGGCCAGACAGTGTGCTCCTATTATATCACACTAATCAGCCTTCCTAGGAAAGTTTACCCCTTCAAAAAATGTCATAGTATAGAAAGGTGTCAAAAAACATCAAAAAATGTCATAGTATAGTAAGACATCAAAAATGGTCAAAAAATGTCATAGTATAGTAAGACATCAAAAAATGTCATAGTATAGTAAGGCATCAAAAATGGTCAAAAAATGTCATAGTATAGTAAGACATCAAAAATTGACAAAAATGTCATAGTATAGTAAGGCATCAAAAACCATCAAAAAATGTCATACTATCATAAGTTGTCAAAAATTGACCAAAAATGTCATAGTATAGTAAGACATCAAAAACCATCAAAAAATGTCATAGTATAGTAAGACATCAAAAAATGTCATAGTATAATAAGACATCAAAAACCATAAACAAGTTTCATACTATCGTAAGTTGTCAAAAATTGACCAAAAATGTCATAGTATAGTAAGACATCAAAAAATGTCATAGTATAATAAGACATCAAAAACCATCAAAAAATGTCATAGCATAGTAAGACATCAAAAACCATCAAAAAAATGTCATGGTATAGTAAGACATCAAAAACCATCAAAAAATTTCATACTATCATAAGTTGTCAAAAATTGACCAAAAATGTCATAGTATAGTAAGGCGTCAAAAATTGACAAAAAATTTCATAGTATAGTAAGGTGTCAAAAACCATCAAAAAATTCTATAGTATCGCAAGGTGTCAAAAATTGACAAAAATGTCATAGTATAGTAAGACATCAAAAACCATCAAAAAATGTCATAGTATAGTAAGGCATCAAAAAACCATCAAAAAATGTCATAGTATAGTAAGGCATCAAAAACCATCTAAAAATGTCATAGTATAGTAAGACATCAAAAATTGACAAAAAATGTCATAGCATAGTAAGACATCAAAAACCATCAAAAAATTTCATACTATCATAAGTTGTCAAAAATTGACCAAAAATGTCATAGTATAGTAAGGCGTCAAAAATGGTCAAAAAATGTCATAGTATAGTAAGGCGTCAAAAATTGACAAAAAATGTCATAGTATAGTAAAACATCAAAAAATGTCATAGTATAGTAAGGCGTCAAAAATTGACAAAAAATTTCATAGTATAGTAAGGTGTCAAAAACCATCAAAAAATTCTATAGTATCGCAAGGTGTCAAAAATTGACAAAAATGTCATAGTATAGTAAGACATCAAAAACCATCAAAAAATGTCATAGTATAGTAAGGCATCAAAAACCATCAAAAAATGTCATAGTATAGTAAGGCATCAAAAACCATCTAAAAATGTCATAGTATAGTAAGACATCAAAAATTGACAAAAAATGTCATAGCATAGTAAGACATCAAAAACCATCAAAAAATTTCATACTATCATAAGTTGTCAAAAATTGACCAAAAATGTCATAGTATAGTAAGGCATCAAAAATGGTCAAAAAATGTCATAGTATAGTAAGGCGTCAAAAATTGACAAAAAATGTCATAGTATAGTAAAACATCAAAAAATGTCATAGTATAGTAAGGCGTCAAAAATTGACAAAAAATTTCATAGTATAGTAAGGTGTCAAAAACCATCAAAAAATTCTATAGTATCGCAAGGTGTCAAAAATTGACAAAAATGTCATAGTATAGTAAGACATCAAAAACCATCAAAAAATGTCATAGTATAGTAAGGCATCAAAAACCATCAAAAAATTTCATACTATCATAAGTTGTCAAAAATTGACCAAAAATGTCATAGTATAGTAAGACATCAAAAAATGTCATAGTATAGTAAGACATCAAAAACCATCAAAAAATGTCATAGTATAGTAAGGTGTCAAAAACCATCAAAAAATGTCATAGTATAGTAAGACATCAAAAACCATCAAAAAATGTCATAGTATAGTAAGGCATCAAAACAAAAAATGTCATAGTATAGTAAGGCATCAAAAATGGTCAAAAAATGTCATAGTATAGTAAGACATCAAAAACCATCAAAAAATGTCATAGTATAGTAAGGCATCAAAAATTGACAAAAAATGTCATAGTATAGTAAAAACATCAAAAAATGTCATAGTATAGTAAAACATCAAAAAATGTCATAGTATAGTAAGGCGTCAAAAATTGACAAAAAATGTCATAGTATAGTAAGGTGTCAAAAACCATCAAAAAATTCTATAGTATCGCAAGGTGTCAAAAATTGACAAAAATGTCATAGTATAGTAAGACATCAAAAACCATCAAAAAATGTCATAGTATAGTAAGACATCAAAAACCATCAAAAAATGTCATAGTATAGTAAGGCATCAAAAATGGTCAAAAAATGTCATAGTATAGTAAGACATCAAAAACCATCAAAAAATGTCATAGTATAGTAAGACATCAAAAACCATCAAAAAATGTCATAGTATAGTAAGCATCAAAACCATCAAAAAATGTCATAGTATAGTAAGACATCAAAAAACCATCAAAAAATGTCATAGTATAGTAAGACAATCAAAAAACCATCAAAAAATGTCATAGTATAGTAAGACGATGTCAAAAAACCATCAAAAAATGTCATAGTATATTAAGACATCAAAAACCATCAAAAAATGTCATAGTATAGTAAGGCATCAAAAATGGTCAAAAAATGTCATAGTATAGTAAGACATCAAAAACCATCAAAAAATGTCATAGTATAGTAAGGCATCAAAAATTGACAAAAAATGTCATAGTATAGTAAAACATCAAAAAATGTCATAGTATAGTAAGGCGTCAAAAATTGACAAAAAATTTCATAGTATAGTAAGGTGTCAAAAACCATCAAAAAATTCTATAGTATCGCAAGGTGTCAAAAATTGACAAAAATGTCATAGTATAGTAAGACATCAAAAACCATCAAAAAATGTCATAGTATAGTAAGGCATCAAAAACCATCAAAAAATGTCATAGTATAGTAAGACATCAAAAACCATCAAAAAATGTCATAGTATAGTAAGGCGTCAAAAACCATCAAAAAATGTCATAGTATAGTAAGACATCAAAAACCATCAAAAAATGTCATAGTATAGTAAGACATCAAAAACCATCAAAAAATGTCATAGTATAGTAAGGTGTCAAAAACCATCAAAAAATGTCATAGTATAGTAAGACATCAAAAAACCATCAAAAAATGTCATAGTATAGTAAGGCATCAAAAACCATCAAAAAATGTCATAGTATAGTAAGACATCAAAAACCATCAAAAAATGTCATGGTATAGTAAGACATCAAAAACCATCTAAAAATGTCATAGTATAGTAAGACATCAAAAATTGACAAAAAATGTCATAGCATAGTAAGACATCAAAAACCATCAAAAAATTTCATACTATCATAAGTTGTCAAAAATTGACCAAAAATGTCATAGTATAGTAAGACATCAAAAATTGACAAAAAATGTCATAGCATAGTAAGACATCAAAAACCATCAAAAAATTTCATACTATCATAAGTTGTCAAAAATTGACCAAAAATGTCATAGTATAGTAAGACATCAAAAAATGTCATAGTATAGTAAGACATCAAAAACCATCAAAAAATGTCATACTATCGTAAGTTGTCAAAAATTGACCAAAAATGTCATAGTATAGTAAGGCATCAAAAATGGTCAAAAAATGTCATAGTATAGTAAGACATCAAAAACCATCAAAAAATGTCATAGTATAGTAAGGTGTCAAAAACCATCAAAAAATGTCATAGTATAGTAAGACATCAAAAACCATCAAAAAATGTCATAGTATAGTAAGGCATCAAAAAATGTCATAGTATAGTAAGGCATCAAAAATGGTCAAAAAATGTCATAGTATAGTAAGGCATCAAAAAATGTCATAGTATAGTAAGACATCAAAAATGGTCAAAAAAAGACATCAAAAACCATCAAAAAATGTCATAGTATAGTAAGACATCAAAAACCACCAAAAAATGTCATTGTATAGTCAGGCTTTAAAAATTGACAAAAAATGTCATAGTATAGTAAGACATCAAAAACCATCAAAAAATGTCATAGTATAGTAAGACATCAAAAACCATCAAAAAATGTCATAGTATTGTAAGGCATCAAAAATGGTAAAAAAATGTCATAGTATAGTAAGACATCAAAAACCATCAAAAAATGTCATAGTATAGTAAGGCATCAAAAACCATCAAAAAATGTCATAGTATAGTAAGACATCAAAAACCATCAAAAAATGTCATAGTATAGTAAGGCATCAAAAACCATCAAAAAATGTCATACTATCGTAAGTTGTCAAAAATTGACAAAAATGTCATAGTATAGTAAGGCATCAAAAATTGACCAAAAATGTCATAGTATAGTAAGAAATCAAAAACCATCAAAAAATGTCATAGTATAGTAAGGTGTCAAAAACCATCAAAAAATGTCATAGTATATTAAGACATCAAAAACCATCAAAAAATGTCATAGTATAGTAAGGCATCAAAAATTGACCAAAAATGTCATAGTATAGTAAGACATCAAAAACCATCAAAAAATGTCATAGTATAGTAAGGCATCAAAAATTGACAAAAAATGTCATAGTATAGTAAGGCATCAAAAAATGTCATAGTATAGTAAGACATCAAAAATGGTCAAAAAAAGACATCAAAAACCATCAAAAAATGTCATAGTATAGTAAGGCATCAAAAACCATCTAAAAATGTCATAGTATAGTAAGACATCAAAAATTGACAAAAAATGTCATAGCATAGTAAGACATCAAAAACCATCAAAAAATTTCATACTATCATAAGTTGTCAAAAATTGACCAAAAATGTCATAGTATAGTAAGGCATCAAAAATGGTCAAAAAATGTCATAGTATAGTAAGGCGTCACAAATTGACAAAAAATGTCATAGTATAGTAAAACATCAAAAAATGTCATAGTATAGTAAGGCGTCAAAAATTGACAAAAAATTTCATAGTATAGTAAGGTGTCAAAAACCATCAAAAAATTCTATAGTATCGCAAGGTGTCAAAAATTGACAAAATGTCATAGTATAGTAAGACATCAAAAACCATCAAAAAATGTCATAGTATAGTAAGGCATCAAAAATGGTCAAAAAATGTCATAGTATAGTAAGGCATCGAAAACCATCAAAAAATGTCATAGTATAGTAAGGTGTCAAAAACCATCAAAAAATGTCATAGTATAGTAAGACATCAAAAACCATCAAAAAATGTCATAGTATAGTAAGGCATCAAAAATGGTCAAAAAATGTCATAGTATAGTAAGACATCAAAAACCATCAAAAAATGTCATAGTATAGTAAGGCATCAAAAACCATCAAAAAATGTCATAGTATAGTAAGGCATCAAAAATGGTCAAAAAAATGTCATAGTATAGTAAGGCGTCAAAAATTGACAAAAAATTTCATAGTACAGTAAAACATCAAAAAATGTCATAGTATAGTAAGGTGTCAAGAATTTTAGAAAATGTTATTGTCTCTCAAATGTAACAGCTAATTTGTAATATTACAAACAAGAAAAATATGGAAAATTAGCTGTAGTAACAGAGGCATTTGAGGTATAATTAAACTTTATTTTTCTTTAATTATACTTGTAATAAACTTTCAGGACTTGAAGCTTCGGACAGTTTCTGTGACATTCATGTTCTGTCTCTGCAGGACGAGGAGGAGGAGACTGCATCACCTGAAGAGGACAACAGAAGTAATTAAATGCTGTTAAAGATGTTTAGAGATGTATATGACTTTAATAAACATATCCTCATGTGTGCTCATCACTACATTAAATGTGGGAGAATAAAAGTGTCTCCAAGTGGTCAAACATTTGTTGTTATTACTGTGGTTTGTTAAACGTATTCTGGAACAGAATCAATAAAGTTTATCAATAAAGTTTTGAGTTGAGTCTGTCTATTTTCATGTGTTATCACAAAATGATTCTGTTATGCATAAATGCAGAAAAGTAGTTAAAAGTCGTAACCCTAACCCCAACCTCTGGCTAAACACCACAACCCTAACCCTAACCTGTGACGAAAATCTGTAACCCTAACCCCAACCTCTGGCTAAACGCAGATTTTGTGTTTGTCATTTTAATATTTGTTCAAATAAATACTTCTGAATCCTGAATATTTTGTTGGTCTGTTAAATATTGTATGAACATAAATATTTTTAGCCAGATGCCACTTGTAGCCAGAGGTTAGGGTTAGGGTCATGGATGTTAGCCAGACATTAGGGTTAGGGTTACAGATTTTAGCCAGAGATTAGGGTTAGGGTTACTGCTGTTAGCCAGAAGTTAGGGTTAGGGTTGTGGATTTTAGCCAGAGGTTAGGTTTAGGGTTACAGATTTTGGTCAGAGGTTAGGGTTACAGATTTTAGTCAGAGGTTAGGGTTACAGATTTTGGTCAGAGGTTAGGGTTAGGGTTATGGATTTTGGTCACAGGTTAGGGTTAGGGTTATGGATTTTGGTCACAGGTTAGGGTTAGGGTTACAAATTTTAGGTTAGGGTTGTAGTGTTTAGCCAGAGGTTAGGGTTAGGGTTAGGGTTATGGATTTTGGTCACAGATTAGGGTTAGGGTTACAAATTTTAGGTTAGGGTTGTAGTGTTTAGGCAGAGGTTAGGGTTAGGGTTACAGATTTTGGTCACAGGTTAAGGTTGTGGATTTAAGTTAGAGGTTAGGGTTAGGGTTACGGAATTTGGTCACAGGTTAGGGTTACAGATTTTAGTCAGAGGTTAGGGTTACGGATTTTGGTCACAGGTTAGGGTTACAGATTTTAGTCAGAGGTTAGGGTTACGGATTTTGGTCAGAGGTTAGGGTTAGGGTTATGGATTTTAGTCACAGGTTAGGGTTACGGAATTTGGTCACAGGTTAGGGTTACAGATTTTAGTCAGAGGTTAGGGTTACAGATTTTGGTCAGAGGTTAGGGTTAGGGTTATGGATTTTAGTCACAGGTTAGGGTTACGGAATTTGGTCACAGGTTAGGGTTACAGATTTTAGTCAGAGGTTAGGGTTACAGATTTTGGTCAGAGGTTAGGGTTAGGGTTATGGATTTTAGTCACAGGTTAGGGTTACGGAATTTGGTCACAGGTTAGGGTTACAGATTTTAGTCAGAGGTTAGGGTTACAGATTTTGGTCAGAGGTTAGGGTTAGGGTTATGGATTTTGGTCATAGGTTAAGGTTGTGGATTTAAGTCAGAGATTAGGTTTAGGGTTACGGATTTTCGTCATAGGTTAGGGTTAGGGTTATGGATTTTGGTCATAGGTTAAGGTTGTGGATTTAAGTCAGAGATTAGGTTTAGGGTTACGGATTTTGGTCATAGGTTAAGGTTGTGGATTTAAGTTAGAGGTTAGGGTTAGGGTTACGGATTTTGGTCAGAGGTTAGGGTTAGGGTTATGGATTTTAGTCACAGGTTAGGGTTAGGGTTATGGATTTTGGTCAGAGGTTAGGGTTACGGAATTTGGTCACAGGTTAGGGTTACAGATTTTAGTCAGAGGTTAGGGTTACGGATTTTAGTCAGAGATTAGGGTTAGGGTTACAGATTTTGGTCACAGGTTAGGGTTAGGGTTAGGGTAGGATTAGGGTTACGGATTTCGCTCATAGGTTAGGGTTAGGGTTACGGATTTTAGCCAGAGGTTAGGGTTAAGGTTACAGATTTTCGTCACAGGTTAGGGTTAGGGTTAGGGTAGGGTTAGGGTTACGGATTTCGCTCACAGGTTAGGGTTAGGGTTGTGGTGTTTAGCCAGAGGTTGGGGTTAGGGTTACGACTTTTAACCACTTTAATGGTTCATCATTTTGTGATAACACATGAAAATAGACAGACTCAACTCAAAAGTTAAACTGCAAAACTTTAATGATTCTGTTCCAGAATACGTTTAACAAACCACAGTAATAACAACAAATGTTTGACCACTTGGAGACACTCTTTTATTCTCTCACCCCACATTTAATGTAGTGATGAGCACACATGAGGATATGTTTATTAAAGTCATATACATCTCTAAACATCTTTAACAGCATTTAATTACTTCTGTTGTCCTCTTCAGGTGATGCAGTCTCCTCCTCCTCGTCCTGCAGAGACAGAACATGAATGTCACAGAAACTGTCCGAAGCTTCAAGTCCTGAAAGTTTATTACAAGTATAATTAAAGAAAAATAAAGTTTAATTATACCTCAAATGCCTCTGTTACTACAGCTAATTTTCCATATTTTTCTTGTTTGTAATATTACAAATTAGCTGCGTCATCAGCATCTCGAGATAACTTCTGTTGTGAATTGACATATACTATGACATTTTTTGATGGTTTTTGATGTCTCACTATACTATGACATTTTTTGATGTTTTTTGATGTCTTACTATACTATGACATTTTTTGATGTTTTTTGATGTCTCACTATACTATGACATTTTTTGTCAATTTTTGACACCTTACGATACTATAAAATTATTTGTCAATTTTTGTTGTCTTACTATACTATGACATTTTTTGATGGTTTTTGGTGTCTTACTATACTATGACATTTTTTGATGGTTTTTGATGTCTCACTATACTATGACATTTTTGTCAATTTTTGACACCTTACGATACTATATAATTTTTTTGATGGTTTTTGACACCTTACTATACTATGACATTTTTTGTCAATTTCTGATGTCTCACTATACTATGACATTGTTTGATGTTTTTTGATGTCTTACTATGACATATTTTGATGTTTTTTGATGTCAAACTATACTATGACATTTTTGTCAATTTCTGATGTCTCACTATACTATGACATTTTTTGATGTTTTTTGATGTCTTACTATACTATGACATTTTTGTCAATTTTTGACGCCTTGCGATACTATAGAATTTTTTGATAGTTTTTGACACCTTACTATACTATGACATTTTTTGTCAATTTTTAAAGCCTGACTATACAATGACATTTTTTGGTGGTTTTTGATGTCTTACTATACTATGACATTTTTTGATGGTTTTTGGTGTCTTACTATACTATGACATTTTTTGATGGTTTTTGATGTCTCACTATACTATGACATTTTTGTCAATTTTTGACACCTTACGATACTATATAATTTTTTGATGGTTTTTGACACCTTACTATACTATGACATTTTTTGTCAATTTCTGATGTCTCACTATACTATGACATTGTTTGATGTTTTTTGATGTCTTACTATGACATATTTTGATGTTTTTTGATGTCAAACTATACTATGACATTTTTGTCAATTTCTGATGTCTCACTATACTATGACATTTTTTTGATGTTTTTTGATGTCTTACTATACTATGACATTTTTGTCAATTTTTGACGCCTTGCGATACTATAGAATTTTTTGATAGTTTTTGACACCTTACTATACTATGACATTTTTTGTCAATTTTTAAAGCCTGACTATACAATGACATTTTTTGGTGGTTTTTGATGTCTTACTATACTATGACATTTTTGTCAATTTTTGACGCCTTACTATACTATGACATTTTTTGTCAATTTTTCATGCCTTACTATACTATGACATTTTTTGATGTTTTACCTATACTATGACATTTTTTGTCAATTTTTGACGCCTTACTGTACTATGACATTTATTGATGGTTTTTGATGTCATACTATACTATGACATTTTTTGATGGTTTTTGATGTCTTACTATACTATGACATTTTTTGTCAATTTTTACAGCCTGACTATACAATGACATTTTTGTCAATTTTTGATGCCTTACTATACTATGACATTTTTTGTCAATTTTTGATGTCTTACTATACTATGACATTTTTTGATGTTTTTTGATGTCTCACTATACTATGACATTTTTGTCAATTTTTGATGCCTTACTATACTATGACATTTTTTGTCAATTTTTGATGTCTTACTATACTATGACATTTTTTGTCAATTTTTAAAGGCCTGACTATACAATGACATTTTTTGGTGGTTTTTGATGTCTTAACTATACTATGACATTTTTGTCAATTTTTGATGCCTTACTATACTATGACATTTTTTGTCAAGTTTTGATGCCTCACTATACTATGACATTTTTTGTCAATTTTTGTTGTCTTACTATACTATGACATTTTTTGATGTCTTAATATAATATGGCATTTTGGTCCTATTTTTGACACCTTACGATACTATAAAATTTTTTGTCAATTTTTGACACCTTACTATGCTATGACATTTTTTGATGGTTTTTGATGTCTTACTATACTATGACATTTTTTGTCAATTTTTAAAGGCCTGACTATACAATGACATTTTTTGGTGGTTTTTGATGTCTTACTATACTATGACATTTTTTGTCAAGTTTTGATGCCTCACTATACTATGACATTTTTTGTCAATTTTTGTTGTCTTACTATACTATGACATTTTTTGATGTCTTAATATAATATGGCATTTTGGTCTATTTTTGACACCTTACGATACTATAAAATTTTTTGTCAATTTTTGACACCTTTACTATGCTATGACATTTTTTGTCAATTTTTGATGTCTTACTATACTATGACATTTTTTGTCAATTTTTGATGCCTTACTATACTATGACATTTTTGTCAATTTTTGTTGTCTTATTATACTATCACATTTTTTGTCAATTTTTGATGTCTTACTATACTATGAAATTTTTTTGAAGCCTTACTATACTATGACATTTTTTGATGTTTTTTGATGTCTCACTATACTATGACATTTTTTGTCAATTTTTAAAGCCTGACTATACAATGACATTTTTTTGGTGGTTTTTGACGCCTTACTATACTATGACATTTTTTGATGTTTTACTATACTATGACATTTTTTGTCAATTTTTGTTGTCTTACTATACTATGACATTTTTTGATGGTTTTTGATGTCTTACTATAATATGACATTTTGGTCTATTTTTGACACCTTACGATAATTTAAATTTTTTTGTCAATTTTTGACACCTTACTATGTTATGACATTTTTTGTCAATTTTTGATGTCTTACTATACTATGACAGTTTTTGAAGCCTTACTATACTATGACATTTTTTGATGGTTTTGACACCTTACTATACTATGACATTTTTTTGTCAATTTTTGATGCCTTACTATACTATGACATTTTTGATGTTTTACTATACTATGACATTTTTTGTCAATTTTTGACGCCTTACTGTACTATGACATTTATTGATCGTTTTTGATGTCATACTATACCTATGACATTTTTTGATGGTTTTTGATGTCTTACTATACAATGACATTTTTGTCAATTTTTGATGCCTTACTATACTATGACATTTTTTGTCAAGTTTTGATGCCTCACTATACTATGACATTTTTTGTCAATTTTTGTTGTCTTACTATACTATGACATTTTTTGATGTCTTAATATAATATGGCATTTTGGTCTATTTTTGACACCTTACGATACTATAAAATTTTTTTGTCAATTTTTGACACCTTACTATGCTATGACATTTTTTGATGGTTTTTGATGTCTTACTATACTATGACATTTTTTGTTCAATTTTTTAAAGCCTGACTATACAATGACATTTTTGGTGGTTTTTGATGTCTTACTATACTATATGACATTTATTGATGTTTTTTGATGTCTCACTATACTATGATATTTTTGTCAATTTTTGACACCTTACTATGCTATGACATTTTTTGTCAATTTTTGATGTCTTACTATACTATGACATTTTTTGTCAATTTTTGTTGTCTTATTATACTATCACATTTTTTGTCAATTTTTGATGTCTTACTATACTATGAAATTTTTTGAAGCCTTACTATACTATGACATTTTTTGATGTTTTTTGATGTCTCACTATACTATGACATTTTTTGATGTTTTTTGATGTCATACTATACTATGACATTTTTCAATTTTTAAAGCCTGACTATACAATGACATTTTTTGGTGGTTTTTGACGCCTTACTATACTATGACATTTTTTGATGTTTTACTATACTATGACATTTTTTGTCAATTTTTGATGCCTTACTATACTATGACATTTTTTGTCAATTTTTGTTGTCTTACTACACTATGACATTTTTTGATGGTTTTTGATGTCTTACTATAATATGACATTTTGGTCTATTTTGACACCTTACTATGTTATGACATTTTTGTCAATTTTTGATGTCTTACTATACTATGACAGTTTTTGATGTTTTTTGATGTCTTACTATACTATGACATTTTTTGATGTTTTTTTGATGTCTCACTATACTATGACATTTTTGTCAATTTTTATGCCTTACTATACTATGACATTTTTTGTCAATTTTGTTGTCTTACTATACTATGACATTTTTTGATGTCTTAATATAATATGGCATTTTGGTCTATTTTTGACACCTTACGATACTATAAAATCTTTGTCAATTTTTGACACCTTACTATGCTATGACATTTTTTGATGGTTTTTGATGTCTTACTATACTATGACATTTTTTGTCAATTTTTAAAGCCTGACTATACAATGACATTTTTTGGTTTTTTGATGTCTTACTATACTATGACATTTTTGTCAATTTTTGATGCCTTACTATACTATGACATTTTTTGTCAAGTTTTGATGCCTCACTATACTATGACATTTTTTGTCAATTTTTGTTTTCTTACTATACTATGACATTTTTTGATGTCTTAATATAATATGGCATTTTGGTCTATTTTTGACACCTTACGATACTATAAAATTTTTTGTCAATTTTTGACACCTTACTATGTTATGACATTTTTTGATGGTTTTTGATGTCTTACTATACTATGACATTTTTTGTCAATTTTTAAAGCCTGACTATACAATGACATTTTTTGGTGGTTTTTGATGTCTTACTATACTATGACATTTTTGTCAATTTTTGATGCCTTACTATACTATGACATTTTTTGTCAAGTTTTGATGCCTCACTATACTATGACATTTTTTGTCAATTTTTGTTGTCTTACTATACTATGACATTTTTTGATGTCTTAATATAATATGGCATTTTGGTCTATTTTTGACACCTTACGATACTATAAAATTTTTTGTCAATTTTTGACACCTTACTATGCTATGACATTTTTTGATGGTTTTTGATGTCTTACTATACTATGACATTTTTTGTCAATTTTTAAAGCCTGACTATACAATGACATTTTTTGGTGGTTTTTGATGTCTTACTATACTATGACATTTATTGATGTTTTTTGATGTCTCACTATACTATGATATTTTTGTCAATTTTTGACACCTTACTATGCTATGACATTTTTTGTCAATTTTTGATGTCTTACTATACTATGACATTTTTTGTCAATTTTTGTTGTCTTATTATACTATCACATTTTTTGTCAATTTTTGATGTCTTACTATACTATGAAATTTTTTGAAGCCTTACTATACTATGACATTTTTTGATGTTTTTTGATGTCTCACTATACTATGACATTTTTTGATGTTTTTTGATGTCATACTATACTATGACATTTTTTGTCAATTTTTAAAGCCTGACTATACAATGACATTTTTTGGTGGTTTTTGACGCCTTACTATACTATGACATTTTTTGATGTTTTACTATACTATGACATTTTTTGTCAATTTTTGATGCCTTACTATACTATGACATTTTTTGTCAATTTTTGTTGTCTTACTACACTATGACATTTTTTGATGGTTTTTGATGTCTTACTATAATATGACATTTTGGTCTATTTTTGACACCTTACTATGTTATGACATTTTTTGTCAATTTTTGATGTCTTACTATACTATGACAGTTTTTGATGTTTTTTGATGTCTTACTATACTATGACATTTTTTGATGTTTTTTGATGCCTTACTATACTATGACATTTTTTGATGTTTTTTTGATGTCTCACTATACTATGACATTTTTGTCAATTTTTGACACCTTGCGATACTATAGAATTTTTTGATGGTTTTTGACACCTTACTATACTATGACATTTTTTGTCAATTTTTGATGCCTTACTATACTATGACATTTTTTGTCAATTTTTGATGCCTTACTGTACTATGACATTTATTGATCGTTTTTGATGTCATACTATACTATGACATTTTTTGATGGTTTTTGATGTCTTACTATACTATGACATTTTTTGTCAATTTTTACAGCCTGACTATACAATGACATTTTTGGTGGTTTTTGATGTCTTACTATACTATGACATTTTTTGATGTTTTTTGATGCCTTACTATACTATGACATTTTTTGTCAATTTTTGATGCCTTACTATACTATGACATTTTTTGTCAATTTTTGTTGTCTTACTATACTATGACATTTTTTGATGTCTTACTGTAATATGACATTTTGGTCTATTTTTGACACCTTACGATACTATAAAATTTTTTGTCAATTTTTGACATCTTACTATGCTATGACATTTTTTGATGTTTTTTTATTTCTTACTATACTATGACATTTTTTGATGTCTTACTATACTATGACATTTTTTGATGTTTTTTGATGTCTCACTATACTATGACATTTTTTGATGTTTTTTGATGTCATACTATACTATGACATTTTTTGTCAATTTTTAAAGCCTGACTATACAATGACATTTTTTTGTCAATTTTTGATGCCTTACTATACTATGACATTTTTTGTCAATTTTTGTTGTCTTACTACACTATGCCATTTTTTGGTGGTTTTTGATGTCTTACTATACTATGACATTTTTGTCAATTTTTGATGCCTTACTATACTATGACATTTTTTGTCAAGTTTTGATGCCTCACTATACTATGACATTTTTTGTCAATTTTTTGTCTTACTATACTATGACATTTTTTGATGTCTTAATATAATATGGCATTTTGGTCTATTTTTGACACCTTACGATACTATAAATTTTTTTGTCAATTTTTGACACCTTACTATGCTATTACATTTTTTGATGGTTTTTGATGTCTTACTATACTATGACATTTTTTGTCAATTTTTAAAGCCTGACTATACAATGACATTTTTTGGTGGTTTTTGATGTCTTACTATACTATGACATTTATTGATGTTTTTTGATGTCTCACTATACTATATTTTTGTCAATTTTTGATGCCTTACTATACTATGACATTTTTTGTCAATTTTTGATGTCTTACTATACTATGACATTTTTTGTCAATTTTTGATGCCTTACTATACTATGACATTTTTTGTCAATTTTTGATGCTTACTATACTATGACATTTTTTGTCAATTTTTGTTGTCTTACTATACTATGACATTTTTTGATGTCTTAATATAATATGGCATTTTGGTCTATTTTTGACACCTTACGATACTATAAAATCTTTTGTCAATTTTTGACACCTTACTATGCTATGACATTTTTTGATGGTTTTTGATGTCTTACTATACTATGACATTTTTTGTCAATTTTTAAAGCCTGACTATACAATGACATTTTTTGGTGGTTTTTGATGTCTTACTATACTATGACATTTTTGTCAATTTTTGATGCCTTACTATACTATGACATTTTTTGTCAAGTTTTGATGCCTCACTATACTATGACATTTTTTGTCAATTTTTGTTGTCTTACTATACTATGACATTTTTTGATGTCTTAATATAATATGGCATTTTGGTCTATTTTTGACACCTTACGATACTATAAAATTTTTTGTCAATTTTTGACACCTTACTATGCTATGACATTTTTTGGATGGTTTTTGATGTCTTACTATACTATGACATTTTTTGTCAATTTTTAAAGCCTGACTATACAATGACATTTTTTGGTGGTTTTTGATGTCTTACTATACTATGACATTTTTTGTCAAGTTTTGATGCCTCACTATACTATGACATTTTTTGTCAATTTTTGTTGTCTTACTATACTATGACATTTTTTGATGTCTTAATATAATATGGCATTTTGGTCTATTTTTGACACCTTACGATACTATAAAATCTTTTGTCAATTTTTGACACCTTACTATGCTATGACATTTTTTGATGGTTTTTGATGTCTTACTATACTATGACATTTTTTGTCAATTTTTAAAGCCTGACTATACAATGACATTTTTTGGTGGTTTTTGATGTCTTACTATACTATGACATTTTTGTCAATTTTTGATGCCTTACTATACTATGACATTTTTTGTCAAGTTTTGATGCCTCACTATACTATGACATTTTTTGTCAATTTTTGTTGTCTTACTATACTATGACATTTTTTGATGTCTTAATATAATATGGCATTTTGGTCTATTTTTGACACCTTACGATACTATAAATTTTTTTGTCAATTTTTGACACCTTACTATGCTATTACATTTTTTGATGGTTTTTGATGTCTTACTATACTATGACATTTTTTGTCAATTTTTAAAGCCTGACTATACAATGACATTTTTTGGTGGTTTTTGATGTCTTACTATACTATGACATTTATTGATGTTTTTTGATGTCTCACTATACTATATTTTTGTCAATTTTTGATGCCTTACTATACTATGACATTTTTTGTCAATTTTTGATGTCTTACTATACTATGACATTTTTTGTCAATTTTTGATGCCTTACTATACTATGACATTTTTTGTCAATTTTTGATGCCTTACTATACTATGACATTTTTTGTCAATTTTTGTTGTCTTACTATACTATGACATTTTTTGATGTCTTAATATAATATGGCATTTTGGTCTATTTTTGACACCTTACGATACTATAAAATCTTTTGTCAATTTTTGACACCTTACTATGCTATGACATTTTTTGATGGTTTTTGATGTCTTACTATACTATGACATTTTTTGTCAATTTTTAAAGCCTGACTATACAATGACATTTTTTGGTGGTTTTTGATGTCTTACTATACTATGACATTTTTGTCAATTTTTGATGCCTTACTATACTATGACATTTTTTGTCAAGTTTTGATGCCTCACTATACTATGACATTTTTTGTCAATTTTTGTTGTCTTACTATACTATGACATTTTTTGATGTCTTAATATAATATGGCATTTTGGTCTATTTTTGACACCTTACGATACTATAAAATTTTTTGTCAATTTTTGACACCTTACTATGCTATGACATTTTTTGATGGTTTTTGATGTCTTACTATACTATGACATTTTTTGTCAATTTTTAAAGCCTGACTATACAATGACATTTTTTGGTGGTTTTTGATGTCTTACTATACTATGACATTTATTGATGTTTTTTGATGTCTCACTATATTCAATTCAATTCAATTTTATTTATATAGCGCCGTATCACAACAACAGTCATCTCAAGGCACTTTTCATATAGAGCAGGTCTAGACCATACTCTTTAAAATAGGTATTTACAGAGAGAGACCCAACAAATCCCACCAAGAGCAAGCACTAGGCGACAGTGGCAAGGAAAAACTTCCTTTTAAGAGGCAGAAACCTCGAGCAGAACCGGACTCAGGGTGGGCGGCCATCTGCCTCGACCGGTTGGGTTAAGAAGGAGAGGGGGGGGGGGGGGGGTAGAGAATAGCGAAAGAAGAACATAGCATAACACAGGTTCCATATCAGATGTAAGATGAGGCCAGTAATACAACAGTAGTAGTGATAGTAGTGATAATTAAAGTATTAACTGCTAACACAGCAATACAACTAATAGCAGTAGCAGTATAAGTAATTTCTAATTCTAGCAGCAGGTGTTGAGTGGAGTTGTAGGAGCAGCAGGAGACTTGTCATCACAGATCAGACTCTACAGCTCCAGAGGCAGAAATACCTGCAGAAAGAGACAGAAGAGGAGAGAGAGACGGAAGAGCACAATACTACAGGAAAGGGGACATATTGAGTTAGTAACATGTAACATGGGATATGAATCCATATTGAGTGGAGAGAGAGAGAGAGAGAGAGAGAGAGAGAGAGAGAGAGAGAGAGAGAAAGAGAGGAGCTCAGTGCATCATGGGAGATCTCCCGGCAGTCTAGGCCTATAGCAGCATAACTAAGGGATGGTTCAAGCCTGAGCCAACCCTAACTATAAGCTTTATCAAAGAGGAAAGTTTTAAGCCTACTCTTAAAGGTACAGAGGGTGTCTGCCTCCCGGACCGAAACTGGGAGAAGGTTCCACAGTAGAGGAGCCTGATAACTGAAGGCTCTGCCTCCCATTCTACTCTTGGAAACTCTGGGAACCACCAGTAAACCAGCATTTTGGGAGCGCAGAGTCCTGGTGGGATTGTAGGGGACTATGAGATCTTTAAGGTAAGATGGAGCCTGACCATTAAGGGCTTTGTAAGTGAGGAGGAGGATTTTGAATTCTATTCTGGATTTGACTGGGAGCCAATGTAGAGAGGCTAACACAGGAGAAATGTGATCTCTTTTCCTAGTTCCTGTCAGTAGTCGTGCTGCAGCATTTTGAATCAGCTGCAGAGTCTTTAGAGACTTGTTGGGGCAGCCTGATAATAATGAATTACAGTAGTCCAGCCTAGAAGTAACAAATGCATGGACTAGTTTTTCTGCATCTTTTTGGGACAGAAAATGTCTAATTTTGGAGATGTTACGCAGATGAAAAAAGGCAGTCCTAGAAGTTTGTTTTATGTGTGAGGTAAAGGACAAATCCTGATCAAAGGTGACTCCCAGATTCTTTACAGTGGAGCTGGGAGCCAGGGCAATGTTGTCTAATGGAGCTACATTATTAGAAAGTTTGTTTCTGATGTGTTCAGGACCAATTATAATGATTTCAGTTTTATCTGAGTTTAGTAGTAAGAAGTTGCTTGTCATCCAGATTTTAATGTCCCTAAGACAAGCTTGGAGTTTGGCTAGATGATTGGTTTCATTAGGTTCCATTGACAGATAAAGCTGTGTATCATCTGCATAACAATGGAAATTTATGGAGTGTTTCCTGATAATATTGCCCAAGGGAAGCATATACAAAGTGAAGAGGATTGGTCCAAGCACTGACCCTTGTGGAACTCCATGTCTAACTTTTGTGTGTATGGAGGAGTTGTTGTTAACATGTACAAACTGAAGCCTATCAGATAGATAGGACTTAAACCAGTTTAGTGCAGTTCCTTTAATGCCAATAAAGTGCTCCAGTCTCTGTAAAAGGATGTGATGGTCAATTGTATCAAAAGCAGCACTGAGATCTAACAAGACAAGTACAGAAACAAGACCGTTGTCTGATGCTATCAGAAGGTCGTTCGTAACTTTTACAAGTGCTGTCTCTGTGCTGTGATACAACCTAAATCCTGACTGAAAAACCTCAAATAAACTATTGTCCTGTAGAAAGTCGCACAACTGTTTTGCAACTGCTTTCTCCAGGATCTTAGAAAGAAAGGGGAGGTTAGATATAGGTCTGTAGTTGGTTAATACATCTGGATCTAGAGTGGGCTTTTTTAGAAGAGGTTTGATTATAGCTGTTTTATACGACTGCGGAACATAACCTGTTAACAAGGACAGATTTAACATATCTAATACAGGACTGCAAATTAAGGGCAGAGCTTCCTTAAGCAGCCTAGTTGGGATGGGGTCTAAGAGACAGGTTGAAGGTTTAGATGCTGAGATAATTGATGTGAGCTGGGCTAGGTCGATGGTAGAAAAGGAGTCAAGGTTAGGTTTTGCAGCTGACTCTATGGATCCTGTGTTATGGCATAAATCTGTACTGATTGAAGGCAGGATGTGATTAATTTTATCTCTAATGGTAGAGATTTTATCATTAAAGAAGTTCATAAAATCATTGCTACTGAGGGTTATAGGGATGCGTGGATCTATAGAGCTGTGACTCTCTGTCAGCCTGGCTACAGTGCTGAAGAGAAACCTGGGGTTGTTCTTATTATCTTCTATTAATGATGAGTAATAGGCACTTCTTGCATTACAGAGGGCCTTTTTATATCTTTTGACACTATCCTGCCAAGCTAAGTGGGATTCTTCCAGTTTGGTGGAACGCCACACTCTTTCAAGCCTATACTATGATATTTTTGTCAATTTTTGACACCTTACTATACTATGACATTTTTTGTCAATTTTTGATGTCTTACTATACTATGACATTTTTTGTCAATTTTTGATGCCTTACTATACTATGACATCTTTTGTCAATTTTTGATGCCTTACTATACTATGACATTTTTTGTCAATTTTTGTTGTCTTACTATACTATGACATTTTTTGATGTCTTAATATAATATGGCATTTTGGTCTATTTTTGACACCTTACGATACTATAAAATCTTTTGTCAATTTTTGACACCTTACTATGCTATGACATTTTTTGATGGTTTTTGATGTCTTACTATACTATGACATTTTTTGTCAATTTTTAAAGCCTGACTATACAATGACATTTTTTGGTGGTTTTTGATGTCTTACTATACTATGACATTTTTGTCAATTTTTGATGCCTTACTATACTATGACATTTTTTGTCAAGTTTTGATGCCTCACTATACTATGACATTTTTTGTCAATTTTTGTTGTCTTACTATACTATGACATTTTTTGATGTCTTAATATAATATGGCATTTTGGTCTATTTTTGACACCTTACGATACTATAAAATTTTTTGTCAATTTTTGACACCTTACTATGCTATGACATTTTTTGATGGTTTTTGATGTCTTACTATACTATGACATTTTTTGTCAATTTTTAAAGCCTGACTATACAATGACATTTTTTGGTGGTTTTTGATGTCTTACTATACTATGACATTTTTGTCAATTTTTGATGCCTTACTATACTATGACATTTTTTGTCAAGTTTTGATGCCTCACTATACTATGACATTTTTTGTCAATTTTTGTTGTCTTACTATACTATGACATTTTTTGATGTCTTAATATAATATGGCATTTTGGTCTATTTTTGACACCTTACGATACTATAAAATTTTTTGTCAATTTTTGACACCTTACTATGCTATGACATTTTTTGATGGTTTTTGATGTCTTACTATACTATGACATTTTTTGTCAATTTTTAAAGCCTGACTATACAATGACATTTTTTGGTGGTTTTTGATGTCTTACTATACTATGACATTTATTGATGTTTTTTGATGTCTCACTATACTATGATATTTTTGTCAATTTTTGACACCTTACTATGCTATGACATTTTTTGTCAATTTTTGATGTCTTACTATACTATGACATTTTTTGTCAATTTTTGTTGTCTTATTATACTATCACATTTTTTGTCAATTTTTGATGTCTTACTATACTATGAAATTTTTTGAAGCCTTACTATACTATGACATTTTTTGATGTTTTTTGATGTCTCACTATACTATGACATTTTTTGATGTTTTTTGATGTCATACTATACTATGACATTTTTTGTCAATTTTTAAAGCCTGACTATACAATGACATTTTTTGGTGGTTTTTGACGCCTTACTATACTATGACATTTTTTGATGTTTTACTATACTATGACATTTTTTGTCAATTTTTGATGCCTTACTATACTATGACATTTTTTGTCAATTTTTGTTGTCTTACTACACTATGACATTTTTTGATGGTTTTTGATGTCTTACTATAATATGACATTTTGGTCTATTTTTGACACCTTACTATGTTATGACATTTTTTGTCAATTTTTGATGTCTTACTATACTATGACAGTTTTTGATGTTTTTTGATGTCTTACTATACTATGACATTTTTTGATGTTTTTTGATGCCTTACTATACTATGACATTTTTTGATGTTTTTTGATGTCTCACTATACTATGACATTTTTGTCAATTTTTGACACCTTGCGATACTATAGAATTTTTTGATGGTTTTTGACACCTTACTATACTATGACATTTTTTGTCAATTTTTGATGCCTTACTATACTATGACATTTTTTGTCAATTTTTGATGCCTTACTGTACTATGACATTTTTTGTCAATTTTTGATGCCTTACTATACTATGACATTTTTTGTCAATTTTTGTTGTCTTACTATACTATGACATTTTTTGATGTCTTACTGTAATATGACATTTTGGTCTATTTTTGACACCTTACGATACTATAAAATTTTTTGTCAATTTTTGACATCTTACTATGCTATGACATTTTTTGATGTTTTTTTATTTCTTACTATACTATGACATTTTTTGATGTCTTACTATACTATGACATTTTTTGATGTTTTTTGATGTCTCACTATACTATGACATTTTTTGTCAATTTTTGATGTCTCACTATACTATGACATTTTTGTCAATTTTTGACACCTTGCGATAATATAGAATTTTTTGATGGTTTTTGACACCTTACTATACTATGAAATTTCTTGTCAATTTTTGACGCCTTAGTATACTATGACATTTTTTGATGTCATACTATACTATGACATTTTTTGATGTTTTTTGATGTCTCACTATACTATGACATTTTTTGTCAATTTTTGATGTCTCACTATACTATGACATTTTTGTCAATTTTTGACACCTTGCGATAATATAGAATTTTTTGATGGTTTTTGACACCTTACTATACTATGAAATTTTTTGTCAATTTTTGACGCCTTACTATACTATGACATTTTTTGATGTCATACTATACTATGACATTTTTTGGTGGTTTTCGATGTCTTACTATACTATGACATTTTTTGATGTTTTTTGATGTCTTACTATACTATGACATTTTTTGTCAATTTTTGATGTCTCACTATACTATGACATTTTTGTCAATTTTTGACACCTTACGATACTACTGAATTTTTTGATGGTTTTTGACACCTTGCTATACTATGACATTTTTTGTCAATTTTTGACACCTTACTATACTATGACATTTTTTGTCAATTTTTGATGTCTTACTATACAATGACATTTTTTGATGGTTTTTGATGTCTCACTATAATATGACATTTTTTGTCAATTTTTGATGTCTTACTATACAATGACATTTTTTGAAGCCTTATTATACTATGACATTTTTTTTATGTTTTTTGATGTCTCACTATACTATGACATTTTTGTCAATTTTTGACACCTTGTGATATTATAGAATTTTTTGATGGTTTTTGACACCTTACTATACTATGAAATTTTTTGTCAATTTTTGATGTCTTACTATACTATGACATTTTTTGATGTCTTACTATACTATGACATTTTTTGAAGCCTTAATATACTATGACATTTTTTGATGTCTTACTATGACATTTTTGTCAATTTTTGACACCTTACTATACTATGACATTTTTTGTCAATTTTTGATGTCTTACTATACTATGACATTTTTTTAATGTTTTTTTGATGTCTCTCTATAATATTACATTTTGGTCAATTTTTGACACCTTATGATATTATAAAATTTTTTGATGGTTTTTGAAGCTTTACTATACAATGACATTTTTTGACGTTTTTTTACACTGACATTTTTTGATGGTTTTTGATGCCTTACTATACTACGATACTTTTTTGTCAGTTTTTGACGCCTTAGTATACTATGACATTTTTGTATTTTTTTCGATACCGTAGTATACCATGAAATTTTTTCACATTTTTGACACGTTGTCTTTCGAAGGTTTTTGATGCCTTACTGAACTATAGTTTGCTCTGTGTTGGACAGTTGATGTAAAGCTGGTTGTGAATTACCTGGATTCCTCTGTCCTGGTCTCAAAGAACTTCTTCATAGCATGAAGACTCTGATCATGGACAATATCTTTGTGATCATGGATAATGTCTCTGAGATCATAGACGGTGTCTCTGTGACCATCAGCAATGTCTCTCTGGCGATGCTGTCGAATTGGAGACCCCAGTCTCTACCGATTCTTGCACAGGTCTCTACAAAGCATGGGACAATTTCTCTGATCATGGACGATGTTGCGGACCAAGTGGTCACTCCTGGAGGAAATCAAAGAGAAACATACAAAGGAAAATGATCAATACACTACTACCTATTGCTCATCAACAGTTTAACCATGAAAACACAGAGAAACATTCAACATTACAGCTGAACCATAATATGTAACAAAATATTTGAGGGCTGTTTCAGAAAATGAACAGTTCACTGTTAACACCACCTGAAAAACCAACAACAATAACTATTTGGGAAAAAGTCAAATGATTATTAATTGTGCGTCTATCAACTAATCACTAGCCATAGAATATCCTGCACTTCTCCCATTGTTGCAACTAAAATGCTTTGGTGTTGACATATTTATTTCTTTTGTTATTTTTTGTACAAAATCAATAAATACCAAGGTTTGAGCGTATTTAACCAGTGATACTGAGTGAAAAGACTCAGCAGTTGCTGATGTTAATTATTCAGGTCATACACACATTTTCTTCCAACTGGGTAAATGTTTAGGACACATACCTGTGTGGTCTGTGAGGTGATGTTGGTTGCTGGTGTTTCCATCTTAGAAGAGTCTGAATCAGCAGAACAAGCTGACCTGAAACAACACCACGAAATGACACAAAGAGACAGAAATCTGATCATACAAAGATGCAAAACAATCACAACTTGATGCTAAACCGACACGAATGAGAAGATGGAACACAACAAACAACAAACAAATGACCATCGACATATCATCCATCCATCTCATGCTCACTTCACATAAACACACTTATTCCCACTCCCAAAGATGACTGAAAATTTAAGAGTAAAGAGAAACAATTAAAAGAGGAGGCTAATGCTAATGCTAATGCTTACCAGGTTTGATCAGCATCCAGCTTCACAAAGCTCCAAAGCTTTTTTCAACACCCAGGTCTGTTCTGTAATGAAGTTCTCCACGAAAAAACAGCACGAAGCAACGACTCAAACATTGGTCTAGTTGTTTTCTGACATTGTTTTGGCTCATTGTGCTCCACCTAACAACTGGTTCTGATTGGTGGAATCACTGGTAGCCGAACATTCAACCTTTAAAACATTTCAGGGTGAAAAACGAACGAAGGCTGTGACAGAGACAAACGAATTACATAGAAAATCAAAGTAGAACAAAAATGTAATTATTCATGTTGTTGTTTTGGGACTTTCACGAGAAAACATTAATTTCAAAATAAAAGTCTGGTGTTTTTCTTCCTGTCATCAAACCTTTCGTTGAATAAGAAAAGTGAACAAGCTTTAACTGATGAACATCATCATCCTTCACCTCCACATCATCAGCATCATAAATAAATTAACATCAGATATTTCATCACCTCATATTCAGCTCGGGGTTGGTTTCACACTGACACACCACAGACAGACTCAGACTGTTCAGTTTGTCACAACGTGTTTATTTCAGTCGTCATCCCAACTGAGTTTGAACTCTGTTTAATCAGTGATCACAGATTACAGATCCAGTGGAACAGCTGTAAAAATATAAAATATATCTTTAGAACAGTAATAAACTTACACATGTTCTTAGATCTGTGATAAAATAATCATGTAAAAACAGTAAAGTGTAAAAATGATTCTTTAACGCTCACATGTCGATTCTACAGACGAAGGGACCAGGGCTCGACACTGAGCGTTTCACTTGCATTTGTGACTAAAAATAGATGAGTGCAAACTGTAAAATGTTTTTAGGAACAGGTGTGCAAAGCTGAAGCAGCTTCTGTTTTTTTCCAACAAAAAGGTTGATAACAAAACAATGACAATGACAGGGTCACTGTGATGGATCAATCGCAGTTAGCTAGCTGGCTAGCTAGATCGTCTGCATCCATGTCCTTCTCAAATTGATTGCTAAAATGAAAGCTAACAACATATGAGTAGCTACGGAGTCTATTAGTCGTTATTTCACAACTAATAAGGTTTGAAGAAACTTCGGAAGTTCGAACTGAAACAGCCGACACTGGGGAGGAGATGGAGGAGGAAGGCAACAAAGCAACAAATCAATGAGGCAACGTTAACTGAAGCCTGCGGCGGTGATACTGGTTCACCACTGTAGGAAACAGAGTTTTAACCTGTGGTGGCAGAGAAGCGTCCTGCTGTGGACTGTCCTACTGTTCATACAGTTTACAGTAGAAAGTAGAAATAATGACAGAATCAGAAATCGTTCAAATGAACTCATTTTGCTTGTAAATGTCTCCTCGTATCTTCATTCACAACAAACACAGCATTCGATCTGATCTCTAAACTTCTTTATGCTCCTGAATTTTTCAACTCGAGCTCTTTGGAGAGAAAGTGACCGTCAGGCTGCGGTGTGGCCGTGAGACATGAAAACATCCAGACTGGTCCTTAAATGCGTCACGTGGTGCGATGGTGGAGTCATAGGTGTTGAACATCAGTGTGTGAGCAGAGAGTCCAGCTGCTGCAGTCTGAGTCTCAGTCCCTCTGAACTCTCCTCAGTCTCCAGGCGTCTCAGATTCTCCTGCTGCTTCCACAGACTGCAGCGCAGACGGGCCTCAACAACACAAACAAACAACACAAACAACACAAACAACACTGAGTCAGACTGGACCAGCTGGACTGAAGATTGACAGGAAGTGGATCACTCTCACAGCTCTGATCCATCTCTTCAGGTTTAACTGGTTATTTCCTCTCGCTTCAAATTTACTGTTTTATTTTGATACTGAGAACCTACTTCCTGTAGACCTTTCACATTAAAAGTCTTCCAGGATCAGGACAGTGTTCTCGTCAAACATCTTTGAAAACGTTTCATTTAAAACATTAAAGTTATTGGAGACGTACAGTGGAGACTAAACTGTGACTGATGATGATTGACCTGTTCATTATTCTCTGGATGAATCTGTTGTGTAGAAGATGGACGAGAAAATGATGAAAGCTTTTCTACCTTCAGTCGGTCTCCTTGTTGTCTCAGTGTTTCTCTCTGCAGCTCAGCCTTCCACCTCTCCTCCTGTAAACACACACACACACACACTTCCTTCACTTTCCTGGTCAAACACACTGTTGATACCTGTTGTGTCAGGACTCACCTCAGCGCTGAAGGCTGATCTCAGACCAGCTGTAGACAGGTAGCTCTGATCCTCCTGCACATAAAACAGTTTGTCATAAACGAAACATTATTCTCATTATTCTCATTATGATCCTTTCAGTTGTTTGTTTCTTCACCTCGTTCTGTTTCCTCTGCTTCTCCTGTTTGTTCTGTGTTTCCTCCTCTTTCAAACGAAGCTCCTCACGTTTCTTTTGTAGCTCCTCCTCTCTCACCTGTAGCTCCTCCTCTCTCACCTGTAGCTCCTCCCTCTGTTGCTGTAGCTCCTCCTCTCTCACCTGTAGCTCCTCCTTCTGTTGCTGTAGCTCCTCCCCTCTCACCTGTAGCTCCTCCTCCTGGCGGAGCAGCTCCTCACCTGTTCAGTCAGAGCAGATCAAACAGGAGCAGCTCTGTTACAGTGCCTCTGCAGTAACATGTGCAGCAGATTTCAGGTTGACTGACTGAGCAGGTTGAGCTGCAGCTGTCGTTGGCTCAGGTGGCGCCTCCTGTCCTCCAGTCGACTCACTGCAGCCTGAACATCCTCCAGTTCATCACGCACCACCTGACGGAGGAACAGGAGAACAAACCTGAGGCAGGTGTGAACAGCTGCTACACCATCACCTGAACCTGACGCAGGTTCAACTCTGAACCAAACAGCTGCGTCCACTTCCACAACTTTTTAATGAAAACTTTGTTTAGTTTCTGAAATTTCTCTTCACTTATAAAACTGGGATGTTCCCATTGAACTTTAGACATCTGCACACAGAATGTTCAGCAGGAAAACTGTGTGTCAGACCTGTGTGTGTGTGTGTGTGTGTGTGTGTGTGTGTGTGTGTGTGTGTGTCAGACCTGTGTGTGTGTGTGTGTGTGTGTGTCAGACCTGTGTGTGTGTGTGTGTCCTACCTGTTTGTCCAGCTGCTCTGCTTGGTGCTGCTGCAGGACATGAAGACACTTGTCAGGTAAAACACAGGTCAGAGCACAGGCTGTGTGTGTGTGTGTGTGTGTGTGTGTGTGTGTGTGTGTGTGTGTGTGTGTGTGTTGTACCTGTTCCAGAGTCTGCAGCTGTTTCTTCACCTCCTCCACCCGTTCACTGAGCAGAGTCAGCAGCTCTGAGCTCTCTACAACACACACTCAGGTTTACATCCAGTCTGTCCGACAACCTCTGTAGTCTCATTTAGACACTCGTTAGCAACCGCCTTTTTTAAGACACGTAAAAGCTTCAAACATCAGGAGTGGGGGATTTACTGACCCATTTTATGTCGGAGAATAAAACCTGAAAATGTCTTGAGCTTGTGTTAAAACCACAGACCTTATTTCAGACATTTAACCAGGAACACACTGACTCTGGGACAAGGGAACATGAAGTGTGTTTTATTAATGATGACATCATACCATTGAGCTTCTCCTGATTGGCTGCCGTGTCTCTGAGCACTTCCTGTTTGAGGAGCTGGGCATGGCTGTGCTCCTCCCTTTGTTTCACAAGCTCCGCCTCCACAGCCGACAGACACCTGACAGAGAAACACCTGATCAAACCATGTCTGTGTTTCCCAGGTGAGATTCGATCAGATGGCAGATTTACCTGTGGGCGTGCCTCCGCCTGGACTCCAGGTGTTTACACTGCTCCTGCAGGCTGCTCCTCTCCTTGCACCTCCTGCTCAGCTCCTCCTGCAGCTCCTGCACACAGAACACATCAGACGTGGTCTCCTCCTGGTCCTGAAGAAAAGCTGCAGGTGCATGAATCTGGATTTTCACCTGCAGCTCTGTCTGCTGCTGCTTCGTGTTTCTGAGACAGAGCTCCGCCTCCTTCCTGTAGGATTCCACTTCCTGTTTCAGCTCCGCCAACTCCTCCCTCTTCCTGTCCACGTGGTCCTGCACTTTGTCCAGCTCGTCCATCCTCCTCTCCACCTCCTGCTGCTTCTCCTCCAGCTCCTCCCTCCTCTTGTCCACCTCGTCCTGAATCCCGTCCAGCTCGTCCCTCGTCCGCTCCGCCGCCTCCTGCTTCCTGTTCAGTTTGTCCTTCGTCCGCTCCAACTCCTCCTTCGTCCTGCGCAGCTCCTCCCTCTTCTTGTGGAGCTGCTGAAGAGTCTGGGTGCGTTTGATTTTCACTTCCTCCAGCGCCTGCTGCTCCATGAGGAGCTCCTGAAGAACCTGTTTCAGCTCTGAGCACAGACACAGACAATGTTAACGTCCTGACTGATGAAGAGACCGTGATGCCTTTAATGACTGTACGAAAAATCAACTTCGCTTTGAGAAACAAACTGTTGCTTTTCTGCTGCGTTAATGTTGACGATCTGAATTCACTCCACCACCAGGAACGTTACAGACGACTGAGGCGTCTCAGAGAGCTTAAAGCTACACACCACCCATAATGCAACACTCTACTGTACTTACACTGATACTCACTCTGTGTGTGTGTGTGTGTGTGTGTGTGTGTTACCTGCTCGGTGTGTGTTGAGTTCAGTCTGCAGTGTGAGGAGTTTCTGCTCCTCGTCTCTCAGAGCTGAGACCGTTGTCCTCCTCTCACTCAGCAGCGCCTCCTGCTGCTCCAACAGCTCCTACACACACACACACACATGAACAACGTGTCTCCTGGTTTTGAACCTGTCTCCTGCTGCTGGTCTTTGCTCCTCTTCACCTTCACTGTGCTCTGCAGCTGCTGCTCCTCCTCTCTGACCTCTTTCACCCTGCTCAGAGTCGTCTGATGCTCCTCCCTCCTCTGAGCCGACCTCTGCTCCTGCTGCTCCACCTGCACACACGACAACAACAACGACAACAACAACAACAACGACAACAACGACAACAACAACGACAACAACAACGACAACAATGACAACAACAACGACAACAACAACAACAACAACGACAACAACAACGACAACAACAACAACAACGACAACAACAACGACAACAATGACAACAACAACGACAACAACAACAACAACAACGACAACAACAACAACAACAACAACAACAACAACAACAACAACAACAACAACAACAACAACAACGACAACAACAACAACAACAGCAACAACAACAACAACAACAACGACAACAACAGCAGCTGGTTTTATTTTCTTCTGTTCGTGTCTTTCAGAGTGATGTGTGTGTTGGACGACAGCAGGTGAGTTTACCTGACTGCTGATGGAGTCCAGACGTCTCTGAGCCTCCTGACAGTCTGACAGCAGGTGAGACAGTCTGCACACACACACACACACACACACACACACACACACACACACACACACACAGTTTAACCAGAAACATCTGCTGGGAGCTGCTGGAATACCACTGCCTCCATCTGTTAGTGTGTCTGTGTTACTGTGTGACTTTCAGTGGTGGAAGAAGTAATCAGATACTTTACTGAAGTAAAAGTACCACACTATAAATGGAGTCTGTAACAGTATGTAGCAGCTTCTCTTTAGTTTGGTTTGGCTTGGCTTGGTTTAGTTTAGTTTAGTTTAGGTTTTGTTTTGTTTTGTTTTGTTTTGTTGTGTTTTGTTGTGTTTTGTTTTGTTTTGTTTTGTTTTGTTTTGGTTTGGTTTGGTTTAGTTTATTTAGTTTGGTTTAGTTTAGTTTAGTTTAGTTTAGTTTGGTTTGGTTTGGTTTATTTAGTTCAGTTTTGTTTATTTAGTTTGGTTTAGTTTAGTTAAGTTTGGTTTAGTTTGGTTTAGTTTAGTTTAGTTTAGTTTAGTTTGGTTTGGTTTGGTTTATTTAGTTCAGTTTTGTTTATTTAGTTTGGTTTAGTTTAGTTAAGTTTGGTTTAGTTTAGTTAAGTTTGGTTTAGTTTAGTTTAGTTTGGTTTGGTTTGGTTTGGTTTGGTTTAGTTTATTTAGTTTAGTTTGGTTTGGTTTGGTTTAGTTTAGTTTAGTTTAGTTTATTTAGTTTGGTTTAGCTTAGTTTAGTTTAGTTTAGTTTATTTAGTTTGGTTTGGTTTGGTTTAGTTTAGTTTAGTTTAGTTTAGTTTAGTTTAGTTTAGTTTAGTTTGGTTTGGTTTAGTTTAGTTTAGTTTAGTTTAGTTTAGTTTGGTTTGGTTTGGTTTAGTTTAGTTTAGTTTGGTTTGGTTAACAGCTCTGACTTCAGTGCATCAATGTTGTACCTTTCTGTAGCTGAGTGTATTTTTGTGTCCAGGTGTTGGAGCTCCTGGTCTCTGCTCCTCAGCGCCTCCTTCACCTCCCTCAGAGTCTGCTCCTCCTCCTGCCTCCTCCTCCTCAGATCCGCCACCTCCTCCTCCACCTCTCTGGACAGATCAGTTCATATGTGACAATCAGTCTTACTCAAACCTGATTCTAACATCTGAGTCTGGAGGTCCCAGGTCGCTCTGGGAGAGTTCACCTGATGTGCTGTGAGGCCTCCAGCAGGCAGGTGGCGCTGTCCTGAGCTCTGCGCTGCAACACGTCCGCCTCCCACTGAGCTGAACTGGCCTGGAGGAGACAGACAGTCCATTCTGTATAATATCTGGAGTACACCCCCTGGTGTTGAACCAAGGAAATGCATGTAGATGTAGGTTTTTGTTTTTATCTCTGAGTTAATTTCCTTTATTTTATACAACACATCTCCAGTGATTCAATGTGTGTGTGTGTGTGTGTGTGTGTGTGTGTGTGTGTGTACCTTGTCTCTGCAGGTGTGTATGCAGCTCTGAGCCTCTAGCAGGAGTCTGTCGGCCTGACGCAGCTCAGCTCGTCTCTTCAGCAGAGTTTTCTCCACACACTCCACCTCCTCACACACCTGCATCACACTCCTGCACACACACACACACACACACACACACACACACACATTTTAAAAACACCATTAACTCTGATCTCAGATACCACAGGTGCCCCTCCCACTCTTCTGTCCAGGCCGTTGGTTCGACAGGTGGAGGATCGTCAGCTGTTCACCTGTATGTTCACTTGTGTGTTTACCTGTATGTTCACCTGTGTGTTCACCTGTGTGTTTACCTGTGTGTTCACCTGTATGTTTACCTGTGACGTCTCAGTGTGTGTCGCAGCTGTTTGGTTTCCAGTCGAAGTTTCTTCTTCTCTTCCTCCAGTCTCTCTGTTTCTTTGTGTGCACACTCACACACACACTGCTCCCCCTGTGCGCACACACACACACACACACACACACACACACACACACGATTGGCTACAGCAGACTGGATCTTCCTGGTTTCGTTTCACACATATAAACACAGATAAATGCCACCTGGACTCTGACAGAAACCAGGATGTGAACACCTGGTCCAGGTTTCTGATCTGATCATGTGCTGGTCCAGACCACAGACATGGAAACACAGCAGCAGACAGATGATGAGAAACCTGGACGCTCACTGATCCACAGAGATCCTGCTCTGACGTCAGGACAGAAAATCCTGTTTCCTGCTCCAGCGTCTCTGAGTCTCTCCTGTTGTCCAGGAGGGTGTAGTGTGGAGAGCAGGAGGAGCAGAGTCAGGGGAATTAGCTCAAATGGTAGAGCGCTCGCTTAGCATGTGAGAGGTAGCGGGATCGATGCCCGCATTCTCCAACAGATTTATTTTCGGTCAAAATGCTCTGAATGTTTCAAATTTAGGTTGACAACCCTGAGCAAAGCCTGGTTCTCTGCCCTGTACACAGACTGTGAGGTTGAATATGACCGCTCTACATCACAGAGTAAAGAGGTAAAAGTCCTGTGGAGAATGCGGGCATCGATCCCGCTACCTCTCGCATGCTAAGCGAGCGCTCTACCATCTGAGCTAATTCCCCTCAGACGTATACTCATTTATATTGAGGAGAAAAGGGAGGACCAAACAAAGTAACTAATTATTGCTTTTAGTTCAGAAAAATGTCCCTTAAATTTGATGTGTTTTTCCACCATCTGAGCTAATTCCCCCTCTTTATATTCTCTGTTCTAAAGTGAACCTCCTCCTCCAGACAGTTGAATCCACTTTCTATTAATAGAAGCACAGAGTTGGACAGGGACTGAGAGCTACATGTGTGACAGAGCGGACAGGGGAATTAGCTCAGATGGTAGAGCGCTCGCTTAGCATGCGAGAGGTAGCGGGATCGATGCCCGCATTCTCCACAGGACTTTTAACTGTTTACTTACTTCTTTTGTTACATTGGTGAAAATGTGTTCTCATAAAGAGTGAACAGAGGGAGAATTAAGTCCGACTTTTACGACTCAACAACCCAATAAAGAGTAACGTGGTCGACGAGGATGGGATTCGAACCCACGCGTGCAGAGCACAATGGATTAGCAGTCCATCGCCTTAACCACTCGGCCACCTCGTCTGCTGGTTAAACAGGGATTCAGCAGACTGTGTGTTTCCTGTACTCAGCTGAAACTAAAGCTCTTGCTGAGTAAACACTGACTACCAGGAGAATAAGTTGAACAATGAAATACTGACTGGGTCAGGAAAATCAGAGGAACAACCTTTAAGCACAGGGGAATTAGCTCAGATGGTAGAGCGCTCGCTTAGCATGTGAGAGGTAGCGGGATCGATGCCCGCATTCTCCACAGGACTTTTACCTCTTTACTCTGTAGAACAGTCTTTGTTCAGGAGAATGAAATATGCGTTTTATCAGCTGAGGCTTAAGAGGCTGACTAATGATTAATGACTGGTTCACCTTTGTCTGTTTACAAATGCAACAACAAAGAGAAAATGACGTCCTGTTGTTGAGTGCTGAGGCTCTGATCAGACACTGACCGAGTCTCTGTGTTCGGGGATGTTACAGTGCAGACCCTCAGCTGGACGACCGTAGACGACGGCTGCAGGTGAACCACAGAGCAGCCAGGTGGGTCCAACCAGGGGAGTGTGAGGAGGAGGAGGAGGAGGAGGAGTTCCTCCTGCTGAGCTCCCCTCAGCGTCGCTGGCTCCTCCACTGTCCCTCCACTCTGCTGCTGCTGGAGACAAACCACATCAGAGTCTGAGCTTCAGTGTGTTTGTACCAGAGGCTGCACAGGAAAGTTTCTGATACATTTCCAGAAACTTTCCACAGGAATTAACAGGAAATTTTGGGTAATTTATACAAACTGTATCATTTTCAAAAAGAAACATAAACATTTAGTTTTGTCAGAAACAGACGCGCTGCATATTAATACAAAAACCCTGTTTGTACCTGTGTCAGAGTTGGTCTGTGGTGGGGGGATGTAGACCCAGTACCCTCCTCCTGCAGGAGGTCTATCCTGCTGCTGTCGCCCCCTGTCAGGAGAACTGAGGTACTGCAGCCCCAAACCAGAGTCCTGAGTCCCCTGAGAGCCCAGACTGGGAGCCTGAGAGGGACAGAGAGTTTAGGTCTCTGATAAACAACAAAAAGAAACAGAGTCAACCAGAACAACGTCTCACACTGAGTCCAGGAGGTACGTAGCACCACTGTCCTCCATCCCTGATCCTGGACCTGGACCTGGATCTAGACCTGGACCTGGTCCTGGTCTGGTCCAGCTGCTGTCTCAGCGTGTGTGTTTGTCTCTGAGCTTCAGCCAGCTCCGCCCTCAGCTCCTCCACCGTGTCGATCTCGTCCGCAGGTGCAGGTGATGCAGGTGTGTGTGGTACCTGTGCGTGCAGCCGATCCACCGTGTGGTTCAGAGCTCTCAGCTGTTCCACCGTCGACCTCAGCTGCTCCGCCGTCAGCTGATCCGAGTCGCACACGAACCTGCCGAGCTGCCGCAGCTTCCTGTGCAGACGCCCGAGGCTCCGGTGGTGACCGTCGCTCTGTGAACGCAGCTGGACCACGACACGCGATCTGTCATCGTCTGCTCACCAAACATCCAACTCTTTAACTATGACTTCATACAGCAGCTTTAAACAGGACACATCCTAACATCAGGTCCTTTAAGTCTCTGACCTGTCTGAGCAGCGTGTCTCTCTGCTGCTGGACGTCCTGAAGCTGCTGACGACTCTGATCCAGCTCCGACTGCTGCAGGAGGAAAAACATCTGATCAGAGACAGAAAACAAGAACCAGCATCTAAGGTTTTAATGCTGTGACAGGATCAGGGTCATTTGTCTGGTCTGGTCTGGTCTGGTCTGTCGGGGACTGATACTGACCAGGTTCTGTTGGATTTGTCTGTTCCTGCTGTCAGACCTCTCCAGTCTGTCTCTGAGTCTCTGCAGATCCTCCCTCAGCCTCCAGTCTGACTCCTGGTCCTGCTCCACTCTGTGATCCACCTGGTCCTGGCCCCCTAGCTGGGCCTCGAGGCGGGCTATGTGGTCCTGGTCCTGGGCGCGCTGGGCCTGCAGTCCAAGTATCTGTTCCCGGCTGCGGTTGTGGTCTTGTTGGAGCTGCTCCCTGCTGGTCCTGGTCTGCTGGAGGGTCCTGTAGAGCTGCTCCACACTTCTGGACAACAGGACCTCAGGACTGGGTGGGGGGTGGGGGGGCAGGACAGTGTTAGATCCTCCTGATCCTGGACCTGAACTCATTCACTAAATATATAAACTGAACTGCTTCATCATCAACATGTTTCTAAATCCTCCTCCACTGTTCACACAGCTGCTCCTCCATTTCCCCTGTGCAGTGCATTGTGGGACGGCACAGCTGTGACCAGCGGACGAGGTGGCCGAGTGGTTAAGGCGATGGACTGCTAATCCATTGTGCTCTGCACGCGTGGGTTCGAATCCCATCCTCGTCGACTGCTTTGATTTAAAGGGAAACGTGTTTAGTGCAGCTTTTAAATGAGTCTCTGAAAGTGAACCAGGTGAGATTCAGTCGACCGTTTCTTTACTTTGTACAGTGAACTCTGTGTTTCTGCTGCGTCACCACCAAAGATAAAACAACGTCTCCTGCTGAATCTTTACAACACAGAAACTCATTCCTGCAGCTGGATGTCCTGGATCATGTTTCATTGAACACAGACTGTTCTACAGAGTAAAGAGGGAAAAGTCCTGTGGAGAATGCGGGCATCGATCCCGCTACCTCTCACATGCTAAGCGAGCGCTCTACCATCTGAGCTAATTCCCCTGTGATGTAAAGGAGTAGTCCACTGAAAATCTGCCTTCTAACACCTGGCAGGCTTTAAACATACCTCTGAAAACTCGTCCTCCCTCCCTACACCCCAGTATAAGATCATATGGATCAGAGGGGAATTAGCTCAAATGGTAGAGCGCTCGCTTAGCATGCGAGAGGTAGCGGGATCGATGCCCGCATTCTCCAACAGATTTATTTTCGGTCAAAATGCTCTGAATGTTTCAAATTTAGGTTGACAACCCTGAGCAAAGCCTGGTTCTCTGCCCTGTACACAGACTGTAAGGTTGAATGTGACCGATCTACATCACAGAGTAAAGAGGTAAAAGTCCTGTGGAGAATGCGGGCATCGATCCCGCTACCTCTCGCATGCTAAGCGAGCGCTCTACCATCTGAGCTAATTCCCCTGTCCGCCCTGTCACACATGTAGCTCTCAGTCCCTGTCCAACTCTGTGCTTCTATTATTAGAAAGTGCAGCCGTCACAGTTAAAGAGAGGAAATCACACTAACACGTTTCCCTTTAAATCAAAGCAGTCGACGAGGATGGGATTCGAACCCACGCGTGCAGAGCACAATGGATTAGCAGTCCATCGCCTTAACCACTCGGCCACCTCGTCCGCTGGTCACAGCTGTGCCGTCCCACAATGCACTGCACAGGCGAAATGGAGGAGCAGCTGTGTGAACAGTGGAGGAGGATTTAGAAACATGTTGATGTGGTTAACGTGCAGTGAAGTCAGAGGTCAGAGGTCGATGTTTAACCAGGCGATGGAATGTAAACTGTGAACAGACTGAGTGAACATGAACTTTGGACACTGAGCAGGTGAAGAGTGTCAGCTGTTCACAGGGGAATTAGCTCAGATGGTAGAGCGCTCGCTTAGCATGCGAGAGGTAGCGGGATCGATGCCCGCATTCTCCACAAGACTTTTAACCCTCTGTCTCTAAGCTGCACTCCAGTCAGCTAAAGTTTAAAAACCAGAAACATGAATCATCTTTCTGAAACAGCAATAAAATGTAAACTGGTGTAAAGGCCAAGGCTCCATCTAAACCTCTGTTTCTATACAGAGTGAAGATTCCAGGCTGAAGAGCTAAATTTAGCTCCTGTATGTTCTGGTAGCTTCATAAAAACACTGTGAGGTGACCTGCAAATTCACACAAAGAAGACGAGGTGGCCCAGACATGAAATCTGCCTCTGACAACGCTGTAGTTTTGTTCTGTCCCCCTGCTCTCCTCAGTATGAAGCAGTGACCAGCACAGGGGAATTAGCTCAGATGGTAGAGCGCTCGCTTAGCATGCGAGAGGTAGCGGGATCGATGCCCGCATTCTCCACAGGACTTTTAATGTTGTCTTTTACTCTGGCAGGGGAAAGGTTTGAAATTCAGTTTGACAAAGGAGTTTTCTAAAAGAATGAAATTAAAAATGTGGACAAAAGTAAAATCAGTCAAAGATTAAACTGCTTCATCATCAACATGTTTCTAAATCCTCCTCCACTGTTCACACAGCTGCTCCTCCATTTCCAGTGCAGTGCATTGTGGGACGGCACAGCTGTGACCAGCGGACGAGGTGGCCGAGTGGTTAAGGCGATGGACTGCTAATCCATTGTGCTCTGCACGCGTGGGTTCGAATCCCATCCTCGTCGACTGGTTTATTTACTTTTCTCAGAGTTTCTGTTTGTCATCATCGAGTCCTCTCAGTATCTGCTGGATTTAAAGGGCCATGCCGCTCAAATTTAAAAGACACTGTGAGTCTGAGGCAGACATCTGTCCTGGTACCTGGACTCATCCTGATCCAGCTCCGCAGGTCGACTCTGAACCTCCTGAGGATCCGACAGGGCTGCCGTGAACTGGTCCAGCTGAGTTCTGGTCTGGTCTAGGTGGGCCCTGGTCTCTTTGTACTGGGCTCTGGTCTGGTGCAGCTGGGTCTGGAGTCTGTGTGCGATCAGCTGTAGAGAGGAGTTCTCTTCCTGCAGAAACACACAGAGTTACTGATGTGACGGAGGAAACAAAGAGCTGGACTCTGGTTTCCTCAGGTGATGGTGCGTTCACTGACCTGCAGCGCGTCAATGGTCGACTGTAACTGACACTCTCTGATCTCTCTGGTCTGTTTTTCCTTGTCCACAGCCGCCTGCAGAGCATCACGCTCCAACTACACCGAACACACCGTGGGTCATTGTTTGTGTGAGGTCTGAACACACCTGTGACCACAGCTCAACGTCAACCTGCAGTGTTACCTGTCCCTGTGTCACCTGTCGGACCAGCTCCTCCCTCAGCTGCTGGAGCTCCGCCTCCAGCTCCACCTGCTGTCTGCTGCTCTCCACCTGTCTGTCTCTCAGAGCCTGAGCCTCCATCCTCAACGCAGACAGCTCCCCCTGCTGGACAGACGTGTCCTACACACAGACAGACAGATGTAGCGGCTCCGAGCATCAACCAGGTGAACATCAGTGAAACACACTCACCTGTGTGTGAGTCCTGGCCGTGTCCTCCAGCTGCCTGCAGTGTCTCTGGGTGTCCTCCAGGTGGAGCTGCAGACTCTGGTTTTCAGCCTGCAGACTGAGAACCTGCTGCTGAGCTCGACGAGCCTGAAACACAACAACAGGAGCTGTCACACACACACACACACACACACACACAGCTCGATGACTCCACCTGTTTCAGTAAAACCTGAAAATGTTTGTGTTAAAACCACAGACCTTATTTCAGACATTTAACCAGAAACACACTGACAACAGGAAGTGCTAACATGCTAACATGCTAACTGACTTCCTGGTTTTAGGAGACTTCATGAACAAACAGGTGAAACAGAAAACACAGATTCAGTTCTTCACATCTGGATCTCGGCCTGGTTTAAAGGCTGATGAGACCAGGATGAACAGCAGAGAGTCTCTGTCGACTCTGTGACCACGCCCACTGGTGATGTCACAGCGTACAGACACCAACTGGAGGTCACCTGTGCATCACAGCTCTACCTGCTCTCTGAGTCCTCTCAGGTACTCCTGAAGACCAGAGATGATCCCCTCCAGGTCCCTCTGCAGAACCTCATTCGCCAAAATCTGACCTGGAGGAGGAAGAGAGAGGAGGAGAGAGAGGGAGGAGAGAG